>NC_140948.1:51893752-52493752 GCF_014529385.1 Adiantum capillus-veneris | reverse complement strand
ATTATGCAAGAGTTGTATATATGTATATATAAATATATAAAAATCCTATAAATAGGTAGTTTAAAATTTTGTTCTAGTTTTTTGAAGTGTAGGTACCTATTCTTCATAGCCGTCCTTGCAATGCCATGAGAGCACCCTTTATGGGTCCATTTCTTTATCACAGTAAGCTCAAAATCTTGAGAAGACATTTTTCAAACACTACAAGTAGTGCATTAGACATCCTCAAAAGGTTTTCTAAAGATTTTTATTTAATGCATGTGAAATTCTTTATAAATATTTTGAAAAAAAGACACTTTAGTGTTATATTTTGGTACAAGACAAGTGTTAAAACCCCTCGCCTTTACAGCTAGGCCAACTCCCTTTTGTAAGGAATGCAGAACAATATAGGATCTTATAGCAAGGAGAGTAGAGAGAGAAACAATGCAAAGTAGATTAGTGGCAAATCAACATTTAGATTAGCACTATTACAAAGTGATGATGTCATCCACCCGTGCATTCTCAAGGTAGAGCTTAGATGGGGATATAGACAACTAGAGCCAGTAGGCGTAAAAATTGACGAAATTAATGATATGTGAGTGTGAAATCATTCAATTGATGTGTACGCTAGGAGATTCCAATCATTGGATATGCCCAAATGCCAAAAAAAATTTGCAAAATTTAAATGGATGTGTGCCCATTTGAAGTCCACTGTGATGATGATCTAATGCAATACCATTGTGTTGTAGCCAAATTGATCGGATATGGTAAAAATGCATTGGATGTGTGCCTATGTGATGTCATAATTGAATATGTATGGCCATGCAAACCAAAATGACAAATTTAATTGGGTTTGGATGATTAGGGAGTTTGGAATGAGCAATTTAAGATTGCAATGATTGATAGTATGGTTCAATTGTTTCCCTCCCGCGCTATAAGTCAAAAGGGTGGGCGGGAGGGAAAATGATGCAAATGAGGTTTTGACACATGCTAGAGCGATGGCTTCATATGCTAGCAATGGTGATGTCTGGTTTATCTTTAGTATTCCTCTTGTTTCCATGTCTTTGAGAGGTGACATTTCTCCCCATTGGTTGCTACATGAGGATGCAGTTTTCCACATCACACCACATCATCAGTGGTTTGGCACATTCTTGGGAGCTTTGGTTGTGTACGCTTGACCGATGGTGTAGGTGTGCAGGAGATGTTTGTTTGTCATTGCCCAATGGTGCATCCTACATGCTATGACAGCTGAAACCCATGAGCTAACGAGCTAGGGGTCAGGATATATACACAACTTCTCCCAAATTTGTAAAAATTATCAAAGATAACAAAATATACTTCCAAGAGAAATTACACTTGGAAAGTATTTTGTCTTTGTTTATAATCTTTTGATATACTAAGTTAAAATGACAAATATAATGGATATAGTAGATGTAGAGGACTAAAGGAAACAAGAACTTGAATCTTGTTTAAAAACCATGGTTTACTATAAGATCCATGGTAAAATAAAGAAAGATATCTATGTTACCAAAGTATATCAAATATTTTGCAAGAAACATATATCCTCCAAAAATAATATATATTAATATAAGAAATCAATTTTGTAATTTCGACATCTTAGATGATGTTATATGTATCTTTTACCCCAAAAATTATGTTCAAACACCATTTCCCCTTTGATTTGAGTGGTTGAATAACTATTTTTCAATGCCGGACGTGAAAGTTACGACATTGTCAAAGTGCAATCCACAATAATTTCACCAACAAAATTAGGTTGTAGTTGCTCCAATGGAGCCAAATTTTATGCAGAAAGTGGTTTAGTGATCCTAAAATGAATTTTGTATTTTTTTTCAAGAAAATACCTATGGTCATGAGCTGGGCTAAGATATAATTTCTATTTAGAAGTATGGTTGTGACTTGACTTGAAACTTGATTTCTCCAACAAAAAATGGCTTGTGTTTGGACTCTAAGATTTTTGCATACAAACATGACTTTCTCCAAACTCCAATATAACTTTTGCAATAAAAAATTCTTGGACTTTCACAAGAAACACATGGCAAAAGTTGGATCCCAAATATAACTTCTCAAGAAAAATAAGTTTATCTACTAGGCTAAAGCATAATGTCTCCAATTGAATATAGGTGAATGCTTGAATTCTCCTAAAAACTCGTACCAAGTAGAATCCCCAAATGGATATTTTGTCACTAGAATATAAACTTTTTACAAGTCTCCATCTCCATGCCATTATAATAAGCCACAATTTGTACCTTTTTTTAGCTTTCTTAAACCTAGTTCTCTAAAGTTTTTTTTTTTTAATTGCATAAGAGCTTAAATATTGCAAAAATGTTTGGTTTTAGCATGTTTATAAAGAAATAATTTCTCCAAACTATATGGTTGAAAGTGAGCTTAGATATAATTTCTCTAATCAAATGTAGTATAAACAAGTTATTTTCTAGCTTAACAAGAACGATGCTACATGTTCATTTTGTAATACACAATGGATATACACTTACACATTACCTCATCTACTTAGACACAAGATGAATTTTTCAACCTCGGCTTTCCTAGCTCGGGCGACATGTGGGCTATTTTCCTTAGCTAAGACAAAACTTGATCTCAGTGAGATAGTTACTCGATAGTTAATAGATTGTGGGTGCCCGATACTGCTTAGAGAGCAAACTTTCTAGATGCATTGCAGATCACTAGTGATTTTCAGGGGAGCCTGCAGTGGCTTGGTATATCCTATGCATGTATTTGGGGCACAAGACAACATAGTCTCGGTTTTGTTGTTGGCATGCATTGAGCAAGAGACGAGACGTGTCTCCTTCGTGAGTGAACTCCACCATGCTTGTGAGATAGAGCATATAGCTATGTAGGACATGACAGTAGACTCGATAGAGGCAGAGGTAGAGCGATAGTGCTTTAGTGAGACACAATAGGTGTTTTTAGAGTGTGTGCAAGCAGAGGTAGGCTAGTAGATCTACTTCTTAGAGACACAAAGAGAGATGACAGATATGGAGTTCTTTGATATGCTCATGCTAGAGGTTGATGAGTTGATGCTAGGATGCATAGTTTTGCTTATGGGTGAGAGGGACATATCCATCCCAGAGTCAACGATGACACATCCATAGGTGATGAGTAGTGTGGATGATGCAGTACATGTAGATAGCACGAGAGGCTAGTACAATCAAGTTTGCCTGACCTAGTAGCTGTAGTGGGAGAATTTTCAGTAGGGATTGTCAGTTGTACGTGGTGGCTGACACTAGCATGATGCATACTCGAGCTTTGTAGACCATACAGAGTTGTCTGCGGGAAGTTGTCTACGGGATTTACATGCAGGCTCCAACATAGATAGACACGCTTGCGTATCACTAGAGCCAATATGACTGCATGTAGATCGACAGAGCAAGTCAATGGATGTAGTTTGAGAGAGTCTCTCACCTACCTTCTTGTACATACTAGTAGTTTAGCTAGTAGGACCAACTTATTGGCACATTCACCTTTAAGTGGGAGGTTGTTGGGGTAAAAGCACTATGACTTTGCCCGAGGCCGGACGTCCAGTGTTTGTCTGCCCACTACCCATACATTTACCCTTATTCTTGTATAAAATCAAAAGAATAAGGAGCTCCTCACTATTCTTGAGGTCTGCTCCACCCACACAACATAGTCTCTTGCTTCTCCCCTTCCTTGCATGCACGCACCGCATCGTGTGCACATACATCCACACGTGTGCGCACATGCATCCACACGTGAGTGCACTTTCAATCAAAAACAAGCCTTTTTGAGTCCGTGATTATTTCAATCATTTTGTTAATTTTTGGCTCATATATCTCTTGGTTGGGTGATGCTTTGTGCCATGACCCTTTGATCTAGATGACGCTTCAAGCATAATTGTCAATTTTTTTGGTTGAGCGGATTGCATGCAAATATGCCTTGTGGGTTGTAAGATTTTTGCATGATGTCCATCATTTGAGTCCTAAATAATTGAGGATCTACAATTTTCAATACAAGATAAGTCCAATAATTGAGAAAGACATGTTTTACTATTGTCGTTTACACGTATTGATGAGTTATAATTGGCAATCATTTAATTTATAATTGATGGATTAAAGAGATTTAATTGATGGATTAAAGAGATTTAATTGATGGATTAAACTTTCCATATTTGTGGACATATTGCTATCCAACAATTCATGCTCGATATACATCCAATTTTCATTTATTACAAGGGGCATGAAACCCTAGCCGAGAGATAGGCATCTCTAGACAGTCCCACACTTACGTCACTACTCATAATGCTTATGGATTTCAAACCTATACTTAACTCAAAAATCACAACCTTAAATCTAAATCTTATCAAAAACACAAATGGAATTTAAAAATGGCTTTCCCTTTTGCCATTTGTGAATTTTGAAAATGCCAGTATTAGCCCAAAATTTAGTCCAAAACTTCAAAAAAACCTTGGAAAATTCCACAACCTCAAGGAATCATTAGCAGCCACATGTGCATGGATCCGACACATGCAAGCACACAAAAATAGCAAATGTTATCGAAAACATTAATTATAACAAAATCATCAAGCCCATCCACAAAAATACCAAAATGCACAAAACTCACTCAATGAGAGCATAAAAGTGCTCCAAATCATGCCTAAGAACGCATTCAAAATAGCTCATCAAGATCACAAACTATCAAATTTTTACCAATTAATTGGAAATTAGTTTTAAAAATGTCAAAACATTGCAAAAATTATCCAAAAATACCCAATATTATTTTGAAAATTCCACACGCATAGACGAATGGTACAATTAAATAAAATCTCTATTTTCACATCATTTCAAATGCCAATAAATTTTACCAATGAAAATTGAGACTAGGCACCAAAAATTGACAAAATTATGTCAAAAAATTATGCAATTAGAGTGTGTAAATCCTTGTTTTGAGCCCAAACATGCATCAATTTTCAATCAAAAATTCATTTGGGCATGCACATTAATCAATTTTTATGCACACACACACACACACACACACATATACATACACTTATAATTGGCCATTTTTTAGGAGTGCACACACAAGCGTCAATCTTGTCAAATTTGGACATCCAATTGGCAATGTCGGTACCACAAATCATCAAGCACATTTGCCAAACCGATTTTTAAGGTACACAAAAAGGCAATTTTAGTGCACATACACCTAAAGTTAGTATACACACACTCAATTAGAGTGCACACATGCTTAATCATAGTGCACACAAAGACAATTGAAATGTTCAAGCACACATGCAAATTACCAACTGAAATCACCAATTTGTGCACATCCAATTCTAGAAACAAATCGGCATTATGACGGCATGTGAACGCACAAATCAAAAGCCCATAATCATAAAATTGATGACAACCTTGCCTATCGCACATGTCTTAATTTTGATGGCCACACATTTGAAAATTGCTCAATGTGTGGGTCAATTTTGTTTACACTCTAAATCCCTTTCCTTGCATTCCAAAATCAAGCAATGGTTATGTGGTTATCACAAATTGATAGTGTTAGAAAGCAATTGAAGCCTCTAATTAGGCAAATATCAAAGCATATGCACCAAATGTGAGTTCAAATAGTAAAAAATTAGAGTCTAAGTTAGCAAAAATTAGTGAAATTAAAAAGGGGTTAGTGAGAAATTAGAGTTTGTAGGCACATAATTGGAGATATATGGTATTAAGTTAGGAAAATTGAACACATTTCCATTTGTACACACATCTAAAATCGACAAAACAACAAGCATACAAATTAAATTATTTAAGAAATTAGTGGGGAGCTTAGTTGATTATGCCAATATTACAATAGCATAGGCCATCGATCCCTAGCAACGGTGCCAAATGTTAGGGGTGTCCATATTAGCATAGCTCCAATGACCAACATATAAATGTCCATAGTGATGAGCTACTCGGCTAGGGCATGGAAACCCTCACACAAGGTTAGTGAGCTAATCATGACAAGACCAATGGTTAACTCTATGAGGTGAGCTTCTTGGCCTATGGAGGAGCCAAGCCATAAGATTGGAAATCTGCACATCCATTTATCCTCATCTAAATCAACTTAATCACACACACTAATGATTCCAATGACGCACAACAACACTAATCCCATCATGCAATACACTAATCACAAGCGCACACACATAGATCTATCAAGCATCCATGCTTCAATCAAACCTACATGCACACACAAGAATAGAGGGCAATCACACAAGATTGGAGAGCAATTAATCACTAATTAATTAAGATCTAGTTAATCAAGGCATCAAATGCAATCAATAGAGAGTGAAAGAGGCATAGTGAAAGAGAATTAAGAGCATTGATTAGTATTAATCAAGTCACATGAGAAAAGAGAATCTCAAAGATGCCATAGCCACACACCACATGAGAACAAATGAGGCTGAGAAACCTAATTCCATTTACACACTACCTTCTATGCCCAGGGTTAGAATGTGCAATCTACGGGTGCCTAAGGCCTTTAGGGCTCCACACTTACTATATTTGTAACCTATGCACACTAATCAATATGTTCTTTACAGCTTGGAACTCTCATTGAGCTTGTAACACATCACAATTATTACAATGGCTTGAAATAAATTGAGAATTTACAATACACCACTATCTTTGAAAAATGTGTAAATATGGTCTTCACTGGTTCTTTGTACCCATTGTTGATGTGTATTCACTAGGCTTGAGCCTCTAGCAGATCCTATTATCTAATGTTGGCTCAATTAACAATAGCCACAAGTGCTATATGTTATTTATTTGTATGATTTATCTTTTGATAGAGTCCATGATCATTCTCTATGGACAGGTGATCCAAATTCTTCCATGGCAATCGATTAAGCTCATCAAGGATGAGCTGATGTATGAGTGCCCAATTTGGGTGGATTTTGTGGAATTGCCTGCATTCCTATGGCCATGTACAGGGAATCTTGTAGGTTCTCTTGGAAAGGTACTTTTTGCACCAACATTGGTGTCCCACCCCAACCATAATAGAGTTTTCATTTTGTGGCAAATTGATCATCCCATGCCAAAAACCCTTGAGATTGAGGTTGAAAATGTCAACAACATTCTTGTACCCAGGAAGAAAGCTTATGGTTCCCATGGAGCTAATCTTTGGCAAAAACAGTACCACTCCTGTCGGGGATCACAATCCCCATACACCCACTTTAGGCTAGAAATTAGTCTCTTATGCTCACCTCTAGGAGGAAAGCCTCTAGCAAAACCTATGCCTAAAGCTACATCGCATGCAAGTAACTAGGCATCCTCATCAAAACCCCCCAAACCTATTGATAAAGGGGAATTTTTTTAAAAATTTGATGGGTTTCCACTCGCCAAAAGGACCTTCAAGAGTAGGCATAGACTACCTATGTCTCATCCATAATGTATGACATTTTACATGACATCCATTCTCTTGGAACATTGGTTGCAATCAACTCCCGAATCAATATTACAAGCCATCTAAGATGACTGGTCCCCTTGCTATTAATTTAGAGGTTGATATGAATGTAGTGGAAGAGGACAGACAAGTTGTTCTTTCCACTCCCCCTCTTTCCGCGGTCAATATCGCAAGTCATCTAAGACAACTTATCCCCGGCTATTAATTTAGAGGTTAATATGAATGAAGTGGAAGAGGACACACAAGTTGTTTTTCCCACTCCCCCTAATATGCTACTAGTTTAATCCATGAAGGTCTCCACCTATAATGTGAGGGGTTTGAATTAGTTTGACAAATACACCATTTTCACACGATGGATGTTAGCAACAAACGTTGATGTTATTTGTATCTAGGAGCATAAATTGCACAAACTAGTAGGTAGGATGATGCATTACAAAGGATATCAAATGTTTTACTTGGGTGGTATTGATGGGTATTCAGGTGTATTGACATTTATTAAAGCTGAGTATAAGCCACAATGGTTATTGGACTATGCATAAGGTAAATGCTCTATTTTTCATGTGGAAATAGAATTAGGGCCTTTACTAATTGTGAACACCTAGGATCCTAATTCTATGAGGCAGTATACACAAATGTGGGATTAGCTGGGCTCTTTACAATTGAATGCATGCATTCTTGTTGGGGAATTTAATGTGGTTTTGAAATTGGACTCCACTCCATTGATTTGGTACTGAATTGAGAGGAGCTAGACACATGGGATAGCTTAGTCTATGCCCTTCAGTTATAAGATGCTTGGCTAGGATCCTTTTGACAATGTCCTGGTTGTTTTACTTTTCACTTGGATATTCATATTTCCTCTTGGTCAAGATTGGACCAAATGTACTATATGCAAGATTCGTGGCTACCTTCTAGAGACCATATGGATGTTGATGTCTCTATGCTCCTTTTTTATTACTTCCCCTTGAATTTGCACATGTCATAGATTTACCTTCATTCACAACCTAGAATAGATCTCATGCAACCTCTTATGGTTCACAACTCCCTCCTCAAGCATCCATTATGTAAACAACAAGTTCACACCTTGATATGTAATGTGACGTCTAATTTTACCAATCCCTTGCTAGCCTGGACATAGTTTACATCTAGGATGCAGGAATGTATTTGGTGAGTTGGCAAACATGTGGCACTTGAGAAGCAAATTCTAGGGATGTAATTAAAAATGTGGAAATGGAAGAGGCAAAGAAAGCAAGGTTTTTATGGTAGCAGCATGCTCTTAAAGACAATAATGATGTATCTTTTAGAAACTTAAATCTGGACATTCTTTTGAGCCTCTAGGGGTACTGCATATTGAGTAAGGGACCATATTTTTCGTGCATGCATGCATTGTACTACTATTCTAGGGCATAAGGAATTGATGTCTGTTTAGATATGCAAGTTCACATCATCTCTACTTCATGTGTGAACAAGGGATAAGGATAAAGGCATGATGGAAGTAAGTCAACATGGACTTAAGTATGATAATATGGCATGAGGATACATGCCCATGGTCATGGATTTTACCCCATCTACACGTGGAAAGAGTCTACAGTAACTACCAAGCAAAAATACCTAAAAGTCTAGAGCAATTTTAGGAGGCCTACAGACAGTTATTGTAGTGCGGATAGTGTGTCGTGCGCTCTACAGTGGGTGCTCCTCAGTGCAATGTGCGTGACAATCTCACTCAAAACAGACTGGAACAAAGGAACAATAGACAAGTTGAGCTCACAGAGACACAACAGCAGCAGACCACAACATATGACTCGACTATCTCAAAGAACTGATACAGACTCTGGCGTGGCAGCACACTCATCTCCAGCCCAGGACTCATAGGTACAATCGGGTGTTGAGGCTCAGATGTGTAGGGATGGTGAAGCAGTGTTGTGTGTATAGACTCGCTACACCTAACCACGACACTGGACCATAGAGCTAGAAGATAATCCACCAACGGCTCATAAATGTCAGCCACCTAAACCAATCTCTAAACTGAGTGGTGGTGGTGACTTGGCCACGATGTCCACTAAACCACCACGTTTTGTATCCTGCCACATGTCACTGCCCAGCCCAAAGAGTCTGTCCAGTGTGAACCAGACTAGACCAACTAAACTAACTTTGTGTCCTGTGAAAGTGACATTGTAGCCTGCTACAGGTTGCCCGCCACAAGACCGCTCACCGTCCCGCTGAGAGGGATACTGAAAAACTGTGAAAGAAAACCACGTCTCGGTGAGAGGGATTTAAAACTGTGGTAGAAAACCACTAGGCACCGCATCCGTATATCTTTCGTGAAGCAGGTGTGAGGCCCAACCATGACAAAAGTGGTGTTAAAAACACTGCACTGCTTGCAAGTATCTTAAGCCTTTGAATAGGTGGGAAGCCAAAAGTGGGGTTAAAAACACTGCACTGCTTGCAAATGCCTTAAGCTTTTGAATAGGCGGGAACCCAGTATGATTACATAGTCCAAGAATCCCAATTGGCACAACAAAATAAGGCTCCAAGCAACGAGATATGCTCGGTTTGGATGCAGCGCATCTTTATCTTTGATAACCATAGTGAGAGGAAAATGACATGGTCCATGCTTGCAGATAACCTTGCAACACTTTCTTCTCAACACTGAGGGCGAGGGGTAGGTAGGGGTTAGGTAGGGGGAGGAGGGGTAGGTAGGGGGTGGATAGGGGCGAGGGGGGAAAGGGTAGAGGCGAGTCCTAGGTAGGTAGCGGGTGGGTAGAGGGGAGGGCAAGAGAGGGGGTGGGTAGGGGCGAGTAGGGGCTCGATAGGGGGGACTTGAGAGAGGGGGTGGGTAGGGGTGAGGGGTGAGTAGGGGGTAGGGCGAGGGGTGGGGAGGGGATGTGAGGGGCGAGGGGGAAGTGGGTAGGGGCGAGGGCAATGGACTAGGGGCGAGGGTGAGTGGGGGGAAGGGGCGAGGGGTGGGTAGGGGCGAGGGCAATGGACTAGGGGCGAGGGTGAGTGGGGGGAAGGGGCGAGGGGCGAGGGGGAAGTGGGTAGGGGCGAGGGCAATGGACTAGGGGCGAGGGTGAGTGGGGGGAAGGGTCGAGGGGTGGGTAGGGGGTGTGAGGGGCGAGGGGGAAGTGGGTAGAGGCAAGGGCAAGGGGAAAAAAAGGTAGGGGGACGAGGGGGTGTGAGGGGGAGGGTAGGGGATAGGGGGTAGATGGGGGCAAGAGGGTGTGAGGGGGTGGCAGATAGAAAATATCAATCTCCAATGCAAAGTATGGCCGGAAGAGTTCGTGTTCCATTGCAGACAAATTTCATGGTCCACTAGCTGAAAGTTGAGATGGTACAGAGGGCGGCAGTTGATGGAGAGCATGAGGAGGTACCATGAGCAAGACAATTATCATGAGCAGGGAATTCATCAAGCAAGACGGGCTCCCTGAAGGGAGTTCGCTAGACCCAGAGGAGAGCTTTGTTCTGGTTGAAGAACCAAACACCACTGAGGCTGATGTTTGAAGGGGGGTGAACTCTTGTAGAGGTGATTTCTTCCCGCTTCTATGATTCTTCATAGGCTCACCAAATTCAAAGGCTTCCACCAAGGGCACATCAGAAGTAGCTTTTGTGACCTTCAACCTTTGAGCTGGCTCAGGTGGCTCATTAGGTTTAGTTACAGTAGAAACATTGGAAGAGAGTGTACCTCTAGGCAAGGAGTGAATAGAGACTCCATTAATAGGGCATAGATTTGGTAGCTTCCAACCACTCCAGCAAATCTTTGTCTGACCCTTCAGGTGTAGTAGGTTGTTCTTGTTCAGGGTTGGTTTCCATTGACAAAGAAACTTGCTCCACCATGGGATCCATACCTCCTTCTAAGAGAATGGGTTGCATCGGGGAGCCAAAAGTATGTATCCACATTGCATCATTTCCCCAATCATGAAGTGCTTTAGTGTGTCGCATCCATGGTCTTCCAATGAGCAAGGGAAATCCGTCCTCAACCTGGGGAAGACGAACCACAACAAAATCCAAGTTAAAAGTAAAGTCTTGTACCTGTAGAGGCACATTGTCCACTATGCCCATTGGGTAGACTGTCCATTGGTCGACCAATGTAACTATGAAGGGAGCAGGGCGAGTAGGCTATAGACCTAGAGCTAACATAGTGAACTTGGGCATTAGGTTGATGCTAGATCCACCATCCACTATCACTTCTGAGAATTGTCGACCCAAAACGGACACTGTCAGGCGAGGGCTTCTATAATCAGTGAGTGGAGCAACGGGATTGGATATCATATAGGACTCTAACAGTCGCTTAGAAGTCCCACCACTAGGACCTGCTCCAGGGTAAAGTGACTGAATAACTGCAAGGGTGTCACTTATGAAACTCGCATCTAGCCGCAACATGTCATAGAGGGACACTTGTTGGAAAGTGTCCTTCAAGACTATCTTTGTTGTAAGCTTTTCTTGTTCTACCAGTGGTTTCTCTGGTACCTTGATCTTCTGTAGATCTAAAATTGCTCCCAAGAAAGCTTCATCAATATCGGAGAGCAAAGATTTGGATTCATTCATAGCACTGGGGGATGGCTTGTTAATAGCTCAAGGCAGGGTATCCACTGGTGTGAGAATGTGTGGGGGAGTTGAACTTGCTGGAATGCTAAGACCGAGAGCGACTCTCTGGGCCCGGGTGAGGACGCCGATGGCTTATTTTGAGGGGTAACCATGTGGGTAGAAGGGGGCGGCTGAGAAACGGTGCTAACTACTATCAAATTGAGCTCGGGAAAGGCAAACTCATTCTGGGTTTGACTTGGGTTCGAAGCCATGGATGCACGAATTTTAGGGCAATCCTTACTGTAGTGATCCTTCATTTCAGGGTAATGACGATGACAGGGAGGGGACCCTTCGGGCAGAGGGTATTTGCTTTGGTAATGACCATATTCCCCGCATCTATAGCACAAAATGGTCCGATTCAATGGGCGAGTCGAAGGACGAGGTGGTCCTTGCTCTTGGTGCATGGAGTTGGAGGTGGAGGCATAGAAGCTGTGAGGTGGGGAGGGAGCATGGGTGTGATAAAAGCTCTAAGAGGGAAAAGTACTTTGCATACCTTGCATAGGAGGGGATGTCAATAAAGGTGGAATATGGTGTGGATGGCCACAAAGAGAAACCATGTTGGATGTAGGTGGTGGCCCTTGCTGAAGAGTAGGACCAAGACTTTGTTGTATTTGTCACAATCCCTTGAGGTAGTAGCAGTCCTTGTCCTCATGTCCAGACTTCTCACAAAAGTGGCAGTAAACCCGAAGGGGGCATTCCTGTGGAGGGTGCCCTGGAGAGAGGCATGAGCTACACCAAACCATAGCCTTAGTCTCCTGCTGAGACTTGAGCTCTTCTAGCTCGCGCTTGATTTGTTCCGATGCCTCGTGATGTGAAGGCTTCTCTTGTCTAAAAGAGAAGGACCTATCCTCTTGAAGAGCTCGCTGTAACTTTAGGGCTTCCAGTTCCCTGCGTAAAGAAGTTAAAGGATGAGAAGGACTTTCCAAAAACACTGAGGGGGTCTCTACCTGAAGAGAGTTGGTGAACAGCTTCCTAGCCCCCTCTATCCTAGTTGCAGATGCGATGAACTCCTCCAGAGTGGAGCCGGGTCAGAGACTCTCTCGGAGTTTTTCCTGAGAAGTTTTGGGAAGCGCCTTCTCTACCCACTTCTTAACCATAAACTCACTGAGTTGCTGGGGAAGCTTGGCAAGCAGAGACTAGGTTTTAGTCATAAGTTCTGCAAAAGTCTCCTCTGGCTAGAGCACCATGTTGGCCAACTCATCCAAAACCTTCTCCTGGTAGTCACCTGGCCTGAATGTTGCTGTTGAAAGGATGCCCTTTCAACAACGTTTCCACAAAGATTCCTCAAAGATTCTAAAGATTCCACATGAAGATGGTGATGAAGTAATGAAGATGAAGATGGATGCTGCAACATGAAGATACGAGTTCATGGACGTCATCGAATATCCCGTTATTATTATTTTGAGCCATTACGGCCACTTTTGTAATGTTTACGGGAACCTCATATTTTGAATCAGCACTTGTATTTTGGCCGCACATGCTTGTATCATGAGTAAAGCCAACTCAGTTTCTTGTAATTAAGCTCTGTAGAAGCCTAGGGACAATTCAGGTCATTTGGCCGGACATTAGGTTTGAAGGCTTTGTATATAAGCTGAAACCTAAGGCTTTGTAAAAAACACATTACGTTACCTCAATTAATATACAGTCGTGGGTTCTGCAGCACACGGTAGTGAGCTTCACGCACACACACCGTCGTGCATACTAATCACATTGCAGATATGAGAGTAGGAGCGTGTTAGCATTGAGGAGCTCTCCGCGTCGACGCAAGCAATGCAAGCCGAGGACCACATCGCGAACCCGCCTGCTACGAGCTATATTTGGTCGTAAGTACCTCAAACGACATCCGTTCTGAATGATCGAGTAGTCGTTAGAATCAGGGCGAGAAGCTCTTCGTGTTGATGTCTTTGTAGATCAGTTTCGGACACTTTGGAAATTGCTGTTTTGAGTCTATCGCGATAGCGATTAGAGGTCTTACAGTTATAGTTTTCAAGGTTTAGGTGTTTGGCCATATAGGATATGTCCTTGTGAGTCTTACCCTCCGATTTCGAGTCATTCCGATATGATTTGAGACTGTTTCGAGCTTGTAGTGTTTCGTAGGATGCGCTGTCTGTTTCTTTGCTTTATGGTAGTGTTGTGGTAGGATTAGTGACTGTAGAGTGTTGTTTGTGTCTAGCTCAGGGTTGAAAACCCAGAGATTGCCTCCATGCCCTAGTCGGGTCAGCTACGTCCTCGGATTGACAATTTGTTGGTCTGTGTTCTCGCTGTGCTCCATCGTCCGTCGCGGCGTACCCGCTAACATTGGCGCCGTTGCCGAGGACGAAGTGCCTAAACTAGCGTAGACTGCATCACTCGTGTTTGACAGTATAGCGTTTCTCTAGAGTTTTCTAGAGTGTTGTCACCATTTGCCTTCTTAGTGGGAAGTCAGAGAGAGGATCTTTTGACTGAGGGATAGCCAGGGAGCCTGAGTCTCGCTGAGGTGGTCCACCATGAGGTTGAGGTATGGTTATTTTATTTTGTTGTGTGTTTAGATTAGGTTTTATGGTTTGTGTGTTTGGTTGTGACTTATGGTTGTGAAGAACTCGAAAGAGAAAAAAACGCAAAGAAAAACGCAAAAGGTAAGTAGGAGGCTGTTTGCTTGCCAGAAAGCAAAAACAACCATTCAACCATCCAAAGTAGGACTTTAGGTAGTGTAGGACATCTGATCTAGAGCAATTTTGACATGAAAATGTGCTTGAAAACACAAAAGGCGGAATTGTGCTGATTATGGTAAAAGTGCTCTAAAATGGTCGTTTGAAAGCCGATTTGAGTGCTTGTTTTTGCATTGGAGACCTTAAGGTAGGGGGAAAACACAAAATTGGTCCAATCAATCCAAAAAAAAAAAAACCTTTAAAAAATCCAAAAAACAAAAATCTGAAACCAGATCTTCAATTTTCAAAAAACAAAAAGTTTGACCTCAAGACCTTGTTTTGCATATGCTCTAGAGCTTGTATGTGAAATTTCAAAGCATTTGCATCAGTGCTTGTGCATCTAAGTGGGAATTTTCTTTTTCTGAGTGTAAGGAAGTGAACTGTGAAATGCTTGAATCCAAAGGAAAAGAAGTCCAAATTGCATGAAACTTTGGGGATAGGCTTCTAAGGGCATTGGGAACCAAACTGTCCAAAAACAGAGAAAAAAATACTTTCCAGTGGCTCTCTGCCTAGTCTATCGCAATAGACTGATGAATTGGAGATAGACTCACAATCAGGCAAAACCCCTCCCCCACAGGTAAAACACATCAATACAAGGCTGCTCCCAAAAATTGAGTGTACTTGGACACCTGCTTGACCACTAAACCTCAAGTCTGGTGTTTAGAGTTTAAGTTCAGAGACACAGTGGTAAAAAGACCTTGACCAATAGTCCAAACATTGCACAACTTTGTGTATTCACTATACAAAGGATAAGGAAACTAGTTGTGAAGAGAACTTTGTAAAAATACCAAAACTGGGAAACTTTATGAGCCTATCGCGATAGGTTGGGGATATTTAGATGTGGACCTTATTTTGCAAATCCCTCCTAGGGATAGCTTAAGCAGAGCCTACATAGCATACACACCAAATTTCAAGGTGTTTGGATCACTAGAAGTGAATCTAAAGCCCAGATAGAGATTCAAGTTCTGACAAAAACACTAAAAATGGCCCAAAACACAAACCAAGTGTCCAAATTGCATGAAATTTGAGGGATAGACACAAGAGAGTAAGGGGAATCTAAAAGTGAAGTCACAATTTTGAGTTGACTTTTCTTGCACAATCTATTGTGTCTATCGTGATAGACTCATGACATTTTGAGTGGGACAGTTTTTGGAAATTGTGACTAGATAGCTTGAATCCACTCCTCACCTAGACCTTAACCATCATTTCAAATTTGAAATTGGACATCAAGAAGACCACTAAACCTCAAGTCTGGTGTTTAGAGTCTAAGTTCAGAGACAAATTGGGTAAAGGGACTTGACCAAATTTCCAAACCTTGTGAAACTTGGTATACATGATCTACAGAGGTAGGGAACACATATGTGAAGAGAAAATTTGAAAAAAGTGTCATGTTAGCATACTTGGTGAGTCTATCGTGATAGACTAAGAACCCAGTGATCGAAAGTAAATTTTTCAAAAACCTCTGTGGCATAGCTTGGAAAGGTGCTATCAAGGACACATAAAAATTTTGAAGTCATTTGGACGTCAGAAAGTGGGTCTAAGACCATTTGAGAGGATTCAACTTGTAGAAAACACCAATCCGGTCTAACTGACAAAGTAAAAGTCCAAACCACTTGAAAATTGGTAGGAGGACTAAGGAGAGGTGTTGGAACACAGTGGTATAGTCAAAGTTCAAGTTTGACCTATAAAAGGGGTACTTGCTCAGTCTATCGCGATAGACTCAAAGCAGGGCCAAAGAAACTGAATTTTTCAAAACCCTCTGGAGCATAGCTTGTTTAGCCTCTCAGGAGGTTACACACAAAATTTGGTGGATTTTGGACATTGGGAAGTCGTCCTAGGTCTATTTTCTAGTGATCAGATAGACTAAGAATTCTAGAGTTGGAGTTAGAGCCTAAGAAAAAGTCCAAAACAAGCGAAAATTGGTGAGCAAGATGTATAGAGCAAAGGGAACACAGTGGTGAAGAGAAATCTGGGAAATTTTAAAAAAACTGAAGAATTTGCTGAGTCTATCGCGATAGACTGAGGTTTTTTCACAAAAATTGAAAATTTTGAAAACTGACCTTAGGGCCTTGTTCTGCATGTTGTTGTGAGCCTATGGTTAAATTTTGAGTAAATTTGGAGCATTGGAAGTGCATCTAAGTGGATTACTTCACAAGATCAGAAAAGAAACTGTTGTTTGATGCAAGTTACAAAGGAAAAGTATTCCAAATTGGTTGAAACTTGGTGAGTAGTATCTCAAGAGAAGGGGGAACTCAAATCTGTAAAAACAGTTGAAAAAATGTATCCCAGTAACACTCTGGTGCGTCTATCGCGATAGACTCAGAAATTCACTGTAGAAAAATCAAAATTCAAATTTTACTTCATATTTGGGTTCAGAAGGCCCATTATACCCTGTACACAAAGTTTGAGTGCATTTGGACATCTGCAAGGGGTACTTGGTGAGTCTATCGCGATAGACAACTGAGAAAAAAAAATTGAGAAAATTTTTGAAATCAAGTATACCATTGGGTTTATCATTGCCTAAGGAGTGCACGCACCAATTTTGGGCTCAAACTGACCACTTGCAAAAACATCAGATAGAGCAACTTTCCAAATTACATCTCACTGTTTTGGTCATAACTTTTACATACGAACTCTGATTCCAAAAGTTTTTTTATCAAAACGTAGCTTGAGAGCTGCACTACAGATCTTAGAGTAAATCATTTTGGTCAGTTTTCAAAAAAACGTTGTTTAAGGCCTCAAAATGCATCCGGAAGTCAGGGGTGTCTAAAACCGACAATTTGAGAGAATTGTAAGAAAACGCTCACGGTTTTGGACATAGTTTTGGATTTTCCCTGACCAAAACACTTGAACACACTGAGAGAGGTATTACTACAGCAAGCTAGAGCTGTCAAGCCTAGAAGTCATGTCTAGATCAGACTCAGACTCAGCTTATACAAGCACATGGATTGCAGGGATAGATGAGCACCCGCCCAGAATAGATCTTCCAAACCTACAATACATAAAGACCAATTTTGTGGAGAGAGTTTGGACGTATAACCATGAAAGTGAAGGACTATATAGGTATATTAATGGAGATCAATTCAACCTTTACAATTGCTTAGAGCCTTACCCAGATGAGCTGACAGAATACAAGCTCTTATATGTCTATACATACGAGGTCGACCGACAATGGACATCTTTATTTGTTGACAAGTATGGACGAGAATATAGAGCTGTAGAAAGCACAAATCCGCGAACCAAATTAGAGATGAGTGGATATTTGGTCAATGAAGGACCTCCGATACATCCACAAAACACAGGAACCTCTAAGAGAATTCCAAAGAGGGGACCACCACCTGGATTTCCCCCTAGAGCGATAACGAGAGATGAAACGATACCAGAGAGGAGTATGGTTCCATACTTTGCACCCCAAAGTATAAGACCATCTCAGCTAAGAAAATGGGTAAATAGAAAGTACAATGGCATAGGAGACCCATACGCCCATGTCTCGGCTTTCAAGCAAGTCCTACGAGCAGAACGAGTAGAGGACTTCCACACGCAGTATGAGGGTTTTGGACTTACATTGGAGGACAATGCACAAGCATGGTTTGAACTATTGAACCGGAGAGAGTTCACAACCATTGAGAAAATGTGATGAATTTGTTCAAGAATTCACCAAGAGGGGCATAAAACATAACACCCTTCCTAAGATTCAAGAATTTAAACAAGGCGAAATAGAAACATTACGACATGCAATACTGCGTTTCAAGAAATATGTTGCTAGATGTCCTACCCAAGAGTTACCCACGCCAGAACGTCAGATCCTATGCTTCATCAAAGGACTTATGAATGAGAATCTCCAAAAGGACCTATACACGAAAAGATACCAAACCTTGGAAGAGGTGACCAAAGTGGCAGTTGACCTAGTTGACAATTGCGAATTCTATGACGATGGTCATAAGAACATGAATGATGCAACTAAGAAAAAGAAAATCGCTGATCTTGAGGATCAAAGAGGGAATCTAGGACAAAAACAAGTAAATGTTGAGGAGCAAATCATAGAGAATGTGATGCAACGCATCAACCACTCTGACAGAGTACCAGCCTATAGAATTCCTCAACGACGAAGGTGCATGACATGTGGAGGGGACCATCTGATGCAACATTGTCCTGACTATAGACCTAAGACTCCACCAGGGTTTGAGCATGTTATTTCTCAACCGCCTAGATACCATCCTATAGCGGAACAAGTGTTCTTAAGTGAAAGACCCATAGCTGCTAGAAATGCATATGTGAGTCATGAGCTTCAAACAGAAAGATATGTGTTACATCAGAGGCCACTTCAAGGTCAATATCAAGTATTGCCACAACAACCAATACGTCCATGTGACAGATGTGGTAGTAGTGATCACTTGATTAAGGATTGTCCACACCATGATATCATGATAAATGTATATTGTAATGAGTGTGCAATCACACATATGATTTTGGATTGTCCTAAGAATCCAAGAAAGAAAGTTAAAATGCAACCACATGTTACCTTTCCTTCTACCAGCAAATCAAAGAAAGAACGAGCCGCAACAAAAGGAGAGACGACAACAACAACATAGCAAGAAACAATTGCAAAAGAGCAGGTGCTTAAACAACAAGAAGATGAAAGTAAGCAAGTTGCTCCAGTAAACATTGTCACAAGAGCACAAGCAAAAGTGCAAGAGCAGAAGCCTACAAATGGAGAGACTAGTAAGAGTTCCAAAAGCCATAGAAACTCTAGACGAGCAAGAAGGACTAGAATGAAAGCGAGACTAGAAAGGGAGAAAGGAGAAGAAAAGGTTGTTACAGCTGAGTTGGAAACAACTCAAGAGCAACAGACACAGCAAAGGGAAGCTGAAACCCTTAAACCAGTTGAAGCACCCAAGAGTGCTAGTTCAGGAGGATCTGTCCTAGTGGACAAAGTGAATGAGCCTTTAGACGCGATTTTACAGGCTTATGAGGCTAGATTGGCAAATAGACAGACCTTAGAACAAAGATGGATGACCCATCCTTATCCCGAACTAGAGAAGCAGAGGCTAGAAATGTGTAAGCAGCTCATTATAACTGCTCAAGCATTGCTAGAACCACCTCCACCAGAATTGAAGGATAGGATAGTCACCCCAGTGCACAAAGATGAGAGCATTAAAGTAGACGAATTTCCTAGAGAAGAAGTGGATCATAGGGAAGAACCACTGCTAAGGTCGCAAGACTCGAGGGTAGTCCAAAATACAACAGATGGATCAATGAGGGATTTCCCACCCTATGTTCCTATAGTTGAGGAGCAGTGGCCAGAGGAGTTATGGAAGGCTGTCCGAGATGCCCAAAAAAGAGAAGAGGATGCTGGACCAGCACCATTTCCTGAAATCACATTAGATAGACCACAAATGAGTGTTGATGCGGGGTCATATTATGGTGAAGTAGGATCGGTAGCCTCCGAAGACAGTAGACCTGCATCGTTAAGAACTTTGCCACAGTACATGGGAGATTTTGAGGCAAAGTCTGAGATTGTGAGAGTTCCATCACAGAGGCTAGGAGGGACAAACGAATTGGACACAAAAATTTTGACTGACTTGCTATCCACGCCAGTGAAGTGCACAATTACGTTGATAGAACTTTTGAAAATCAGGCCAAGTATGTGGACGGATATAGGAAAATGCTTGGAAAAAATTGGGATCAAAGCCCGTTAAGGTTCCTGGAAAAAGAGCTAGATGAGATCGAGAAGCCTAGATCAAATGTAAGACCGGTACCTCTGAACAAAGTAGGAGAGTACTGTGAAGGAGAAGATGGTAATGCCACTTTGCCTGTCGAGTACAATGGGATTGAAACAAAAGCTATACTTGACAGCGGAGCAGGAATTGCCATAGCAACAAAACAAATATGGGAGAAATGGGGTAGGCCGGCCTTTAGAACAACCAGAATAAAATTAAAGTTAGCGGATGGGCATGTGGAAAGACCCATGGGATTGCTAGAAGCTATAGTGGTGTCTTCTTGTGGTATAGAGTATGCGCATAATTTTGCCATAGTTGACTTTGGCAAGAAAAATAACTATGAAATCATCCTTGGAAGACCATTCATGAGGCAACTCAAGATGGTACAAGATTGGGGTTATGATTATCTATACTTGAGACATGCTGAAACCACAACACGTGTAAATACGAGAAATCATAGTTACCAAGATGTAACTAGAACGCCCGTGGAAGATTTTGATTTTGCAACACAAAGTGGATCAACAGACCATTCGTGGATGGGCAAAAAGAAAGAAATCTGGATGTGCGGAGCAGCAGAGTGTAGTGACTTTGGGAGAAATGAGAATTCCTTAGAGAGGTTCTTAGAAGATGATGCTTACATAAGAGAACCTTTTCCGGAAGAGGCATTAGAACCGCTAGAGTGGACTCAGATATTGGCTACTTTGGATGTCTGTGTTAATGAGACCACACCAACAAAATTTTGCGATGAGAATGGGTATGACATAGTCCCCTACTACATGCTAAGGGTTATGTGTGAGACAGATGAAGAATCTGAGTATGAGTTCGAAACGGGGTTATCAACTATGGGGATAGCACAAAACCAGATACCTAGCCCGAATACTGGTCATATAGAAATAGGTGCTCTTTGCGATCAGTGTGCGATAACACACTTGATTACAAACTATCCAACTCGAATGCATAGTACAAAGGAGGAGCCGCAAGTCAACGAAGCAAAGTTGCAGGAAGAAGGACTAAGATCCAAAGAAGATGCTTCAGGTCCAGCGCCTACAAACGAGCAATATGAAGACTTGGAATCAATCAAAGAAGAGGTGCACCAAGTGACAGGAAGTTCAGACACTATTGGTGACATTTCAACAGTTGAAGTCGAGGAAGAAGAGCCTATAACTCTACAGGAACCAAATGTTGATTTTGTCTCTCCAAAAGACATATCAAAGGAAATGGTGGTCAAGCAGGAGCTAGAACACACAGATGAACTCAGAAGTGTGAACAATGAAGAAGAAGACAACAAGGAGTCCAAGCCAAAGATTGCTCAAGTCACTCAAGAGAACACAGGAAATCTAGTACCAAAGAAGATCAACTTTTTGCTAAGTGCACAAGACAGAGTCAAGATGAATTTTATGGCAAAAATTGATACAAATTCCACGACTAATGTCATGTCATATGGCATGTGGTTACTTCTAGGTAAGTCAAAGCTTTATGATATTCAGATAAAGGTAAATCTCTCACCTGAAGTGGATGTTATAAGTATGAGGATTGCAGAAGCTATTGTCCAACTACACTCACAGAATGTCAAAGAAAAATTCTTGGTGGTAGATTCTCGACAAATGGGAACAGACTTAATTTTGTCCAAGCCCTGGGCACAAGTCTTTGAAGACGAGCCTGAATCTTCAACAATGGTCATCACGACAAGCAAGCCTACAATAGTTCAAAGATTCTTGGCTATTGAAAAAGGCAAAGCTAAAGTAAGCCCACAGTCTCTAGCCCAGCCAATGCAAGTGCAAGACAAAGCCTCTACATCAAAAGCCAAACCATCAACAAAACAATGTAAACCCAAGCAAAAAGTCTATCAACCGAAGTTTCCATCGCACGAAAGTCTCCAAAGGAAGTCAAAACAGGCCAACCAAGTGCTAGTATCCAAGGCACAGATTAAAGTTAATGATCCAATTTGGATACAATCACAGGAACAACCTCAACAAGTAAAGGTAACAGGATGGATCACATCAAGCGAGTCAATTATTGCACAAGGCTACAAGAAAGGAAATTCAGATGTTTGGGTCAACAAGCCCAAGATAACAGCCTGGTGATTTCCATCCCATGACAACCACTCAGTCAAGAATCAACAAAGCCGTCAACGTCAATCACATAACTCAACCAAGAGAAAGGACAGGTACAAAAAGAAAAAGAGAAGGTCTTCCACTGGAGAAACCATACGACAAGTCTGGGTAATGAAATCAGAATTCTACCAGACTACCCAACAAAGTCAAGTGAAGATCACTTCCAAGCAAGTCCAAAGATTCATTCCAGTCGAGTTACTCGAAGCACAAGGATTCTATGAGGGTAACTTTCAAATCTGGTTACCTAGGGTAGTAGCTTATCAAGGAATCACCCAGGAAAAGCAAGAAACATCAAGAAATCAAGAGCAGCTACCCGCTACACCCAAGAGTGCTACAACCTATAGATGGATCCCTCGTCAATTCCTACAAGAGCAAGGCTTTTACAAAAGAAACAGCCATATTTGGAAATTAAAGACAAGGTACCATCAAGTCAAAGAAGAAACAAGGCAAGTGGAAAAGGAGATCACACCAGGCCCAAGAACAATGTGGGTTCCAAAATCCGCGATTGAGGCTCAACAACAAGAAAGATACACAACTCCTTTACAGCCTCTTAACAACAAAAAGAAAGCAACGGTAAATGCGAAGGTCACACTTTTGAAGAACACTATTTGGAAGAAGAAGACTTCATCAACCATTGCTTCAACATCAATACCTGTCTCATCAAGCGACCACAATTTGCTACCAACAAATGAAGAGCAGATATATGCCAATGTATTGGACAACATGGCATCTCAAACAAAAACTAACGAGAAAGGCCTAAACATCAAAAGCATATGGAATTGGATTTCATGCCACGATCAGGTAAATCCAAGTCGCCATTAAACTTACATGGCATAAGAGTCTAGAGTCGGGCAGCTAAGCCACTAAATGAGCAAAGTGTCAGACCCAAGCTTCAAGTTAATATTTTTCTGTGGTCTATGAGTCTAGCTAATAGGTATAAGCTCAAGCTGGAGAGTTGAGCATACATAAAGTCATGTCGCTCATGCTGGAAGAGGTGAGCATAAGAGTCAAAGTCCATATAATATATAAGGTGGAGAAGGCGGAGTAGTCCAAAACAAAAACACTCACGCACTTGACACAGTGAGGAAGAGTGGAGAAACCTCAACAGCAAAAACCCTTCTTGTGAGTAGTGAAAGCTTTTGAAGCACTCATGCTATATGTTTTGCTCGCTACACGAACTCCATGAAGAACCCATAAATACTATTCTCTCACACCACATCTTGTTTAACATGCATAACTCTGTGCAAGCATATAGATGTCCCATCATTGGACATATGCATTAGGCACTCTTTTTTATTCCACCCATGCACTTACACAAACAAATAACGATGACCAAGCGAAAACGGGTTTTATAAGCTTTTGCTCAACAACAATGACTCTGACTTTAAGCTACTAACACTTATCCATGTATATCAAGCCCATACTAGTAGCCATATAGCCATATGTACTTTAACTCAGCAGAATTCTATAACATCAGAACCTAAGTACATAAAGCCTCACATTTAATTATGACTAAAGACATTTTTTCCCACTTGGTTTTTCCCTTTAGTCTTATCCAGGTATCCAAGACCTTCATTTTGTACATACGCTACATTTACTTTTACTCTTTTATTTTTTATAACAACAAAAACAAGAAGAACCACAATATCCCCACACTATTAATTGCAAATCTACTGACAAGTCAAAAGGGAGAGGCAAAAAAACAGCTTGACAAAGCTTCAAGTCAACTTACAGGTACAACTGTGAGATAACAACCACATGAAAAGCAAATACTAGAGCTACAATGACAACGACCTGTTGCACCAACAAGTCGATACAACCTCATGCAATTCAAGATACAACAACCAATCGGAGGGGGAGAGTTCCAGGCTTCAAATACACTAAAGGTATAACTTCAAGGTAGCTTCAACATCACGCAAAGCGACCAACTACAGAAGAAGCTTCCACAACAACTTCAATCAACACCAAGACATCAAGAACTCGTGAAGGCCAGCAAAGACATGGGGTCTTGTCGGGGACGACAAGAATTCGGAGGGGGAGAGTGTTGAAAGGACGCCCTTTCAACAACGTTTCCACAAAGATTCCATTAAGATTCTAAAGATTCCACATGAAGATGGTGATGAAGTAATGAAGATGAAGATGGATGCTGCAACATGAAGATACGAGTTCATGGACGTCATCGAATATCCCATTATTATTATTTTGAGCCATTACGGCCACTTTTGTAATGTTTACGGGAACCTCATATTTTGAATCGGCACTTGTATTTTGGCCGCACATGCTTGTATCATGAGTAAAGCCAACTCAGTTTCTTGTAATTAAGCTCTGCAGAAGCCTAGGGACAATTCAGGTCATTTGGCCGGACATTAGGTTTGAAGGCTTTGTATATAAGCTGAAACCTAAGGCTTTGTAAAAAACACATTACGTTATCTCAATTAATATACAGTAGTGGGTTCTGCAGCACACAGTAGTGAGCTTCACGCACACACACCGCCGCGCACACTAATCACATTGCAAATATGAGAGTAGGAGTGTGTTAGCATCGAGGAGCTCTCCGCGTCGACGCAAGCAATGCAAGCCGAGGACCACATCGCGGAAGCCGCCTGCTACGAGCTATATTTGGTCGTAAGTACCTCAAACGACATCTGTTCTGAATGATTGAGTAGTCGTTAGAATCAGGGCGAGAAGCTCTTCGTGTTGATGTCTTTGTAGATCAGTTTCGGACACTTTGGAAATTGCTATTTTGAGTCTATCGCGATAGCGATTAGAGGTCTTACAGTTATAGTTTTCAAGGTTTAGGTGTTTGGACATATAGGATATGTCCTTGTGAGTCTTGCCCTCCGATTTCGAGTCATTCCGATATGATTTGAAACTGTTTCGAGCTTGTAGTGTTTCGTAGGATGCGCTGTCTGTTTCTTTGTTTTATGGTAGTGTTGTGGTAGAATTAGTGAATGTAGAGTGTTGTTCGTGTCTAGCTCAGGGTTGAAAACCCAGAGATTGCCTCCATGCCCTAGTCGGGTCAGCTACGTCCTCGGATTGACAGTTTGTTGGTCTGTGTTCTCGCTGTGCTCCATCGTCCGTCGCGGCGTACCCGCTAACATTGGCACATAATTGTTGTCTTAAGGCTGTCCAAGTTGCAAAATGGTTCTCTGCAAACTAGCTGTACCATTTGTCTGTTAAGCCATCCAAGGTAGATGGAAAGAGTACCACATAAGCATCCTCTCTATTAAGACCACGACCCCTACAGAGAGATACAAACCTCCTTGCATGGTCGTCAGCATCTTCTGAAGAGAGTCCTTTGAAGGTAGGGAACTCTTGGCCAAAACACTAGCCAATGCCTCCATGGCCCCTTGCTCAGGAGCCCATTGCTCAATAGCCTGCTGTAGCAGAATAGGAGAGAGCTTTACTGGGGAAGGTGATCTGAAAGATGTGGAACCGAATGGAGGAATGGGTGATGTATATGTGGAGGTATGGGTGATGAGGTTGATGGACTTCTACTAGGTTCCAAGGGTCGTCTTCTGTTGTAGTACTTCAGAGGACTCAGTAGTGCGCTTTGATGCTCGACTGACCGCCTTGTATGTGTCATGCAGCAACCACCAATCCAACCAAGCTTTGGGCAAGAAAACCTTGAACTGGCTGAAGACTGTTCTAAACTCTACTAGACCAAGCAAGTGACTAGACCCAGGCTGGACCAGGGACAAGGAGGACTAGACCATGGTCGAGGAGGACTAGACCAAGGTTGAGGAAGGACTAGTCCAGGGACGAGGGTTGGTGGGACCAAGGCGAGAGAGAGGACTAGATCAGTTGGACCAAGGTGAGAGGAGAACAGTGCAAGGCAAGGTAGGTGAAGCTAGGTAAAAACCACTAGCTTCACTGTTTGTATTCTCAACAAAGAGTGAGACTTCAGTTGAGATCCCATCGTGGTCGCCAAAATGAGAGCACCTGTAGCGCGGATAGTGTGTCATGCTCTCTACAATGGGTGCTCCTCAGTGCAATGTGCGTGACAATCTCCCTCAAAATAGACTGGAACAAAGGAACAATAGACAAACTGAGCTCACAGAGACACAACAACAACAGACCACAACATATGACTCGACTATCTCAAAGAACTGATACAGACTCTGGCGTGGCAGCACACTCAGCAGGACTCACAGGTACAATCGGGTGTCGAGGCTCAGATATGCAGGGATGGTGAAGCAGTGTTGTGTGTATAGACTTGCTACGCCTAACCACGACGCTGGACCATAGAGCTAGAAGATAATCCACCAACGGCTCATAAATGTCAGCCACCTAAACCAATCTCCAAACTGAGTGGTGGTGGTGACCTGGCCATGATGTCCACTAAAACACCACCTTGCGTATCCTGCCACATGTCACTGCCCAGTAAGAGAATCCGTCCAGTGTGAACCAAACCACACCAACTGAGCTAACTGTGTGTCCTGTGAAAGTGACACTGTAGCCTGCTACAATTATGTAGGAGCAATATCAGCCACCTACATCAACGATCTCGTGGAGCAACACAAAGAGAAGTTTCTCTACTGAGTATGAACTACAATTTGGTCAAAGGGTTTACCCTAATTCCACTTCTACCATTTCATGTGAAGGCACCAACTTGGTTGCCTACAGAGTTGCAGAGCTGCACACTGCACACACGGGCTAACATACCAACTTGGGAGTGACCTACCAAGAGATACAACCGTGATCTCTTGATGAAGTGTAAAGAAGGTATGTAATTCTCATCATGGAGCTTCTACCTACCATAGGAATTTCTGAAATGCACTTGGAGGGTTCATATAGAGTAGCTATAAATAGTGCAGCAAAGAAGGCTGCACTGGTCCCTTTGTACACAATTGTACCTAGGAGTACCCTTCAATTGAGTCTCTAGAAATACCTATATCGTCCTTCAAAGGTACTTTGTAGTACCTGTCAAGGTACTCCAGGACTTCTGCAGACAGTAACAAGTACCTTAAAGTACCTTTTTGTGTACTTTAAGTACTCAGATTGTATCTCATTATAGTCCTCTGATTAATAAGCTTTCCATTTTATCTCTCTCATATTTTTAGTTGTGTCCATATCCTCCCTCTCTTGCATATATCTTGGCACGAAGATTCATCTCTCTTCTCCCTTATATTTTCACATGGTATCAGAGCTCACAATTTTAACATGGTATCAGAGCCCACATATTTTTGGACAATGTCTTCACATAATCAAAATGATTTTCAAACTTTTTGGACACAATTAATCCATGTATTGAGGAGTCTAATGCAAATAGAATGGAACAAAATTTTATTGAAGAAGAGCTTCACTTTGTTTTTAATAAATTACCAAATAAAAAAACTCTAGGATTATGTGGTTTATCAAAGGATACGATGCTAGAATTTTGGCCTTCTCTCAAGGTAAAGGTTGTATCTATCATCAATGCATCTTGGACATCTTAAATGTGTGAATCCATGCCACAAATACGGTATCATCAAGCTGCTTCCCAAAGTACTTCCTCCCAAGAAAATGATAGAGTGGAGACACGTAACAATGATGGGGATATTGTACAAGATTTTTGCCAAAGCTTTGGCACTGAGGCTTTCACCGGGATTTCACCTTTCCTTAGATAGCATGTACATAAGAGCCATTCTAATTTATAGGTGGCAGATACATATATCACAACATTATTACAATGAAACTCAATATTAAACATGCTTTGTGATCAGCTCAATATATGATATTTTTTCAACCTAACTTTGCTAAATCTTTTGAATATGTGTGTTGTGGGTATTTTGTGAGATGTATTCTCGTTAAAATGGGATTTGGTGAGCGAATTGTAGCATGTATATTTCTATTGAGGCAAGGAGCATGATCTTGGATTCTCATAAATGGTAGGATCTACTCTAAGCCTATTCCAAATAACAGATCCATTAGGCAGGGATGTCCTCTAAGCCCTCTGTTCTTTGCTCTAGTTACCCACCCACTATAACTTATTTGGACTCCATTGTAGTAGATTGGGCTATATCTTTTTGGTTGTTGATAGATTCCTATGTGGTTTTCTTCCAGGCATGGAATCTGCTAGCATGGGATAAGGTGTTCTCCACTGCTCCTCTTAAAAGTGGGTATCCAATCTGTCACATGATGGTCTCCTCTTGGAGATGTGTAGCGTGTTTGTTGTCATGGAAGGGAAAAGGTACGTAAACCGGGCACTCTCTATGGGTAGAGAATGTATTTTGGAGTTGTATTTTCCAAAAATCCCTGTAATGCTTATTGGTAAAAAGGCCCTTTCAATGCATAGAAAGGGTATCACAACAATCAATCAAATTCTAGAATCTCAACTCTCATTTTTTATTGCAAGGTGTTGGTTTCGATTGGGACTTGGCTTCAGAAACATGTGGTATGTTCTTTGTGCATGTGTCAACAACCTACGTATACCACCAACTCTACCAATTAGCTAGACAAATACTGCGATTGGAATTTAGCAAACACAATGGCCTAATTTTACAAGCATTTGCTTCAAGCTCATGATCTCTCTATTAGATGTAACAAACATAGGTCTACTCATCGTACATTTGAATGGTGGAATAATATTTTTTAATGATCTGTGGGCATCTTAGATGCCATTCAAGTTCAAAGTACATGCGTGGAGAGTCCTAAATAGTTCATTGCCTATATCCTACAAGTTCAAAGTACATGCGTGGATATAGGCAATGAACTAGTTAGGTATCATACCAGCAAATGCTCTTGATGTGGTCAACCTGAGACAATCGGGCTTTTATTTTGGGGATGTAAGAAGTTACAGACTGGTGGTCTTGGGTTAAACATTGGTGGAATGCATCATGGGGTATTAAGTGCAACAAATACACTTTGACCTTTGGATTATTCTCTACTACAGACGAAGCATGTGCTAAATGCAAACTTGTTAAGACAACCTCCCTTACACAACTTCACTTCAACACAACTTGCTCTTTTTTTCCTTTTTGCTTTTGTGTTTCTTGGCTAGCATTTATTAGGTGAAGAAACTGCATGTTTTGACAAGCATAAGCTGTATTTTTTGGTCTATTGCTATGTTTTTTGATGACCTTGGACCCAATTGACCCATCCCAATAGTTTTTTACTCCAAGGGGGGTTCATGACTTGTAGACTACATTGGCTAGTATCTATGTACTATTTATGGAGAGGATATACGGTCATGGCATCTACTACAACTTACGATCTTGACATGTTTCCAGATCTCGAGAAGTTGGAAGGCTCCAATTATGCAGTGACTTCAAATGATGCTGCATATCCCACTGACATCGACAAGAGTGGATGGATAAAGACACATGTCAATATACCTTTGTTCTTCTCAACATCTTTCACAATGTGCTTGTGGAACTTTGACACACAAAGCATGCTCATGCTCTTTGAACTCAAATTCTAGATCTAAGTTTTTGGAACCCATGCTATTTTCCTTGTCTTCATTTAGGGACTAGTTTATATGTTTTTTTTGGTATGTCAAAATTTTGGGGGTCTTTGAAGGTCAAAACATATTCAAAAAATCTATTCCCACTCTATTTCTCAAAGTTGAAATGATGGAGCATGTATCCACTACAATAGATAAGGAATTGTAGAATAAGTGCTATCTTATCCTTTATAAGATGTAAGATGTAACAAAGCCAGAACATTTCTATATGTATGAAATTTGTTAGAGAGAGAGAGAGAGAGAGAGAGAGAGAGAGAGAGAGAGAGAGCTCGGTTTGAATTTAGGATAATGGAAAGAACCAAGGTGACTATAAGGAAGGCAAGAAACAAGCTAGGTTTAGGTGCAAAGGCAAAGGGTAGATCAACCTGTTGGAATTAGGGTTGCAGGAAAACACACACAGCTTGGAGAAGACAAAGGAAGCTCAAGGCACACAACAGAGAGTGTTTTACTTAGTATGCAATGGAAAGATAAGTTAGCCCTAGAGCGATGGGTGTATATACAATGCATGAGGGAAAAAAACTCCTAGTGAGGGAAAAAATGCCCTGGCGGTCCTAAGTGTGTTCAAACACATCACTACCATATGTATATGGTAACAAATCCCCCCCCTGGAGTGATGCGGGGAACAAGAGTTGGCACATAGAGTAAAGGGAAGTGCCATGCCCTGAGGACATGATCAATCCACAAAGGGGAGTAAGCCCAAAGCCTTGTGGAAAGCTTCAAACTTATCACGAGACAATGCCTTTGTGAAAAGACCTGTAAGGTTGTCTTGTGTTGGCACATAAACCAAGCTGATCTCTCCTGCTGAGAGTCTCTCCCTGACATAATGGTAATGCACCTTAATGTGCTTTGTGCGATCATGAAAAACTAGGTTCCTTGCAATTGCGAATGCGCTCTGACTGTCAGTTTAGATAGTGTTGGCAGTTTCGTGTCCAACACCCAAATCATCCATAAGGCATCTGAGCTATACACACTCAACCGTAGCTGTAAAAACTGCCCTGTACTCAACCTCACAACTAGAAGTGGCCATAGTAGGTTGCTTCTTGCTCAACCATGATATGCATGAGCTGCCAAGCATGAAACAAAAACCACTTGTGGACACTCGTGTGTCAAAACAACCAGCCCCATCTGAGTCTAAAAAAACATGTAAATCTGGCGGCAATGATCCCCTCTTGGGATAAAACAAGCCAATATGTAAAGTTCCACTCAAGTAGAAAAAAATACTCTTGACAGCCTGCCGATGCCTAGACCCTGGGCTATGCATAAATTTGATGACCTGCGAGATTGAAAACTGAATATTCGGCCTCGTGTTGCATACATAAATGAGGCATCCAACAATAGTTTAGTAAAGAGTGACATCTGCAGGACCACCAGCATCACGAAGACTCAATTTCAAACCTGTTTCCATGGGAGTGGCAATAGGTTTGCAATCCTCAAGTCCAAATTTACATAGTAATGTCTCTATGTAACTTTTTTGACACAAGGCAATACCACCATCACACTGCTTAAATTGTATACCCAAGTAATGATGCAACAACCCCAAATCTTTCATCTTGAAAGTAGCATTCAAATCAGCCTTAAATTCAAAAATATGTCTCTTATTTGGTCCAGTGATCAACAAATCATCTACATAAAGAACCACAATGAGAAGTATATCACCCTCACGCTTTACATACAATGTGCTTTCTATTGGATTGTTATGAAAGCCTCATTTGACCAAATGAGTGTCAGCTTTCTCATAACAATCACAAGGAGATTGTTTCAACCCATAAAAAGCTTTCTTACATATGTAAACTTTATCCTCTTGTCCTTTCTTGACAAAACCGCGAGCCTGTGTTACATAAACTTTCTCAAATATGTCACCATTCAAGAACGCAGTAACAATGTCTGATTGATGTACATCCCAACCAAAATGAGCTACCAATGCACATAGAAAATGCACAGTAGTCATACGACAAGTGGGAGAAAAAGTCTCTTCATAATCTATGCCCTTTTGTTGTGCATAACCCTTTGCAACAAGTCAAGCCTTATAGCGATCAATCTCATCATCTGGCTTGCGTTTCAACTTGTAAACCCACTTCGTACCAATGGCCTTTTTGCCAGGAGGCAAATCGCATAAAGTCCATCTGTCATTTTCTGTAAGTGCATCAAATTCTGATTGCATGGCAGCCATCCAATTTTCTCAATTCTATGCTTCATCAAAAGATAGAGGTTCATCAACATCATGTAAGCTAGACACAGCCAAAGCATAACAATCTGATGCATAAGATGCATGGCAATAGCCTGAACAAGAGCAACTAGACAAAGGTGCATCCAATTTACTATCATGCAATGTATGCACCAGCCATTTTGGCATACCTCTAGCCTGCTCATTTTCGCCCCTTTCCTCATCAAGTACATCATGTACATGTGCATTAGTAATAGGCTGATCTGTAACATTTTTAGAAACCCCCATAGGCTGTACATTTGCCTCATTGGAATTTATATTCAAACTTACACCACTAAAAAGAGGCAGCAAAGTGTCATGAATGTCTTGTGAGCTTACATTATTGTCTCTAGTACATGATAGCAAGGGCTGAACAGAATCTTTCACAAACACAACATTTTTTGAAACCAGAATATTTCTTTTTTGTGGATGATACAAACTGTCACCTTTGGTTTCAGAACTATAACCAACAAAAATACATTTGACAACCTTATCATCCAATTTTCTGCGTTGTATTTGTGGCACCAAAGCATATGCCAAACATCCAAAAACATGCATGTGCTCAATAGAAGGCTTTCTATCATGCCATGCTTCATATGGAGTAATAGACTCCAAAGCTTTTGTAGGACACATGTTTAGTACATAATTGGCACACATGATGGCCTTTTAGCCAAAATATGTAATGGAAATGGCCTATGAACTTTGAGAGTAGCGGAATCAAGAAATTAGATAAAGCACTTTTGTGAGATTACTTTGTGAGCATAGCGGGTGAATTTAATTGATGGTAGCAACATAAACATGGTACTTAATTAACTTGGCATGAACAATACTTTTGCAAGAGAGAGAGTTTAGAGAACATGACAATAGTTGAGGACCGGATTCATACGGAGCCGGTCCCCCCTCCAATAGGCATTTGTATTATAGTTTCTCCCATCAAGAGAGACTCGGTACAATACAATCTTTGTGTTCCTTGTGACCTAGATGATGCAATGAAGATGGAAAGATTCATGCATCACAAACATAACATAAACTTTATAGAAAGCATTAAATATCCCAAGGCCTCAAACACCTTCGAAGGTGGAGAGAGCTAGCAGGGAATGAGGGTAGGGAAGAGGAAGAAGAAACATTCCATAGGAGAAAGAAATAGTTCCTCAATTATCGTCACTCTTCTTGCTAGCATACATAATAGCATAGTAATGAAGATGGAGAAGATGGCAAGCTTAAGCATTGAAGCATGGCTCTTGGTTGGATGTGCATTCCATGGCCAAGAGTGTTGGTGTAGGCTCTCACTTCTCACAAGCTTGGAGAAGGAGGTGGAGTTTCTCTACTTTCACCAAGTGAGAATGAATCCACAAAATGAGTGTGTGAGAGGTGTATACCCCCCCCAGCACACCCCTTGTTTGCTTGGGGCGAGTCCTACTTTTTGCTCATGCCTCAAGCTCATTGGACCCCTCTCCCCCCTAGCCAATCATATGCACCATGCATTTCAAGTACATGGGTAGTCTTTGGACAAGTGTCCTCCTTACCCCTTAGAGAGAGAGAGCTTGAAATATCTAGGTATTTGCTGAATGGAACTACCCAATAGCATTCAAACACACCATGTGACTAAGCATAGGGAGAATTTGACATGTGTCCCATGTGCCCCCTTGAGAAAAGAGTGCCCTTTGGGTGAGTGGGAGGTTAAGTCAAAGATTCCCCTAGCTTTGGGGCTTTCCCCCTCCTTTGTAGGGTCTCTTTTTGACTCAAGCACCTTAGCCCCCATGCATAGGAAGCTTCTCAAGCACCTTCCTCATCAAGCATGACAAGCACCTCAAGCACCTTAGTCATCAAGCATGACAAGCATCTCAAGCACCTTAGTCATCAAGCACAACAAGCACCTCAAGCTTAGGTCGGGTTCCTACCTCAAGCTCAGCCCTAGCTTTTTGCCTAAGGTCAAAGTACTTTTAACACTAACCATTGGAGGTCTTTAATGAAGCTAACCCTAAGGTCTTTTAAGTTCCATTAGATGCACGTTGCTCTTTGATAGACTACCTCCGTTTGAACCCCTATTGAGATGTAACCATTTCTCCTCTTGGTCCCCTATTGAGGTAAGTCTAGAAGCACTTATTGCACACTGCTCTTTGATAGACCATCTCCTTTTGGACCCTTGTTGAGATGCAACCATCTCTCCTTTTGGTCCCGTGTTGAGATAGGTTTAGAAGCACATGTCTCTATTCTAACTCTTGTTCTATTTATTCTCCCACATTAAATGATCAATTTAATGTGAGAAAATCATTTGTTAAAGTTAGATATAATATTTTATGACAAAATAAATGCAACAAAGCTTGACTTTTGACCATACATCGTGCCATTTTTGTAAGTGACCTATTTTTCCTCTCAGCACCACCATTTTGCTGAGGCGTATAAGGCACTATATATTGGTGTTTTATCCCACGACTAGCTAGAAATGCATTAAATTCATGAGACATATACTCCCCCACTCGATCGGAACGGAGGGTGCCCATAGTACATTTTGAGACATTTTCAACCATAGCCAAAAATTGTTTGAAGCACATAAATACTTTGTACTTTGCTTTAAATGGATATACCCATGCATGCTTGGAGTAATCATCAACAATAAAAGTCAAGAAGTAAAGGTAATTGCCCAAGGACGGAGTTTGCATGGGACCACAAACATCACTATGCACAAGTTGTAACCTGCATGTGGCCCTAGCTGAACCATCCTTTGGAAACTTAGAATGCTGCATCTTACCCAAAATGCAGCCTTCACAGACATGTTGGACAGGTGCTTCAAGAGGCGGCAACCATATCAAATTTCTACAAACGCAGCAAACTAGCAAAATTCAGATGACCAAAAAGTGCATGCCAAAGTTTTTCATTTGAAATAGCCTTTGAATCCACAACTGCATTTCCAAAATTGGGCCGACACTTGTCATACAAAGTGAGCTTGTACAACCCACAACATAAAATGCCAGATGCAACAATTTCATCACCAAAACTGAGATCACGTATTTTATATCTGTCATCCACAAATTTGACTACATGACCAAGTCTAGCAAGTGCGGATATAGAAAAAAGATTCTTCTTGATCCTAGGTACATAAAGTGCATCAAAAAGTGTGAAAGAACTGCCATTTGCAGCAGTAAGCACAATCTTTCCAACTCCTTGAACCAGATAAAAGGCATTGTTGGCACAAGTAACTGAATTCCCATGAGGGATAGACTCAAGAGAGGTGAACAAATCATGATGTGAGGTAATGTGCTTTGTGGCACCACTGTCAAAATACCACACATGTGAATCTGCAACAACTGACATGTATGCATCATGGACAACAGGATTATCAGTGCACTCTGCACTAAAATCCCATTCTGCATCAACATCAGCATCACAGTCTTCTTTCACAAAAGACTCAACAATAGCTGCATTTGTAGGGGAACCAGCATTAGTAGTGGAACCAACCTCTTTCTTCTTAGCCTCTTTGGCCTTCAACTTAGGACACTTCTTGATCAAGTGATCATTAGATTGATCAAGTGATCATTAGATTTACAATAATGGCAACGCATCTTCTTTTTGCCCTTATCACCAGAATTTCCAGACGAATTGCCGCCAACAGAATCATTAGGAACATGTGATTTTCCACTCGTAGAAGAATCATGAGAAGTGGCTACATTACTGTTACCACCTTTCTTTGAGCAGTAATAAAGGCCTGTTCAACTGCACGCTGTCTAGTCCTAATTTTTTTGGAAAGCGACTCTTGCAACAACAATGTGCATAATGCATCATTGACATCTTCAGGATTTCCTTGGGGCATAAGTCTCCAAGTACTAGCAAAAGTCTGGTAAGAATCTGGCAAGGCATCAAGAACAGTCTGCACAAAGGAATTGTCTAAAATGACTTCACCTGCATAAATAAGTTTCTAATTGATATCCTTGACACCAGCAAGGAATCATCTTCCTCATGCATAATCTTTGACTCCAACTCTTTACGCAGCAATGCAATTTTTTCCTCATTGCCACTTGCATAAAGACCAACCAAAATATTCCAAGCCTCTTTTGAAGATTTTGCTAAACAAATGTGAGGAGTAATAGTATGCTTCACAGATAATGAATCAATGCATGAGCCTGCACATCTTGTACATCCCAATGAGCTTGTTCTGTCATAGGCAAAACAACTCTAACAGCAGCAATCCTTGCAGCAAGACCTGCAACATCCATCCTCAACATAGCCCCCATCCTCAGAACAAGGACGTACATCAATGCCCTGCACAATATTCCAAACACCCTTTGACACAAGAACATGTTGCATCATGTAAACCCACATAGGGTAATTGTCCCCGTCCAATTTGTCCTCAGCAGCAAACATCTTGAACACATCTGTGTTGTTGTCGGCCATGGCGAATACCTGCACCTGATGTGAGAACTGCCCAAAAAGAGGAGAAACAAAGCGGGAAAAACACGTGCTATATAGCACAAAATGTAGAAGACTATAAGGGACCCGTTATGCAAAAAATGGCACTGAGAAAAAGTTTGCACAAAATGACAAAATAGCCTACGCAGTACTGTCTGTAGTGGAAACGGAGGCCGAAATGAGCCCAAATAAACAATCTTAGTAGAGTGACCTCTTCGAGCTCTTCCAAAATATTTGTCGACCTGTGAACACCACCAAAGCTCACAGAAATCCAAGAAAGTGAGCAGGTGTGTGCTAGAGTTGCTGCTGACTAAGCCCGGGAGGACGCAACCTGCTCTGATATCAATTGTTGGAATTAGGGTTGCAGGAAAACACACACAGCTTGGAGAAGGCGAAGGAAGCTCAAGGCACACAACAAAGAGTGTTTTCATTAGTGTGCAATGGAAAGATAAGTTAGCCATAGAGTGATGGGCGTATATACAATGCACGGGGGAAAGAACCTCCTAGTGAGGGAAAAAATGCCCCGATAGTCCTAAGTGTGTTCACACACATCACTACCACATGTATATGGTAACAAAACCAAGAAGAAAAAGAGGGCTGGAAAGCCAATGAATATTTTGAAGGGGCCAAGAATGAGGAAAATGCAAAGAAGCTTGGGGTTGTTTAGGGAGATTAGAAAAGCTAAAAAATGCATTGAGCTATGTGTATACAAGATGCCATTTTAGAGGCTGGTCAGATCTGTTTATGAAGAGACATTTGCATGCACAATGACGTGGAAAAATGTTGCCCTGCTCGCCAAAGACTTTTTGCTAGAATATGTCAACAACATTTGCCTTGTGGCTACACATTATAGGAAAGGACTCAGAGAACCTATTATGGAAAGGGACTCAAAGACCCTAAAGAGAATAAGGTGGAGTATGACAACCTTCTCATGCCCAATGAACTCATTGACACCAAAATGAGGGAGATTTTGTTGACTATTATGGAAAAGGACTCAGAGACCCCAAAAAGAGAATAAGGTGGAGACATGACAACTTCTCATGCCCAATTAATTCATTGACACCAAAATGAGGGAGATTTTGTTGATACCTTTAGCATGGGCATAGACAGAAGTAAGTGTTATAGAACTTATCCATGAAGTTAACACAAGGGCCAAAGCTGAGCAAAAAGCTTGCCCTACTGAGGATGCTAAAAAACCAAGAGACAAGGAAAAGCTTCCATTGTTGCAAAAGATAAGAAGAAAACTTATAACACAATCACCTGTGAGATAAATGAGATAAATAAAGAAATCTTTTCCTTAATGAAAGAAGGGCTATTAGTATAGATACCACTAGGAGATGGGTCAAGGAAATTAGCAATCAACTCTGTGGATATTAATATATTGTAGGATCTAGATGCACAGATAACTGATTTGATTGTCTATATGTGCCTAAAGTAAGTTCCATTCTCTTTCTTTAACTTACTTATTAGCTTTTGGCTTTGGATTGGAGAATAACTTGCATTTACTATTTGCAATTTAATAAAGAGCCAAGTTCCTCAACAAAGCCAGAGAATCCACAATTGTTCGTCTATATATGCCTAATGTAAGTCCCATTCTCTTACTTTAACTTACTTGTTTGCTTTTGGCTTTGGATTGGGGAATAACTTGCATTTATTATTTGCAATCTAATAAAGAGCCAACTTCAATAAAAACACAGCTAAAATCAAATATATATTTTGGATCCACAATTGTTTGTGCTTCTTCAAATGAGAAATACCCCTTTGGGTTTATTAGAAAGGTGGTTTTCTCGTTGTTCTATGCTCCAAGTAACAATGATTGTTTTTCCATACGAAAGCATTAATCCACTGGAGCCTAATATGCCTTGAACTTGACAAGCCACTAGTATGGACTCTCAATTCAATTCAAGGAAATAATCCAAAACTAATGCTGTGATTGTCCAAATATGAAATTAGTTTTTTGTATTGCTAGAGCTACATAAAGAGATTGTTATACGATACCAACCATTTTGTTTGTTTACAATTGCATAAAGAGATTATTGCATGCATATGGGAGGCTATCTGAGAATTTTGAATTGTACAAGGCAAACATAAAAGATGTCACAGTGCCAAATCAAACAGATATAAACTCATGTGGGAAGTTATCTTACGATTTTGAATTGTACAAGGAAGACATAAAAGATGTCACATTGCCAAATCAAACAGATGCAAACTCATGTGGACAAAAATGTCTCCCCCACGCGGAGTAGATACTACCGAGCCTCCCCCATGCGGAGTAGATACTATAGAGCCTCTTTGCATTAAAGCCATTGATGTCAAAGGTATCCCTTTTTCAATGTATTACAATAACTCTATGGTTGTAAAAATTGAAGGACTAATCATTGATCATAGCTACTCAGCTTTCTCATACCAAGCACAAGGAGATTGCTTCAACCCATACAAAGCCTTCTTACATCTGCACACTTTGTCCTCTTGTCCTTTTATGACAAAACCGCGAGGCTGCGTTACATAAACTTCCTCAAATATGTCACCATTCAAGAAAGCAGTAACAATATCTGATTGATGTACATCCCGACCAAAATGAGCTGCCAATGCACATAGAAAACGCACAGTAGTCATACGACAAGTGGGAGCAAAAGTCTCTTCATAATCTATGCCTTTTTGCTGTGCATAACCCTTTGCAACAAGTCGAGCCTTATGGCGATCGATCTCACCATACGGCTTGCGTTTCAACTTGTAAACCCACTTTGTAGCAATGGCCTTTTTGCCAGGACGCAAATCACATAAAGTCCATGTGTCATTCTCTATAAGTGTGCATGCCCATAGCCTCTTGAGCCTCCTTGACCACATAATACTTCTCCTTCACGGTTTGTATGCATGCAAGGAGAACCCTTCAAAAGCCTCCACGCCCTGGCTAAGCTTAGCTCTAATACTAGTATGAGAGTTGAGGGTAGGAACCTTCACTTACACCCAACCATCCTCTCTATTTATAAACGGAGAGCCTCCATGCCGATTCCCATTCGGCCATGCCCGGCCACCCTTGGCCTCACAATGGAGGTCACCTATATCAACATTGTTGTTGGACAAGCATGCTTAATTTTCCTAAACTGGTCTAGCCATTTAGACCCCAAAATCTTAAGATGATGGAGACCTCCAATCTAGTCAATTTGAGTTAATCGCACTACTTGGAACCACTTCAATCGTGATAGATACTTCTTAATGACCGTATCAAAATTCCATGCAAGTCAATAAAATTCGTGTCCTTTGGCACAAAGACACAATTGCTAAGGTCCCATAAAACATGATTTTTGTGAATTGATTTCTTTGATTGGATTAAATCTTCTTTAATTCTCTTCTTGTATGAGAGCACAATGCGATGCAATGCTCCCTATCCTATGACAATAGAAATTAGCAAAGAAACCCTTCAAGTTTCCCCAAGTGCCCAAGAATAGAGAGCCCTTGTGAGGCCTCTTAGCGAGACCTCAAAAAGAGGAATCTCTTTGGGTTATGAAGAGGAGAGACTAGAAGGACCTCCAATGCAAACTATTCAAGAAGAAGAAGTACATCCCAAACTTTCAAGGGAGAGGTATGAAAGCGATACCCCTGCTACCTCTCAAAGTGATGCTACCCCAAGAAGACGGTAGGCACGGTGGTCACCTACCCTCCCAAAAAGAAGAGGAAGTCATCAAGCACTCCCTCTCATGCAAATCGAACAAGGGAGAAATAAACCCAAGCAAGAGGAAGCGAAGAATGCGGTCACCATCCTCGCCTTCTTCTTCCTCTTCCTCTTCATCGTCACCATCTTCTGACACAGAGAACAGTAACTTGCCACCCAAGAGAGAAAACATAAGGGGTAAATAGAGGAGGTATGTGGCATGGAAGTGGTCACAAAAGCTAAAAAAGTTCAAGGAGGGAGGAAAGAAAATCACTTTCTTTACTATGATGGAACCTTCGAAGTAACTATAAATTGTTGGATTTTATCCAAAAATTCGATGTGACTTTTGGAGATGAAGATTTCATGGAATCTTCAAAGCTCCAAAATATTTGTATGCATTTCCAAAAGTTAGCCCGTCAATGGTGGCCAAGCCTACATGCTCAAGGTGAAGCTCCAAAGACAAAGAAAGTTTTGTGGATTGCTATTATGAAGCAATTCCTTGCAAGTGATGCCAAAGATAAAGTTCTCACAGAATGCAAAGTTTGAAGATGGCCCCATATGAGTCCATTTAAAAGTATGTGGATAAGTTTTGGAAGTTACATCTAAAGACATTGTATACAAGAAGATACAATTTGCATAACAAAAGCAACAGTTTTGTGCTAGCGTCACTTGCAATTCCTTGCAACTGATACCAAAGATAAAGTTCTCACAGAATGGCAAAGATTGAAGATGGCCCCATATGAGTCTATTCAAAAGTATGTAGATAAGTAAGAAGATTTCTTCATCCCTCCACTCAAGCATGAAGATGTTATCCTAGGGGCACCATGGTTTGATTGCATGGCTGTCACTATGAAGTTTCCTGAAAGAAAAGTTCTATTTTCCTATAGAGGCAAGGATGTTGCACTTGATTCTAATAGTGCAGGCAACACTATATCACTTGTACATACTCAAGCTTTAGACAAAGTAATGAAAACTTCTCTTTCTTGTTACATAGTTTTTGTCAAGGAGTCTAAAAAAGATGTATGTGTTCCTAAAATAAAAAATGAACCTAAAGAGGAGTTAGAATTCTCTAGTTTCCTAAATGAGTTTCAAGATGCGTTTACGGATGACATTCCTCCTCCCAAAAGAGGACAAGATGATCAATCCATATTACTAGATAGGCTGTAGCTCAAGTCAACTTCATAAAGCCTCCAAGGTTTTTGCAAAAGTTTTGCACCCGAACTAGTTAATCAAAGGATAAGTTTATGATTTTTAATAAGTGAAAGGGAAGCTAAAGTATAAGGTTAGATCAGTCCTTCCTTATTTGGCTAAGCCACATGTCCAAAGTAACACATACTCACTTTGTGTGAACTCAACAAGTGTGTGTGGTATGTACACTTACAAAGAGTAGACAAGTGTTTAAATATGCATAAGTTGCATTTTTGGTTGTTTACTTCTCATTAGACAACTTGTAGGCATTCCATTTAAAGTTTATTAGCAAATTTTGCATGAATTAAAAGAAAGGGGTCGTTGGGATTTTTGTTTCCTCTTCACCCTCATTCACACACTCTCAATTGCCACAAGTGGCCGAGCAAACTCTCTCTCACCCCCTCTCTCATGGGAGCTCTAGAGACGAACTCTATGCTCGAGAGCTTGGATATTGATGCAAATCCAAGCAAGTGAAAGATCTCCTTCTTCCTCTTCATCTTCTACTACTCTATTATGCCAAGCTATGCTAAGAGATTCCCCATGGAGTAAGCATATATAAAGTAAAAATTCTCTTGCTTGAAAAATATTTTTTTCACCCTCATCTACCGTTTACCCCGCACTTCTTTCTCCCCATTGGGATGTTTACACCATGGAATCTTGAAGAATACCATCTTCTTGTTTCGAGAAAAGCTCTACAAGAGCACAAGTTGCGTTTTAATCAAAGCTCTCTTTGAGAGAGAATTATAATACAAAGACCTTTTGGAGGGGGGACCGACTCCAAGCAAATCCGGTCCTCATCAAGTCGTCAATCTTGATTGTTGTATTCTCTTTGAATTATGTGCATGATTTTTAATGTTCTAATTTGTAAATATGCAATGAAATCAGCTCGGCACAACCTCTAGTTTCCTCTAAATATTTCTCTTTAAAAAAACTCTTTCCTTTTATAAGTTAAAATTTCGCTAAATCTAAAGTAAGTATTAGATTCTCTGACAATGGCTAAGCTTCTCACAACTTATAAGTTGGTGTTTATCACATGGCAAACCCCATTATGTTATGTAATATGGGAAATATCTTAATTAGTAGAATTCAAAAGGGTATCCTATGTAAACTTTCAGCATGCATTACGAGAAAGATCTTAATGAGTAAAATTTAAGCTAGTGGCATGCATTAAGTCATGGCACAATTTTGCATGAGTTTAATCTATGTGTACTTATTTGTATTCACTTAAATTTGTAGGTGGGTCAAATTTTGGGATTGGCTTTAATTAGAGAAAATCTATAGAGATACCCTCTCGAAAAGCAAAGAGATGAGACTTGAGAGGAGTTTTAGTTAAGCCAAATAGGCGGGTACAAATTTAGGAGTGGTTTTATAAGTGGATATCTGAATAGATACCTTGTGGAAAACGAGAAGGGAACTTGAAGGGTGCCCGAAGGGAAATGGGGGAGGAAAGAGAAAAGATAGGGCAACTGACGTGTAGCAGGGCAAGTGACGGATGAGGGCATGAGGAGCGGCAAGGTAGGTGGTAGGCGATGGCATGAGTAGACAACTAGGAGGCCACACGTGAGTCGTTTGAGGGAGACAAGGAGCTAGTGACATCGATGGCCACGTGGCCCCACGAAGAGCAAGGACTAGAGAGGCCACACAATCAAGTTTTTTTAATAGTGAAATCATCACAAAATAGACAAGCACATGATTGGGTACGAATGGCTAGGGGAGATGGATAAAGCCTTTACTTGAATGGCTTGAGTTCGATTCCAAGTCTCTTATGGGATTTTTACTCTATATATGAGAGCCATGAAAAGAATCAACGAATCTTTAGAAGGAATCAATTAAGATTCGAGCTAATAGAAGTGGAAAAAGGAGCTAGTAGGTATGTGGTGGAAACTTGACTAGTTGGCAAGGTCTAAGATGCCTCTCTTGTCACTTTCAACTCTTCACCCTTGCCCTAATGAGAGGAAGGAGGTAGAGCAGAGAGGTAGAGCGGCTAGAATAGTCTTCATCACCCTATAATGAGCTAAAAGGCCATAAGCCAATCTTTAGATCGGAGACTCTAGTTCCTATAGCCGACCACAAATACTTTCCTTTGCATGTTTAAGAGGGCTCCCCATAGGCCCTTTAATTTGGCATCTTAGAAAATGCCCCTTTCAATTTTTTTTTTTTCTTTGTGTGTGTGTGTGTGTGTGTCTCTCCATATACCCTTTAAAACCAAGTCCCAAGGCTCCTATACGTTAGGGTTCAGAGTACACACCCTATTTGTAACCTTTGACCTCCTATGGCAAGTTGAAAAGGTGTTTGTATAATGTAGGTAGAGGGTGGTTGAAGCACCCCTTACATTTCTTGGGAGAAAATTTCGGCAAGGGACCTTTACAAAATCTCGAGAGCCTGTATTTTTTTGGAGGCCCCCCCTAAAACCGCATTTAGAGGTTGTATGGGGGTGCCCTCTAAGGCCTAAAGAATTTTTGCGCCTGCTGATATAAAATGATGAAGATTCGTTGTATAATGTGTGTGAAGCACGTGGTTCTGGTCGCTCCAATCGCAATATTGGTCATTGGCCAGCTGAATAAAAAGCGGAGGGAGAGAGCGAGAGAGCGAGAGAGAGCGCTAGCTATGGCAGCTACTGCTGCTTGTCTCGCATCTGATGCACTAACGCAAGCAACCAGCCTCGCAGCAGATCTTTGCAAGCAGTTTTATGGTCTCGGTTGGGTCTCTGGCACAGGTGGCAGTATTTCGCTCAAGGTCCATGATGCCTCCACACCACTAGCGCAACAGCTTATCATCATGGCCCCCTCAGGTTTGTCTATGCCCGAGAGAGAGAGAGAGAGAGAGAGAGAGAGAGAGAGAGAGAGAGAGAGAGAGAGAGAGAGTGTAACGCATCTACTAAACCAAACTTATATACCCATATCTTGTGCGTTTATGATGTGAGATAAAATGCTGAAATGAAGTATGTTGGTAGTGATTGTTGACCAGCCTACCATAATGTGGGTCTGTGCCCTCAAGATGTTTACTTAATGGAAGATTTCTTTTGGCCTACTCAAGGCCTTAGGAGACTCTGAACTCTTGGGAGCAATTGAGGCCATTGGATTAATCTTGCTGAACAAGGCCACATGGCAAAATCAATGTTGTGTCCTGTTTTGATGAAGTGTTTAAGTGAGGCATTAACTAGAGGGCCACGTACACCCTTTGAACTTTCATCATTTCATTTAGTGCGTAAAGAGGGGATTTTAAACACTCTGCCATCGTCTTATGTGGGCCAGTGTGACAATTCAGCTTGTTTTGAGAGAGGCATAGAGAAGAAGAAGAAGTGACTAGTCACCTAGTTTGCTTCCTGCAGTTCCCGCGAGAAGTGCAGCGAGCTGGTCTTGATTGGAATGGTCTCCGCCCTACCACCGCATTTTCTTGTTTTTTGCTTGTGCTTCTCATATTCGCATTGGGTGTGTTGCAACAGGCTTGGAAACTCCAAGCAAAAAATCAGCAACACACTTGAGACACTGGAACAACAGAACCTGAGAGAGAGAGAGAGAGAGAGAGAGAGAGAGAGAGAGAGAGAGAGAGAGAGAGAGAGAGAGAGAGAGAGAGAGAGAGAGAGAGAGAGAGAAATGAAATGAAATGAAATGAAATGATATATTAACGTCTACAAAAGGCCAAAATGACATATGAGACCAACTGATTACAATGATGAGTCTAGTACCAAGTCTGGGTACAAACAAAGAAAACTACAAACAAAGAACTGATAGGAGTGCTACCGACTCCTATGGGTGGCTGGTAGGCTGAGCAATGGTATCATGCCATAAGGGTACAAAGTGGCGATAAGTGTCACCATGATACAATATAGCAGTAGCACGAAGCCTATCCTGATCGACACTCTGTGTGTCGTGCTAGAATCTTGTGGATCCTCTGCCGCAATCCCCGCCGGTGCTGCGTGGCTCCCCTCCTCATTCGCGGTCGTCTCGATCTCCATAACTCTATAGCTCGATCAATGAGAGTACCGTTGGTGTGTGTATGGGTGGGAACCGAGCTCTGTGGTGGTGGTGTCCCCTCTGCCTCTGTGGTACTGAGACTGAAGAAATCTGAGATGCGTCTCTGGGACTGTCTCTGTCTTTGCCCATTCAATAGAGCGTCTCTATGTCTCTGAATCTCAAGTAGGAATAATCCGAGATATCTTTGATCCTGATATCTCATGAGTCATGACTCTATCTAATGAGTCAAAACCATCTCTGAATAGACAATGAAAGCGTCCCCGTATCTCATAGTAGACTGTGCAACGACATATGTAGTGAAACTCTGTCTCTGGCTCTGCATGGCATAACTGACATATCCTACTGTCTGCTGGTATGCCTCTGAATCTACCTGTCTCAATCCCAAGCTGGTGTGAAGATGTGCGAATTTGGCCTATAGCACATCGTGACCCATGAGATAGATGTGTGTCCATGTAACTGGGCCGTGTGACAAATCCGTCTGTCGTGAGTTGAAGAAGATGCTCTCTATAGAAAACCCTCTTCGCACCCAACTCCCGTGATGGCTCTATCCATGTCCTCTTGCTATCAAGCTGGATAAGATCCTGCCGAATGAGTCTAGTAGTCTCCATCCGTGTAAGAGCCAAAAATGGTGCATCAAGAGAATACTGGAAAGGGGGCAGCCTGTCCATGCTGAAACCATGCCTTTGAAACCATGAGCTCATCTGTGCATACCAACATGATGTATCTCCCTGTAATGCCAGCTGTCTGGATGACTCAAGAGCAAGCTTGGCATACCTGTCCCTGGTGGTGTCCCATAAGCTGTGTACAAATGATACTGATCTGGTGAGTGCCTCAACCTCCATAGGTGGGGCAGCCAGCTCCACTCGTATGATGTCATGTGGGACTGAGGCCTTGGCTCTAATCAGCCTAGAAATCATAGATATCAGGGGTCTCTCCATATTACTCCATCCAGCACTGTCAATAGACGGTCCCCAAACCTGAACCCCATAGTGCATAACTGAAGCGACCAAAGTATCGAAAAGCTAGAGCTTTGTTCGAGGTTCCTGGAACTGAACCTGCGAACAAATCCTCTCTAAACCACCTAGGGCTGCATAGGCACGAGTCAATCTAGTGTTTGCTGCCACTTTCAGTGTGAACCTCGGTCCACTAAAGACCACCCCAAGATATGTGTATGCATCAGTGTACTCCATACTGTCCTGCCCATATGTGAAAGTAGGTGCTGATCTCCTAACCCACTGTGGCGTGGTATTAAATACCATGAACTTGGTTTTACCAAGGTTGACAGACAATCCACTATCCTCTGCAAAACTATGCAATGCGTCCAAATGTCTCTGCATACCCTCTGGCGAGTCTGATATCAACACGATATTGTAAGCATACAATAAAAGAGGGATCCATGTCCCTGCAAGCTGAGCACCTCTATCTCCCCCTCTGTCAATATAATCAGAGACCCCATCAACATACATACCAAATAAAGTAGAGGATAGTGGGCATCCCTGTTTCACTCCGATAGTGGAGTGAACTATGTCAGATATCCCCTCTGATGTGCGTACATGACCCATCACTGAACTGTACAATGCCATAATCCCCCAGATCAGCTCTGTGGGTACCCCCAATTCCATAAGTCGGTGCATCAATCTGGCCCTCGGTAGTGTGTCAAAAGCTTTGCGGAAATCCACAAAGCTGCAGTATATCCGTTTACCATGTGCTCGACCCTCCTCAATGATAGCTCTGAGTGTAAAGACATGATCTAGTGTGGAGAAAGCCCTTCTGAAACCAGCCTGCCCAGGTGCCCGTATGCCCATAATCTCTGCCCAACTGCTCAGCCTATGCTCGAGGATGGATGCATATAACCGTGCCAATGTGTGTCCTACCATGATAGTACGGTAATTCCCCGGCACTGTGGGGTCTCCTATCTTGAAGATAGGTACAATAGTAGATAATCTCCAAGACTCAGGGAAGCCCTCACACATGACACGGTTGAATAGCCGTGCAAGCATCTCTGCCAACAAATCCCCAGCATGTATAATGTGCTCTGCTACCAAACCCTCATGATCCTATGCCCGTCTGGTCTTCATCCTGTCAATGGCCTCCTTTACCATCTCAGTGGTAAAGAAGGTGCTCGTAGCCGGACATGGTTGTGGTGGGTCTGGTAGTGGTGGTTGTCCAGGTACAGTGTATAAAGATGCTGCATACTGCCCCCATATGTCTGTAGAAGTAATCACTGGTGGGGGAGACTTCTCATGGAATAGACGTCAAGCCTCTCCTGAATCTCTACTAAGGAAGAGCTGATATAAATCTTGCTCCATCTGGACCAAGAAAGCTCGCTTCTTCCGTCGCACTAGTCGTCGTGTAGCAATGTGAGACTGTCTATAGGTGATCACTCCCAATGTAAGCTCCTGCTGTATCTGAGCTCTCCTCTATTGACACTCCTCATCATACCAGCTGTTCTGAGGCATGTGCCCAGAATGACGTCTCTGCCCAGGTTGAGTGTGTGGGTATGCCTCTGTCGCTGCCCCATGTAATGTCACTGTCAGCATAGATGTGATCTCCTCCACTGTGTATACTGGCTCTGATGTGCATAAAAGCCTATGTATCTCCTCTACATAGACTGAGTCAGTCTCTGGTGTAAAAGTAAAGCGTGGATGTCTATCACCCCGTGAGGCCTGAGATGTATTGTACTCAAAGGAGACTGATAATGTTAAAAGTGCATGATCTACTCCTATCCCAACAGGCCTGGGCCCCACTGTGAAATCCTGAATGTGAGAGATAAAGCTCGGATGTGTCAGAACATAGTCTACAGTGCTGGACCCATGTCTGTGTGGAAAACAAGTAAAACCTGTAGACAATGGGAAAGTCGTTAAGCCATTCAGTATGGCTAAACTGTGAGTAGTCGTCATCTCTCTCAGGTATCTCCCATACTCTGTATGCTCTCTGTCGTGTGAGCATCTCTCAAGTCCCATCTCCTCTGGCTCTAGCTCTCTAAGCATCTCCTCTGATGTGTCATAGAAGACTGTCTGTGAGCTGGGCATTGAAATCCCCCAGGAGTATGATGTCTCCATCTTTGGAGAACTCCCAGATATCATCATCAAGTACAGAGTAAGGAGACTGTCCTCTGGGTGAAGCATATACTGAAGTGCTGGGAGGAAAATAGCATATGGCGATGTACAAGAAACGTCCAGTCTCTGCCCTCAGCCTCACCCACAAGTATTTGGCCTGATCATCTCTCCGAACTATGTGTAGTAGTGGTTGGAGCTCCTCTTTGAAAAGAACTGCTACACCTCCTTATCCTCTAGTCCCATGCGCAGTTCTGGTGCATGTCCTGCAAGCTGTCTCCCATCTGTATCCTGATATATGCGGCATCAACTGTCCTGGAGCCTGATGAGTCTCTGAGTAGAAAACAATGTCTCTGTCTCTGAAGCTGTCCTCAAAGGCCCCCACGTCAAGTCTATACGAACCATTACAATTCCAAACCGCCATCTTGAGAGTGGTCCCAGAGGTCTCGCACCGTCATGTAGAGCGGTGCTCTGTAATCACTACTCGTCCATTTCTGTAGAAAGCTAACTTTCCCTTCTCCCTTGCTGCTATAATCTCTGGCATGACTTCTCTCATATGTGCAAGCTGTGAGAGCGTAAGATCATCTCCTAAAAAGATACCTGTTTTCTTGAGGGTTGGCCTCTTCTTTAAAAAGTCTTTCTTTTCTTCCATGGAGGGAAAGCGCAAAATGAGAGCCCGTTCTTTTGAACTCTCCCCATTACCTTCACTCTTCTTGCCCACTCTCCAAGCTTGTGTGTGCGAGGGTTTCTCCACCCCCATCATGGACATGAGGCTCTTCACCTCTTGGTCCACCTTATTTGAATCTTTTAGGCCGGTCACTCTCACGTGTAGAGCGCGTACCCTTCTTCGTTGTTCCTCTTCTAGTGTTTTGTTGATGATGTCGAGTGTAGTCGGAATTTCCCTGCCCTTTCCCTTCTTGACAACTTCAATCCATTTTTTAGCCTCATCCATTTTCTTTTGCGTTTTGGAGAGAACCTCCACCCACGAGGTCTTCATTTCTCCTTCCTCCTTTATTTCTTTGACTTGTGCTCGTATACTATTCAGCTCGTCAATCATTGATGGCTGAATTTCTCCATCTTCAAGGCGTCTTCCCTCTTTGGTTTCGTCGAGCTCCTTCCGAAGGGCTGAGATGCTACTTTTTAAAGCTTGAATTTCATCCCGGAACTCCTTGCGTTCTAGTTCCCTCGCCTGTTCCTCCCTCTTTTTCCATTAATGAATTAAATTCTTCTCTTTTTTCCACTCATCCATGTGGGCTTTGCATTCTTTCAACTCCTTTTCAATGGCAGTCATCCTCTTGCTTGTGACCATGTAGTGCGCCGCCATCTGTCTTGCCTTATTTGTTTCACTTTCTAAGAGAGAGAAGATGAGAGTCGGCACAAAGCGGCGGGGTCTTGCTTCCAGATACACTGGCCCAAAGTCTTGCGCTCTTTCTTTAATGCTTCCCAAAAGGTACAATAGCTGGGGAACTTGTCCTCTGCTTTTGCGTATTGGAATGCTAGAGAGAGCCCACGAGGCCGTATTTAAATGCCCTTGGCCCAAAGCATTTCACATGAAAAGCTTTGACTTCCAAACGCTCTCAGCCTTTAGCCCAAAAACTAGTGCCCAAAAGCTGCTTGCGCAATTTGTAGCTGTCCGTACACATGCCATGTCAGCAGCCTGTCCGCGATTTGCGGATGTGCGTACAACTGGCCATGTCAGCAAGATTCACAGTTCTCTCTTTTTTTTTAAAAGGATTGAGGCCCCTCGGCCAAAGTCTACAAAGTTGTCAGGGTTAGTATTTGAAAACCCTAACCCCCTTGGGAACTGTGCCACGTCACTAACTTCTGACATACCCCCTTCGTGAAAGAAGAGTAATCGCCCTTGATTAGGCATGCAAATAGACAAAAATTCTTCAGCAGACACTGTAAAACCGGTCTATGGACTCATAAAGCGGTGATTCAATCAATAAATACCTAGACTTAATCACACGCACACACTCACTTAAAGCTCACCTCCTCACACCAGATTGGCCCTGAAGTCTTGCGTCCCTTGCGGTATTTCTTTTTCAATTAAGAGTAGTGAAATTACAAAGATTGAGTGCTTCAGAGTATAGGACTTGTTCACAACAAATTTTCACCTGTTCTAGAAAATCTCGGCAGCATAATGGCACTATAACTTGCCCAGAACAAAATTCAAGTAGGGAAACACTTTCTCTTGCGAAAACCCTTCCATTTGAGCCCAAAACTGTAAATTTCAGACCGCTGTAAATTTTGGTTTTGACCTGTTTTCCCACCTGTTTTCAGTTCTAATCATCTTGTCCTGTTCCCATTACCTTGGGCTAAGTTCCCATCAATTCTTGCACTATTCCGGGCGCGAGACAGTCCAACAACAGCACTGATTCAGAGCTGAATTTCAGTACCTGTACAGAGAGGTTATCACCCTCTCTTGTTCCTGCTTTGGAGTAGCAGTTAACTACTCCTGTTCCTGGACAAAGAGGCTCTTGCCTCGGCGTTTCAACATCAAACTCACACAACTCATAAAGTGAAATGATCAGCCCTCTAGTGGGGCATTACCACTGCTCATAAGAGATAGGAGTCGGGAGGGAGCAAGCTCAACCACCTGTGCATGAGAGACAAGGACAGGGCAACACGCAATAGCTCTTAACGTGCAACAATCCACTTGCTCGCAAAAAGAGCCCAACGCTAGATTTCAACGCGCCTCTCTCTCTCTCTCTCTCTCTCTCTCTCTCTCTCTCTCTCTCGGTGGAAAGTTGCCAGAAATGTGCCAAGTGGCACGCATGCATGGTTTTCCTGCTTTGTACCTACCGGTCTAAAAATATCTCAACCGGTCCTCAGTTGACTTAGCGGCAGAGTAATAAAATGTTCCTTTTGTCATTCCGGAGCTAATGACGCGAACACATTTCAAGGTCGAAAAATAGTAACTCCCTAAATTTTAGGGATCACTTTCATTGCATTCCCTCGGGTCTTCTGACCATCTTTTGACACTGGCTGCATCTAAAAATGCAATGTGGCTCAGATACAGTGACTTCCAATTAGTCTTCACTCACAGAATTGCACATTCATTTCCGGCCAGGCACTTTGTCTTGCACCTTTTCTAGTGGCCAAGCACACGGTCCTGATCCATTGCCATTTTATTCTTCAATGCTAATTCTAAGGCTCAGACAAACCATTAGTCCAATGTCCCAAAGGGGGTTTGCTTTGGCCATGCAATGGTTCAAGCTTAATCCAAGAAAATTGGGGGAAAACAACAGTAGCAAAAGAAGAAGATAAAGATATATCTATATATAAAAATAGAGAAAGCAACTACAAAAATATCACCACCTGGTGACACACTGACTCTTTGTACCCATGCACTAGACTATAGACATCCATAACGGGCACAAAGACAACAGTCACTGAACATTCACATCAATATCCCCCTCAAGATCGTAGATGAGAATCATGATCATTATAAATTATTTAACAATCACATCCAAACGGCGTTGATCTTTTCACGGATGTCTTGATCTACTAAATCTCATTACTCTCACACACACATCACCCATTAGGTGAAAGAGATAAAAGGCAACAGTCATTCATCTTTTTGACACGTACTCGAACAATACACACATGAAAAGCACAGGTAACAAATCCATTTAGGAATTTCTATATCAATGAACAGCTTTTCATAAAGTCATTCAACAAAATACCGTTAGCCTGTCCTTATTACTAAAATCTCATGGAGATATTAGTAACTTTATCCCATTTTAGGCAATTTGTGACAAGGGAGTGGAGTGGCTTCCCTCTCGTGCAGTACGCATCGCACCAGATTCAGCCCGCCAATTCATCGTGTATTTTTAGAATAGTCGGTGCTAAATCAAAACCTCAAGGTAAAGCTCTAGTATCCGAGGAGAATCTGCTGAGTCGTCCTCCTCCAGAGTCCATCCACTTTGCATCAAGAGCTAGACAGTCCGTGAACTTGACCAAATATTGGCGGACCAGCTTACCCTTCACTTTCCTTTCCTTGTGCGCTAGGAATTAATCTGAAGCGAGTCTCTCTTCCGTCTCTTCTCTTATGGTTGCTCCTCTTGCTCCCTAAACAAATGGAAATTATTAACTGATACGTCACCCCCCCTCCTCCCTCCTCCCACAAAAAAAAAAAAAAAAGCATTGAAGTTTCCTTTATGTTCCTCCCCCTCTTTCAGAACAAGAGGAAGAAACTTTTTTGAAACTTAAACTTGCTGTTTTTGAGCAGAAGGAAGGCCACTAATTGTAAAACCTGGCAGTTTTTTAAATCTGAAATTTTCTTGGAAACTGGTATACATGTAGGAGAATGAGAAGTCAAATTGGCCTAAAAAATGTTTTCTGTCAGTGTAAATGAAGGGCTTCTCTTTTATGCGTTCCTGCTAATTTGAGATGCTGTTTAATTGTTTGTTTTTTTGTTGTTTTGGCCTTGGCTAAACAGGTGTACAGAAAGAAAGAATGTTACCTGAGGATATGTACCTTCTTGATGCTGATGGTAACGTTCTGTCTGCCCCATCACCTAAACCTGCACCACATAGACCACCAAAGTGTAGTGAATGTGCCCCTTTGTTTATGAAGGTATGTGTTTGATTTATGACGATATTTGTTGTTGAATCTTGACTCTTCCTTCTTCTACCATGTTTGTTGTGTTTCTTGCCTCAAATGCACGTGAATGGGGGCAACCACACTGCATAAAATCTGAGCTTCCGATGGCATCATTCATTTTTATCAAAACATTTAGTGAGGAGCCTTTAAGATGATGATGGCAGACTGATGCAAATGTTTCAGCTTGACAGAAACACATCATTCATGTAATGACAAATTCCTTGGTTTTTAAGCTGAATATTGTAGGAGGGGTGGTGGGACACAGTGTAGTATTCAGACACAATCCCATAGAGTACTTTGAGGTCTTAGACGTGTTTCGCTTGAGAATTACCACCATATTGTACATTCCCATATCTGTGGACAGCCATTTGATGCATATACTGGGGATGTTTGCTTTTTCCTTGTTGCAAATGCGATACAACGTGTTTCATTGGGTAAGAAAGTCGATGTGCTGCAAATCATAACTAAGTTTCGGTTCTGCGTTTGTGTCTTTGAGGTCTTGTATATAGCTTCAGGAACTTGTTAAGCTTTGTTAAACCTCAGTAAAAGGATGACATTGAACTCTTTTGTTTTTTGTCTCTCGCCCCATGTCTATGTCTTCAGGCGTACAAAATGCGTAAAGCAGGGGCCGTTATTCATAGTCATGGGATGGAATCATGTTTAGCAACAATGATCAATCCTGCCGCAAAGGAGTTTCGGGTACAGCATTATTTTACTGGATAAGCTTTTGCATTCACAAGCATATTCTTGGCTTTTAATGATTTACATTGTTACAAAAGAATGAGACATGCTTGTGGTCTAGATTACTCACATGGAGATGATTAAAGGAATTAGTGGTCATGGATACCATGATGAACTTGTTGTACCGATCATCGAAAACACGCCTCGCGAATATGAGCTTACAGATTCACTTGCTCAGGCGGTATATTTTAAATTTATGCATGTTCTGCACTGCCAAGTGTTTGGGGTCGAGGAAATTGAATGGTTTTTTTCAACAAAGCTTTGAAATTCTTTTGGTGTAATTTTGTATGTCTGTTGAGATTTCTCACTATGCTATTGATTGACTGTTGTTTAGTTCATTTAGAGGTTTGCAAGAGCTCAACAGCTCCATTGGTTATGTATGCTTCTGAACTATGTTTTCGTCCCATAGTGTTGGTTTTCTTTTTCGTGCTGAGTAGAGTCACTAAATAGGCAAGCTTATTGGGCTAGCTTAGGATGGAGGTGTTGTCTCACGTAAGGTGGCAATTAGCATCTTGTATATTAAGTCACATGCCAGACTACCATAATGTGAGAGTGCGCGTGTGCGGAAGTGTGAGAGAGGAGAGAGAGAGAGAGACAATAGACACAAACGCAAGATATATGGTGAAGACCATGACTACCATGAGCAGAAGACCCAATACAATTAGATGTGATCTCTGTGAGATGAGATAGTGAGAGATGTGGAAATGGGTACCCCCCTGCCCCCATAAATAGGTGCCCAAGGGGAGGTAGGGCAAGGCTTGATAAAAATCCCCATGACCCAACAGAAAAATGATACATGGAAATATATGTGGGCGCCTGGACAAAAGTGGGCGGCAGGCTCCAAACTCGGGCGACTAGACCAGGTAGAACCTAGACTATGGGTGGCCAGCCCGGAGACATACTAGCCGTACAAGTATGCCCTAGACCTGTGAAGCAGCAGAGTGGTGTAAGCCTAACACCCCCCTCTCAGCACCGGATGCTGAACAAACCGTGTGAAGCCGAAGATGTGAGGCAAATGATGAAGATGTCTGCTACGATGTCCACTAAAGGACAATACTCCATGAGTGTAGTAGCAGTCTGGGGTATCCCGACTGTCGAGAGATCTCCATGGTGTCACGAGCAATGTCGCAAACTGATGTACTCAGCTGATACAGTGTGAAGATACTGCGTGAAGGTCCCGAACTGAGTGTGAAAACAACTCCTTGTCGTAAAAGAAGTGCCAATAGACATGTAAGTGTCCTGCCCAATAGGATCTGTGGTGTCTGTAGTCAAACCATTTGGAAAAAATGGAGAAGCCCAGGAACCGTCATGAGAATGACTGGAAGCCTATCAATGCATGAACTTGCAACCCAGTGTGGCCAGGTGGCTAAGCTGTGAAACTCTAGGAAGGCCAGATGTAGTAATCTGCGCCATAAACGTCCTCCAAATCAAGGAAAGCCAGTCTAAACAGTCTGCACTGTAGAAGCTACCGTAAGCTGCACCAGTCACCGAGAGACCGCACGGATCACCACCGGATGGTGTCCTGTCAGTAGGTAGGATAAAGATGAGGGGAAAGCCAGACTCAACAGTCTGCGCTGCGAAGGGCCTCTGAGAAGAGGTGTGGTCAAACCAAGCTGTCTGCACCGTAATCATCCTGTATGAAGAAGGGAAGCCAGCCTGAGAAGTCTGCGCTGTGAATAATCTTTGAGAAGAGGAAAGGCCAGACCAATGTGTCTGCACCGTCTTGCTTGTATCTCCTGCCTTCAATCCTCCGGTGTCAACCAAAACAGAATCCACGCCAACAACGCCACCAAACCGCAACTTGGTGTGGCTCTCAAGGTGAATGAGCTGGGAGTGGCCTACTGCCTAGGTCGAGGGATAAGTCTGCTGTAAGATTACCGAGGGTGAGTGTAAGAAACTTTGAAGGTAGCAATCCAAATGATCAGGAGTGTAGAAGAGCAATTGCACTACCATCCAAGCCAAGCTCCGGGTGAGTCCGGATGTAGTCGTGGGATGCTTGATCTCCCGCATCTCGCGGGCAAACTCTTCAAGAGAGTCCAAAGAACTGAAGTCCCACTCCAGTCTGTAGATCCAAGCAATGAACCTGTCCAAGAAGAGATCCAAGATCCTCTCCTTAAGTCCATGTAGATGCTCCTGTGTAAGCAAGTGATCTGAAGGGTCTTCGGCTTCTATCCATGGACAAGCTGTGTTCTCCCAAGCGGCTTGGAGGGTTAAATATTTTGGACTTGCGACGTCATCTTCTGGCTCGGATGTTGTTGCCAGTTTTGGTAGAGTAGCAGCAACCCTGTGCTCTCATGGTTACACATTTGTGTATGCACATTGTCACCCCATCTTTTGGTTATTGGAAACCGACTTATTGGGACGTGGTTTTTGGGAAGCTTGAAGGACACATTCTTGGATGTCCCTTTACTGCCTCTCTAATTGTTGACTGGAAGGTTGTCACTTCACATTTGGCTTGGAATGGTCGACAATCCTCTATGGGTAACTCTCTTTGCTTAAAGAGTCTGCATTGGAGCAGGGCTTTCGCTTCGACTTTGGTTCAACAGTCTCCTCGCCAAGCGTATTTTCTTTCCCAAAAAGGATTTGTCGGGTGCATCAGGTGGTTGATGACTCGGGTTATGTTCTTTCGTTCGTTGATGCAGTGTCCCGCTTTCGGTTGAGTCTTCACTATTCTCCTCTCTGGAGGGAGATTCAAAGGATACTTGCTGCTCATTCACCCATTCCTCCTTTGGATGTGGACTCTCGCTTCTCTGACTGGAATCTGGCTACTACTAGATTGGACTGCATCTCAGCTAGCAGTGTCTATGCCATCTTTCAGTCTGATGTATGGTTTGTGCATCAGGGTAATCAGCTGTGGTCGCTTTCCGAGTCATCCTTGTGGTGGCAACACACATTGTCTCGCATTTGGCAGTCATATGCCTTTGAAGGAACGTGTTTTCTTGTGGCGCTGCTTGGTGGGAGCTCTACCTGTTTGGCAATGTGTTACATGCTCGGCATATTGCGTCTTCCCGCTGTCCTAGATGCCTTGAAGCTGAGGAGACCGTGCCACACTTACTGTGGCGTTGTGGTCACTCCAGAGCCTTCATTCGGCAAGTGTCGACTGCTCTTCGGCTTCGTTTTCCTTCCGGCTCTTTTCACAAACACTTTTGGCTTTTTGGAGTGCCCCAGTCACCACAATCTCAGTTTGCGGTGTTCTTCAGCTTTTGGACTCTGTGGGCCATTTGGCACCATAGGAACTTCTTAATGTTCCAAGGCACTTTTGTTGATCCCTTTCCCTATTTCAAATTATCTCTTGGTCAAGCGCTACATTTTGCCTATGACGTTGGAGACATCACTCTTGATACCTATAGGATTTACTTTGGCTGTTTTTAGCCTTCAAAGCCTCATAGTGCTCCGCTTCTTGTATCCCCTTCTTTTCGTGGGGTTTCCTCGCTTTGAGGTTTCTCACTTGTAATTAATCAAAGCAAATTTACAAAAAAAATGTGTGTGTGTGTGTGTGTGTGTGTGTGTGTGTGTGTGTGTGTGTGAAATCCCTGCGCGCGAAAGCTTGCCCTGAGCGTTGTATCTCCTCGTGCTACCCAGCCCTGCGCCCTGCAGCCCCTGTGCTGCCTTGCTTTGCGCGCAGATTCCAGCCTTCCTCTGCGGCCTGCTTTTATCTGCTGGGTACTCACCTTACGGATTGTGTGTGTGATCAACCTGCAGAGACTGTTCAGCCTTGCACAAAAGATCTCAGCGTGGCCAGTTGCCCCTGCGCAGTCAATCAGCAGAGATTTCTTTCAGCAGAGGATTTTCACGCTAGTGCTCAATTGCTCGATGTTTGCCCTCTGTGGTTGAACGTACATAGTCTGTGTGTTTCTGTACAGAGTTTAAAGCAATCAAAAATCATAAAATCCAAAAAAGATTGTGTGTGTGTGTGTCAGATTCTGGAACGCTCTTTGTTACCGCATATAAATGAAGAAAACAGATGGCACTTGAGACTTCGGAAATGGGTGAAATCCGAGCGTGTCTGCTAGAGGATTTGAAGGTGCACGAAATGCTTGGGAGGGGCACGAACCTGCTACTGAAGTGCTCATTCTTGTTCAGGCACTGATGGACCTAGTGGCGCAATATGCTTTGAATGCGGTTATTCTGTTTTTCTGAGGCAAGATGCCCACTGCGCAAGACGTGGGTCAGTGGGTGGACTTCTTGCTTAAACGCTAGGCAGTTCGAGGCGTTTACTTTGGTGCTAGAGGATTCTATGAAGTTTTGCTAGCAGATACTGATGCCCGTAACATGTTGCTTGAGTTGTCTCCCTTGTTTTTTGGCACTCAGATGACACATGTATCGCTGTGGACACTTACCAAGGACTATCAAAGCCTAATCCGTCATAAGTGCCCTGTATGGGTGAAAATTCTTGATTTTCCATGCACTTGGCACTTCCTTCCTATGCTCGCCTCTTGTTTGGGAAAAGTGATTTGTCCTCCTAAACTCGATGCTAATACAAATCGCTTCTGTGCGCTTTGGGACACGAATGTTCCACCCCTGAGGGTATCACTGTCAATTTGGGGGACCCACTCATTGGGAAACGCCCTTTCAAGCTTAGATGGGGAAAATTTGCAAATTTATACTTTCGTTGTGGGAAATTTGGACATATGCAATTTCAATGTTCCGAGCCTGTTTTGCAACCCCCTCTTTCGGCTGTCCCTCAGCTCGCGGTCTCTAATGAGAGAGAAGTCCCTAATGCCAGATCTGTCGCTGCTGCAGCTTCTGCACTTCCTAGTGTCGTACCTTTGGAGAAAGGCAAGGTTAAATCTGCTGCTTCCACAAATCCTCTGGGTAAAGGAAAGTCGCTTTCTTCCTCGAAAACCGAAAACAGGGGGATAAATGTAGACTCGGCGGAAGGATCTCCTTGCGTGACCCCCAAGAAGACTGTTAAGATGCGCTCACAGCTTTCTTCTTGTAATTATGTACCTCCTGAGGTTAAATCTGCAAGACAAAAACCCCTTACTTGTAACGATGATCGTACTCTTGCGGATGCATGGAATAAGGTGGTGCACTCTTACAGGATGCAGCTGTTCATGGGACTTTTCAAGAATCTGAAAGTTTAGTTGCCCCTGAGACAGGCATGCAAAATACTGTGGTTGAGTCGCGGGCTGTTGATGTTGATGTGCTTATGGGCACGTCAACTTATTCCCATCCTTATTTTGCATTTGTACATATCTCTTAAATGCATAGTTGTGTAAAATGCATTTTATATAATGTGCGTGGGTTATGTAACCCAGATAAGTGGAGACTAACCTGGCACTATGTACATACATGTAAGGTTGACATTGTGATTTTGCAAGAGCATAATCAATATGATTATGCTGGGCAATGCTCGTATTTTGCGGGATACTGGATAGCATATGCTGGTTCGTTGGGCTTTTCGGGTGTTCTCATTATGGTTAGGCATGAGTTGCAGCTGGTTTTGGTGTATAATGATCCGACGGGTTGTTGGATGGTGGTCCAATGCACGATCAATGGTCAGATTTATGAATTTGGTGGTGTTTATGCGCACACGACCTCGGGACAACGAGCTATTTTGTGGCGTGAGATATCTTCTTATCCATGACTTTCCAATGCGTTGCTTTGTGGTGATTTCAACAATGCGCCGGCTTCATCTGATAACACCACAGGACATTCTCACATGTTAAGCATAGAATTGAAAGCTTGGACGGATCTTGTGGCATGTACATGGATGTTGGACCTGTGGACCCTCTTGCATCTTGATGTTTCGGGGTATACATTTCAACTTAATGCTTTTTTTGCATATCGTGCAAGATTAGATCGATGGTATGTCCTTGGCATGCAACAATTTGACGAGTTTATGTGTGAAATGAGCATCGACTGTTCTTTGCTTTTATCTGATCATGCTCTTGTTGTGATGTTGCTGCGCTTCTGGCAACTACATTATGATCAGCCTCTTTCCAAGAAGCGTCTGTTGCATATCAACAATGCATATCTTTTTCACAAGGTATTTCGTGAGATGATCTATGAGGTTGTTCCCCCTTTGGTTGCTCAAATGCATCTTGATCTTGATGTTGCCTAAGGAAGGGGGAAAGGACGAAATTCTCCTTAGTAGCAAAAAGTTTATAAAGTATGTGCTAAAACTGAATGACTTGATGATACTGGTACATGGGTTGCCTCATCAATGGGCAAGAAGAGTGAGGGAGACTCTAATTGTCGTAGGATCGGGACTCCACCTACGAGCCGACGCCCAAGTTGGGTATGGCAATTTCTCTCGAAAACCCGCCGGGGTGATCAAGGTTTTGGGGAAGAGAAGGGAGGAGAGTGGAGGACTTGCCCCACATGCTCTCATTCCCTCTTGAGGGGGTAGGGTATATAAGGGCAACCAAGTCTCGCAGTATCTGGATCCCTACGGGGCTCTTGGGCGCTGTCACGCCCCTAATGGGGTCCGCCAGGGATCCCTCGGATGAACTAACGAGGGTGCAAGTCCTAAAATATTGGACAGGGTATCCATCCCCAAGGCGGTGTCTAAGGCATAGTAACAGGGAATGGCCATTTTCAGGTTCCCGTTTCCCCGTTCCGATCCCAATTTCCCGTTCCGAATCCCCGTTCCGTGTTTCAAACGTGAGTATCCGAAACAAGGAATGGCATTTCATGTATATTGCCGTTCCCCGTTCCCCGTTCCGATTTCCCGTTCCGGGTGACTATGGTCTAAGGTCTCTAATTGAGATTGAAATCAGTGACAAAAGCTTCACCTTGCGAGAGTAGGCCGGGCACCGTGCCGGGCCCCCCGGCTCGCTAAAGTAAAAAAAAAACCTGGGTTCACTTTGTTCCTGCACGACAACTTTTGTTATCTACGGTGCATTCAATTGTCTTGCCTCGGGATGCTTTGGCCATGGAGGCGGCTTTTATAGAGAATGCATTGCACTCAGCTTTGCTTGCTCTTGGAAGATGGCGTTCGCCTGGTTGGGATGGGCTCACTGTGGAATTTTTTCTCTCTTTTTGTCCAACTCATGGAGGAAGGTTTTGTGATCAGACCAAGATACATGGACACTCATCTATCCACGGGATACGATGTGCTCTTGGTCAGATACGCACATTCTCACATCAGCTAGAGATCGAGACAGGCAGATACTTTATATATGATGAACGCTGCATGGGTGAAACAAGATTTGCCATTGTCTTGGAAAGAGGGTTTATTGAAGTTGCTGCCTAAACAAGCGCTTTGTGAGCAGTTCTCGCATTGGCGCCCAATTTCTCTTATGCCGGTGATCTATAAAATCTTGGCTAAGATCATTGTGAATCGTATAAAGGAACCTCTTATGGCTTGTATCCATTCCGCGCAATATGGCTTTATTCCTCGTCGTCAGATTTTGGATAATCTGGCTAATGTATTAATTGGAATGGAATATGCCAAGTATACCTAGTAGGATGTTCTCGTAATGCAGGTAGACATTGATAAGGCTTTTGATACGGTTCAATGGGATTTCATTGTTGCTACCATGCGGGTCCTTGGCTTTGGCCCAAAGATGGTCAATGTCGTTTACTTCTTGTATTCCAGCAGTACATGTTCAGGCCTCCTTGGTGGAGAGAAAACAGAACCTTGGCCTCTTGGATGCTCTGTCAGACAGGGTTGCCCACTTAGCGCCTTGTTGTATGCCATTGTCACTCACCCTCTCTTATTGTATTTGGATCACTTGACTTCGCTCGGTCGTCTTCATGGGCTGAAGTTACCCAATGGGAAAGACTTTGCAGGTCAGGCCTATGCTGATGATTCGTTGTTCATGCCTCGTAATAATCAGGATGATGTGTGCGAAATTATGCAGGCATTGGATACATTTGGCTTGGCAGCAGGTCTTAGGGTTAACTTCGGAAATCGAAACTCTTGCCTCTTGCTGTTTGTGACTGGCATCATCTTTTGTGGCCTGGCAAGATTCTCGATCCGCATGTAGTGGTCAGGCATTTAGGATATCCTATCGGTTGGCAGGTTACTAATACGCAACAAATCGACTGGGTCATGCAACGATTGAATGTCAAATTGCACTATTGAAATTGTCTACATGGCCGTTGCATGTTCGACTTCATATAGTGCAAAGTATCATGATGGCTTATGTTTAGTTTTACTTGCCATTGCTGCACTGGCCTCACTCCCGCCTCTCATTGCTTATGTCTATTATTGTATCTCACTTGTGGCGCACCAGTTCTCATAAGAAAGGCCTCCGTTTGTTAGCAATGGAGAAGCTTTGCACTCCAAAGCGTCTTGGCGGGCTGAATATTTTGGACCTTCGCCGCCATGCATCCACAAATCCTTCAATTTCTTTCCTTGTGTTAGTGATTCTTTTTAGCTTCAATGATGGTTCCTTTTACTTTCCCCGACCAGGGGCCCGGGGGGCCTTTACATTGCCACTTTTGGATAAAGGCAAAGTCATATCTGCTACTTCCCCAAACACTCCGAGCAAAGGAAAGCTTGTATCTGCACAAAGACTAGGAATAAGGAAAAGAATGTGGATTCGGGGGAAGGATCTCCTTGGGTGATCCCCGAGAAGACCGTTTAAATACGCTCACGTCTTGTAATTATGTACCTCATGCTGTGTTTGCGATGCAAAAACGTCTTCCTTGTAATGACAATCGCACTCTTGCAGAAGCATGGAACAAGGAGGTACACTCTTACAGAGATGTAGTGATTCATGGGGCTTCTTCACCACCTGCAGGCTTTACTTCCTCTAATGCGGGCATGCAAGATGCTGTAGTTGAGTTGCGGCCTGTTGATGTTGATGTGCCTATGGGCACGGCAACTTAGTCCTTTCCTTCCTTTGCCCCTGTACATATCTCTTGAATGCATAGTTGTGTTAAATGGATTTCATGTAATGTGGGCGGGTTATGTAACCTTGATAAGTGGAGATTAACCTAGCATTGTGTACATACATGTAAGGAAGACATGGTTTTGTAAGAGCATAATCAACGTTAATTTGTTGTGCAATGCTTGTATTCTTCAGGTTACTTGGTAGCATATGCTGGTTTATCAGGCTTTTCAGGTGTTTTGATAATGGTTAGGCATGAGCTGCAATGAGTTCTTGTGTACAATGATCCAACGGATCGTTGGATGGTGGTTGAATGTATAATCAATGGCCAAATTTATGAATTTGGTGGTGTCTATGTGCATGCAGCCTCGGGGCAACGGGTTGCTTTATGGAGTGCAATGTCTTGCTCTCCAATGCTTTGCATTGTGGTGATTTTAACAATGCGCCCGCTTTATCTGATAACACCACAAGACATTCACACATCTTGAGTGTGGAATTGCAGGCTTGGACATATCTTATTGCATGCACACGATTGTTGGATTTATGGAGCCTTTTGCATCCAAATGTTTTTGGGTACACTTTTCAACATAATACCCACTCTTCATATCGTGCATGATTAGATTGGCGGTATATCCTCAACATGTAACAATATGATGAGTTTGTATGCGAGATGAGCATAGACCACACCGTGTTGTTGTCCGATCATGCCCCTGTTGTGATGATATTGCGCTTTGGGCGATTGCACTGTGATCAGCCTCTCTCTAGGAAAGGTCTGTTGCACATCAACCATGCCCATCTTTTGCATGAGGAGTTTCGCTAGATGATTTATGATGTTATCCCCCCATTGGTCGCCCAAATGCATCTTAATCGTGATAGTGCTTGGTTTGGCTTCATTGTGTGTGTACAAAGTGTGATTCTGGATTATGGCAAGCATCACATGCTTCAGTTACGTGGGGATGTTGAGGATGTCAATTATGCTTATCAAGAGCTCCAACTCTGGGTTAACAAGCATTCGTTGTTTGAATGTGCATCGACAACGCTTTTCCAGAATCGTGTATGTTTGCAACATAATGATAAATGCAAACTAGACAAATGACAGACTCAAGCACTTATACCATTCAAGGGCTTCTAAGTTCTCAAACCATCAAGAGGGTTATGCTTCGATCGGGCTCTTGGACAGCCTCAAAACCTGAGCTTGCTGATGCCATGGCTTCCCATGTCATGAGACTGTGAAACTTTATTTTTTGCTTTCCTTCTCTTGATTTTTATTTGATTTTTGGGACCCTCTTTTTTGAAGTCACAAACGGCCAGACATTGTATGGTCAATGTGAAACGGCTGATGGCCGAGAGGTTCACCCGCAGAGCAGGGAAGGCCAGGTCGCCACAAGATGGTCGGGCTGATCGGCATTGAAATCCGAGTGGTAAATGGGTGGCTAGGCTCAATTAAAGTCATTCAGGCTCCACGCGAGACTACTAAGTTGGTGGGTACTGGAAATTAACTCAAAAGGGCAAAGTGGACACTTGGCGGCTCCAAAGCAGTCTGCAAGGGCAACTTGGCCCAAAATGGATTTGGGGAAGGAGGGCTGATTTGACTTCATTAAGTGACTACAGTGTGCGTGGGAGTAGTGGGTACATGTCTACAGCTTTAATGGAAAGCTTGCCGTCTCGTTTGTCTTAACTAGCACGATGATTCTGCTCTCGTGCACCTCTCCCCTTATGAAGACAGAATCATGATGCCCAGCTCAAGGGCTATTCATCTCTATGTACAGCTATGTGGTTTTATGCGCGATTGCTGAGGCAAGAGCCTCTTGCACATGTACCGGATTAGCTAATTGCTAATGCCAAGTAGGCACAGGTTGATTTGGAGAGATTTCTCGTGAGAAATCTCTTCCAAATCTAAGGGCAAGTAGCCCTACAGGTGCGGAACTTGAGGGCTTGCTATGGATGCGGCTGACACGCAAAACAGAGCCCAAAATAGATAATTACAGCTTTCTGTAATTTCTTGCAGGTTTAGGGTTTTGACCCTTTTTGATGCCTAAAGTTTCCAGGAGCTTTGGGTAAGCTAGGGAACTGCTAAACAGGTGTTCTCGAGTGTTTTAGACTCTGAAAACAGAGACTTCAGCATGCTGTATTTTCTCACCAGGTTTGCGAAAGTGCTCTAATTTACGTGGAAAGTCATCTAGTACATGGGGATTTTGTCTTTGAAGCCTTCTACTGTCGTTATGATGAAATTGGGCTAGAGTAGGCCATTTTCAGCCCAATAGAAGTGGGACAGCTTATAGAAGCTCACAGATTTTCTCGAAGTTTAATTGGAATAAAGAAATACCGAAGGGGGTGCCAACCCTTGGGGCCAACAGGGTGTCATTGTCTACTTGGCACTCTAGCTACCAAGTTGTGATTCGTTTTGAAGTGCTGAATTTCAATACTAGGTCTATCTGTGAAGTTACTTCGTGTCGTAAAGTATAGATAAAGTTAAACAATGTTTAGATCGGGTGAAAGCCAAAATTACCGCCCTTTAGTGAGGCCACATGCCGGTTTCATGGTTCTTTCGGTGGACAATATCACTTTTTCCTCAAGAAATGAGCCTTGGTTGGTTTTCGGCAAAGACACATAGTACAGGAACTTGGAATTCCATTGTGGCTGACAAGATGAATGGCACCAGAGAAGAGGGCTCCTCTTCACAAGATAGAAAAGCTGTTCCTCGAGTGTTTGAGGTTGGTGAGAGTTCATGGCCACCACTATGTGTACCTTTTGTTGATGTGAATGCACCACGAGCTCAAGGATTAATGATTGGGCAGCTAGACGAGGATGCGTTCAGGACACAGTTGGTTGCTGCTGTGAATGTGTTTACTCGATTGGTGCGGAACCCCAGTTTTTGCAAGCTCCACCAGTGTCATAGCACCAGTGTCATAGTAGGCAAGGCAACTTTCTTTGCCAACAGAGCCCGTTGAGGCTCAAGCTCAGGTCCCTTATGCGTCCCAGCAAGGCAAGGAGCATTTGCATGTTGTGGAGTCGCTGGGGCTCTAGGGAAAACTTTTTCTATCCATGAACAAGTGGTTAGGATGCCAATTCCTTAGTCTAGACTAGTTAAGCTAGCCACCTTTTAGAGTCAAAATGTTGGTTTTAATGGATAGGGAACTACCTTCCAAGCTATGCAACAGGTATTTCAACCACCCATGGTACATCCTGGGTATTTCGGGGGTGGATCTGTGTTTCAAAGCATGGCTGGTTATGCGCCTGGAAATCAGTAGTACATGCCACGAACAGTCGTTGGGGGTATGCAAGGCATGATGCCAAACCCCATGTATGGTAATATTGGCTTACAGCTAGGGTTTCAATGTAATCAGGGCTAGTTTGGGGTGCCACAGGGCAATTTTGGTATGGCTGGTTTTTCAAATCAGTAGGAAAATATGACACCAAGAAGCCAAGATCCTAATGACCAAGGGGCACAAATGATCCCTACCATTGTACCCATGTTGCAGACGATTCCTTATGATAATTTCGTAGTGTTGGACAAGCCAAAACCATACAAAGAAGGTGGTGCAGTTGTGAAGTTTGATACTTTCAACGGATTTGAGGACAAGACAAAGGCTCTCACTTTTCTTGAACAGTTTGATACTGCCTATGCAGGGGGGAATTTAAGTGAGACCTCAAAAGTCCATAAAGCTGCCACTTTCTTGAAAGGAAATGCGCGTTCATGGAGGACGACATTATTGATGCAAGGACAGGTACCCATCACATGGGTTTACTTCAAACAGATGTATGCATTTGCATGGCTATCAATTGAATTTGAAGCTGATGTTATGACAGATTGGCACCAAGTCAATGCGGCTACTTGCAAGAACTTAGAGGAGTACAATAGGTAGTCTTGTAAAGCGCTGCTTTGAGTAACTTACTTAAAATGTGATCAAATGGCACAATTGTTTTTGCATGGTATGCCATAGTCAATTGACAGTGATTGTGATTCTCGCATGACAAGTTTGTTTTGGAGAGGATTGTTTGAAAACATGGGCACTACGCTTAAGTTTTCATCCTCATTTCATCCACAAACTGATGGACAATTAGAAGAGGCTAATTCTGCTGTCTTAGGTCTGCTTAAATGCTATGTGACAGACAATAAGGGCAAGTGGGAACGGTATTTACCTATGCTTGAGTATGCATACGACAATACGGTGCATTCGTCAACAGGCAAGGCACCCTTTGAAATTATTGAGGGTGGAAAAAAGGTTTCTCCCATTTTGCACACAAAGGATAAGATTTTTGAAGCAGATCGCTATGTAGAAAATATGGATGAAATGTAAAAGAAAATTAAGCTTGCCTTGGAGAAGACTAAGGTAAAGCAGAAAAGGGATGCTGATTGTCACCGATGGGAACCATTGTTTTCACTTGGTGATTGGGTTCTTTTGTGGTTTTAAAGGCCAGATTAAAGAAGATAAAGGGCAAGGAAAGGTTGTTTCTCAAGCTCAGCATGCGTTACTATGGGCCTTTTCAAGTACTTGACAAGATCAGCGATGTTGATACTGGCTGAAATTGCCTGACGCTTGGAAGATTCATAATGTGTTTCATGTGAGTCTTCTAAGACCCTTTGTGAGTGATGTGCCGGAAGATATGCTAGATGAAGATCAACCTGAAGTTGAGGAACTTGATGAGATCACATAAGGAAAGAAAAGTTAAGGGACAAGTTGCAAGACGTTGTTTGGTGAAGTTCAAAAACTATCCACCTATCGATGCAAAGTGGATCGAAGAAAGTGAACTGGTAGAGTCACCAAATGTATTGCAACTTTACCTTGAAGCCTTTGGTTTACAACCCACGTATGCCCCAACTCAACGTGCTCAAAAGAGGGGTGATGTTGGAGCTAGCGCATCATATGTATACACGGATTCAGTGCAATAGAAGTTTACATTGCTTAACAAGTGCTAAAGGTATAATGCTCACTTCTATGATTGTCAGAAATGACAAAAGTATGAAGGTTTCATTAAGTCATTTGTATCTATGTTTCATGACCTTTCTTGTGGTTACATGTTGAAACGAACGAGGAGATAGGATCTCCCGGCCACACAGATTGCCTACAGACGCGCGTCGGACGAACCACCCGACCATAGCCACCATCCAGAAGCTCCCCTGTGTTGGGGCCAGTGTTCGAGGACGTAGGCGTGCACCTGTAAGACTGAGCGTCCCATACCACCCGGCCTCACCTCCTCGAGGTGACCTCGCGCACTCCTAGCCTCGCGGGCTAACCACTGGCACTCTGCCAGTGGGGTCGATAACTGCAAATGAGGCCTTGGCCTTTCTTTTATAATAATGGCCGGCCACACTGGCCGGGTTCACACTACGTCCGTCCGGACACTGGACGCCCATCCCGACGGCATCTGGGCTAGATCCCCTCTCCTGTGAGCGGGACATAACATACTTCCCCCCTTAAGAACCATTAATGTCCTCATCAATGAAGTGGGGATATTGAGCCTTCAAAGCTCGAAAAGGTTCCCAAGTAGCAAACCGTTCAGATTGACCCTTCCATTTAATTAAGTACTCGTCATAAGCCTTTTGACGAGAATGACGGGTACGATGATCTAAAACTGCTTCTGGTTCTCGAGGAATATATACTCAGTTTGCATATCTTGCCATACATTTTCCTCGATAGGCACAACAACATCAGCTTCGCCCAATTTCACTTTAAGGCGGCTGACATGAAACACTGGATGTACAGTAACATCCGAAGGAAGAGCCAGTTTATAGGCAACTTGGCCAATTTTCTTTGTGATCTGGAACGGAACACAATATCTAGGTGAAAGCTTATAATGCTTTCAAGTTCGCATAGTCTTGGAATCCTTGGGTATCTTCAGATAGACCCATTGTCCCACATCTAGAGTTCTTGGGGACCTCTTTTGATTAGCGTAAGTAGTGACTCGATCACGAGCCGTTCTTATACTATCCTTAGCCAATTCGAGCATCTCCTGCATGTCATACAGGAAATCACGAGCTTGGTGGTCCTTGACTTTCTCTAAGCCAATAGCAATCGGGGATTTAGGCTCGAGTCCATAGATCAACATGAAGGGGCTAAATCCAATAGTAGCAGAATGCTTGCTACTATTATAGGCAAACTCTAACTGTGGGAGATACTTTTCCCAATCAGATTGCCTGTGAGAGACATAAGCTCTCAACATGTCCTCTAACGTCTGATTCATCCTCTCAGTTTGTCCGTCGGACTCAGGATGGTCAGAAGACGACATACTCAACTTCGTCTGAAGGTGAGCAAAAACATCTCGCCAAAATCGGCCAGTGAACTTAGTATCTCGATCACTGACGATATCTTCTGGGAGACCATACAGCTTATACAGCTGATCGACAAATAAAACCGCCAACACATGGCGTTTTACTGTCGACTTCGTTGGTATAAACTTCGCCATTTTTGTGAGTCTATCAACCACAACCCAAATAGCGTCATTGCCCCGACTAGTATTTTGCAAATCAACGATGAAGTCCATGGAAATACTTTGCCACTTGGCATCTGGAATTTCCAATGGGTGTAGCAAGCCAGCTTTCCTAAGGCGCTCTGCCTTATTGACCTGACACTGAGCGCATCTCTTCACATAGCTCTCTATGTAAGAGCGCATTCTTGGCCAATAGAAATATCGCTTGACCAAAGCCAAAGTTCTCTGGATGCCTGGGTGCCCAGCGCTAGGAACATCGCGGCATTCGCACAAAATTCTTTGTTGAATCTCATCGATTTCCGGCACGCAGACTTTACCATTTCTAAACAATAGTCCACCTCTAATGGAATATTGTCGCTGTCTCGTCTCTCCAGCACGACTCACTTGGGTCTCCGGACCACCCAAGCCTGCATGCGAGTCATGCCCCGCTTCGACCTCGTTCCATATCTTGCCAAAATCGCTTGACCAAAGCCAAAGTTCTCTGGATGCCTGGGTGCCCAGCGCTAGGAACATCGCGGCATTCGCACAAAATTCTTTGTTGAATCTCATCGATTTCCGGCACGCAGACTTTACCATTTCTAAACAATAGTCCACCTCTAATGGAATATTGTCGCTGTCTCGTCTCTCCAGCACGACTCACTTGGGTCTCCGGACCACCCAAGCCTGCATGCGAGTCATGCCCCGCTTCGACCTCGTTCCATATCTTGCCAAAATGGCCATCGGAACGACATAGCCCTCGGAGAGAGAGATAGAAATCCGTCGAGATTTCAGCCATAGATAAGGCATTGATCTTAGGAATCCTGCTGAGCGCATCAGCAACTCGATTGCTGGATCCTTTTCTATAACGGATCTCAAAGTCAAACTCTTGCATAAGCTCAACCCATCTAGCCTTCCGGCCTCTGAGATCACCATGATCACAGATATAGCGCAAGGAGTGATGATCTGTCCATGCAACAAACGTAGAGCCATACAAGTAGTGCCGCTATTTCCTCAAGGCGTGGACTACAACATAAAGCTCCTTTTCATACGTTGGATGACGCATCTCAGCGTCAGAACGCTTCTTACTTTCAAACGCAATAGGACGTCCATCCTGGTATAATGCCGCACCAATAGCATAATCACTATGGAGGAGTACGAGCGGAAGTGCGACGCGAGAGAGAGTGCGAGAAGAAGAGCACGACGATATGGTGAACTCGCTCTGATGTAATGTGTAGAGCATAGTGAGTTCTTATTAGGTTTTTACAAAAGAATATGTGTACATACCTGGCGGCCCGCCCACTTACCTGGGCGACCACATTAGGCTTTATATCCCAACAACCTCCCACTTAAAGTCGAATGTGGTACTTTAAGTGTGAGAGAAGTTACTATACAAGCTAATATACAAGAGATGTAGAGAAGTGATGTACTACCCTACACCTAACTGCTTGCGAAAATGCGCAAAGCTCTCTGAGGGAAGTCCTTTTGTAAGTAGATCAGCAGGATTTTCTGTGGTGTGAACTTTGACAAGCAGAATTTGCTTATCCTCGAGCATTCCCTTGATGAAATGATACTTCACATCCACATGCTTTGTCTTTGAGTGATAAACTGGATTGCGAGCCAATTGTATAGCACTCTGACTATCACAATATAACACAGGCATCTCTTCTTTGATTCCCAAATCTGTTACTAGTCGATTAAGCCAAATTGATTCTTTGCATGCCTCTGATGCTGCAACATATTCAGCCTCTGTAGTAGACCGAGTAACACAATCTTGTAATCTAGAACGCCATGATACTGTTCCACCAGCCAATGTAAAGACATACCCTGACGTAGACCTTCGGTTGTCTAAGTCACCTGCATAATCTGAGTATGTAAAACCCTTTACACTTAGCTCCTGACTCCCATAGCATATACGCATACTCTTTGTAGCTTTCAGGTATCTCAATATTCCTTTCACTGCCTCCCAATGTTTCTTGCCTGGGTTTGACATGTATCGACTTACTACTCCCACTGCAAATGCAATGTCTGGGCGAGTAGCAATCATTGCATACATCAAACTACCCACTGCAGAGGCATATGGAATCTTATCCATTTCAGCCTGTTCTTCCTCAGACACAGGACAATCTTGTTTGCTAAGTTTCACATATGGTAGCAATGGAACACTCAATGCCTTTCCCTTCTCCATATTGAAACGTTGCAAAACCTTGTCAATATACTCTGTTTGAGATAACCAAATCAACTTCTTTGATCTGTCTCTCTCAATGCGCATACCAAGTATATGACTTGCCTCACCCATGTCTTTCATGTCAAACGATTTTGCCATCTTTGACTTCAAAGCTGAAATTTCTTCCAAGTGCTTGCCAGCAATTAACATGTCATCCACATACAAAATAAGGATCAGCCAAATGCCATCCTTAGCCTTCTTTGTATATAGACAGTGATCGAACTCACTACGTTTGTAGCCTTGAGAAAGCATAAACTTGTGGAACTTATGGTACCATGCCCTCGGTGATTGTTTTAAGCCATAAAGACTCTTTAACAACTGGCATACCAAATCTTCCTTGCCTTTCTCAGCAAACCCTTCTGGCTGCTACATGTAAATTTCCACATCTAAATCACCATGCAAGAACGTTGTCTTGACATCCATTTGGTGCAACACCAAATCTAATATGGCAACCAATGCAAGAAAGCATCTCAATGTAGTCATCTTGACCACCGGAGAGAAGACTTCATCAAAGTCAATGCCTTGTTCTTGCTTAAAGCCCTTGGCAACAAGCCTTGCTTTGTACTTTGGCTGACTATCATGAGCGGTGATCTTATACCTGTAAACCCATTTACAAGGTAGAGCCTTTTTGCCCAATGGTAATTTAACTAGCTTCCATGTCTGGTTTTTATGCAGAGCTGTCATCTCTGACTGCATGCCCAATTGCCAATTCTCGGAGTCCTTCATTTGCATGGCTTCCTTGTAACATGAAGGCTCATTGTGATCAGTCAGCATGACATAGTTCATAGATGGAACAAACCGATCAGGAGGTCGCGTGATACGTCCAGATCTACGCAAAATAGGTGGCTCAGGCTTAGCCACAACCTGTGGTTCCAATCTATCCTGTCCTTGCTCCTCTTGAGCCCTGACATTTTGTCTTGCACGTGCAGGTCCATCTTCTTGGAAGACAACTCTTCTAATTTCCTCAACCCTCTCTGGTTTAGAATGATATTTGGATTCATTAAAGTGAACATCATTGCTGCGGATAACCTTTCTGGATTCGGGATCCCAAAGTCTGTACCCCATCTCACGAGAATTACCATAGCCCAGAAAGATGCACTTTCTACTCTTTGGCTCAAGTTTGTTCCTCAATTCCTTTGAAACGTGAGTATATGCCTCACAGCCAAAGACTCTGAGATGCTTGTATGAGGGCATTTTGCCTGACCATACCATCTCTGGCACTGAATCCTTCTGCAAAACCTTGCTAGGAGATCTATTTATAAGATGAACAACTGTTGATATAGCTTCAGTCCAAAACCCATTTGGCAGCTGTGCATTAGACAACATACTTCTGACCTTCTCTTGTATGGTCCTATTCATCCTCTCAGCAACACCATTTTGAGGAGGATTGTAAGGAGCAGTAAGTTCACGTTTTATACCTTTTGACTCACAAAAGTCCTGAAAGGCCTTTGAAACATACTCTCCACCAATGTCAGTGCGTAAGCATTTAAGCTTCTTGCCACTCTGATTCTCCACAGGTGTCACAAACGTTTTGAAAACAGTAAACGCTTCATCCTTGTGCTTGAGAAAGTAAACCCATACTTTCCTCGAGTAATCATCTATAAATGTCATAAAGTAAGAAGCTCCCCCTAGAGATAGGTTAGGCATAGGTCCACACAAATCACTATGAACAAGTGCCAACTGTGTATCTCTTCTACTGGTTCTATGCTTATGTGGCTTCTGTGTTTGCTTACCATACAGACAATGTTCACAGAATTCAAAATCATTAAATGAAAAGCCAGGCAAATAACCAGAACAAGACAAGATTTCCATTCCCTTCTTGGACATATGTCCTAAGTGGCTATGCCACAAAGAAACGTTCGGCTGCTCGGTTACATTGATTACATTTTTAGAGACATTTGATACATAAATCATGTAAAGTCCTCCAGACTTTACTCCATGTGCTACTGTCATAGAACCTTTGGATATCTTCCACATGTTTTGTCCAAAAGTGGTGACGTAGCCAGCATCATCAAGTAAACCTGTGCTGATCAAGCTCTTTGTAATTGCGGGAACATGTCTCACATTTTTCAGCGTGAAAGAAGAGCCATTCTGAAACTTCAATTGAACATCTCCAACACCTAAGATCTCACATGTCTGCCCATTGCCTAGCCGAACATGATCTTTACCTTGATTATCTAAGATCAATTTAATGAAAGGAGCAAGGGCAGCTATGCCATGTGGCCACATGTGATTGGCCTACTAAATGAGGAGAGAGAGAGAGAGAGAGAGAGAGAGAGAGAGAGAGAGAGAAGGGCGTGTTTACAAATCCTGGACACATCAGGGTCACCCTCATGTTGCTGTATGGCAGCAGTTCGCAACGCAGGGACTTCGCCAGACCCCTCACTGCGTATTTAGATGCTGTGTAGGCAGCATGCCCATACATGAACATTTGAAACGCATCAAAAATTTAGCACCAAGGACTGATACAACCCCAAGAGGTGTGTGTGTGTGTGTGAGAGAGAGAGAGAGAGAGAGAGAGAGAGAGAGAGAGAGAGAGAGCTTACAAAAGAAGCCAAAGATGATATGAAGACTATCGATACAGGATGCGTAGCACTGTGTTCTTTCAAAGAGGGAAGAGCTTCATGAAGAGGGTATATGGAGGGAGCCATTCAGATTTTTTCGAATGACAGTATCAATGTCCTTGAGTGACGAATTTTCAAGGTAGCCTCCTCGTGTAAGGCCTGCATTGCACACCAGCACATCAATGGGCTTCCAAAGTAAGGCCTGCCTCACAGACGCAGTTATCGCAGCGTAGTCACCAACATCGGCAACCCGGGATCAAGAAAGGACATATTAGAAGGTTTATCTAGCCATAAATGAAAATCCCGCCAATGCAGAACATACTCTCTCTCTCTCTCTCTCTCTCTCTCTCTCTCTCTCTCTCTCTCTCTCTCTCTCTCTCTCTGTGAGCACAAGGAACTACTCTTGGAATGCACTGAATGCAGGATATGTACAAGAGGACTAGGGCTAGGAAGCTGTGAACTGTTTTCAGCAGATGCGAAGCAAGAGCTATCTCCAAACGCAATCACCTACGTGTAGCTTGAAGGCATCCCAACAAGTCTTTGACGAGCTTCCTATGCAGGATGTCGTCTTGTGGAATGCATTGATTGCAAGATATGCCCAACAGGGTCCTAGCGCTGGGCTGTATACAGCAGATGCAAAGAGAGGGAAGCTTTCCCAAATGCAATCACCTATGCTTGTATCTTCAAGGCATGTGGCATTGTGCAGATGCTGATATGGGCAAAAGAATTCACGATGATATTGTTAGCCAGAGGTTGTCGAAAAAAAAAGAGGTACTTTGCACTGTCTTGGCATGTATACCAAATGTGGTGCACTTGAGAAAGCACAAAAAGTGCTTGAGAAGCTTACTGTTCGGAGCGGCATCTCTTGGAATGCACTGAATGCAGGATATGCACAAGAGGACCAGGGCTAGGAAGCTGTAGACTATTTTCACAGATGTGAAGCGAGAGCTATCTCCATACGCGATTGCCTACGTGTATATCTTAAAGCCATCTTGCTCTATGCAAGATGCTGATATGGACTCAGATGCATACTGTAGCCGAGAAGAGAGATAATCGAGACCACAAAGCTCTGGACTGTTTTTTGCTGCAGCTTGAAAGCCTCCAGCTCCGGATGCAATCACCTACACGTGTAGCTTGAAGGCATCTTACATGATGACCGCAAAGCTTTGGACTGTTTTCTGCTGCAGCTTGAAAGCATCCAGCTCCGGATGCAATCACCTACACGTGCAGCTTGAAGGCATCTCGCATCATGCAAGATGTTGGTATGGGCAAAAGAGTTTACGATGATCTTGCTAGTCAGAGCACACCACAGCCGGGGAGAGAGAGTATATCAGCAATGGTTGAACTAGCTTCCTCTCGAGAATCTTGTCTCTTCGAGTGCATTGATTGTGGGATATGCCCAACAGGGGTAGGGCCAGGAACCTCTGGACTGTTTTCAGCATATGCGAAGAGAGGGCCTCAAGCTCCGGATGCAATCACCTACACGTGTGGGTTGAAGGCATCTCGCATCATGCTCCTGTCAATGCCCAACAAGTCTTTGACGAGCTTACTATGCGGGATCTCGTCTTGTGGAATGCTGGATATGCCAAACAGGGTCCTAGCACTGGGCTGTTTTCAGCAGATGCAAAGAGAGGGCAGCTCTCCTAAATGCAATCACCTACGCTTGTATCTTCAAGGCATGTGGCATTATGTAGATGCTGATATGGGCAAAAGAATTCACGATGATATTGTTAGCCAGAGGTTGTCGAAAAATAATGAGGTATGTATACCAACTGTGGTGCACTTCAGAAAGCACAAAAACTGCTTGAGGAGCTTACTGTTCGGAGTGGCATCTCTTGGAATGCATAAGAGGACATGTGGACTGTTTTCAGCAGATGTGAAGTGAGAGCTATCTCCAGATGCAATCGCCTACGTGTATATCTTAAAGGCATGTAGCTCTACGCAAGATCCTGATATGGACACAGAAATTCATGATGATATTGTTACTCAGATGCTATTGAAAAGAGATGCCATGTTGACACTCCCTTGGTCGATGTGTATGCCAAATGTGGTGCACTTGAGAAAGCACATTAGTGCTCGAGGAGCTTTTCGTTTGGAACAGCATCTCTTGGAATGCGCTGATTGTGGGATATGCACAACAGGAGTAGGACTAGAAAGCTCTAGGATGTTTTCAGCAGATGCATAGTGAGAGCCTTTGTCCAGATGCAATCACCTACGTATTCATCTTGAAGGCATGTGGCTCTACGTAAGATGCTGATATGGGCACAAAAATTTACAATTTCTTTGTTTGTCTGAGGCTTTTGAAAATAGAGGTCATGGTTGGCACTCCCTTGGTCGATATGTATGTCAAATGTGGTACGCTTCAGAAAGCATAAAAAGTGCTTGAGGAGCTTCTTGTCCGGAATGTCGTCTCTTGGAACGCACTGATTACGGGATATGCGCAACATGAGCAGGGACAAAAAGCTCTAGGCTGTTTTCAGCGGATGCAAAGCGAGTGTATCTCTCACCATTCAGTCACTAATGCAGGGGAGCCTGGAATGGCTTGCTTGGTCAACTTTCTTTTGATATACTTCGAAGCATTCTTCTCCAAGCTGTAGCAACATCTTGTCTCTCTCTCTCCATGGCTTTCTCCAATTTCATCCCATATGTACTGTCAACGAGGCTATCAAAAACCTTAAATATGTTGTCATGCTAGCAAGTAGTAAGTAGAAGGGAGGAGGGCCTTGCTGGAGTCGTAACGTCATACTTGTTGCATACGCATGCCTGTCAGATCACCCCACTACACTGGCATTGGGCTAAAACAACATTCAACACGAGGAAGTAAAAGAGCAAACCTACAGCTCATGTAGTAGAGAGCCACACTTACACTTCACAGAGCACCATAACTTCTTGAAAAGCTTCCTAGCTCTGGTCTGTTTTCAGCATATTCGAAGTGATGGCCTCCCTCATAATTGCAAGATTTGCTCCAAAAGGGCAGCGCCAAAAAGCTCTAGGTTGTTTTCAACAGATGCGACGCAAGGAATCTTGGACAAAGATGTCATGCTTGGCCGTATTTTGATCAATATGTATGTCAAATGGGGTGCCCCAAAGACGACGAATTTGTGTATGTGTGCATGGGACCCTACCGACGAACGATACGACGGACTCAACATCAATCGACATGTTTGCAGAAGTCGCAAAATGGATGACGATGGTAGAACGTATACTTGTGGGAAGGTGGCGGAACAATGCAAGGAAGGTCTAGAAGCGGCTCCATCCAAGATTGTGCGTTGATCCGTACGACCAATACCAAAGGTACACTTATATTCCGTATATTCGTTTCCTTTGTGTGATCTCAAAAGTACTTAGATTAAATCATATACACATTTAAGCAAAAAATTTACATCATTTTTATTCAAAAGATTGTAGATGAAGGTGACAAAGGTTGAAGATTTTTGATGTCCAACAAAGGAACATATAGACAATACGTCACGGCAAGGCAACGTGGAATAATACATGTCTTCATAAAACATCGGTAGTGAGTTCTTCCTTGTAAAGCTGTAGTATTTTTACAATAATAAAGTCCCTTCAACATTGGAGGAGAAGCATAAGTCCTCCTTCAACATTGAAGGGGATAAAAGTGGCGGGGGGAGGGCACGTTCTCTACGGTATTATTATAAATCTGGAGAACGGTGCAAACTCCACACCATACATATGTATGGTTTTTTCTTTTTTTTATGGACACGAGCATCTTAAATGCACGAAATGCATCTCGTTTCTTTTTTATTATCATGTGAAACTGTTTACATTCATACATCTTTTCATGCAAAATCTCATTTGCGATGCGAGGTCATAGAGCTTCTGGTGAAAGCTTCGAGAGAGGAGATATGCTAACAAGCCATCAACACAAACTATGCCATGAGGTAAGAGCCACACCATTATCACTTTTTGGATTCTTACCATGTGCACAGTAAAGCAATCAAGGCAAACTAGTTAGTGGTCACATAAGAGGTAAACCACTCCTTGTTTGGAGACACATGAAGTGATGCCCCTGAGTCTATAATCCAGTCACTCAGTGCATTTCCATCAGATGCTGTAAGAAGAGCAGAAGTAGATGTCTCCTGACACTAGACTGTCATCCTCTGCAACAGTGTTTGTCACATTTATTTCTTGAATCTTCACTGAGGACTTGTTCTTCTCACCATGGTCTTCAGCTTTCTCTTTGCCTTTTTCTGCTTTCCATTCTCTGCAGTGTCTTTTCATGTGACCCTTCTTGCCACAATGGTAGCATTCTATGTCACTCTTGCCTTTAGCACTGCGGGACTTGCTACGAGACTGATTCCTCTTTCCACCTTTGTACTTTTCTTTGGTCCTTTCCCTGACAACTAAGGCTGTTTCTTTGCCTTTGTCCATTGTCTTTCTATTGGTTTCTTCAGTAAGCAGACTGCCTTCTACACTTGCTATGGTCAAACCATATGGAGGTGCAGAATTACTCAAAGCTGTGCGAAAAGTGTCCCAACTTTCCGGCAATGTGATCAACAGGAACATAGCTCTAACAGGTTCATCAAACTTGACACCTTGAGCTGACAACTGACTGTAGATGGTGTTGAATTCATTCAGATGATTGGACATAGGTGTCCCTTCTTTCATCTTCAAGTCAACAAGCTTCTTAAGCCAGTATACCTGTGAAGCTGCACTGTGCTTCTCATAAAGATCACTCAGCTTTGTCCATACTTCATGAACCGACATCTCGTCTGCTACATTGAAGTAAACGCTTTCTGCCAAAGTCAGCATAATGGTAGAAAGTGCCAATTCATCCATTTCGCTCCATTCATCTTCGTCCATATCTTCTGGTTTTATCCCCTTGAGCTTTATAGGTTTTATCTGCTTCTTTTGTACCAACACGTGCCAAATCTGCTTCTTCCACAATGGGAAATTGGTTCCATCCAGCTTCTTGATATTGTAAAGAGCAGTGTCCTGTGATCCAGCCATAGCTACGCTTCACAGTAGTTTACTTTCCTGGGAAAAATTCAGCAGAGTTTCCCCTGTAAACTGACCTCTGAACCAATATCAACCTGTCAAATGAACCAAGAAAGCTTTAGATTCTGCATAAATTTCGGCAGAGTCTCCTTTGTAAAATGGGTCTGGTGTACTCAAAAAACAGACCAAAAACAACTCAAAAAACCACTGTCTCTCTAACACTGTAAGCTGTGGGTAAACCTGTCCTCCATCTGTATTGTCTCTCACTGTCCTGTAAGCATAAACTGCGACAATGCCTCAACGGCAGTAAAGCAAAGATGCAATCCCAACTGTCTTAACTCACAGTCAATACATCCTAGCTGCCTATCTAAGGGTGCTCGAGGGATCGCTCCAAGACCTGTATCACCGAAAGGATCTCAACATTCGAAAATCCCCCAGCTCAATAAAACCTCACTCGACCCTCAACAAAGGCTGCAGTAAATCTGACAATACATAGAGTTTCCACAAAGTCATACATCCACAAATTTCCCACTATATGTTGTAACCGTTGCGGCGGTTGTTTGCTGCGTGACTCACAGCCAGCAAACCCTCAACAGACATACATCATCTGTGACAATACATCCCATGTGGAAGTACCTGCAATGTCAGGATGAAATCTGGAATATCAAGCAGCAAACACAAGCTACCTGATGAACTAGTGGATGTCGCCTACAATTTGTGTGTAGATGCACCCGTGTTGTATGTGATACGCCTCCAAGAACTGTGAGCCGTCCTTCGATGTGTAGACAACCAAAAATCAGCACTCTGGGAGTGCCGACATCGTCAGCACCTGCAGTCGTAGGCCGAAACCCCAAATTTGCAGAGTCGGATCTGCACCTGCCAAGACCACGTAGTCGAAAATGGCCTGCGCAGAGCTTTGTCGAAGCCGAACGGTGGCCGAGATGACCTCAGAATGAAATTCTGAGAACACCTAGCCCTTCGGGTCAGCCCATAGGATTTGGGGCCGTGTCTTCGCCTGTCGAATCTCACTCCAATCTGAGCAGGTGACTCTGGCTACCTGCAAATGCTGCCCCGAGCCTCGATCTGAGCTCTGATACCGGTTGAAGGAGTACGAGTGGAAGTGTGACGCGAGAGAGAGTGCGAGAAGAAGAGCACGACGATATGGTGAACTCGCTCTGCTGTAATGTGTAGAGCATAGTGAGTTCTTATTAGGTTTTTACAAAAGAATATGTGTACATACCTGGCGGCCCGCCCACTTACCTGGGCGACCACATTGGACTTTATACCCCAACACACTAGCATCCGTTTCAACCACAAACGGTTTGCTAGGATCCACAATGTGCAATATTGGTGCAGTAGTCACCAAGTGCTTTAGTGTCCGAAAGCTCTCGTTGAGACGCTCATTCCAGACAATAGGGGGATTACCTTTACGACGAGGACCCGAAGTCTTCGGCCCTTTTATCCCTCCTTTTAAAAGTTGCGTAAGCGGAGCATCAACTTTAGAGTAATCCTTGATGAACTTGTGAAAGAATCGAGTAAAACCTAAAAAGGACTTTACTTGGCGTACATTCTTCAGAATGGGCCAATTTCACACTCTATCCAATTTTTCAGGATCGACGTGAATTCCATCGCGAGTAATAATGTGACCCAAGTATAGAAGCTCTTTCTTAAAGAATTCACATTTAGAAGCCTTAGCGTAAAGCTTCTCAGTTCTCAGTACTTTGAGAACAGTACGTATATATACTAGGTGCTCAGACAAACTTCGGCTGTAGATCAAGATATCATCGAGAAATACAACAACGAAGTTGCCTAAAAATGGTCTCAGCAGATCATGCATCATCTGCTGAAACGTAGCCGAAGCATTGGTCAAACCAAAAGGCAAGACCAAAAACTCGTAGTGACCATAACGCGTATGGAAGCCTGTCTTAGGAATATCTTTCAGTTTGATCCGTATCTGATGATAGCCAGATCGCAGGTCTATCTTCGTAAAATACAACGCTCCATGGAGCCGATCTATCAGATCGTCCATACGCGGGAGCGGATACTTGTTCTTGACAGTGAGTTTATTCAACCCCTTGTAATCCACGCAGAAGCGCATAGTGTTATCCTTCTTTCGAGAAAGTAGCACTGGCGCTCCCCACGAGGATTTGCTAGGCCGAACAAAACCCTTGTCGAGATAATCCTTCAGCTGTCGCTGAATCTCGTCCTCCTCGGTTTTACTAAACCGATAGGGTTGCTTTGAGAAGGGCTGACTACCAGCCACCAACTCAATGCCATGATCTACTCCTCTCGAAGGCGGCAAGCCAGGAGGTAGATTATCAAGAAAAACATCCTTGAAATCAGTCATGAATTATCAGGAAAACATCCTTGAAATCAGTCATGATTTCTCGGATAAGGTTGGCTTCGTTGGAATCCCAAAGTTCAACAGAAGAACATTTCTACAAAATTCAGTGACAGAAGTACCAAGCACTAATGAATCAAACCAAGCAGATGGTACACATTGGTAAAAGTCAACATCAGAAGACTTTATTTCGTTATACATTTCCAAAGCAGTAACAATTGGTATTGCAAAACCATTATTTACAGACTTCTGATTAGAAAGCGACACAGATACATGAGGCATGTTCTGTTTAACAAAAACAAGAGAGTGATGTACATAGTCTATATACAATGAGTCTTGTTTATCATAAAACCATGGAATTCCTAAAATAACATCTGCTCTGTCCAGGCGCATGATGTGGAAGTCCAGGTTCTCTTTGTAATCAGCCAGCTCGAGCGACAAGTCTGGAACCATCCGATTCCATACATCCGTATCGACGCCACGAGCCATCTTCACGTGATACTCATGGTCACTGTCCTGCGTCCGCAGGTTCAGTTTCTGCACCAATTTTGCATCCACAAAATTGAGGAGTACGGTCACGTCGTGACCATTGATCTTCCCGAGGAAACGGAGAAGATCGTGCTTACCAAACACTTGGGTGCTAAAAGTACAATTTGTGTATGAACTGTGCTCTAAATGATGGATTTCAACTCGAACAACATCAGAGTTACCTGAGATCTCGTGAATCTGAACCGAAGGACGGCCTTGCGGTTTCTGCGTCTTCTTCTTCTTATGGCAATCCTTGATTTGGTGACCAGTCTGGCCATATCCGAAGCAAGCCCCCTTCTTCACTGCATCAGCAACTGAAGCGTTTCTGGCTTTCTTCTTTTCCTGAGAAGATCTCGGCGGTGATTCGGACTTATGCTGGAATTGGGGTCGCTTTCTCGAAGCACCCTCATCGGATTGATGGTCTGCAGTTCTTTTCTTCTCATAATTCGCTCCATTGATCAAATGGAACGTCTTGGCCTTTGCCACTGCATCCTCGACGTCAGTTGGGGCTTTATCCTTAATCAAGGCCCAACGGTAGTCCTCATGCAATCCCAGCAGATACATGTGCACGGCGTGCGTAGAATCCACAGAAGGTGAGTGCCTCTTTGAAAGCTGTCGTATATTTATCAAAAGACAGAGTTTTCATCGAAAGACTTTGTAGTTTGGCGTAAGCTTTCAAAGGGTCCATTTTAGCGAAATCCTTCTTGAATTTCACACAAAATCCAGCCCACGTCGTAGGCTTTTCTGACATATCACGCCACCAGGTAAGCCCCTTACTGCGCAGATAAAGAGGAATCGTCTGAATCCTCCGTTCATCATGCTCCCCATGGAGATCAAAGTATGTGGTCAACTGGTGCAACCAGTTATTTACAGCCAATTCCGTACACTCTTTCTCTTCATCTGAGAAATTTGTAGTTTTGTACGGAATTGTGGTAGTTGGACCACCCGGCGAACGCCCAAAAGCAGCAATCTGCGTTCGCAAATGTTAGAGGTGGGTTTCGCCCTCGGAAATACGTGCAGTCGTCGATTGAGCCATATTTTCGAGAGTAGAAAGTCTGGAACTGAGTCCCTGTACGACCCCTTCGAGAGAGGCCAAGCGAAGGTTCGTCTGAACATTCGCGTTTTCCAGAGCGGTAACACGCTGGTCGAAACTCTGGAAAGTGCTTGTAATCCATGTGTAGAGAGCATGCGTGAATGGGATTTGAATGTTACCTGGCGCGTCATCACGCTGCACATCTGAGCTGGAGGAATCCATGGCGGAGTGCATGAAAAAACTGGAAAATTCACGCGAAACTGAGCCTTTTCTGCACTTTTCAGTCGCGAAAAGTTGAGGTTGTGAAGAGCTCCACGCATTGGCGTGAGCGTGTGAAGGTGAGCAGGTGATGGCGGGAGCGCGAGCGAGTGAGATAGAGGAGTAGTAGAGAGGAGGAGAGGGCTGAAAAATGACTTCCTCGGCAGGAAAATTGAGTCTTTGTAAGTGACTTTTAATAATCAGCAGGTTTCATACTCTCTTTAAAAAAAATGTAAAGTGTCCAGGCCCCCTTTTTTAAAATAAGTCAAGGGCCTTTGGCCACTTAAATAAAAGGTCCTTGGGGAGTTAATAAAGCCAGCGTTAAAAAAAAGAAGCCATCAGCGTGGATTTTTCGAAGGCAGCGCTGGCCAAAATTTGACGCGTGGAGAGAAGAGGGGCGCCTTGGGACTTGTGCCCGCTTGCGGAGAACACACGAAGGAAGCAAGCGCGCTAGAGCAATCCACGTGAGAGAGGCCACGTTGGGTCTCTCTCTCTCCTTGCGCAATTTCTCTCTCTCTTTCTCTCCTGCAACGTTTCCTGCGGATTGAAGGAAACCAGCACAGACAGGTATTTCCCTCTCTCTCTCTCTCTCTCTCTCTCTCTCTCTCTCTCTCTCTCTCTGTGCTTCGCACAAGCTTCGCACAGTGAGAGTTACAGAGAGAGGAATTGACAGAGAGATGCAAAAGTGTACCATATGCTGAAATTTAATCAAGAACAGCAATTTAATGAGTAATATACTGATTTTCATCAAAAAACCAGTAAAATCAATTAGTAATATCGTGATTTTTCGCATTTTTCACCTGCTGGGCTGCTGAATTTTATAAAAAAATCAGCGAGCAACACATTAAATTTCTCCTGCACACAAGCTTATGAGAAGAAAATAATCAGTTAAACAGTTAGTTCATAAAAAATGACATAAAACAGTGATTATCCGACTCGAACCAGTCTGTAAGTGTGCACTCGGTCCTTCGTGCAGCCAAGCCGGCTCTGATACCATGAAACGAACGAGGAGATAGGATCTCCCGGCCACACAGACCGCCTACAGACACGCGTCTGACGAACCACCCAACCATAGCCACCATCCGGCAGCTCCCTCGTGCTGGGCCAGCGTCTGAGGACGTAGGCGTGCACCTGTAAGACCGAGCGTCCCATACCACCCGGCCTCACCTCCTCGAGGTGACCTCGCGGGCTAACCACTCGCACTCTGTCAGTGGGGTCGATAACTGCAAATGAGGCCTTGGCCTCCCTTTTATAATAATGGCCGGCCACACTGGCCACTACGTCCGCCCGGACACTGGACGCCCATCCCAACGGCATCTGGGCTAGATCCCCTCTCCTATGAGCGGGACATAACACATGTAATGATAAAAGGGTGCTAATCACGCTAAATCATCTATGACATGTATATTTGGCTAGTGGCATGCAATCGAGGACGTTCGCGATTTCAAGAGGGGGGTATGTCACGAGACTGTGACAAACACTAACTTCATTTGTTGGTTTCTTTTCCTTGATTTTTATTTAATTTTTGGGACCCTCTTTTTTTAAGTCACAAATGGCCGGTGTGAAACGGCCCATGGTCGAGAGGTTTACCTGCAACAGTGGAGGCCAGGTCGCCACATGATGGTTGGGCCAATTGGCATTGGAATCTGAGTGGTAAATGGGTGGCTAGGCTCAGTTAAAGTCATTCAGGCTCCATGCGAGACTTCTAAGTTAGTGGGTATTGGAAATTAACTCAAAAGGGCAAAGTGGACACTTGGCGGCTCCAGAGCAGTCTGCAAGGACAACTTAGCAAGGGGGGCGCCCAAAATCGATTTGGGGAAGGAGGAGGGCTAATTTGACATCATTAAGTGACTACAGTGTGTGTGGGAGTAATGGGTACATGTCTACAGCTTTAATGGAAAGCTTGCCTTCTCCTCCGTCTTATCTAACATGATGATTCTGCTCTCGTGCACCTCTCCCCCTTTAAAATCAAAATGCCCAGCTCAAGGGCTATTCATCTCTATGTACAGTTATGTAGTTTTATGTGTGATTGTTGAGGCAAGAGCCTCTTGCACAAGTACCGAATTAGCTAATTGCTAATCCCAAGTAGGTACAGGTTGATTTGGAGAGATTTCTCGTGAGAAATCTCGTCTAAATCAAAGGGCAAGTAGCCCTACAGGTGGGAGAACTTGAGAGATTGCTATGGATGCGATTGACACGCAAAACGAAGCCCAACATAGAGAATTACAGCTTGCTGTAATTTATTGCAGGTTTAGGGTTTTGACCCTTTTTGATGCATAAAGGTCCTAGGAGCTTCGGGGAAGCTAGGAACTGCTAAACAAGTGTTTTGGAGCCTTTTAGAGGCTGTAAATGGAGACTTCAGCGTTCTCTTGCAAGGTTTGCAAAAGTGCTTCAATTCATGTGGAAAGTCACCTAGTACATGGGGGTTTTGTCTGTGAAGCCCTACTGTTGTTATGGTGCCGAAATTGGGCTAGAGTAGGCCATTTTCAGCCGGATAGCAGTGGGACAACTCGTAGAAGTTTAGGAATTTTCTCCAAGTTTAATTGGAATAAAGAAATACGGAAAGGGGCGCCAACCTTGGGGCCAACAGGGTGTCAAAACAGATTCATATAAAAAAGAAAGTATGTTAGGAGATTGTAGAGGTTGAGAACTAAGAAATAGTTTATGTATTTTGATTGCATACTTTATGGATCTTGAGATCACTCGGATATTTATCTTTAGGCTTGTGCCCTTGAGATGTTTCATTTTAATGGAAGATTTTCTTTGTAGAAAAAGGAAAGTAATGAATATTAATTTGTGGGTTGGTCACAGATGGGCGCATACCCTAAAAGCACAGCAGTTTTGGTGAGAAACCATGGCATTTATGTTTGGGGAGATTCTTGGATAAGTGCCAAGACTCAGGTAAAACTCTTTGGGGATATTTTTATCTTCAGCATTTGGAAATAATTTCTGATGTACTACATTTCATTCCTTCTTGGGTTTGGACTGGCCAAATGTATATAGTACATGATGTTATGTTTTGCGTGGCGTGGTGTGATGCAGGCTGAGTGCTACCACTATCTATTTGAGGCTGCGCTGAGGTTACATAGTCTGGGACTTGATCCTGCAGATCCAAAACATGGACCCCTAACCACTTTAAAAGCTTCCTCTTGTGATAGTTTTTCCGATGGAACAGTAGTAGAAAACGGAACACAAGAGGGTGTCTCTCAAGGATTTCCAAGGCAACAGCATCCCAACCCAGTAATTAACTATCCCTACGCTCTCTCAGATGGCAAGAACAAGGCTGTACTGAGAGTGACTAGTTTCAATTTGGTTAAACTGTATTTTGTTTTGCTCACATTGGTTTTTAAGTCTGTTTTATACTTTAGGATATCAAAGATAGTGACGCTACTTTGTTACATAAGATGGATCCTGGAAACTTCTTTTCAGACAATCATATGGGCTATTGGGACATAGCTGACACAATTTGTGAGAGTATTGCTAACTCACATCACATTTTTTAGAGTGCAGCAAGGAAAATAGTGCAAAATGTTTTTCTCCAGAAAAGGACTGATCATTTTTGGGGTTGCTTGGAAAACTAGGAAAGTAGATTCAACAGGCAATGGTGAGCACTCTAGTGATCACTTCCTTGATACACTGTTATATGTGATCAGCAGAAAGGACACTGATTGGATTGTGATTAATGTGTTTGTTTCCGGTAATGCTTTATTTAGTTGGCTCGGAGTGCTTCAGATTGTTATGGGATTTCCACGTTCTCTTTAGGGGGGAGAAAAGTCCTTTTGGGGGAAAAAAGAACAAGAAAATTCCCAGACCACTCTGAAGCACTCTGAGCTGTTTTTTTTTAATAGAAAAAGATCCTTCCTTTAGTTAATAAAACTGCCCATAGGGCTACAGACCACCTCTACTAGAGAGGGCTACATCAAAAGCATGGGGAGACTCTCTCAGTGAGTAAACAAAATATGTACAATGAGGGCTAAATCAAAAAATGGGAGAGGAGGAAAGAGCCACACAGGTGGACGGTAGTGCCATCTGGGCTTACTGGAACAAGGTGAAGAAAGGCCCTGGGCGCCAAAGTCGCAGGAAAGCCTCTCTGCGCTCCCGCATGCGGTCGGAGTTGCCCTGAAGTCTCTCGAACTGACCCCTGAGAGTGTGAATCAGCTCCAATTAAAAGTGTCGAACAGTCTCTGCCGATGGGACAAGGCAAGCCTCGAAGATGCGGAAGCAGCGGGCCCGCCATATGAACCAGAGTTTCAGGCCACAAACGAACTCCCAACACACCTCTCTCTCACTGCACCACTCGTGCGGGGTAAGCTCTATGGCAGACTGAAGTGTAGGTCGACCCCTTGGATCACTATTATCCTGCTGGTGGAGGCTAGCTCAAAATGAACTTCCAACACACCTCTCTCTCACTGCACCACTCGTGCGGGGTAAGCTCTATGGCATGCTGAAGTGTAGGTCGACCCCCTAGATCACTATCATCCTGTTGGTGAAGGCTAGCTCAAAATGGAGCGTAGGGCCACCAGGCTGCAACACCCCAAGTGTACTTTCGCGCTGAGAAAAGAGCTGGCATCAATCGAAGAACCCGAAGCCAAACTTGCCGTGCCATGGGGCAGTCCCGCAGACAGTGACATTGACTCTCCAAAGGATGGTCACAAGTTGCACAGTCTACTGAAAAATCACTGTGTACTAGCCAGTTGCCAACTGCTATAGCTCTGTGTGCAACTAGCCACTGGAACAAAGTGACTCTCCTCGGCTGTCTGTAGTCTCACAACCGCTCCCAAAAAATGTGACAAGAACTCAGCTGTGAGACCCTCCTCCTGCCAATGAAGTGTTACCATATACATGTGGTAGTGATGTGTGTGAACATTCAATATAGTCGTGGGATAAAACACCAATGTACAGTGCCTTATACGCCTCAACAAAATGGTGTTGCTGAGAGGAAAAACATGTCACTCACGGAAATGGCACGATGTATGGTCAAAAGTTAAGCTTTGCCGCATTCTTTTTGGCTTGAGGCCATCATGTGTGCCACTTAGGTACTAAACAAGTGTCCTACAAAAGCTTTGCAGTCTATTACTCCATATGAAGCATGGCATGATAGAAAGCCTTCTATTGATCACATGCGTGTTTTTGGTTGTTTGGCATATGCTTTGGTGCCACAAACACAACACATAAGATTGGATTGTAAGGCTGTCAATGTATTTTTGTTGGTTATAGTGCTGAAAGCAAAGGTTATAGGTTGTATCATCCGCAAACAAAGCGTATCTTGGTCTCACGGGATGTTGTGTATGTGGAAGATTCTATTCAGCCCTTGCTGTCATGTACTAAAGACAGTAATGTAAGCTCTCAAGACATTTATGACACTTTGTTGCCTCTTTTCAGTGATGAAAGTACGAATGTAAATTCCAATGAGGCAAATGTACAGCCTATGGGGGTTTCTGAAAATGTCACAGATCAGCCTATTACTGATGTAGATGTACATGATGTACTTGATGAGGAAAGGGCTGAAAATGAGCAGGCTAGAGGTATGCCAAAATGGCTCGTGCATACATTGCGTGACAGCAAATTGGATGCACCTTTGTCTGGTCGCACTCGTTCAGGTTCTCGCCATGCATCTTATGCATCAGATTGTTATGCTTTGGCTGTGCCTAGCTTACATGATGTTGAGGAACCTCTATCTTTTGATGAAGCACAGAATTCATAAAATTGGATGGCTGCCATGCAATTAGAATATGATGCACTTATAGAAAATGACACATGGACTTTATGTGATTTGCCTCCTAGCAAAAAGGCCATTGGTATGAACTGGGTTTACAAGTTGAGATTATTCACTATAAGGTTCAACTTGTTGCAAAGGGTTATGCACAACAAAAAGGCATAGATTATGAAGAGACTTTAGCTCCCACTTATCGTATGACTACTGTGCGTTTTCTATGTGCATTGGCAGCTCATTTTGGTTGGGATGTACATCAATCAGACATTGTTACTGCTTTCTTGAACGGTGATATATTTGAGGAAGTTTATGTAATGTAGCCTTGCGGTTTTGTCAAGAAAGGACAAGAGGATAAGGTGTGCAAATGTAACAAAGCTTTGTATGGGTTGAAGCAATCTCCTCGTGCTTGGTATGAGAAGGCTGACACTCATTTGGTCAAACGAGGCTTTCGTAACAGTCCAACAGAAAGCACATTGTATGTCAAGCGTGAGGGCGATGTACTTCTCATTGTTGTTCTTTATGTGGATGACTTGTTGATCAGTGGTCCCAATGAGGCACATATTACTGAATTTAAGGCTGATTTGAATGCTACTTTCAAGATGAAAGATTTGGGGCTATTGCATCATTACTTGGGCATACAGTTTAAGCAGTGTGATGGTGGTATTGTCTTGTGTCAGAAAAGTTACATAGAAATATTGCTATGTAAGTTTGGACTTGAGGATTGCAAACCTATTGCCACTGCCCTGGAAATAGGTTTGAAGTCAAGTCTACATGATGCTGGTGATCCCGCTGATGTCACTCTTTTCCAAACTGCTGTTGGCTACCTCATTTATGTATGCAACACGAGGCCGGATATTCAGTTTGCAGTCTCACAGGTCAACAGATATATGCATAGCCCAGGGTCTAAGCATTGGCAGACAGTCAAGCGGATTTTTGGCTACTTGAGTGGCACTTTACGTCTTGGCTTGTTTTATCCCAAGGGGGATCATTGCCGCCAGACTTACATGCTTTTTCGGACTCAGATGGGGCTGGTTGTTTTGACACGCGAGTGTCCACTAGTGGTTTTTATTTCATGCTTGGCAGTTCATGTAATGGTTGAGCAAGAAGCAACCTCTGTGGCCACTTCTAGTTGTGAGGCTGAGTACATGACAATCTTCACAACTACGGTTGAGTGTGTATGGCTCAGACGCCTTATGGCTGATTTGGGCGTTGGACATGACATTGCCAACACTATCTACACTGACAGTGAGAGCGCATTGATAGTTGCGAGAAACCTAGTTTTTCATGCTCGCACAAAGCACATTGAGGTGTATTACCACTATGTCAAGGAGAGGCTCTCAGCAGGAGAGATCAGCTTGGCTTATGTGCCAACACAGGACAACCTTGCAGATCTTTTCACAAAGGCATTGTCTCGTGAGAAGTTCGAAGCTTTTTGCAAAGCTTTGGGTTTACTCCCCTCTGTGGACTGATCATGTCCTCAGGGCATGGCACTTCCCTTTACTCATGTGCCAGCTCTTGTCCACCGCATCACTCAGGGGGATTTGTTACCATATACATGTGGTAGTGATGTGTGTGAACTCACTTAGGACCGCCGGGACATTTTTTCGCTTACTAGGAGATTTTTTTCCCCGTGCATTGTATATACGCCCATTCATTCTAGGGCAATCTGTATTTCCATTGCACACTAAGTAATACACTCTCTATTGTGTGCCTTGAGCTTCCTTCGTCTTCTCCAAGCTATGTGTGTTTTCCTACAACCCTCAATTCCAACATGAAGTGCTGTTGCAGGACGAGCCTCTCTCCGTGCTGCAAGTATGTGGCACCCCAGTCGAACCGTGTACTGAAAGAAGGGGATCCCAGGGTGATCGGCTGAAGAGAAGGGGTTTCTCCAAAACCACTCTCTAGGGTCCTACTATATTTGTGCCAAAGGGTAGCTCTCCCAAGCCCAAAGCCGCCAATGGCTTCTCTCAAGGTCTGCTCTGTCAGGATCTATGGAACAAGTTCTCCCACAGATGCCCTCTACTTGTATCCTGTGAAAACAACACTTCGCAACCTCTAGTGAGACTCTGTGTAGACGACCCTCTTTGTGAACCTCAAAGAACATGGGGGGTATGGGCTCCGAGCAAGCACGAATTGCAATGAAGACCTCTAGTCGTGTGAAGGCCCCCATCCATTTGGGAGCCGTTGTCTCTAGAGAAGTGAGCTAATTAGCCGGTAAAGCCTTTGTAATATCTTGACACATGCTCTGCACCCCTCTCATGCCTCGTAGCTGGATGCTCTAAGCCTCCTCAGACACACTTGAAAACTGTCGCCCGAGAGTGTGGGTTGGACCCTTTGCCATGGGACCCCAAGAAACATGAGGCCTACTACCAACCAGGTGGCCTCTCTGAGTGCTAACCATGGGGTTCCAAACAAGGGGCCGTCTCAAGCGCTCCTCCATGCAAGTGGGTTGATGCTGCTCCAGGCCACTCCTCAACTGCTCCCAAGACCTAAGCCTCCTCAGACACTTGAAAACTGTCGCCTATCGCCGAGAGTGCGGGTTGGACCCTGTGCCATGGGACCCCAAGAAACATGAGGCCTATTACCAACCAGGTGGCCTCTGTGAGTGCTAACCATGGGGTCCCAAACAAGGGGCTGTCTCAAGCGCTCCTCCATGCAAGTGGGCTGATGCTGCTCTAGGCCACTCCTCAACTGCCCTCACTCGTGCTGTCAGACATCACTCCAGTGTGCAAAGATGTACTGAAATGCACTGCAAAGACAGCAAGTCCGAGTACTCTAAGAAGAACCTGGACAACTACCACGGGGGAGTGTTCTAAGAGCCTCATGGAGTTTCTCTACTTGGAGGGGAAGCTCTAGTCTCTGACGCATCTCCTCAGTAACAAGGCAAGGCATCTGTGCCCAAACCTGCTCTCTGCATGCATCGTGGTGCTCTGACTGAGGCTCAACTGACAACAGATCCTGAAAAAAGTCTGTAGCAATTGCACACATGTCCTCAAGCTCTGAAGCAACTGACCCGTTAGGTCTCCTCAACTGGCTGACATTGGTGTGTGCATGGCGGAGCCCCACCATCTCAAAGAACTCCCAATAACTCTGTCACCCACATGGGTCCACTGAGATGCCTGCCGATGGAAGGCAAACTCATTACGCCGCTCCTCAATGCTAGCCAGCTCCTGTTGAGCGTGTTTGCATCTGCTTCTCCAACCAAGGACTATCTGGATGATGCCCCTGCATTCTTTGCAAGGACAATGCTCCGTCGTAGACACTTCTCTTCCTCCTTGGCTGCAACCAAGCGAGCTGCAGACTCCTGGTGGAAGAAGCGACTAAGCTCACCCAGTCCGAAGGCCACTTACCAGCAGGGGTGTCTTGCGTGTCTAAGCTCTTTGTTTAAAATGCCACCACTCGCTCTCTAAGCTCTAGATCTAGCAAGATCCTCATAGGGATGTGCAACATCGTACTCCCCCTCCTTTGTCTGTCTATCACAGTGAGAATCACTGGCGCATGGTCGGAAAAAGTAGTCCTTGCCAGAATGCAAACAGATCCATCCATGTCACAGATGTGGTAACTGGCGTAGAAGCGATCTATCCGAGATAGATTCACTCCTCCTACTCTGTAGTCAGAGCGAGAGAAAGACAAGCTGTGAGGGGGCCTGACAAAGCGTGAATGGTGCCAAACATCAGAAACCTCAAAGTCGTACATAGACGCTCCCAAGCTGCCAACTCAGCCCCGTGCACAGTAGCATGGCTACCTCCAATCTTGTCAGAGGGGTCCTCCAACATGTTGAAGTCTCCCCCAACACACCACTGCTCTGCATGCGACAAAGACTCTACAATATGAGAGACCAAAAATCTACTCGTGCACTTGCCACATTGGGCGCATATATGTTCAGGAAGCAAATGAGGCAACCTTGAACCTGCATAGTAATCGAGTGAGCCCTGCCTGGCACAATAATCCCTCTACCCACAATGGCATGCTGTCAAATGTCCGCAATAGTCATACATACCCCTCCTTGGATACCACCATGAGCTGACCAAAATGTATAGAGATGATGCTCCTGAAGCATAAGAATATCAATCTCACCAGCCACAAGGCATCACTGAAGCTCTTGACACAAACGACCTCGCTGGTGTTGAAACTGGGGCCCTCCTAATCCTCGCACATTCCATGAGACAATCCTCATGGAGTCAGTGAGAGAAAACCGATGCTGCAACAACAGCCAACCTCGCTATCTTCGAGGCCGCTTGGATAGGGAGTAATCCGCATCCGAGCGACCGCGAGATAGGCGTGACTGTAAAGATTGTGCAACCCAAGATCAAGGAGGGCATGTTGTCCGTCGGGCTACCTCCTCTGTCCAGGAGTCCTCATGTATATATACATAGCATGGTGGGCTTTGCGTGTTAGCAAAAAAGTGTACCACAATGTGTCTACATCCTGCTGTGTCCGGAGGTGTCACTGAGAACTTGACCAATGGCCACAGAGTCTGTACCAAATCTGTAACCCCCAAGTCTCCCGTGTGGTGAGAGAACTCCAGAGCTTGAGCTTGAAGATAGTCCATCACGGAGTCCAAAGTCCACTCAGACTGGTCCCTACCACACAGAGGAAAAGAGAAACCAACCGCTGTGTCCAGGGCCTCTATCCCTCTAGCTGCAAGAAACAGTACATGGACTGTGAAGCAAGCCGCCTCAAAGTTTGGTGAAGGGTCGTCGAGAAATCGTGTGAAGTTGTAGGCAAAGAAGTCCCACCAGTGATGGATGCCGAAACTTGTCAAACCTCGAGGGACTGCATCAAAGGGTGACGTCTGCACTGGAAGGGGGTCCGTAGGAAAGTTTGCTCCTCTTGCCAGGCGGCTCGTGGCAAAAGCGTTGCCAAGAGACCTCCTAGCAGATGATGAAGGTCCTACTCCCTGAGCTGGCTGTGGGGTAGGAGCAAGAGAGGTTGAGGAGGTCGAGGGGCTAGGGGGTGGAACGGGAGGGGAGGGGGCAGCAACAGGGGAAATGGGGGGAGGTGGAGGAGAGGAACTATGGCCTCGTCCTGCTGTAAGGGGTCAAAACGATTCCCCGTGGGAACCCATTGCTACTGGCCTGGTGTAGAATGACCACTAGGGGGGCCGAACTGGCGTAGTGGTCTTTGACGGCGACGACCACGGACCTGCTGCCATCCCTCCTCTGCCTGGGCACCAGGCTCAGAGGAGGAACCTGCCTGAGCTCCCTCTGTCTCTGGCTGCTATGTTTGGGTAGCCTTAAGAGGCTGGGTCTGGGTCTGTGCCGAAGGTCTAGGCCTCCTCTGTGGATAGGCCTTTGCTAGATGGCCCATCTGTTGACAAATAAAACACTTGTTTGTGAGGCTTGAGTACTCCACAATCTGGCGAAGCCAACCACCACTCACCCGAGGTATTAGAACGACCTTCGGGAGGGTGTGTGTGTCACAAACCAGAACGGGTACTGTAGGTAAGCCAGCTTCCTTGGCATATACAGAGGCTGCCGTGAGAGGTGTCTCGAGGACAATCCCAATCTTTGAACCAATCCTGTAAAGGAGCGGGAGGCACTCTCTCCTCAGGCCTTGGAAGAAGATTGAGATGGGACGATCTGCCTCCTCAACGAGAACATCGGTAGCCGGATCAAAACCATGGCTCCACTACCAAAAGTGAGCTCTAGTTGCTTGGATGGCCAAGGGGCTCATCGCAATGACTTTGGACGCCACCTCGGAAGACTCAAACTCTATTCAATAGTAGCTGCGCCTGAGAAGTTGAACGTCGATAATCTTGCCCACCTCTGCTAAAAGGCGGGGCTGGAGGAGATTTCGCACCTCCCCTCTGCTAGGTCTGGTGCCGATAATCTTGCAAATAACAGAGGTGGCCTGAAGGCGCGCCACCTTTGCCTCTAAGCTCACTTGCTCTGTTGGCGAAAGAGCAAGTCAGATGGTGGGTTCCGCGGGGTCGGGCGAGGGGGCTTTCGTCGAGTCCCTCTGTGGCGGAGCAGAATCCTCCATCTGTGTTTGCTGCTACGACGACGAATCGAGGAAGAGCGAATGTGAGGACGCCAAGTCGAGGTCGAGAGGCGGCAACCCTGCCTTGAGCAAACAAGGGGCAGGGGATGGGGAGGCGGGTTGGGGGGCGAAAAAGGGGGGGGGTTTCGGGGTGAGTGCTGGCAGGCTATGAAGGCTAGCGGGAGAGGCAGCACGTGGGCAGGGCTAGCGGGCTGCAGGGGGGCGAGCGGGAGCGGGCAGGCATCAGGAGGAGAGCAGTGCACAGGGCGGCACGTGCAGCACGAGGGGGGAGGGAGGGGGGGCAGCGATGGCGATAGGAGTGCGCAGGGTGAGCAGCGAGCCACGTCACACTCTTGAGCTGTTTTAAATAAAGCATTACAGGAATTAAACATATTAATCACAATTTGTTCAAGAAGTTCCCATGTCCTTTTCGCTGTTTTCATATGACAGTGTATCAAGGAAACCATGCCCTTGTTGATGCTAGAGTGCTCACGATTGCCTTTGCAATAAGCTTAGTGAAGGCTTTGTTAAAGTTTAAACTGAAATCTTCGAATGCTTTTAAAATCTAAAATGGGAAGGCCTAAAGTACATTGTACAGGTAGTGGGTTACAAATATAGTGTGCCTTACAATTGAAGGGTCGATAAGAAAGGTGGAATGTGTAACAGATAATGAGAGGAACCACCTTATGGGGCCCTATAGCCTATAACTCTTCTCTGTGATAGTTGTCAAGGTGCCTACTGCACGCACTTGTGATGATGTTGAGTAGTAACGGGTGTAACCTGCCATATTTCTGTCAAGGTTGAAAACATGGTCTTTATGAACATGTGTGATGACTCGTGCTCAACAAAATTAATGTCAGCAAGCTTTGGATGTCTTAAGAGTCTTAAATAAGTCCACTTGTGATATTTTGCTGGTATTCAGGCATTCATTCTTGACTGTCTGTAGTATGTTTCTCTCGTGGAAGAAGTGTGAACGTTCAATAACTTTTTATAAGATTTTATGGACACCGCATTATCATGAAGTCTACTGATTCCCTTGCAGGCGGTGGTTGTTCTGGACATAGAAGGTACCACAACTCCAATTTCATTTGTTACAGAAATTCTTTTCCCCTATGCCCGAGATAATGTCAGAAACCATCTGGAATCAACATATGATTCTCAAGAAACTCAAGATGATATCAACCTCTTGCGTAAACAGGTAATTTGTTTTGTTACTTTGGGTTCCACCTTGCTCATATTTGTTGTAGCCATTGCAAAGTTGTTGATTGTTGAAGATTAACCCAAGCCTGAATCCTGATGACCTGCCTAATTACATGATCCTTTTTGTCAATCGAAGCTGGTCTTGTATTATTTTAAAACCAAGATGAGTATCATGCATGGGAATTCTTACAGGCTGAACAAGACGTAACAGATGGCATTCCTGGTGTACAACTGATTCCATCAACAGACACTAGCAAAGAGAAGGTGGTTGCAGCCGTGGAGACAAATGTGATCTCTATGATCAAGGCTGATCGCAAAGTCACAGCTCTCAAGGAGCTGCAGGTGAAGAAATGCCAGAGTTCCTTGGTGGAAAGATTCCGTGATTTGACCTACAACGTTTATTCTTGGCTGTTTTTTTGAATGCACAGGGTCACATTTGGAGGTCTGGGTATATGAAAGGTGAGCTACAAGGCCAAGTGTTTGAGGATGTTCCAAAGGCTCTTGCACAATGGCAATCTGCTGGAAGTAAGGTATCACAATATTCCAGAATGAGCGGATTTAGATTTCTGAGTGAAGTCTGACCTTTTTTCTTTTATGTATGGAATACTATTCATGAGCATGTGGTGTTCATACCATGTGCGGCACTATTTATGTTTTGAAGCAATAGCTGTGTCCAGTGTTCTTGCAGAATGGAATTGGTTTATTGGAAAATAATGTATGAAATTAGGGTAATAAATTGGTAGAAGTGTATATCTAGAAAGGCAAATTGACACCTTTTTTTTCACATCCAGGTTTACATATATTCAAGTGGTAGTAGAGAAGCTCAGAGGCTTATTTTTGGCAACACACAGTATGGAGACTTACGGCCTTTCCTTTGTGGATATTTTGACACTTTCATAGGGTATGTCATTGGAAGCTATATATAACATCTTAGTCTATCCGAGTATTGTGCTTATAAAGTTACCGTTGAATTTGATGTCAAATTACCGTCATGGCTACACCGTATATTGTTCTACTGCCAATGCAGACTGAAGGCTTGTGTGTGCGCATGTGGGTGTGTGCACAGGCATGCGTATGTACTATGTGCACATAGGTGATTTTTGCCATGGAAAAAGATTGACTCTCAATCAGAATGGTGGCTTCAATGTTCTTAATCTATACGGTCATGACTTATCAAGAAAGACTATTTTGATTGTGGAGTTTGCTCACCTAAAACAGCCCTGGACACATGGTAGCATTTGTGCTCATTTGGATGACCTCTTATGCATTCGAACATCAATTTGGAAGTTGTCTTTCGTGACTATTGTGGCTCTATTCCCGGCTGTCCTTGTGCTTAACTCCTGATCTTGATTGGATGTACCTCGCCACATCGTGGCATGGTAGGGATGTGCAACAAAATAGCTCATTTCAAGCTTGGGAGTTTTCAGTGGAATTAAGCTTTTCCTTGATGCTTTGGCTGAGAGAGCTCCTAGAAAAGCTTATTTTATGTTTTCGCTCGATGAGCTAGGAATTGTTATTTCTTTTCCTTTGACAATTAGAAATTCTAAGAATGTATTTTTTGTGTGAGCTGAACATGCCTCCCAGACCTGCTTTTTTTGGGGAACAGCGAGCTTGGGCTTCTGCTCAGTACCACTCCGCAAGTGGGAGAGCTTTTTGGGGGTTGAAACCGATCATCATGCTTGTGAGAAATCACATCTTGATCATCATGCTTGTCATTGTCATCCAAATCATCATGCTCATCATTATTATTCAAATCATCATGCAAATCCCGTGTGTCATGCTTTGGAGACGAAGAGACTAAGAGAGTCTCCTTTTCCCGAATCTCTTGCATCTGTGCCTGCACTTGAGAAAAGAGTCGCAACATCTCTTTCATGTGCCGGTCGTTCATGGCTTTTCTTGCTTTGTTCTCGCGATCCATTTCTGCTTTTCTTTCTACGCATTTAGATCAAATTCTTCCGTTCTTTCTGCTCTTCTTGCTTCGCGTTCTAACTTCGTGTCCATCATCATCATGTTGAAAGCCTCCCTAGGAGTTAGTGCAATCCTTTGCGTAGATGGGGAAGGGAGAGGGTCGGAGAAACCTCTTGGTGGGGAAAATGCTTCTTCGTCGCCTCTCTCATGCTCATCATTTCCAAGCGAAGTATCCATTCCGCTTCGACTGATGACCATCCACTGAAGTCTTGGGTTCTTAAGTTCACGAGGAACTTGGGTTCTTGGGAGTCTTGGATCTTGGGGTTCTTGAGGGTCTTGAGGTTCTTGCGGTTCTTCTTTCGCTTGCAATCTGTGTTAGAGAAGGATCTTCTCTTCACTGGAGTTCTGCTCTTTTCCGCGGGTGCACCCCTTGGCGGCCTTGCGCTCACACCAAGGTTGCTTTTTCCCACCTCACGTCAATTGGCCGGCCGCTAAGTACACGGTCCGCTCTCAATGAGTGAAAAGAGGCACAAGGGGAGGGTGGACAAGCCCTTCTTTCCTGGGATTCCTGTCACTCTTCAAAAACACGATTAGGAATCGACACGCCCAAGTGAACTTGGGTTCATGCGACCTCAACAAGCAAAAAAAAATCTTGTGATTCTTGTGGTTCTTTCCTTGAGTGATACAGAACACTGCCAAAGCTCTGATACCAATGTAAGGTGCAGCGGAATGAATGTTTGAACTTTGCTCAAGATGAGTGCTCCGAACTGTGCTCAAGGTTCCTTTTACTTACGGAAGGAAGAGCTTTTCCGTTCCTTTAGTGAGAGAGTGCAATGGACACAAACAAAGTGAATGGACACTGTGAATGGAAGTGCATGAGACTGAGAGATAGAGAAGAGAATACGACACCAGAGACGTTGTAAAACCCTCCTCCGAAGGCCCCACTCTCTATGGCGAGAGCGGTCTACTTATGATTGCACAAATCTCTACAATGCTTGGACTTGCCGACGATGTCGACGACGAGACGGGCTGAAATTTGAAAACGCTAAAGGCTAAAATCTGCAAATCTTGTATTTGCTGAATTCCGACTCTATGTCGGTGACGATGTCGATGACGACGATGCGACGAAGACGCGCTAAAAACACAGATGCTGAAATCTGCGTTTTCCGGGCTGAAATTGTAAACTTCGCTAGATCTGACCGCGGCGAGGATCTGCTCCGGGAAGGTGAGATCTGCGAGGTTCGGGACTTCTTCTGCGAGTGCTAAAGGCTGAAAACTGAAAACGCTGGTCCTATGGCTGATTTTGTCGCAATGATCTGCAAAAACGCTGAGGTTGTGCTGCAAACCAAAAACGCTAGGGCTGAATTCCGCTGTCTTGTGAAATCTGCTATGGTATGCTGGTGCAACTGCTAACGCTAGGGGATTTGCTATCTTGGGTTCGTCGAGGCTGCTCTGCAATGCAAAAACGCTAGGCCTTCTGTTGAGAGAAAACGCTAGCCTGCTGGGGGTCCTGCTGAGAAGGTGCCTATTGAACTGAGTTCCTGTTGTCTCTTCTGCTAGAAAGTGCTAGCGCTAGGTTTGCTTATATACAAACTTAGCAAAATTGCCCTACCTACTTTCCAACAAAAGTTACGTATAAATAATAAGTGAAAAATGTCAAAAATAGGGAAAATAGGTTAAATGCACTGGAAAATTCCCCTGATGGGATCTGACTGGAATCTGATGGTCATGCTATGTGCAACCGGAGGATATGCATCTAATCTAAGTCTCTGGACATGCACGGTTTGCAAACAGACTCACAAGAGTGCCAGATCACTTCCTATTCTAGATTGACTTGACTGAACTGAACCCTGATCATGCTGTAGCTTGTCCACGGACACATAGGGTTGGATGTGTCACGTGACATCTCCGGCTTAATACCTTGAAGATCTCCCGCTTTGTGAGTGGCCAACTTTTCAAGCCCACCATATACATCGTTAATAGTAAAAAAGAGGGCATACATGGGAGTGAACCATAAAATGGCATTTTTTCAGCATTTCCTTGCTCATATAATTGCCTACGATGTGTGTACATATCCACAAGACTCAAGCTACCAAAATTCTCAATCCGCTTGCCCCTCAAGTTTCTCCAAAATCTTCCACATGCATGTGCCTTTTCTTGTACTTGAAAAAGTTGTTGCGTTACTTCCCATCTTCTTCTCTTCTTTTGAATCAATGCCTTGTATGTATGCAAATGACTTTGATAGTTGTCTTTGTCCATAGTTGCATCAAGCTTTATCAAGGACTTTCGAGCATCTTGACATTCTTTATCAAACCACCTTTTGCGTGATCTATCTTTGTTGATACCATGGAGATGCTTTATAGCAAAGCATTCTTCGGCACAAGAAAAAATAACTTTCTTGAAAGCTTCCCATTTAGTTCCAATGGTGTATCATATTGAAGCTTCTTCATCCATAATTTTTGCTTTCAATGTACATTGGTGCCCGTTTGAAATCCATACATAGTGATAATTTCTCTTTCCTTTGGCTGAGATTATCATGCTTAGTTGCTTCTCCACATGAAAGGTCAATACATAAGGTGCGACGGTCGGATTCCGGGGTCCATTGGCCAAACATAAAACTCTTTATGCGATACATGATGGCTTCGAGAGTAGCACATAGTCAATCACTATCCTCATTATGTCTCCTATATGTAAATCCATTGGTTCCACTCCACAAAGATACACCATTGGCAATGAGCATAGCCGTGCTATTACACATGTGTAAAAGTAGCTTTCCATAGTGATCCGGCTCTTTCTCATCCATTAAAGAACGATCATACAAGTGAACTTCCTCCAACTCCCTTGAAATGTATGGCATATCAAATTGTTGAGTATCATGTGCAATGTTTTTGTGCGAGCATTTATATCACCAAATACAATAACATCACCTTCACCTTTGAAATAAGCAATGTCCTCTTCTAAATCAAAAAATGACTGATCTCTATCCATGCAAGAATAAAAGGGAGAATCATGATGAGGAATGTAGCAACCGGTTACAAAAATGGGTGCTCTTTTTGGTGTCATAATTTTCAGCCATACATAACGTTTGTACTTGTCATCTTTCACAATTGATACAAAATCTTCCAATCCTTCTTAACCATACATGCTACCCCTCCTTGTCCTCTTCGTTGCTTAAGATTCTTTGACCACATCAATGAATGTACGTTTTAATTCTCAAAACCATTAATCCTTTGTGTATCGTGCTCCCAAGTTTCAACAAGAAGTACAACATCGGCTTTGCTTGTTAGTTCATCAATGCCAACCCCCGCATTCCATGGGTATCCATTACAATTCCAAAAGCATATTTTCAATTGTAACTCGGTCTCATAGGTCACGCATCCCTATTTGCTCGAGGGACTTGCCTCCTCCTTGGGCACATTTTCTTCATGAGAGATCTCCTTGTTTTTTTAATTCTTTTCCTCATATGCCTTGCGACGCATATTTTGTTGCTTAATAGTGCGATCTTCACATACAAAACATTTTGTATCCCTCAAATAGATCCAACTATTATCAAGGATAATCTTTCGCTTTGTCTCATCCGGCATGGTGCATACAATTGGCCGTTCTTCCGAGCGAGGAGCTCCTTGCTTCCCCACTCTATGTGCTCCATAGACCATAACTCCGGACATGCCAAAGTGGGTTTTGAAGAAATCTTCAATAACAATGGCAAGAGAAGGAGGTGTCTCTAGCTTCTCTTCGAGAATTCCACGAATAACAATGTTCTTGGAACGTCGCTCCCGTTCCTTCAACTCCTCCACATCCACATTCTCAACATTCTTCGTTTGAGCCATATCTTGCATGAGTGAGGAATTAGAAACCACATTACTACCACATACATCAGCCCAAGACTTGTTTGTGCATACATTTTTCATGTCACATACATCCCGGCTCATGGTGTCAAATTTCTCCTCTTTCAATACATGGTCATGCTCTACTTTGCTCATCCGCTCCTTCAAAGCATTCAAGTCTACAAGAGAGCGTTTACATTCCTTGACTTCCTCTTCAAGTTGCATCAAATGTGCTGTTTGCATCTCAAGTGTCCTGTTGAGATTCTCATTCTCAACCACAAGTACCCTTAGTGTGCCATTCTCCATTGCAAGTGCTCGTAAGTCTTCGCCTTGTTTGTTTACGGTCTCTTGCAATGATACCAAGTATGCCATGATCATGGTTTCCGATGTCGTTGGTTGGGTGGTTGTGTTGCTATCTCCACACTTAGAAGATCTTGGACCATCATTTTCCACAATGGTTGTGGACCTTGTTAAAGAAGAGAACCCTTGCGAGTGCCGGAAGACATTGTATGTAAAATAAGAGATGAGGGTCAATTTCCTTGAACTTGTTCACTTCGGAAATGCTGTTACAGAAACGCCTTTCTTAACTCTGAAACTTTTTGTCTTTACATCAATGCGTAGAGGGCTTCGTGCTCTTCAATTGAGGCTATAGATCACCCAAATCGGCGTTCGGATGAAGAAGTTATGATCAAAAGAGTGAACTGCTGTCCACTATGTCAAAAAACGGCTGCATTTTTTGTTGGGGAGAGAGAGAGAGAGAGAGAGAGAGAGAGAGAGAGAGAGAGAGAGAAATGAAATGAAATGAAATGTTATATTAACGTCTTCAAAAGGCCATAATGACCTATGAGACCCGAAAGTTACAAAGTGGTGGATCTGATACAAAGTCAGAGTAACAAAATAACCTAACAATAGTACAAAACAAAGATATATACTATGGGGTCCTAAGTTGATCGATGTGAACCAAGCAAAAGACTAAGCAAAAAATGGGCGGCTTGTTGGGATAGCTGAATCACAAGAGATCTAGCATCAATCGTTGGCAAATCTCATCAATTTCCTCCATGGTTAGTAGTCTAACCGGGCGTCGTGCATGCCTGGCCAGCGTGCTCCGAATTTTCTGTCGTATCCTCCGTCGATGCTGTGTAGTTCTTCGCAGTTGCGGACGCCTGGATTTCCCCAATTCAATCGCTCGGTCAATCAGTGTGCCTCTGGTGTGAGACGAGGGGGAGCTTTGCTGTGGGAGTGGCTCTTGCGGCTGTCCCGTGTCTGCTCTGAAGAAGTCTGTGATCCGATTTTGAGACTGGCTAGCCTCGCCATTCATCAGGCTATCTCTGTGTCTGCGCAGCTCGAGCAAGAACAAACCCAGACATCTCTGTTCTTCGTATCCCATGACTCTTGAGAGTGGTCCAAAACCTTCTCTGAACAAGCAATGGAAGCGGCCTCGTATCTCGTAGTAGATGGGGCAGCGACATGTATAGTGTATCTCTATCTCAGGTTCCATGTTACACAAGGGTCATGTCTTGTCCTCTGCTGGTACTCCGTTGTATCTCCCAGTCTCAATCCGCAACTGGTGAGAAGATGTGCGTAACTGGCCAATAGCACATCGTATCCCATGAGACAAGTGGGTATCCATGTATCTGGGTCTCGCCACAAAACCATCTTTCGTAAGCTGGAGAAGGTGGTCTTTGTAAAAAGCCATCTTCGTGCCCAATTCCTGTGCTAGTTGTATCCATGTCCTTCTGGTGTCTAGCTGGGTCAGGTCTTGGCGTATGAGCTTGGTGATCTTTGACTGTGTAAGGGTGAGAGATGGTGCATCCAATGAGTAATGGAATGGTGGCAGCCGGTCTATGCTGAACCCATGTGCCTGAAACCATGATGTCATCTCCCCATACCAGCATGTTGTATCTCCTTGTATGGCTAACTGTCGAGAGGATTCAAGTGCTATGCGAGCATATCTGTCTCTAGGAAGTGCCCATGTGCGGTTTATGAAGGAGACTGATCTGGTGAGCGCCTCCACCACAAGTGGGGGGGCCGCTAGCTCTGCTCGGATAATGGCCCGTGGTACTGATGCCTTGGCTCTAATGAGCCTCAAGATCATAGAGACGAGAGGTTTCTCCATGTTCCCCCATCCGTCTGAGCGACCCGTCCTCCTGTGGTGATCCAGTGAAGGTCCCCATATCTCAGTTCCATAGAGCAATGCTGAAGCCACCAAGGTGTCAAAGAGCCAGAGCTTCGTCCGGGGCTCCTGAAACTGAACCTGCGAACACATCCTCTCCAATCTACCCAATGCTGCGTGGGCTCTAGTAAGTCTGGTTTCTGCTGCTCTTCTGAGTGAGAATGTAGGTCCGCTAAAAACCACTCCAAGGTAAGTGTAAGCGTCTGTGTACTCCACAGTCTCCTGGCCATATGTGAGTGTAGGTGCTGACCTCCTGATCCACTGTGGGGTGGTATTAAACACCATAACCTTGGTTTTACCCAGGTTGATAGACAAACCACTTTCGTGGGCAAACGTATGCAGAGCATCCAATTGACGTTGCATTCCCTCTGGGGATTCAAAGATCAACACTATGTCATCAGCATATAACAAAAGTGGAATCCATGTCCCTGCCAACTGAGCACCTTTATCCCCATCGCTGTCAATGTAGTCAGAAATCTCATCCACATACATACCGAAAAGAGTGGGAGAGAGCGGGCAGCCCTGCTTCACCCCAATAGTGGAGTGAACCGGTGTAAAAAGTCCCTCCGGGGTGCGTACATGCCCTACTACTGATCTGTACAATGCCATGATCCCCCAAATGAGTTCTGTGGGTACTCCCATTTCCTGTAATCTGCGCATTAGTCTAGCTCTGGGTACCGTGTCGAGAGCTTTGCGGAAGTCCACAAAGCTACAATAGATCCGTCTCCCATGAGATCTGCCTTCCTCGATGATGGCCCTGAGTGCTAGGATATGGTCAAGAGTAGAGAAGCCTCTCCTGAATCCTGCCTGCCCAGTTGCACGTATTCCTTCCCTCTCTGCCCATCTACTCAGCTGTTGCTCAAGAATGGATGCATACGACCGTGCTAGTGTGTGTCCAATCATAATAGTGCGATAATTCCCAAGGTCCATGGGGTCTCCTGATTTGAAGATAGGTACGATTGTAGATAGGCTCCAAGTGTCCGGTAGGCCCTCACACATGGCATGGTTAAACATAACTGCCAGAAGCTCTGCTAGTAGGCCTTTGGCATGCATGAAATGCTCAGCTACTAGGCCCTCATGATCGTATGCTCTCCCAGTCTTCATCCTATCAATGGCTTCCTTCACCATCTCAGCAGTGAAAAAGACACATGTATGTGGGCATGGGTCCGGGGGGTTGGGGAGGGGCGGCTGTCCAGGTACTGTGTACAAAGATGATGCGTACTGACCCCAGGTCTCTATGGAGGAAATAGCAGGGGGGGGGGGGGACTGCTCATGAAAGAGCCGCCACGCCTCACGCGAGTCTTGACTCAAGAATAGCTGATATAGATCCTGCTCGAGTCTAGCCAAAAAAGCCCGCTTCTTACGTCGCACCAGGCGTTGGAAGTCCATCTGTGACTGTCTGTGAGTGACGTCCCCCAACACCTCCCTCTAAAGTCTGGCTCTAGTCTGGCGGCACTCCTCATCGTACCAGCTGTTCTGAGGCATGCTCCCAAATCGGCGGCTCTGCTCAGGCTGGGTGTGTGGGTATGCTTCAGCTGCTGCCTCATGTAATGTCTGTGTCAGTATAGTAGTTAGCTCCTCCAGAGGTCGCCCCAGGTCCTCAATGCATAGGCGTCTGTAGATTCCGTCCATGTATACAGAGTCCGTCTCCCTTGTGAATGTGTAGCGAGTAGGGGCTGCTACTCGTGGCCTGTGTGCTGCACTGAAATGGAAGGAGATGGTCATTGACACCAGAGCATGATCCACCGCCACCCCGACCGGTCTGGGCCCAACTGTGAGATCCTCGATACTAGAGATGAGATTTGGTTGTGCCATGACATAGTCCACCGTGCTGGCTCCATGTCTGTGTGGGAAGCATGTAAAGCCTCCCGCAGCAGGAAATCTCTGTAGGCCGTTCAAGATGGCCAATCCATGTGCAGTGCCCATGTCAATCAGGTGTCGCCCATACTCAGTATATTCCATATCGTGTGATAGTCTGGAAAGGCCCGTCTCTGCCACATCTATCTCTCTTAGCATCTCCTTTGAAGTATCATAAAACACTGCCTGGTGATGGGGAGTCCTAGCATTGAAGTCCCCGAGGATGATAATGTCACCGTCCCTAGAGAACTCCCATATGTCATCATCCAAAATAGAGAAAGGGGACTGTCCTCTGGGTGGTGCATAAACTAATGTACTCGGGGGAAAGTAACAAATAGCTAGATAGAGGTATTTGCCTGTCTCTGCTTTCAGTCTCACCCACATGTACCTAGCCTGCTCGTCCCTGCGGGCTATATGTATCAGTGGCTGCAGATCCTCTCTATATAACACTGTCACTCCTCCCGAGCCCCGCCCTCTGTGCTCTGAGCGTGTCTCCTGTCTGTAGGTTGTCTTCCACCTATATCCACTGATGTGAGGCATGGATTGCCCAGGGGCCTGGTGTGTCTCAGAGTAGAAGATGACGTCTCTTCGAGTAAAGCTATCCTCAACCCACATCAAGACGCATAGATCCATTGCAGTTCCAGGCAGCTACTTTGAGTGTGGTCCCATAAGTCTCGCACCGTCATGTGGAGCGTCGCTCAAGTATTACCACTTTTCCGTCTCGGTAAAAAGCGATCTTGCCTTTTCCCCTTGCCTCTCTAATCTCCGGCATTACTTCCTGCATATGAGCGATCTGCGAGAGGGTGAGATCGTCCCCAAGAAAGATGCCAGTCTCTTTAAGAGTTGGTCTTTTCTTCAAGAATGACTTCTTTGCTTCCATGGAGGGAAAACGGAGGATGAGTGCTCTTTCTTTTGAGGTTTCTCCACTGCCTCCATTTTTCTTTATGTTGCCCACTCTCCATGCCCTTGTGTGTGTCGGCTCATGAATCCCCATCAAGGCTGTGAGTTCTTTTACTTCTTCGTCCACATTGCCTTTGTCTTTAAGACCGCAAATTCTCACATGTAAAGCGCGCACCCTTCTCCCGTGCTCCTCCTCTAGTGTCTGGTTAATGATGTTGTTGGGTGTGGACGTGGGCGTTATCTCCTTGTCTTTTCCTTTCTTGGCCACCTTGATCCATTTCTCGGCTTCATCCGCCTATTGTTGGGTTTTGGTAAGAACATCCACCCAAGAAGTCGTCATTTCTTTGTGCTGTTCTTCTCCCTCTTTAATGGCCCATACTTGTTCCTTGATCGTGTTGATTTCTTCAATTACTGAGGGTTGTAGTTCGCCCTCTTCCAGTGTGTTTCTTGATCGGGCTTCGGCGAGTTCTTTCTTGAGTGACGTGATCTCTTCCTCTTGGGTCGTCACTCGATCTTCCAGCGTGCTTATCTTGCTCTCTTGGATCAGCACACGTCCTTCGAGAATGTTTATTGTGCCCTAGAGATTGCGGTTCATCTTGGTGATGGTCTCCGTCATTTCCTCTTTGCATTTTCGAATGGCATCCTCTAAGGGGTCGGCTTTTTTGTTCGTCTTCCTCATGTTTGATCGCCGTCCGCAAGGGGGTTAGATGCGTGTGTGCACCCACCCTAGCAGCAGGCGCGGCACTGGATGTACGTGTGCACCCACACTGACGGCGATCGCGACGAGTGGCGGAGCGTGGGGCGGTGTGGCCAGGTGCCCTCAATATGTTCAGCTGTGTGTGTGTGTGTGCGCGCGCGCCTTGAAAACAAAAGTGAAGGAGGGGGGAGGGGGGTAAAGGTTGGTGAAGGAGGGGGGAGGGGGGTAAAGGTTGGCAGCGTGCAGCGTGCGTGGGGGGGGGGAGAGTGCGAGAGCGCACGAGCAGGGCAGGACAGCGGGTGCGTGGGTGCAGCGCAGTGCAGCGCAGGGCTGCGGGGTTGCACGAGCAGGGCAGGGGGGCAGCGGGGGTGCGCGAGCAGGGCAGAGCAGCGCAGGGCTGCGGGGCTGCGCGAGCAGGGCAGGGGGGTGCAGGGCAGCGCGCGCGAGAGAGAGAGAGAGAGAGAGAGAGAGAGAGAGAGAGAGAGAGAGAGAGAGAGAGAGAGAGAGAGAGAGAGAGAGATTAATTATCTTCAGGAACAAGCGAGAACCCAAAAGCTACAAAGAGATTTTCCTCTCTGTTGGGGTGGATGAGCCATCTCAGATTGTCTTTGCAACAGATGTGCTACAAGAAGCAATGGCAGCAAAGGAGGCTGGTACATTTCTCTCTCTTTTCAGTGGATCCCCACCCCCCAAAAAAAAAAATAAAATCTCATGAAAGGCAGTTTATCAGTACTTCGCTTCTTTGATCTGTGAGCCAGGTTTGAGGGCCGTGCTTGTTGTGCGACCTGGGAATGTTCCCTTACCAGAGGACCATGGTTTCCCAACAGTAACAAACTTGCTAGAGATTTGAAGACCATGGAAACGGCGCATTTTGTTGTGCATGATAAGGGTCTTGGTAGAGTAATTATAAAAGGAGGTGAAGGCATTAATGCGCCTCTACAAGATTACAAAGGTCCAATAGTGTATAATATACTGTCAATCGACGTTGTAGTCTTTTGGAGAACTGTTTTGAGAATAATCATTTTAGTGAGGTTGTTTGTATTACTGATGTTTTGAATGATGTATCTGTAAGCTATGCACATCATTGTTTGTCTCAACAACTTTTATTAAAGCTTTCTTCTCTATAGCACAAGCCATTCATATGTGCATAACGGACTGCAGAACATCTGTACATTAATGATGCTACGTGTATTTTTTACTCCATAAGTTCTGAGTGGTTGTCAAATAAGGATTGGAAGTACTAGAATCATTAAAATGGATGTCATTAGGGTAGACATGCAAGACTTATGGCAAGGAGTACTCATAATGTGAATTGACAGAGGCTGGCTGCTACCTTCGAAGTTTTTTCCTTTTATTGTGCTAGTGGGTCCTTGAGGCAGTTGTAAGGTGGTAGAATCAGTTCCCTGTTTCATTTTCATCGGTTGTAGGGCCGGTGTCGATTGAGCAAGCCATATGGTTCCAGACTCTGGTAAACTGCCATTGTTACGGGTAATCCTAGTGGGTCACCCTTCATTGACTCCTCCGGGTTACATTCAATGGGGCACTATTTGAAGGTAAGATTTTTCGTATCAGTGATTCTCTTTGTGTCTTCATTGGGCTCAGACTTTCAACAAATATTCCTCACTCCATTCCTGGTTAGGTGTTTTCATCGGAGGCGTTGCTTTGGTGCACTCTAGCTGAGATGGGGTTCATGATGGGAAATCCACGGTTTAGATTATCCTCGTGTATCCCCCCCTCCTCTCTATGGGGGTGACCTCATCCATGTCTGTGTTGCTTACCCCCATCATTGCAGCCTTAAGCCTGCACCACCTCCAACATCTCACACCGTGGTCTGCAGCCCCTCCATTCCGCCCCACACGTTTTCATCTCTATTTATTGAGTTTTTTTTTTTGGTGGTATGACTTCACATGGATTTTGGTGGTGTTACTGTTGATGCCAAATTGTCAGCAGACACTTGTTATGTGATTCATGATTCATGATTCATGATTCATGATTCATGTCTTGTTGCTTGGTCTGCAAGTGGGTTGGTTACAGCTTAGTAGGTAGACAACTTAGAGACTACCTCTAGGAATCCTTTTCCAAGTAGGCTGTCCATTGGGAATGTGGATGTTTTCTTATGGGGAGAGGTTGTGAATTAAGCAGATGAGGCCTTGGCACATAGCCTCCATGGATTGAAGCATAGCTTTTTACTACCTTTACAGGTGGAGATAGGACATGGAACTCTCTAGCCTAGGCAAGGGTCTTGCCATTACAGGGACATTACAAGTCTCCTCTTGAGAGTTCTGCCACAGCTTTTAGAGATAGGAAGGAGCCTTGGAGTTCTTTTGGGCGAGAGCAGGGCATCATGGTGATCATTGAGAAGAGATTAGATAGAGAGTGCTTTTCCACCAGCTCTGAAGACACTACTTTCTTTGTAATAGAGCATGACACTTGGCATCAACATGCACTTGTCGTCGGTTAGTGCTTGGGGGGAGGGTGTTAAGAGTTTAGGCATCTCAAGTGAACTACCCAAAGTGATCCCATTATTTATTTTGGCTTTTAGGTATTTATTTTACTTATTTGTCCAAGTCTTGGTAGGGAATATATATGTGATCCCCCATTATATACACAATTCAGTTATTCATTGCTTAGGTTGATTGGTTCAGGAGACTCTCTCTCTCTCTCTCTCTCTCTCTCTCTCTCTCTCTCTCTCTCTCTCTCTCTCTCTCTCTCTCTCTCGTGCTCACTCCTTGGTCTCTATGCTTGACATGATATCAAAGCCCTTGGCGTGGAGTAGAGCAAATTGAGAAAAAGAGCCCATGAAGAGGCTCACCTCCCGCGACATCGCCAACGCTACTCGTTGGTTCCCTCCTGGCAACAGTGTTTTAAAACGGTACTGCGTTTTGTGACTCCATCGTTGCCTACCGGAGTTAGGATCCACCTTGAGGTGGGTTGCTAAGGGCCTCACTGGAGGGCGATAGTCGGCCACAAAGTAAAGAGCCAAATTTTGTGACCGGGCTTTGAGCAGCGATTTGGAGCGAGGAGATTGGAACCCATAATAGGGTCATGCCGAGCCTTGAGGAGTGGCTTGGAAGAAGCAAAAAATTGTAGCTTTAGAGAAGGACAACAAAAGCGGCTTGGAGATTGTGCGGCCCTCTTTTGGAGTGCGAGAAGGTGCTAAGCTTAGATCTTGCAACTTCAACATGCCCCAACACCCCCCCCCCCCCCCCCCCCCCCCCCCTGCTCGAGCACCAACGACAAATTGAATAGCAATAACTACGCCCATTGGAACTTGATTACGTGACTTTGGTTCTCTCGGAAAGGCTTATTGGACATTTCGACGGCTCGGAGCCCCGTCCTACAAGGGATCCTAGCAATAGGTACACCCGTCTTCAAGATGACGAGTATCTCAAATCGTGTGTCGATTGGGGTGTTGCTAATGGGAAGACAATGTCGACCATTGCAAAATCTCTTTCAAAGGACATTTCTCCAACCATTCAAACTTTTAAGAGTGCCAACGATTTGTGATTCAAGCTCGTTGGAATGTTTGATTGGGATTCTGCGATGCGAGCAGTCACCCTTCTTGGACAGTTATTTGCCATCCAGCTTCCACGAGGAAGTTTCATGGAACCCTTTTCCATGAAGGCTAAAGTTATTCATGATCAACTATCGGCAATAAAAAGTGCATTGACCAGTACTTACTTAGTTGCAAGAAGTTGCCTGAGCGTATGAAGCGGTGTTTAAGAAACTTAGGCTACAAATCACAAAGGAAAAGATGAAACTTGATGATCTCAGCTCTTTTCTCATTGAGGAGTGGTGATAACTCAAGGCAAAATTTAGATTTCTGAAGCACTTGTTGCTTTGGATTCTAGAAAGAAGACCCAAAATTGTTGTTACAATTGTGAAAAGCGTGGTCATTTGGCTAAAGATTGCAGATCAAATGAAATACTCTCTACAAAGGACAAAGGTAAAAAAAAAGCAAGCATAAAAAGGAAAGCAGTGATAGTGACTCAGGGAAGGACAACAAAGAGTTTGTTGGTGTAATGGAGTCTACTTTGGCAAGGACTCTTGCCTTCTAGTCACATGGAGACCAGTGCTGCCACCAGCTTCAACCAGAGAGAGGCTTATGAGTGGCAGAGAGGGGCAAGCACTGCTCCCTATAATTAATCGGACCCTTGTGTTGGAGTTCAAGTTATCAATGTTTGAACACGCGAGTTGGATTTCAAGGCACATGCATCTGATAGGAACCAATCAAGACGTATCTAAAACACTATAGATGAGTGCTCCAATCCATTGTTGATGGTCGGATTATGGACATGATGTGTTCCATAGTTCATTATCTTGGAGTATTTTGGACATGATGTGTTCACAGTTCACGAATAGGGATCCTTGGGCGTAGTGTGGTCTACAATTCAAATTTCCTAAAAGGCAATGGATGCTCAAGATGGCATTCTTCTAAGGAACAAAGTTGAGGGTAGCAAACCGAGGTTTATCTAGTGGAAGGTACCTCTACTGAGGTGTCCATGGTAGCTTCTTATCTCACTATTTATGTCCACTGTGAGCTACAGAGAGGGTGTTAAGAGTTTTGGCATCTCAAGTAAATTGCCCAAAGTGATGCCATTATTTATTTTGGCTTTTAGGTATTTACTTTACTTATTTGTCAAAGTCTGGGTAGGACACTTTACTGATGAGGTGGTATATATGTGACCCCCTTGCCCCCATTGTAATACATATTCAGTTATTCATTGCCAAAATTGATTGGTTCATGAGACTCTCTCTCTCTCTCTCTCTCTCTCTCTCTCTCTCTCTCTCTCTCTCTCTCTACGCTTTTGCATCGTCCAATTTGAGAGAGACACACATACACACGCACACGCACACGCACACACATACGTACTTATTTAGCTAACATTTCTTTCTATTACCTAACAACTATGTTCTGTCTTTTAAATCAAACCCTAAGTTTTACTCACATATTACTTTGCATTATAAAAACATCCCCATATTGCTCTCATTTTTTCTATGGGTATCCACCCATGTTAAAACTGGGGATGATAACATCGAAACATCTAGCTTTATAGATTTATGGTGCCTATTTTTTAGGCTTCCCTTGGAATAAACCCACCATGGGGTGGTACGCCTAAGGAGGAATACTAATAAAGCCTAAAACGTAGGTATTAAAAAGGTCTTGTTTAACGAGGCCAGCCTCACGCTTTACTTCTTTGCCTCACTCATTCTCTCTTCCTTGCCGTGGTAATGGCGTGTAGGCAACTCTGTTTACCATAACCGAGCCCCATCAGAGGCGGTTGCATTTGTTTTCCTAGTAAAAATGGCACCTTGCCTACTCAAAGCTTGGAATGGAGTATATTGCTCGCTACACGCCATGATTATTCATGATCAACCTTCTTTTATTTAAACAGGTGTGAGTGCATTTTGCCTCTCACTTAGCCTTGTGTGTGTTGATTTGTGATTGAAAGAGAGATTGTGTATTACTATTTGTTGTGGTGGTATGGAGCTCACAGTGCAGCCCACGCACGTCAGTAACGGACTCAAAATCGCTCTTTATAGTATGGTTATCTCTCTTTGAAAGGGTGGGTCTAAGGTGATGTAAGCAGCTCTGCTTGTATACATTTATGTAACTTCTATGATAATGGCATGGCTTGGTAAGGCACACTGTGTGGGCGGCTAAACAGAAAATTCCGACAGTAAAATGCTATCTGTTAACACTTGGTATGATTGATTGTTAATGGTTAATATAATAAGGGATTAGGTTGATTCCTTGTCCTAAAAGGCGCTAAGATGAAGGAATAGTTTGGTAGGGTTGTTCTGTTTCTAATCCACTTTTTTGACATATTTTTTGTACTTTGAACTAAGCCATGCATATAATGGCTTGGTAAGTGGCCCTGTGTAAAAGAAACGTACTGCATATTCCTTGCTTGATTAGGTAACCTTCTTACCCCAATGGAGGAACCACCCATGGTGGGGGAATGTTTCATTACTAGCGAGACTGATATGATTTTCCTATACTTTAGAAGGGAACTCTTCATATGGTTTGAACTCTGACAATACTGTACACAACATTGATATTGGGTATTTAGTAGGACCTCCTATACTAATGATGCATTTTTCTGTCTAAATTTTAAACTTTGTATCTGACAAAGAGGACAAAATTACATACTACTGCGTGGTATAAAGGGTTGTGTCGCTTTGGGTTTAGTGTATATACCGAAAAGCTCGCTTACTGTCTCATATAACGTAACAGCCGGAAGATACGCTGACAATATTGGGTAATTTTTTTTAGACAAGCTTTAATAAGGTGTTTTTGGTTTTTTACATAAATTTTGGCTCGTTTCTCACATAGAAAGAGGTGGTATAGAGCTGGTGTTTTTGGAGGGATTGACACCTCGTTGAATAGGTTGAATACAATATACTTGATGAAAAGAGCGGTATAATTTTTTGGACATACTAAAATTGAGAAGAATAATTCAAGATAGTCAAAGGGGACGTATATTTTTGAGGTTGATAAACATGGCTGAGTCGGTTAACTTTTTTCTGCTGACTAGAAATTTGGGTTGATAAGAGGCATTTAAAATAGATCCTTTTTACTTCATAACTTCATAAATATTATTTCGAAAAAACTGAAGGAATTAGTGCCTGACAAATGTGACAAAATTTGATATTAGAATGAATTGCTTGGATTGAAAAGGTTGGTAACCTCCTGATAATATGTTTTGTTTAAAGTTCAAAGTTCAACTAATAGATAGGAAACAAACTTTATTACAAACTAATCTGGGACACCCAAAGAACTGGACAGTGGTTTTAAGTTAAAAAATTGTAAGTTGGACATGGATAACAATTGATGTAGTCCATTGACACCTGTTAAACACATCCAAGGCTAACATATGTGTTGTCTTGTTTGGATGGATGCATGTGAGGACTCTATTCTTTCTTGGAATTTTTTTGGCTTAAAGCAAATGTTTGTCCATGATTACACTTGCTTCTACTTCTTGGTAAGTACTTCTAATATCAGTTTATACTAGAATGAGGCTTCATTCTTATAAGCTTTGTACAAAGATAATTCTAAAACTGAGTTATTTTTGTATTTATCATTGCCTTTTCTCTAATGCCAACTAGCTGTCTTTTGAATGTTAAAATTTAATTATGTCTTATTATTTAAGTAAAAACACACACACACACACACACACACACACACACACACACACACAGAGAGAGAGAGAGAGAGAGAGAGAGAGAGAGAGAGAGAGAGAGAGAGAGAGAACTACCTAGGATATATAACACAAAAGACCTTGATAGTTCATGGAGACAACTCAACAAAGATTAAGTTGACCAAAGACAATGACTATATTTGTACAAAACTTTAAATTTAAGAAAATTTTGTTTAAAAGTTGATGGAGAAAAAAATTTCATTCTATTGTTATTTGCATTTTCATATAAGGTTGTTTAGTAACAAATTCTAGCACCAAGGGGGGGGCCTCACTTGCATCCATACAAAACAAGGAAAACATTTTGTTAGGCTTGGATGTGTTTTATAGGTGTGGACAGACCCATGCGAGTTCTTAACCATGTCACCTCCAAGAATCAAAGATTTATTATTGTACAAAAGTTTAAAAGAGTATTTGATGACCAAAGTAACCATTTACTAAGCTAACTAAAATCAAAACGTACTAACTTATTTCATTTGTGTCATCTAAACACTTCTTGTCAATACCATAATGTGTAACTTTTACAAGTCAAAGAGCAAGTATATACCTCTACTTCATTAAGGCACATTTGGGAAAACTTAGATAAATGCCGCCAATTTTTTTTGGGCAATAGTTAGATGACACAATTGTATGATTCAGATTTAGGTCCCAAAACTAGTGAAAGACTAGTGAGCCAACATATGAGTATGTCAAAATAGTAAAAAAAGATATCCCTATCATCGCCTAACAATTTAGTTATTTTAAAGGATCATAATAATCGATGTACCAATTACCTACAAGTCATCAACCAAAATGATAGCATTCCTAGATTATCATGTATCAATTTAGAAAATCCAATATGAGAGTTGTAGCCCCTTGACTAATGAATCAATATATTGCAGCCAATGACATATATGTCAAAGTGTATATCCCTATCACCATCCATAATGTGAGAAAACCAATGTCACATTAATATGCTATCCACTATTAAAGAGCATTAACAAACCCACATTTCATAAAATTATCATATATTAGACTATGGATATCATTCCATAAAGGTTTAGAATGTTAGACAAGGAAACATTGAGAGTTACAACCCAAAAAACCACGAATATCTCTTAAGAAAGACTAGAGCTTGATTATATGATTGCTCTTAGACAAACAAATTTACAAATATAAAATTCAAAAAGCATAGGATCATTATCCTCTATAGGTATAATGTAGGTGACCATCTAAATATATATCCTGTGCCAAAGACATAGAAGTTAGGTTTAGTTTCTAGGTTCCAACCAAGGCAGCATTATAGCTCATCCTTGTTAACCAAAGTAAAATCTCAAAGCCATAGAATCCCATAGGTTTAAGAAATTTGATGTTAAATTAGAAATCAAAAGTATCCATCTCACTATGTGCACATCCAATCAAAAGCAAATCATTCCGTGAGAAAGGAAGAGTGTAAGCATTTTCTTAAGGCCATCATCACATGCCCATTGTAAAATACCATAGCCAGGTATAACAATCCCTTCATCATCTTGCATATTAGTCCAAAAGTTGCATTTCACTATTATCCACACCTCTTCTTCACTGAAAAAGACTAGTACATATATTAGTAGTGAAAGTGTATTTGAAACTTTTCACATTAGGCAAAGCATTCCACCAAGTCAAATGTATCCTACAGAGGAGTTGTCATCATCTTAGAAAGTGTCCATAATTTAAATATGTAGAGCAAGTTGATGAGAACAACAAGACAGATATTGTGATGTGGCTAATTGTATAGCAAAAAAAGCCCAATAGTACCATCATCAAGATGCCTTAGCAAGCATTATTTCATGTTGTAACCAACGAATAAGGACCAACCCTTCCACCCTAGTTTAAGCATGTAAGCATTGATATTACAATCCATTATATCACTAAAAAATAGTGGCTACCTATGAGTTTGAAGTAGCAACAAGCTCCCCCTAGTTAACTATGTGCTTAGAGGTAATAAGTGGAGTGTTAAAGAAAACGAATTATAAAATCTACTTAAGAGAGCATACAGAGGCTCACCCTTTATAGGTAGATAGTTGATCGTTACAATTCCATTAAGTGGTCAGGTAGGTAGCCAACTCTTTGAGTTGATGAATACGATAGTTTTGTCGGACCTAGAGCAGGATGGGAGTCTCCCCCTTTGTCATGAATGGCACGGTATTGTAAAGCCTTAAGGTAAAACTACAAGATCTGGGTAAGATAATAGAAATTAGCATGCATTATGGTCTCTCTCTCTCTCTCTCTCTCTCTCTCTCTCTCTCTCTCTCTCTCTCTCACACACACCTCTTAATTACCCACGATTTATATGTACACATATTTTCTTTGCTCTATGAAACGGCCACAAAGATTCAATTTCATAATATCTCAAGATGAGTCTATTCCATGGAGAATCAAGGGGGTGGGATTTGATATGGGGAAGATCAAAGACTTTTGCAATATAGAGCACGTACCATTTCAATTGGTTGTCTTGGATCTTCATGGTACTAAAGAAAAGCTCTCTATACATTTTTTTGCAAATTTGGCACTCAATCTAAACACATTGAATGCAAAATACGAATATGTGCTAGTGTGTTTCATTGATTTCATCAATATCGGAATGCTTGTTGAAGGGGTTTCTAGCCAGTCAACTAAGGTCCAAATTTTAGTAAATAGCATGTCAAAGACATCCTAATCTCGATAAGGTCATGTAAAATACATATACCTATCAGGTAAGTTCAAGGAAAAGATGTTTTTAGTTCCAAAAACTTTTACATATTCATTTACAAAGGCTTCAAAAATCATTTTTTAAGAACATTGAATCAGAAAAGGGTGTGTTATAACCTTGGAAAATTCAGAGATAAGTGATTCATAATACCCCTTGAATGCACTTGATATGAATGCTTTACATATATGAACACCATGAGATGCTAATTTTAATGGATTTTGAAAAGTGCTAAATAGGCTCAAGGATGGGCTATATCACAAAAAGCTCTATGATGTTATATATGATTAGAAATATATTTCAAAAAAGAAATATGTAGGCGAAATCTTATGAAATTTCTATTTGATTTGCAAATATTATCCAAAATGAACATTTAGTTAACATAATAGTATTGCCTAGCATAAATAGTATTTAATGATAATGTGCGTTGACCCTAGAAGATACAGACCCTATAGGTTCTAGGAATGCAATTTTGGGTTCCTACAAGGTCTCCATTGCAATGTATGACACATTGGTGAAAGTGTCAATTATGCAATGCACCTAGCAATGTGTTACGTGTGCTACATTTCATCTCCAACATTATTTTAAAGTACCATTTCAAAAGAAGTGGCACTCTCTCTCTCTCTCTCTCTCTCTCTCTCTCTCTCTCTCTCTCTCTCTCTCACTCTTTACTAGAGATGACGGCAACGGATTAAATTGTGGATATACACATCTTCAATTGTGTGTGCACAATTATTGAATAACAACTATGATTCGAATTATGGTAAATATTAATCTTACTATTTAAAAAAATATTCATCATAATTTTATGTATAAAACGTAAAACTCCACAAGTTGAAAGCATTATATAAGTGTAGCTAGCTCATTCATACACATAGACTATCGAATGAGAACCATATATCTAGAGGGTAATTGTTAGGAAATAAGTAACACTTGATGGGATGTCTCCTCACACACACACATGAGAAAGGGAGGGGGTAAGATGCCAAAAATCTAATTGTACCCTTTCGAGGTGCAGTTAGTGGAGGAGGGAGGGCATCGCTCATCCACTAATGATTGTGATGAGCCACCTTGTTCTTCATGCGTCTATTGTTGTTATTAATTTTCTTATGCACTGACAAGTACTAGTTGCACTAAACATGCTACTAATTGACAAGCCATCCTATCCATATTCATTGCTTATGTTGCTCTTATAATCCCATTTAATATATTTATAAGTTATTTAGTTGAATGGACTACACTAAAGCCTCGTCGCCATGGAAATGGGTCAAGTGGGAAGTTATTGCTCGACTGATGGTCCAAGCTGGCCTCGGAATTCTCAACCCTGTTGTTTATGTTGAGGCCCTGTGTGCCAAAGTTGTGGTCTCAATCACAAAACAAGTCTAGTCTTGGGCTATCATGACCAAGGATGATAGACAAGGCAAAACTTTTCTCTAAAGGTGGTCAGTGGAAAGGGATAGAGGTGCGGCATGAAAAACTATTAGCCCTGAGGTGGTCTAGCTTGAGAATCACGAGAGAGATGGTGCAAAAGTGCAATAGAGCAACATGGGTACTGGAATGGCCCGTGAATTAACAAGAAACTTCTAGAATTCCATCTCGCACTGGTCCCCTTGGATGTCTAAAGATGCTAGTGTAATTTTGAACCCTTATTGGGAGAAGGATAAACAATAAAAAACTCCAGCAGTTGATCCACTTCTAGGATGAAAACAACAAGTGCTAAAAATCCTTTGACCAATTTTCTGCCTAGTTTCAACTCAATGAAATTGAGAAGGTACTTGTCAATAGAGCTGTAGAAGGCCTCGACAAATTTTTGATGCCGATCTGGGAATCTACTTTGAGTGGAAAGAGTGGAAGAGGATGATTGGTTTGCCCATTTGAACAAACAGTGGAAGAAACAATGGTCGGAATCTCGATGCGTTGAGGTCACGAGAAGAACATTTGGAATCCACAGTGGCCTCATTTTATGAAGGTATTTCTATGGAAGGTGCTGTGGCGGGGTTTACCGACCAACGTCAAGATTCAGGCACGTGGTATTGGGTCCAATATATGTTCAGGGTGCAAATTGGCTAGCGAAGACCTCACCCACCTTTTCATGGAATGCTCGGCTATTAGAGGTATGGAGGGGAAGGTGTGCAAATGGATACAAAGAACGTGGAAGATTGGGGTTTTCAAGAAGGATTTGGGCCTTGGTGGGAAAAAGTTTTGAAGTCTTGCACTTATCATCTGTACTCAAATTATCAAATACTATTTCTTCAGTAATATTTGGAAGGCCAAGAACTACCGTGTATTTGGTAGTGACCTCTCTGTGGCTAGCTTCTTAGAGATTGTAGAAGAAAGTAAGGAAATAATATATGTGATAGGTAAAAGGGAAAACTCAGATGACTGGCTTAGGGCGATCCTCGCCTTCAGGTCAAGCCTTGCTGTGTAAAGGACTGGGCTTTTGGTAATAGTACGTTATCTGGTACTTCTGTTGTAACCATCTGCCCCTCGAGGCTCATATGAGCTTGAGGCTGATCTGTATATTTCTTGCTGGCATTCTAATACACTCACTCACAATTGTGAGTTTTGCAAAAGAAAGAGAAGGATTTAGATGTGAATCTCAATTCTCAAAATTTGTGAATGGGATTGCACTAAATTTAGATTTTTTTCTCTAATCATGTGGGTGTTCTCACACTCAAACTGGAATTTAGAGGTAAATGTCAAAATTTGTAGGTCATAGGATCACATTGAACATTAGATTTCCTTTGAGCATTTGCATACAATACTGTGCTCTTTCCAAAAAAAGTTAAAAACTTGCATATGAGAAATTTTAGCAGCAAGTTTACTATGTTTGAGTGTTTTTCTCTAAACTTTGTAGGTTTTCTCATTTTCAAAATTTATTATGTTTTTTTTTCTCTAAATTTTGTAGGTTTTCTCATCTTCAAAACTAAAATTTTAAGGTGAATCTCATTGTATCTGGATTACACTAAACCTAGGTTTTTTCAAGCAATTGGATACCCACTTAGATACAAAATGCTTTCACCCAAACACTTGGAAAGTGTATATATGGAAAATTTTAGAGGCAACTTATTACATTTTAAGATTTTTACACTAAATTTGTCTACATTTTATAGATTTTCTTACCTTCAAATCTATAATTTTTACATAGCTCTCAAAAATTATGGGTGAGGTTAAACTAAACCTAAGTTCTTTTAGCACTTGGATACGCAATGTTTTTTCCAAAAGAACTTTGAAAGTCTACATATTTATATCTTGGTTTCACGTGATCTTGTGTTTGTGAAAGATTTTGTTCAGCCTTTGCTGTCATGTACTAAAGATAGTAATATAAGCTCACATGACATTTATGATAGTTTTTTGCCTCTTTCTAGTAGTGGAAATTTGAATGTAAATTCGAATGAGGCAAATGTACAACCTATGGGTTTTTTTGAAATATTACAGATCAGCCTATTACTATTGCAAATGTAGATGATATACTTGATGTGGAAAGGGTTGAGAATGAGCAAGCTAGAGGTATGCCAAAATGGCTGGTGCATACTTTGTGTGACAATAATTTGGATGTACCTTTGTCTATTCGTACTCTTTGAGGTTCTTGCCATGCATCTTATGCATGGAAAGAACCTTTGTCTAGTCGTACTCTTTTAGATTTTTCCATGCATCTTATGCATCAGATTGTTATTCTTTCACTGTGTCTAGATTATGTGATGTTGAGGAACCTCTAACTTTTGATGAAGCACATCATTCAAAAAATTGGATGGCCGCCATGTAATTAGAATATGATGCACTTATAGAAAATGACACTTGGACTTTATGTGATTTGCCTCCTAGCAAAAAGGCCATTGGTACAAAGTGGGTTTACAAGTTGAAACACAAGCTGGATCGTGAGATTGATCGCTATAAGGCTTGACTTGTTGCAAAAGGCTATGCACAGTAGAAAGGCACAGATTATGAAGAGACTTTTGCTCCCACTTGTCGTATGACTACTGTGCATTTTCTATGTGCATTGGCAGCTCATTTTGGATGGGATGTACATCAATCGGATATTGTTACTTCTTTCTTGAATGGTGACATATTGGAGGAAGTTTATGCAACGTAGCCACGTGATTTTGTCATTAAAGGGTGGGAAGATAAAGTGTGCAAGTGTAAGAAATATTTGTATGGGTTGAAGCAATGTCCTTGTGCATGGTATGAGAAATCTGACATTTATTTGGTTAAATGAAGCTTTTGTAACAGTCCAACAAAAAGCACTTTGTATGTAAAACATGAGGGCGATGTACTTCTCATTGTTGTTCTATATGTGGATGCTTTGTTGCTGATCCTACCACTGATGAGACATTGATGGGTAGGTCTGGTGCATATTGCTTTTGTGTACATGGTGGTGTGTACCATCAAATATTAGTTCTTTGCTACCACATGATGCAGGGGTGCCAAAATTCTCCTAGATGTATGTATATGATACTTAACATGAGGTTAGAAGTCATATGAGTGCCCTAGATGGTTTAGATTTGTCCACTCTTGAAGAATTCTCAACAATGATGTGATAATGTAATCCATATGTGATTGCCTTCTACCATGTTGATAGAATGCTGCATAATAACCCTTGTGTGGAGATCACAATGAAAATCTATGAGAATAGAAATACTTTCAAGTAGTACTCGATACCTGTTAGCAATGAAATTGATGCAATTATACTAGGTCAAGGGTGTACAAACAATTGGCCATCGAGACATTATGACACATTTTCAACACTATATCTCAAAGTGTGGTAATGATTCTCATGCTCAATGTGATATTGGTTCTCATAATGATGGTTTTTTTCCAACACTTATACCCAATGCTTTTACCAATGTTGTGGGAGTATAATTGCCAGTTCAATGGCATCGGCAAAACTTCCTACATTCTTAAAGCTCCCTTTTAGTGAGAAGCTTGTTAGTGGGTCACCGCAAGCACTAATATAATATTGTCAATGCATTAGGAGTAGATATAGCTAGGGCATAGAGGCAACTTAGGAGTGTCAATCAATGTGGAGAGAGAGAGAGAGAGAGAGAGAGAGAGAGAGAGAGAGAGAGAGAGAGAGAGAGAGAGAGAGAGAGAGAGAGAGAGAGAGAGAGAGAGAGAGAGAGAGAGAGAGAGAGAGAGAGAGGTCGTTTAACCTCTATATGTCATCAAGTCTCCAACTCAAGAACTAATGTGAAAGCATACTTTAAATGTCTATAATTCCCTGAATTTTCTTAGAAATTTTGATAAACAAGCCACCATAACAATAATGTTCATATTGTTATCAACATCTTCTCTTATTAAGATCCCTTTTTTTTAATGGCTAGACATGACAATCTTTTCCAACATGCATTTAGACCTAAAAGAAAAGTGCCGAGATTCCTTGTTTGTTTTGAAAACATGCTCTTCTTTATTCATGACTAAAGATGATGATTCATGATAAATGGTTATAGGCACCAAAGAGTTGTCCAACATAGAGAGTTTATACACTAATCATACATCTAAGAAACATTTACAATAACAAAAATATAATATTGATAATAGGTGCTTCTCAATCCCTAGACAAAATTGTGGGTAAACTGGTGCATATATCAAGACCCAATTATGGGCAATTGATAGTAGTTGCTTCTCAACCCCTAGACAAAATTGTGGGTAGACTGGTGCATATTTTGAACAAAGATCCATATCCTATTGGAGATATCTATGTACTTTGGAGAACCACTCTATCAGTATTATGCCACTTTTGGCACGTTTAAACCCACCATATTAGAGACAAGGCCAGAATCAGAAAGAGTGAGCCTTGTTAGAACCAAGGTGAGCCTTGTTAGAACCAGGGTGGAAAAATCCTTTAGTCAACCACAATTTTAGTACCAAGACTGATGGGATCCTTGAGTTCGAGAGTTCCAATGACAACACACTAGGGCAATGAGGCTCCAGGCACAATCTATATTACGAGTCCCAAAAACCTGGACTGAAGTAAGAAACGTGTGACCAGACAAGAGATCTACTGAGAGAACTCCAACTAGAGTTCCTAATGGTGGATATGAAGCAAGAGATATCATTTTATGAGAACCAAGAGTGATGAGAATGGTAGCGGAAAAATGATGGATGCGACCATCTCAAATGGCAAAGTGTGTTGCCAGAAAGTACAATGGGTCACGGGATCCCTGTGCACATGTTTCACTCTTTAAGCAAGTCTTGAGAGAGCTGAATAAGTAGTAGATTTACATACTTAGTATAAAGGAATCGGGTTGACTTTGGAAGGAATAAAATTTACATGGTTCTAGTCACTGAATAGTAGAGATTTTCCAAATATAGAGCAACTCTTGTGAGAGCTTGTGGAGGAATTCTCAAAGAGGGGAATCAAGAATAACACAGTTTCTCAAATCTACACCTCAGGAAGAAAGAGACCAAAAAGGTGAAGGAAATTTTGCTTTCCCTTAAGCATTAAATTGAGAGATATCCTATTAGAGAGTTATTCGGGGGGTCCACCTCAAAATATGTAAGGGTAGCACGTGAGTTCACTCGGAGGGGTTTTATATCTACCAAAGAGTTAAAAATTACATGTACAAGAGGGGTTTTAAAGTTGAAAATTGAAAAAAAAATATAGGTGTATGAAGAAAGATGGGTCTTTTAATTCATGATGAAGAGTGTGTGTGTGTGTGTGTGTGTGTGTGGTTTTAAAAATACCTCTTGAATACATGTGATATAGGGCTAGATTTTGAAAGGTGGACCCCCGAGGAGAGTTACCACAAGATAAAAGATTATGAGTTCTCTTCGTAGAGGGATTAAGAAATGAAACTCTCAAAATGGATTTAAATTTGAAGGTGTGCACCACCTTTGAGCAGGTCACTAGAGAAGCATTGTATCTAGTTGACAATTGCAAGGTTTATGGAGAGATATCAGAAGATGCGGACATTATGACTAGAAACGCCTCTTCAACCACAAACGAACCATCAACTAAGTGTAGTGTTCCTACTTCAAATGCACCAAATGTTGATCAAATGGTCGAGGAAGTGATCTTAACAATGAACTAGAGTTATCAACAAAGTTCGAACCTACGACAACAACCACCACAAACAGCTAATGTATCAAGAGTCTTGATGTGGTATGCAATCGAGAAGAAGTATACCAGTCATGAGAAAAACAAGTGTTTTTACAATACAAATTATGTGAGAGAAAGGCCATATGGACCTCCGAGTGTACAACCTTTGCCACCACCACTAAGGTACCATATATGCCCAAATACTACAACAACACAAGGGTGAGATAAGCTGCAACCAGTACTGGTCCAACAACCTCCTTTACCTCAAGACAATAGATCAATTTTTTGATTAACACAACCTGCAGTAGAAGAAATCTCGAGTCAACAAATGTTGCCACAGACTTTGTATTATGAAGAGCCATTAGAAACCTATGGGAACAGGTTGTGGAAATCAGATTTTGCAGCTCAAGTTGTCTTTGTTTGGAAGATTGGATGCCTCATAAAAGGTAACAGGTCAAGATTTTGCAAGCATCATTTTCTTGATGTATTTTGCGATCAGACAAGTTATGTGAGAATAGAAATCGTGTTGTTAGAGACTAGTCACGTCACGTCTCGACAGAAGGGAGTTTCAATCAAGGAACTTTTCCAACCTTAGAGCCCATCATAGAGGAAAGTCTTTCTGATACCTCATCAGAGAGATCTTATACCAATATGACTGAGGGATTCAAGAGTCTGAGTTTAAAGAAGGAAATCAATATGGGAAAGGGACCATCACAAACAATACAAACATGAAAATTTTACAATTGCAATACCACTTTGAAAATGAACATGGTACTCAAATCTACAAAGATGGTATGGATCGTTACTGTGTGAAAATAGAAGAGAGGCCTAGTGAGCTCAAGCTCATAGTATTTGTAGATTATAGTGGCGATTGATACTTTGATGAGGAAGAAAACATGTATTTTGTTGTGCACAATTCCTTTATTGTGAACAAGTGGGGACTGACAATCACCAAAGATAAAGTTGATGTCAAGCCTGAGGAAAAGCCATCAAAGCTAGGCATTCCTAATGCAAAGGTTAGGCGAGTGAATGTGTCTATCACATCAACATGGACAACATGCATGTGGGTTTGTACAAGTACAATAACTGGGAGCAAATGATTTATTACAGATGTGATGAATCTAATGTTAATGAGTTAACATAGCAGAAATGTTTATATGTGTTCATGTATGAAGTGGAGAGATATACTCAAGAGTCATGCTGGACAAGTATGGCCATAGGTACTTTGCAATACACTTGAGAGTAGACTGCAAAGATCTTGAGAAATATGTGCACTTTGGAGGGCCACTCTACCAGTACTATGTCACTCCCAATATTCATAGGCTAGCTATCTCAAAAACCAAGCCAGAAATTGCAAGAGCAAGTCGGACAAGAACTAGAGTGGAAGACTCGTTCAATCGACCACATTTTTTAGAACCTAGACAGATGGGAATCCTTGAGTTCAAGGGTTTCGATGACCACACATCGGGGCAATGAGGCTCTAGACATGATTTACACTACAAGGGTTCTAGACACAAGAACCAAGGGTAGATACACAAGAACCAAGGGTAGATACACAAGAATTGAAGAGAGAGTAACTAACCGAACTCCCTCTAGAGCAGCCATCAATGGGTATGAGGCAAGAGATGTTGTATTAGGGGAACGTAGAATGATGAGAATGATAGTAGAAACATGAAGAATTTGACCATCTCAAGTGACAAAGTGTGTGCCCAAAAAATACAATGGATAAGGAGATCCTTATGTACATGTTTCCCTCTTTAAGCAAGTCTTGAGAGCATATCAAGTCATGGATTTGCATACACAGTATGAAGGGTTTCAATTGGCATTGGAAGGAACACTATTGACTTGGTTCCAACCATTGAATAGTCGAGATTTCCCAAACATTGATAAACTCTTATGCGAGTTTGCTACTACTGAGGAATTCTCCAAAAGAGGAATCAAGCACAACACGGTTTCCCAAATCTATTCTTTTAAGCAAAAGGAGAACGAAAAGGTGAAGGAAGCTTCGCTTTGCTTCAAATAGTATATTGAAAGATGTCCTATGCAAGAGTTACCACAAGATGATTGACTATCATTTCTCGTCATGGAGGGCTTACAAAATGAAACTCTCAGGAAGGATTTGTGCTTAAAGGCATGCACCACATTCGAACAAGTCATTAGAGAAGCATTGTATCTAGTTGGAAACTGTAAGTCGTGTGGAGAGGTAACCAAAGATGCTAACACAACCACCTGCATCATGTCACAATAATCAATATCTAATTCTCCTAAATGATTTTCTCATGTTAACTGATCATTTAATATGGGGAAGTGCCAGGGGAGAAAAAGCTAGAATATTGGTTAAGCTAACAGACCGGCCACAGTAGGGATCCAACGGAGGGAAAATAGGGATCGAAAGGGAAGGCCATCTGCAAAAGAGCCATGTGAAATAATAGTCTTAAAAGACCCTAAGGTTCAGCCCATTAAGACTTCCAAAATGCTAAGGTTCCAAAATTCAAAGGTTGTGTCCAAAGGTCAAACTTTGGAAAAATTGGATGCTTTGTGTGTGCCCCAAAAGTCTTTAGCAATCCCTACATAGGAGGGGGCAAGCCTTGCTTGTAGGGGATGAGAGAGAAAGTCACACACACACACACACACACACACAAGCTCCCTTTACACAAAGGAAATGAGGGACACATGTCAGCTCCCTAGCCCAGATGCCCACAAGGTGTACCCAATTCCTATTGGATGGCCTTGGAGGTGGACCAATGAGAATTAGGCTAGATTAAATCTAGTTTAATTAATTTAAAAAACACTTAATAAAAGAACCAATGAGAATTAAGCCCTCTAGAAGACTATTGGAGAGTCTCCCAAGGGGTCCAATGAGCATTCAACATCCCAATGGCTTGTCTGATTCGTGTTGGCCAGGAGGCAAAGGGGTCCAATGAGAGTTTAGTTGAATTATGAAATTACCTAAAGCTCTCACAAAAGGGGAAAGGGAGACACGTGTCAGAAGGCTATCACTTATGCTGCTTAATTGTCATTGGCTAGCCCTAGGGAGGTCCAATGAGAGGATAGCATGAGAAAATAGCAAGAGGGGTCGACCAAGAGAGAGAGGGGCTGATTTTTGGAAGGCATTATCACACACACACTCACAAAATCTCATGTGTGAAGTAAAGAAGACTCTCTCTCCTTCTCAAGCTTTAATGGAAAGCTTATCACCTACTCCAAGCTTGTGAGAAGGGAGGCCTACACCAACAACTCTTGGCTTTGTGATGCAAATCCAACCAAGAGCCAAGCTTCAATGCATGCTCATCTCCTCTACCATGCTAATTACTAAGCTAAGCTATGCTAAAATGAGTGATTATGTGAGGAGATGTACATCTTTCTCGTAAGAATACTCCTTCTTTCTCTCAATCTACTCTCATACCCCGCTAGCTCTCACCATCTTCGAAGGTGTGTGAGGTCTTGGGTCTGAGACCGGAGACAATTGATGTTGTGGTTGATAAGTGTTTTGCTTGGTGCATGAAGCTTTCATCTTCATTGCACTAGCTAGTCTTGAAGGAACACAAAGAATTGTATTGTACAATGTCTCTCTTGATGGGAGAAACCATAATACAAAGCCTTTTGGAGGGGGGACCGGCTCCATGTAAATCCAGTCCTCAACTAATGTCAATAGCTTAATTTCTCTCTCTTTTGAAAGTATTGTTCATGCTATCTAACTAGGTGTTATGTTGTTTGTTGCTCTCTCCACCCAAGCACTCTTGTAATTCTCATTAGGAATCTATTCTAATGAAATGCTCACTATGTTCATGCTAATTTCCGCTACACACAAGTTTTTAGGCCATTAAATGTTACATTGGTATCAGAGCACAAGGTTTCTCTTTTCTTGCTCAAGAAAGGAGGTCCTCAAGCTAGCTATAAGTGGTTGGTATTATTAATTGCCTGTGAGTAAGTAGAATAGGGATTTTTCAGCCTTGCAGTGCACCTGCCTTTGTGCAGTTAATGGGCATCACCGTCGAGAGATATGGTCTTAATAGTGGAGTCCTATGGGGCTTGCCTACGGCTTAACCACTATTGAGCTATTAGAAGCTTGACAGGAGCCGGTGCTGTTTTGGTGTTGAACGACCCTCTCTTCTATTCCCTGAAATTAATGGTATTTGAGCCACGTGTACACTAGCTTGCTTGAGTGATTTTTCTAAAGGGGTAAAGAGGAGTAGCAACTAGGGCTTGAAGTGCCAAAGTACACCTAAAAAGTTTACACACCTAAAAGTTGTTAGAATGGCTGACAATAGTAAAGAGAGTGAAATTAATGTTGATAGCTTTGATTTTGCTAATGAGCACGCTACTAATGATGCCCCCATGCTTGTTAACTATCTTGTTTCTAGGCTTCAACAAGCCATGGGCAATCCATCTCTCCAAACTGAAGTGCAACGGCAGCTCCGTGCTCATGGGATTCTCCAAGCTCACCACCATGACGAGAGAACACATAGGAAGCCTCCTTGTGATCCCGATTTTAGAGATGTGATTTCAGCCCTTGCATTAGGGAAGAAACAAGAACCATTTACTTTACAAGATGGTTATCTTCTCTATGGCAATAGACTATGCGTTACTAACTCACTACGTGAGAAAGTAATGTATGAATCCCATGATCCTCCTTATGCGGGGCATAGAGGGATTCAATCTACCTTAAAGAGAATTGAAACATATATCTATTGGCCTACCATGAAGAGTACGTTTCTAAATGTGTCGTATGCCAAAAGACAAAATTTGATAGAGGGAAGCAACCTGGATTGCTTCAACCCTTGCCAATCTCTATTCACCATGGGAGAGAATATCCATGGATTTTATCTTTGGATTGCCTAAGTCTATCCATGGGAATACATGAATATGGATGATAGTTGATAGGTTCAGTAAACAAGCTCATTTTATACCTATCAAAAAAATACTATCAAAGCCCATCAAATGGCAACCCTCTTCATTTCACAAATTTTCAAGTACCATGGCTTGCCAATGTCCATAGTGTCGGATAGAGATCCTAGAATGACCAGTAATTTTTGGAAGGTCCTCTTTGAGAATTTAGGGACAAGGCTAAACTTCTCTTCGGCATATCATCCACAAACGGATGGCCAAAGTGAAATAGCTAACCTAACAATTATCGATCTACTAAAAGCCTATGTAACGAAAGTAGATCAAAGATCCCAATGGGAGAAGTACTTACCCTTAGTGGAGTATGCTTACAATAACACTGTACATACTTCCACGGGAAAAGCACCTTTCGAGGTAATTGAGGGAAGATCAAAAAGTCCCTTGCGACTTAAGATACATGGGAAGATCTTCGCTGCAGATGAGTATAGCCGAGACCTACAAGAATCTTTTCAAAAGATTAAGGATGCTATCTCTATCTCACAACAAAGGCAAAAGGCTGCTGGCTGACAAGCACAGAAGAGCCCAAGACTTTAAAGAAAACGATTGGGTCTTATTAAAATTTCCCAAGGCTTGATTAAGGCACACGACAGGCAAGAATCCTACGGGACACCAAAAGTACTATGCTAAACTAGCAAAAAGGTACTATGGTCTCTTCTAGATTCTTAGGCCAATCAATGAGATGGCCTATCAACTCAAGTTGCCCAATCATTGGCTCATACACAATGCTTTCCATGTGAGCCTATTAAAGCCTTACAAAGGAGAGCCACCTCAAGAACCAACTACTGAAGACCCACTGAAGATCGAGGACCATGCAGCCCAAGTCCATTCTCCGACATGAAGACAAGGTACTAAGAGGCGGTAAGACTATCCGACGATATCTTATTACGTTTAAGAATTATCCTTTTGAAGATGCTAGATGGATGCAAGGCATACAATTAAAGGATAACCTAAACCTTGTCAATGCTTACAATGCTTCCCAAGAGTAAGCAAATGTACAAAATGTTAAAAATGAACAAATTTTTTGTCTTATAAGACTCTCTTTTTCTTTATTGTGCACAAAAATGAAGTAGTATGCATGCTTAGATCAAGTTTGCAGAGACGACGTCTCCCAAACACCAAGTAGAGCTTGTCACTCTACTATGGAAGATTGATAGGACTAATGTGCAGACATGCTTGCGGCAGCCTCAAGCTCTCAAGCGCCAAATAGACTAGTCATCCATTGTGGAATGATGTCGTAGTGTAACATAGGGATCCTCTACCCGCTAAGAAAAGCACTAATGAATATGCTTTATCTTCTCTACCATAGTCGAGGACGACTATGATTTAAAGAGAGAGGTAATGTCATAATAATCAATATCTAATTCTCCTAAATGATTTTCTCATGTTAAACTGATCATTTAATATGGGGAAGTGCCAGGGGAGAAAAAGCTAGAATTTTGGTTAAGCTAGTAGACCGGCCACAGTAGGGATCCAAAGGAGGGAAAATAGGGATCCAAAGGGGGGGCCATCTGCAAAAGATCCATGTGCAATAATGGGCTTAAAAGACCCTGAGGTTCAGCCCATTAAGACTTCCAAAATGCTAGGGTTCCAAAATTCAAAGGTTGTGTCCAAAGGTCAAACTTTGGGAAAATTGGATGCTTTGTGTGTGCCCCAAAAGTCTTTAGCAATCCCTACATAGGAGGGGGCGAGCCTTGCTTGTAGGGGATGAGAGAGAAAGTCACACACACACACACACACACAAGCTCCCTTTACACAAAGGGAATGAGGGACACATGTCAGCTCCCTAGCCCAGATGCCCACAAGGTGTACCCAATTCCTATTGGATGGCCTTGGAGGTGGACCAATGAGAATTAGGCTAGAGTAAATCTAGTTTGATTAATTTAAAAAACACTTAATAAAAGAACCAATGAGAATTAAGCCCTCTAGAAGACTATTGGAGAGTCTCCCAAGGGGTCCAATGAGCATTCAACAACCCAATGGCTTGCCTGATTCCTGTTGGCTAAGAGGCAAAGGGGTCCAATGAGAGTTTAGTTGAATTATGAAATTACCTAAAGCTCTCACAAAAGGGGAAAGGGGGACACATGTCAGAAGGCTATCACTTATGCTACTTAATTGTCATTGGCTAGCCCTAGGGAGGTCTAATGAGAGGGTAGCATAAGAAAATAGCAAGAGGGGTCGACCAAGAGAGAGAGGGGCTGATTTTTGCAAGGCATTATCACACACACACTCACACAATCTCATGTGTGAAGTAAAGAAGACTCTCTCTCCTTCTCAAGCTTTAATGGAAAGCTTATCACCTACTCCAGGCTTGTGAGAAGGGAGGCCTACACCAACAAATCTTGGCTTTGTGATGCAAATCCAACCAAGAGCCAAGCTTAAATGCATGCTCATCTCCTCTACCATGCTAATTACTAAGCTAATCTATGCTAAAATGAGTGATTATGTGAGGAGATGTACATCTTTCTCGTAAGAATACTCCTTCTTTCTCTCAATCTACTCTCATACCCCGCTAGCTCTCACCATCTTCGAAGGTGTGTGAGGTCTTGGGTCTGAGATCGGAGACAATTGATGTTGTGGTTGATAAGTGTTTTGCTTGGTGCATGAAGCTTTCATCTTCATTGCACTAGCTAGTCTTGAAGGAACACACAGAATTGTATTGTACAATGTCTCTCTTGATGGGAGAAACCATAATACAAAGCCTTTTGGAGGGGGGACCGGTTCCATGTAAATCCGGCCCTCAACTGTTGTCAATAGATTAATTTCTCTCTCTTTTGAAAGTATTGTTCATGCTATCTAACTAGGCGTTATGCTTTTTGTTGCTCTCTCCACCCAAGCACTCTTATAATTCTCATTAGGAATCTATTCTAATGAAATGCCCACTATGTTCATGCTAATTTCCGCTACACACAAGTTTTTAGGCCATTAAATGTTACACATCACCTCTTCTATAGTTACTGTGTCATCTATGAAATGTAGTGCTCATGCTTCAATCACACAAAATGCTGATCAAGCAGTCAGGGAATTGATTTGCAACATGAACCAAACGTACCAACAGAATCCCAATCTGCGACCAAAACAACCAAGCAGCAAATGCTCCAAGAGTATTGAAGTGGTGTGCCATTGAGCAGAAAAACTTTAACCACAAAACAAATGAGTGATTTTATAACCAAAATTATGTGAGGGAAAGGCTGTATGGACCTTTAGCAATGTAACAATGGCCACCACCTCTGAGGTACTAGATAGGACCCAACAACATAGCACAAGGAGGAGACAAATTGCAACTTTGGTTGGGCCAACAAATACCATTGCCTCAAGAAAATCAAGACATTTTTCGACACATGCAGCCGGAAGAACCACTCATGAATATACCAACGATTCCACCAATAGTTTATTATGAGGGCCTTTAGAAATGCATGCGAGAGAGCTTGCGGGTGTAGCATATACCACTAAGGATAGTCCATTTTGTGCAAGTATAGATGAAGCTACAAAACCTTTGTATGTGGCTCAAACAAAAGAAACCAATTCATGATGGAAAAAAACACACTCATGTTCATAGCAAATCAAAATTATAAGCCTAGAGGATATCCTTCTAGGATATGACAACCAATGGAAGCACCACTAGCTTCGTAGCCGCAAGGATCATGCTATGAATGTGAAGGTGACCATTGGGCACAAGTTTTTCCTAACAAGGATGGGGACGAGTTTGTGCTAACAAGGAACAACGAACAAAAATCTTTGGATTCTGTGATAGATGTGCAATAAATCACCTCATCCAACATTGTGCTAAGAATCCAGACAACAAGGAAAAAGCGACTATGAATGTCATTGGAGTTTTACCTTGTTCTAGTGGATCTAAGTTGGAGCTGATAGTTCTTGTCAAAGTGGTAAGGAGAGCTCAAGCTCAAGAAGCATTAAAAAAAAAGCCAGTGGCAAATGATCTAAAAATTCAAGAACAACTGAGTTTGAAAGTGGGTCAATGTGGACTCAATGAAAATTCTGGAAAGTAAAACGAGACTGAATGAAAGTGAAGAGGCTGAAAGAAAAGATGACCTTGGAGAATGAACTAAACCAAACAAGGGAACGACTCAAACGTGAACAAGAAAACATCAAGGGATCAGAAGTGCCAAACACAACATCAGGTGATTCAGTCTTGGTTGAGAAAGTGAATGAGCACTTAGATTCCATGCTACAAGCCTACGAGGCAAGGCTAAAGAACAACCAAAAAGTGTAGCAGAGATTGTTGACCTATCTGCATCCTGAAATTGAAACCAAATAAATGGAAATGTGTAGCCAGAAACTTTGAAAATTCTTGAGTAAGTAGCATCTCTGCCAGAAAAGGAGAATGTGAGCAAGAGACATTAGATACACGGGTGATTGCAAACACAATGGATGAGGCAAAATCTCACTAGATGCCACCAATTCTTGAGGTAAACAATCATTATGGAAAACAATTAGGAACAAAAAAGATGATAGTGCCACATTGCAATCAACACCCCTCTCGGAGATCAATATGGACCACCAGATTAATCTTGGGTATATACAACCATTGTACATGGATGCAAGGATAGAAGTATACTTAGAGAGTAAATTGGAAACCTTAAGGAATTTACCTTCTTTTGTAGGGGAACACGAGACAAAATATGAGGTGAGGGTTGTGCCATCTCAATGGAATCCAATCCCATAGGTGACTGATAGAAATACCCTACACGATCTGATGTTGTCCCCTATAAGCTGCACCATGACTCTCCTAGAGATTTTGAAGATCAAGCCACATTTATGGAGTCAAATAAGCAAAAAATTGGAGAAAATGGGGTTGAAAGTCCCTTTACAAGATAAACTTGTAGATGAAATCATGGAAACCATTAGGGAAATTTTGGACTCTCAAATGGGCCCTATAAGGACTTTGACTTTGTCCCTCTTGTCCAAAATGGGCACACGGTAAATTTTTTACAAATGAAATCAAAACTTGTCAAACCTTTTGGATTTAGAATGTACTCATCAAGATCTATCCATTGATATATAGCATGCCATCAGATTCCTTGTATTTTAGAAGATTCCATATTTTGATGTGACAACTCCGTCTTATAAATGGAATCTCTCCCCACATTTCAGGTCTATTGGGGAGGCCATAACTTCTACAAATCAACTCCAAATTTGTAGGAGTTTGGGGATTTAGAACTTACTTTCTACCAATGATATGTTGGTTGACAAGGTTTTGACAAAGTGTTAATGTACTTCACCGGGTTGCCCACTTTGGACAAGAGAGACAAAGTCAAACCTCCTTATAGGGCCCCTTTGAGAGTCCAAATTTTCCCTAATGAACTCAACTAGAGAAACCCAAAGCAAAGCCTATACTAATGAATAAGGTTGGGACTGCAGTGAAGGAGAAGAGGGAAACACCACCATACCACTTGAGTACAAAGAAGTTAAGACAATAGCAATACTAGACAATGGGGATGGGGTAGCCATTTCTACAAAAGAAATCTAGGAGAAGTAGGGAAGGCCAGCTCTTAGCACTAGAATGGTAACAGGACACTTTTATGTCCTTGGACACCTTTGTGTCCTGTTAAGTGACCATTTTGCTTGAATTATTTGAAGAGTATGAAAATGAATTTTTAGGTTCTATATATCCACAAATTTTCCTTATGAGCTGAAAAAAACTTAGCATTTTTTTTTGAGCATCGATCTCACCATTAACCTTACTCTTGCACAACATTTTGGAACCTAAACTGTGTGAAAAAACGGGTCCTGTTTTTGGCCTTTTTTCAATTTTTGGCAACTATACCACTCTAAACTTCATGTTTGTGAGGTTTAGATAGCTAGAGGTTAGGCCTTCATAGTTATCAACATGTTTTGATGCTTGTAGGGAGAGCTAAGTGTTAAAATTGAAAGTTATTACCAATTTACAAGAATTGCATAATCCTGTTTTTTGGCCAAAATTAGCACTTTTATGATTTTTTTGGTGGCTTTCTTGATATCCAAATTCAATTTTGATTGTGTAAGTGTAATGTATAACATAAAGCTAATCTTCCTTGAGTTTTGGGGGACCTAATATGCTATATAGCATAGTATATGATGATGGTTGAGTTTTTTGATTGCTGAAGAATACGATACATTTTAGAGTAGCAAGTATAACTTTCTCAATATTGCTAGTTTCTTAGGCCAATTGTGTGTATTTTGTAGGTAGTAACCATATCTAATCATAGACTACAAACTTGGCTAGATATTGAGTAGTTTCTATGGGTTTCTAGAGGTCATAATGCTAAACCCAGTTTTTTAATGTTTGCTGTATTTATCACTTATCATTGCCCCAAAGGTTCCAATTGTAAGAGATCCATTATCCTTTTGACATTCTCCATGGATCCTTTTGAATACAGAGGCCCAAAGGGAACTAAGAAAACATGTATATAGTATCTGTATTGAGCGTGACTATAGAAACTTTGATGATAGGTCCGCAGAATGGCAAAAATGCAACTTTTTTGTACCTTTTTTTTTGCCCAAAAAAATTTAGTGAGGTAAAAGCAACCATATGTTTTGGTCACCAACCCATTGAAGTTAACGGGGCATTTTATCTCATGTCCTACAAAAATCTCCACTCTTATTTATATGCAATCAACCGTAAGAAATTGTTGTTTTGGGCAACATGCACTGGTCCATCAACTTTGGAGGCTTGTAGTGACCAAGGGATGAGAAAAATTACAAGTTTCTCATTTTTTCCATATGTAGTAGTTATTGAACTATAAGCTCATGAAAGGATATTTCAAAATGAGTGGATCTACTATGGTTTTGGAATTTTTTCCCAAAACCCTGAAAGGACACTTTGATGTCCTGTTAGGTTACCATTCTAGTGTTAGGAAAACGTGTATGCAGTTGCAACTAGCAGACATATTCGTAGAGAGACCCTTGGGAATGGTTGAACAAATTATTGTATCCTCTTGCAAAATCAAGTACGAGCACACTTTTGCTGTAGTTGATTTTAAAAAAAGAAACAACTATGAGGCATAACAACGAGGATCACCACAAAAGACCATAGATACGAAGATCTAAATCGAATCCCAATGGAAGCTTTTGGTGTACCTACGGATTTTGGAACATAGCTGCCTGCTTGGTTGATGAAGGGAGCGCATGTTTGTATGTGCGGAGCATCGGAGTGTGGAAGCCTCAAAAAAGAAGATTGTATCCTAGAGCGCTCAGTAAAAGACAAGTACTATGTAAAGGAGCCATTTCCAGAGGAGTTGTTTGAACCCTTTGGCTGGGAACAAATACTGACGACTCTAGATGTTTGCATAAAAAACATAACCCCCAAAACATTCTGCGACAAATATGGCTATGACATAGTGCCGTTCTAGATGGTAAACACTATCTTGGAGCCAGAAGGGGAGACAAAAACCACAAAAACTAACAAAACATCAATTGCAAATGAATAGTGGGCGAAGCTTTTATGAGAGATCTTAGTGACAATGATGAGGATGAGTTCCAGATGCTTGGAGTGAAGACTTAGGGAATGATGCTGAAGACGAGATCTCAAGAAGCTCAAAAAATGAAAATATGCCAAAAAAAGAGGAGTCAATCTTCTATGAGTTTCCTAACCAAAAATTGAGGTGACAAAAGAGATATTAAATACGAAGAGTGAGAAACCAACAAAACCAATTTGAGAAACCAATGCGTAGATTGATGACCAAAACACAATATCTCATGCTCATGGGAGCAGATGACTATGTCTGAGAAAAATCACTAGGAACCATTGAAAGAAACAACTTCTTGAGAAAATCCAAAGAGGCATAGTAGAAAGAAACCCAAGGACAACCAAAAAATCAACAAAAATGTCCAAAAAGTGAACAAAAAAAAAAACCAAAAGTTAAAACGAACACTTAAAGAGGTTTGGACAACTGATATGGAAAGTGAAGAGGAGTCCAACACGGAGAAAGTTGACGCACCCTCTCACTACAAAAAGTACACCATCCAGAGAACGAAGCCCTATGTAGGTGACCTTAGACTACCGATAGATAGTGATTCAACAACCAATGAGGGAACTTAAGGTATTAGATACATTGTATGATGGGCTTGAGAATGCAAAAAGATACAAAATTCTAGAGGAATTGTGGTCACGCAAGAAATCACACTATGATCATTTACCATTAACCCATTTGTTTATGTGGTGCATATGCACGTGTCAAGAGAGATAGACAGAAGCTCAAACCAAACTTTACTAAAGGTTTTGGGCCAATGCTATTTTGACAATGGCTCACATTATACACAGATCACCTAGGAAGCCATTGAATTACTAGATTCAAGAGGAGTTGTGGTCAAGCAAGAAACCACACTATGATAATTTACCTATCTTTGGTTGCAAGGCATTTGGTCCCATGGGTAATATATGACCATCGTGGATGATAATTCAATCAATAAATCTCCGTGTGTGTGTGTGTGTGTGTGTGGGGGGGGGGGGGAAACCACTATGATGCCTGCCTATGATCACATCAATATTCTCTCTCTCTCTCTCTCTCTCTCTCTCTCTCTCTCTCTCTCTCACACACACACACACACACACACACACACACACACACACACACACACACACACACACACACACACACACACACACACACACACACACACACACTGTGTTACTTGCCTATACGATTCTCTAGCATAATTGACATCCTGGATTCTATTAAACATGCTTCCTAGTTTCACTATATAGGGTATCCACCATGGTATATGGCCCTTATAAATCGTAAGTGATACTAAAAACCTAAAAAAGTGGTATACTGCCTTTTGTGGCCATGAAGGCACTATGGTGGTTTTTTGCCTTGGCAAACCGCATCACAGGCGGCCTCGCAGTCTCGGATCCCCTGGAGGGGCTCGCTCCACTCATTACTCTCTACACGCTACACAGTGATGCCGGCCTTCCTCCTTCTATTTAAGAGGTGAGGGCGCAACTCTTCCCCTCACTTAGCTTTATGTGAGTTTTCCTTGAGAAAAGTATAAAGGATTATGTATCTATTCTCTACTGCACCAAAATATGGAGCTTGCAACACAAACAACACAAGTTGGCACTTTGCTTGTTATCATGAGTTTCGCTGCAAACCTATTTTTCAAGGCAATATAACTGTTATGGTGTTGCTCTATCAGTTTGATGGTATGGCACATTGTGTGGTTTTGACTCAGCGTAGCAAAACTTGTTTAAAGATTGTTGGTCAATAAGTACATGACATATGGTTGATGGTTTTTGTTGGCAAAGCTTTGACCCCCCTACTGGGTTTCGGTTTTCAGTAAGCTCTACATAATACAATTCTGTGGTTTTGATTATAGGTGATCTTTAAAATTTGGGGTATGACATATTAGTTGTTGCCGCTTAAACTCAGTAAAACTCTGATTCTTGGTAGCTCTACATTAACTGCTCACTGTTTTTTTTTGAAAAATTGGGGTTGCTGCCACTTGGCTTGGCAAGGTAGTACTTTGTCGATAATGACCTGACAAACTGATGGTGCTTACTGTTCATTCAAAAGCTTTGGGATCGACTTGGTACTGTTGCTTAAGCATGGTATATTGATCATTGTCACATAAATCTTGGTAAGGCCCACCGTTTGGGTTGGCTAAGTGAATAGTGGGATTTTTGACCAACTGTGCACTGATGTTGGATGTTTTTACTCGGGTTTGTGGGGGAGTTTGCCCCGATTGCATACCGATGTTGTACTTGTTCATTACTTGGTTGTTTGGATGAGATAATGCAATACATTATTTACATTCACATGGGCAGGTGTAGTTTCTTGTTTAAGAAAAAAAAAACACTGTATAATCATCTAGTCATTTTTTGGTTTTGACATTCGGAACTAGCTAGATACCACTTGGTTTGCTAAGAGATTGGATTCCTTATAAGCATAAATTGTATCTGTTTTGAATAAACAAAAACAAGTTTGAACTATTAATGGAAATTTTTAGGCTTCTTTTATGGCTTCATATTGATGGAGCCTCATAAATCTGGCAAAAAAAACTCAAAAAATTGTTTGATGGGGGGATAAGACACTTGGGTTAGCAGGGGTTATGGCCTTCTAATCAAAATAATATTATATTTATACTAAAAATTAACTTTGGGATAATAATTTTTAAAAAAAAATGGAACACATAAATACTTTGGACTAAGCTTGTAAAGTTTAAAAAAAATTTGTGAGATGGACATGGATAACAACTTGTATAGTCCATTGATACGTGTAAAACACATCCAAGGATAACATATATGTTGTCTTGTTTGGATGGATGCAGGTAAGGACTCTATCTTATCTTGGGAAAGTTTTTTTGGCTTTTAGGAGTTGTCCAATACAAGATTACACATACACCTACTGCAAGGGAAGTACTTATGTTATCTGTATACTTGAATGAGGCTTCATTCTTACAAACATTGTACAAAGATAATTTTTACAAAAATTCTTACAGACATTCTACAAAGATTATTTGTATTCTGAATTGTTTTTGTACTTATCAGTTCCCTTATTCTGGAGCCAACTGTCTTTTGAATGTAAAAGTTCACTTATGTCTTATTAATTATGATAAAACAGCCACACACACACACACACACATACATGTGCGCGCACACACACACACGCGCGTGCACACACACACATGCAGACAAAGCCTGCATGCTATGAAATAGAGATCAAGCCAAGCCCAAGATAAAATTGAGCATCATTGCAAGGGAGTAATTTCTCATCATTGGCTTGTCTTCACATCATCAATAAAGCAATTTGAGATCACACAACCCTCACTACTTCCCTATTGCAATGTCCTCAATTTTGCATAGCATCCAAGAACCATTTTTCAGAGTGCAACTTGTGGAGATTCATCAATTGAAGTACCAAGCTGAAGTAAGAGGTAAACACCATGGATCTATCTTCATTTAACAAAGATTGCAATTGCTTTGTTTTTGTGTGTGTGTGTGTGTGTGTAGTGGTGGTGGTTGGGGGGGGGGGGGGGGGGGGGGGAGGGGGGGGGGTAATGTCTTCTTCTATTTGAGAGAGAGTGAATGATTGGAGGGATCAAGAATTAGGAATTAGTTAAATTTTTTGGTTGGTAGGTCTATGGAGGAATCCATGTACTATAGAGAGGTTATTCTTGATGATGGCCACTTGGTTCAATTGTGCACTGCAAGTGAAGAGTGTTGTCCGCTTAAGGTGTGGTACTTTAAAAGGATCGATGTGGACCACCTATTTGATAAGCATGGTGCCAATATTTCACATCTTAAATGTAAAAGTGGACGTCTATTTGTGTTGTTTGCAAATGCATCTATGGGAATGTAGAGGATATTTGTCACACTCGTTCTAAGGACCCTATTTACAAATATTGACAAAGTTTTAAGGCTCAACATGCCTGCAAGGAAAGGGGGGGAATAAAGAATGGAGAGTGATTGACCAAGTTTAGAGGATGGTTGCTAACTCAAAGGAAGAATATGTCGTTGAGAAAGTGGTGAGAGCCATGAAGGCTTATTTGGTTGAAAAATATGCTTAGATGGAGCGCATTAGTAAGAGGATTTTGGAGGGCTACGATAAATAGGTATGTATAAGATATTTTATGTAACTTCTCTTTTTGGAACCACATAGATCCATGTTGTCTTATGTTTATGCACTCTCTTCATGTTTAGGGAAAAGTGGTAGCTACAAATGTTGCTCCAATATTGGCTAATGTTTGCCTAACTGATGTCTACCAAGCAAGAAGCTGTTGAGAATGTAATCGAGGAGAAAATAGGGTTTTATTTCTAGCACATAGTGCTTTTCTATAGTCATAACTAGAGCATGCTTTATGTACTATACTTCAATCCAATATATGAGATTGGTATGTGTAGCACAATCTCGTGGGCATTGATAATCAAGGAGCACTCCTGACTCTGAAAAAAGTACAAGAAAGTTTAATGATGGGCCTCCCTTGCTATGCTCATTGCAAGCATGTGATGCAATAGGTGGAGACAAAAGCACTCCAAAACACAAAAATATCAACATTAACAAGGTTTGGAACATTAACAAGCTTGCTTCTTTCATAATTTATTAATGAGGGTTTTTGTGAACGTTTTGTTGTTGGTGTTATAGATTCATTTTTCTGTGGGTGGAAACTCAATTAAGGTCATTAGTGACTCTCCAATACCTAGCTCAAGTGTGTCTCTGACTTTAGTATTTTCAAACAAAAGCTTTCACATGGATTTCAGTTCTGACACCAAGCATGCACCTCGTGAGTTCATAAAAAAGTTATGGTCTTTAATATCTACTAGTATGGGACACGCGCGTTGCTGTTGCCAAAAAGAAGGTATGCTTTAATTGTAGAAATCTTTGATCTCATCCTTTCCTTAGTGGGGCGAGTAAATTTCTATGACTTTCATGCGAGCTTTTGGAGATCTACAATACTGACAGTTCAACCACCATCCTAACTACTTTCTGCAGGGCAATGTTTGACAACTCATAAGGTGTAGACATGCCACTCTACACATTCACATCAACCAAGTATAACTTTTGGATCAACACTCTATCATACAGAGAGAGAAGTCATCTTGGACTCAATGCTCTTTATCAATCTGTTGTCCTTTTCCAGTACACCACACCTGACATACATCATGTCCATTATGTGCTAGCACCTATCATACTTTCTAACAACCATGTTGCAAAAAAAAAACTCATCATAAATTCTATTCGTCAATATATCCACTACCTGCAAAATTCACATCAACCAAGTACAAACCTGTCTTGTCGATCAACATTTTATCATTCAGAGAGAGAAGTCATCTTGGATTGAATGGTCTGTATCAATTTGATTCTCCTTTGCAAGTACACCACACCTGCTGACATACATCCTGATCACTATGTGCTTGCACCTAGCATACTTTCTAACCAATGTGTTGCAAAAAAAATATCATCATAAATTCCATTCTCCAATATATCCACTACCTGCATAATTTCCAATGCCGATAGGTAATTGCATCTTGAGGAAAATCCCTTTCCACATTGGCGGATAACGGCCTAGTGCGTATTATCCTAGCCATGTCCATGTCCTTGTGGCTCCAACATCTACATTGACCAATGTCCCGACACACATATTGCTCCCATACATTGCCTTCTGCTATGCATAGATTTAGTGTGCTATGTTATCCTAACCCAACAACATACACATCCCTCGCCCCTTCATGAGCACTTATATTCACCACAACAACCTACCCAATAAGAGGTACCTATGTCCTTCCATGAATTGTTCCCATTCAATTGGTTTGACTTGAGATTTCCCCTTTCAACATTGCTCTACTCTTTGCCTAGCCTGCTACAGTGTGCTCTTACATGTTCTCATTTGAATGCTTTGCCAGGTTATTTTTACAAAAAATTCCTCATCCATGTGCACTTTCTAAGTGACCTTAAATCACTAAATGTATGGAAATTAACAACCAGATATTTTAGAAATGTCTCTCTTAGCAAATGCGTACTATCAAAGAGGTCTACCAAATGAGTATGTGTTTCTACTTGAAATAATTTCTAAGAGAATTCCTTATATTTCTCTTCACCATGCAAACATTGCTTAACCAATATTACATCAAGAATAGGTTGTCGAACCCTGAGTTTCCCTCGTCTTTCGCACCTACATAATAGCATTACTTCACATGGTGACAACATGCATACTTTTTCCACACATTCTTAGCCATGAGATCTCCCTATACACATTTATGTCCCAACCATGATATGGACTCTCAGTCCTAACGCTCATTTTCCCAATTCTTGAGAATCAACTTGTTTATCAGCACCACATTCCCTTTCCTCCTCCTCCTCCTCCTCCTCCTCCTCCTCTGCCTCTCTCTCTCTCTCTCTCTCTCTCTCTCTCTCTCTCTCTCTCTCTCTCTCTCTCTCTCTCTCTCTCTCTCTCTCTCTCTCTCTCTCTTCATACCAAGTGTTTAGTTCAAGACTTGTTAGGTAAATTTTTATTGTCCTTTGGGCTTATATCGCTATCTCTTTCTTGTGAATAAGAAAGTGTAGCAACACATATCATCACATAACTTATAGTAGAAATCTCCACCAACAAAGTCTGGCACGACACAAAGAGAAAGGGGCCAATGACCTTAGGATCTTTAATGTCTCTTAAGATTGAGTTGGGAAGCATGCTCTCTCTCTCTCTCTCTCTCTCTCTCTCTCTCTCTCTCTCTCTCTCTCTCTCTCTCGGGTAGAAAAAGTGGCTGTATACTCTGTACAAAAGAGATCTATGGAGATGCCCAAAGGTCTATCCCCCACTTTTCAACAACAGTTTTGGTCATGCATCTGGATCCTTAGGATCAGATGTGCAAGATATACTATTTCATGTGGATGATTGTGCATGAAAGATTGCTTATTAGCACTCGGGATGAGATAACTACTCATGATCCGACTTGCCAAGAGGTACTTTGCATCCTAAGTCTTTGAGACACTATTTTTGGGTTTGCCCATATGCTCGGAGGATAGTTTGCTGTTTATTTATCAAAGTGGACATTCATGATGGGTTTGTGATGTGGGGTATGTTGCAATTTTTGGGGTCACACATATATTTTTAGGCTCATCGACAGATTTGGTCTTCATGCTTGCTTCATTGGGGATATAGATTGGGCACTCTAAATATGATTCTAGGTATAGGTCAACAATTGGACCTCCACTAGTGGGATGGATTTTTTCCTACAATCTATAGCATCACTCTTTGGACTATATAGAAGGCTCATTGTTGCTCACATTCTGGGCTCAAAGTCTTCTCCTACATCCACCACTGCGATAGAGCTACTACATACTCTTTGCAACCAGCAGGATACTTCAGCACGCTCCTCCAGGGTGGCAAAGAGGCGTAAATTCTCCTTTCTTTGGATATGGGAAAAATCTTCAGCTCTTTCAAGTTTGGACTATGGTCATACGACATGCCATTATGCACCTCCACATTGATTCATTTTGCATTCCTCATACAGGTCACCTTAATGTAAACATAGCCCATACACTATTCTCTCTCTCTCTCTCTCTCTCTCTCTCTCCTCTCTCTCTCTCTCTCTCTCTCTCTCTCTCTATCTATCTATCTATCTACCTACCCTTTGGCATGTCTATCTCAAAATTTAGGGTGGGTGTCTAGTACCCTTCTTGTGATGCTCTTATGACTCTCTCTCTCTCTGCTCATCTCTCTCTCTCTCTCTCTCTCTCTCTCTCCCCCCACCCCCCCCCCCCCCCCCCCCCCCCCCCCCCAAAACTTAAGTCAGCTACTTTACACAAGCCTATGCTATTGAACCTCTACTTCTCATAACTGAGGGCCCGATATATGCCATTATGAATCTTTTCAACTTCTACAATTTCACCTCCATGAAGCTCTAGCATTTCTCACAATTTGGCAGCAATTGCTCACTCTTGCTCCTCCCCCTCTAACACACAATACTCTTTATCTTCTCCTAGTGGTTCATCAATATGCCCATCTTCCTCTTCCCCAGCATTAGGCTAGCCAACATATCCAATTGTTACGGCGCCTACTATGGTGTCCATCCTACGGGTGTCTGGAAATATATAGCATTTTATGAGGCACGATTGCATGTCCGGCAATGTGTAGCCTTTTATGAGGCATGATCGCATGTCCCAAGCTTACCAGCTAATCGACGTGTTCAATTGACAGAGGAACTAGGGCATGGGGGAGCCAGTAAAATTAGAGCATTAGACATTTCTTGGTCATCGGCACCTACCCCTTGATACCTAAACATTGGCGGCTCTCGGTAATATAGCTAGGACCTGATAGCTATCCGTTATTGCGCTCTTCCAAGAGCTCCCTTTTTTTATCTCCAAAACCAGCATCTCCTCCACCAATACCGTGTTTAGTAAAATCTATCCAACAATCGACATTCTCAACACCTCAATGTGTCTCCTCCCAATCTATCACCACCACATGATCAGCCCTTAGAGAGAGAGAGAGAGAGAGAGAGAGAGAGAGAGAGAGAGAGAGAGAGAGAGAGAGGAGAGAGAGAGAGAGACTGCCATCCAACCATGCGCAGTCGGGTGGGGGCCCCCCCCCCCCCCCCCGTGTGTGTGTGTGTGTGTGTGTGTGTGAGAGAGAGAGAGAGAGAGAGAGAGAGAGAGAGAGAGAGAGAGAGAGAGATCCAGGGAAATTCAGGCTCTCGGCTGACTCGGAGGACTGAGTCGGAGAGAGAGAGAGAGAGATTGTCATGCTTATATATTGTGTGTATGAGTGTGTGTGTGAGTGAGAGAGAGAGAGATAAGCGCTTGTGATTTGACTTCTTTGTGTAGGCTTTTGGAAAAAAAATTCAAGCCCTCGACTCCCAAGCGTTCTCTCTCTCTCTCTCTCTCTCTCTCTCTCTCACTCACACACACACACACACACACACACACACACACACACACACACACACACACACACATAGGCTGTGCGTCTCATAGACAGATGTACCAAGAGAACGTAGGGCAGAAATCATGCAAGGATTCTTTCTCTCTCTCTCTCTCTCTCTCTCTCTCTCTCTCTCTCTCTCTCTCACAAGGAGACACGCGACGACAGCCTGCTAAGAGTCGGAAACGCTGTATGGGCTTGGAGGATTTGACACGTGGAAGTCCTCTCCTTCCTCAAAACTTTTAAGCTCCATTATATAAGTATAGATAGATATTGCATTTCTCATTAATTTATTTGCATAGCTTCATTGTTTCTCTTCCTCTCTATGCAGGTTCGAAAGTGACTTGGCAATCCAAATCTTGTCTAAAAGATTCAACCAATTAGTTGAAGTGGATATAAAATTTGTGGATGTGTTCACATACATGAAGGGATTTACCATAACCATGACCTTATTCTACTTGTAAGTGATGGTTGACCATCGTTGATGAATGCACTCTCTTCATTGCAATGGATGCTACATTAGCTTGATTAAGGTACATTGGCTTCTATCTTTGTAAGCGGATGGAAGATGTTGGAGAGGGGGAATGGGGAACACACCCAAAACGCAAACATATTGCCTCACCATAGCTCAAGGAATTCACAACACCCCTATCCTCTCAGAAACACCTTCAAAAAATCAACTTCACGCTCACACACTACCACTTGTACACCTCTCAACACATGCACGCTAGCAAGACTTCCATTTAACTCACAGACACTATCAATGCTCGCTTTGACACGCCAAACACAGACCACCACTCAAATTCTTGCTCCCTTTACACCACAAAAAGCGGGTTGCGGACACACACTACCGCCAACATTAACACGTGCAAAGAGCAAGAGAGAAGAGATGTAAAGGGGAAAGCGATGCCAAAAACAAGGGGCAATGACCTTCAATTGATTAGTCGGGGCATGTACCGTACCACCCAAGCGCCATAGATGGTGAGTTCTTACAATAAAACGGCCTTCAAAAATTCACCCTTGCTCTCTTGCACTCGTCTATTCCAAAACAGGTCAAAAGTCCTCAATAATTACAAAAAAAAAGGGGTTTGTGGGGGAGCCCTATCCTTTTTGGCTTTCTAAAAAAAACTTTAGTGTTGTGTTGGGTTAGGGAGACTTTCATTGTTTTGAGTGCACAATGGAGACTTTGGAGACTTACATTAATGCTATTTCCCTTTTTAAGTGACGATTGAGACTTACCTTAAATGTCATTTTGGTTTTAAAGTATTAATTGGATATTTTCTCTTGCATTCTATTCTTTTAGATAGAAAAAGTGAAGCTTCACCTTGCTAAATTCTAGGAAGTTCTATATATGCATATACATAACACACACATACACAATATAAATAAATAAATATATACTATATACTATATGTTAATGAGATTTTTTATTATATATATAATTTATTTATTTATTTATATATTTAGATATACACACACATATACATATATATGCATGCATATGAGAAAACCATGGTAAAGAGAAAAAAAATCGATGCAATGATGTCAAAACTTAGTACAAAAATACTACAAATTTCAGAAGATTTGCTAGTATTTTTGGTTTGTTTCTTGGCAAGGAGGACACTTGATCTCTTAATAAAAGAGACATTCGTGAACACTGTTTCACCTCATATTATTCTAGTTGAACTCAACCTCTCGATTTTATCACTTCTATACTATATATAATGGAGCTTAAAGTTTTCGAGGAAGGAGAGTGACTCCACGTGTCACTCTTAGTTCTTATTGTTTTAGAAAGCCATCGTGACCCTTTCACTTGTTTAGCAAGTTATGATGTGATTGGACCCCTTGGGAGACTCCATTTGACCACCTTTTGCAATGCTTGAGAAGTCTCGGACTAGTAACCCCTTCACTTTCTGTCACACTTCACTTCTTGAGCTCATGGAGGGGGAAACTAGCGCAGTCGCTAATGCTCCTTGTCCTCTTGCCTTCAAAAAAGTTTTGGGGCCAATACCTTGTGTGAAATGGCCCTGAATCAGGCGCCTGCTGCCACATTGTCATGACGGACACCACCACCACCTTCACCTCACGTTGTCGGGCCGCCACTCAACGGCCAAAAATCACCGCCTATGCTCTTGCACGATCGTGCACATCATGCACGCAACACCATGGGCCAAACGCCATCGCCTCAAGCCTTCTTTTTACTGAAAGAAAGGTCTATTCTAGTAGATACAAAAAGTGAGTAGGGTTGAGCCCATTTCATTTGAGCCAGAATCCACAAAGATTCTTTTGCAAGCTTAGTGCATGAAAGCAAAGTGAAAGAAAAGTAAAAAGGGGACCAAGAATGTTTTCATTACAATGTTTTCATGAATTTTAGAGCCAAGAATGTTTTTTTCATGGGTTTTAGAACAAGACTATTTTCAATATATTGTTCATTGTGCCTCTTCCTTGGCAGATCCCTTTTTTTGGGAACCAAGGTTTCTTGGCAACCTCCTCCTATTGGGAGGGAAACCTTACATGTCTTGTGGTGAGCTAATTCGTAGAAAGCTAGGCATGCTCTGGTTCGTGACTAGAAGAGAAGGGGATGGTGCAAGCAATTTCCATGGGGAGTTTATTTCAAGGGGGAATTTGTCCATCCACACCCCAATCCTCTTGAAGGAGGCTCACCTCCAATGCACCTCTACTCACTGGTCATGGGCAAAGTTCTCCACAAGGTGTATGATAAATCCGGTAGAAGGCCCGTATGGCCAGTTTCTCGCACATGGTAGTTTTATAGAGGGTTTGGGATCTACTAATGGCCCTCATGTGTGTCTTCTAGACATGTGCAAGGATCTGTGTCAGTTTCTTTTTGTGTCCCGTTTGGTGACTTAGGATGTTCTTGGCATTATTTGTTGCTGCCTTTATGGTCAATTGGTAGTTATTCGAGGGTGGGGTGGAAACATTCCTAGCTCATTGGCATCCTTTGCTCAACTTTTCTTTTTGTTGTGTGCCATATCAACCAGTCTTTCCTTAGTTAGGGTCACTCCCTTGTTATCCCTTGGTTGTGGTTGTTGGTGTGTCAATGTAGCTCCCTTGTCATCCGTCTCTCATGATGTGGATCTACAACTGCCCTAGCAAGGGTCGAGCAAGGGTGCTTTTGTGAATTTTTTGATTATCAATACCTTCTCCACTTCTCCACTCACTTTTTGTATGGGCAAAAAAAGTCATAAAACAATTTCACACAAATGCTTCCCCAAAGTTTAGTCACAAGAATTAGTGTTCGAGAAAAGTGTGCCTCAGCTTAGCCTTGAGCCAATTGAAAATCCAAAACAACTAGTTGAAGCGAGGGGGAGAAGGAGAAAATCCTCTTGAAAAATTTAAGAAAATTTTCCCACTGTTGGTGATGGCAATGGTGGATGCAAATGCTATAGAGAAAGGCAAAAGAGGGAAGGTTGGAGGGGGTGGAGGGCAGGTTTGAGTTCCTTCTCTATGTCTTTTTTGGATCTAATCCAAATGGGGATGGTGATTCCTCAAGGAGGGGGCTTCTTTCTACTTGGACACTTGCCCAACAGCTTGATGCTGGTAACAATAGTCATGTGGATGAGAGGTGTTGATGGAGCACGTAGGCAAGGAGGGTGCATGCAAGGTCACACGATGGTCAAGTAGGTCAAAAAACTTAAAACTAAAGTGAATAGACCTCTCTTTTGGTAGAAAGAAAAGATAGAGAGTTTTAAAAGGAAAAAAAAAAAGCCTCCCTCAAAGGATATGCGCTGGACTAAAAAAGAGAGGTCTCTCTTTTTCTTTCACTAAAAGAAAAGGTAGCTTCAATTTAGTTCTAGGTTTTTTGGACCTATCGTGAGTGCATAACAGTGCTTGATCGCCTAAAATAGGTGTGCCTTGGTCATTGATCTACAAATGAAGGGATGTTGAGGAATGTATGAAGGCATGTTTAGAGCTCCTGCATGTTGAGGGTTTTTGGAGAGTGGAGAGATGAGAGGATGCGCATAGGTGGGGAATCAATGGTGATAGCAACCAGCAAGGTGGGAGGCCTTCTCCCACCTTATGTAGGGACTTTAGAGAGGGGAGGGGGACCTTAGGCTGGGGCACGTGCTTTTAAACCTCTGCTTCTTTAAAACAAAAATCCCCTCTCAAAGGATTTGCTCCGACGGAGGCCTTAGAGGGAGGAATTTTTTTTGTAGGTCAAAAAACTTAGAACTAAATTGAAATTACCTTTCTTTGAGTAAAAAAAGGGAGAGACCTCTCTTTTTTAGTCCAGCGCAGATCCTTTAAAGGAGGCTTTTTTTCCTTTTAAAACTCTCTATCTTTTCTTTCTGTTCCCCGCCTATGCGCATCCTCTCGTCTCTCCACTCTCCAAAAATCGTCAACATGCAGGAGCTCTAAACATGCCATCATACATTCCTCATTTGTAGATCAATGACCAAGGCACATGCTTTTTCAACACCTATTTTAGGCGATCAAGCTCTGTTATGCACTCATGATAGGCAAGACAGAAAGATGCAGGCCTCCATACGCACGCACGCGCGCACACACACACACACACACACATAGAGAGAGAGAGAGAGAGAGAGAGAGAGAGAGAGAGAGAGAGAGAGAGAGACAAAAGAGTAGGACGTGCATGCCCTCCATGTCCCCCGTTCTTCTCTTGATCCGAGCTGCAATATTAAGCCACCTTTTAGGACACCAAGAAACAAGGTAGGGATAGCATCATCAGCTTCAATTGAGGTGATTCTTGAACTATGAGACAAGGAGAGAAAACGCACGAGAGAGAGAACGATTCACCAACTGCAAGATTGTTGCATGCATGCTTGTCAACAACATCTTCTAATTTCCAGCTAAAAAGGATTTTCAAAATCATGTGAGCCCTATTACTACTTTGAAAAAAAACCTACCTCAAAGGATCTGTGCCGGCGCAGATCCTTTTGAGGGGTTTTTTTCCTTTTAAAACTCTCTCTCTCTCTCTCTCTCTCAATATAGTTCGGCATACTACTACATATACTACTCAATCGTCAATTTACCTCTTATTTGTAGAATATAGATAGACAACACATTGCGTTTCCTTTTACCCAAAGGATCTGGCATTATGACGTCCTCTGTATGCTCCTTCGTTCTGCTCGCCTCCCTGCGCCCTCATTGGCCCCCCATCTCGTGCTCCTTTTATACAAGGTTGAGACAAAAGGTAGCCGCACATAAATAGGAGTTTATGCACTGGTTATGAGAGAGGAGCGTGAGAGAGAGGAGCCCAAGCCATGCTAGACTGGAGCCTGAACGTTGTGCCTACCTTGATTTGCGAATGCAAGGAACAACCTTCTTTGTAGTGTGTGTGTGTGTGTGTGTGTGAGAGAGAGAGAGAGAGAGAGAGAGAGAGAGAGAGAGAGGGAGAAACAGAGGGCATGCGGGTTGTTGCCACTGCAATGTCTACAAAAAGGGTAGCTATGTAGAGAGAGAGAGAGAGAGAGAGAGAGAGAGAGAGAGAGAGAGAGAGAGAGAGAGAGAGAGAGTCCTACTCAATGCGGTCTATTCACTACACAAAAGCCAAAGGGAGATGGAGATGGTACCACTAGACTTGTGGCCTAGCTTGCACACAGATGAGATGAAGAGAGAGCAAGACCATGAGCCCATGTACCTATAGACACGCAAACATGTAAATATCTACAACTCTCTCTCTCTCTCTCTCTTTCTTCCTCTCTCTCCACCACATTGCTTATCCACTTTTTGTCCAAAAAAATTAAAGCATATGCAGACAATTGGCAAACAAACCTGCCCTCATCCCTTTCATTTTAACTTTTCAAACCGAGTTCCTTTCAAAAATCAAGGGAATCTCTTCACACTCCCCTTAATGAGAACGTTTTGCCACACTAGCTATTTACTAAATGGCCCTAATTTTCGGAGCAGCTCACATCAGTGGGAATCTTCAGAGATGCGCACTGGTTAATCAAACAGGAAAAGGCAGTGGTCGCCATCTAGCGGGCGCGTGTCAACGCTCGAGAGCAGCCGATTTTTTTTTGCCAGGCATCGCAGGTGAGACGACTTTTGTGTATGTCGTGCAGTCGAGGCAGAGGCGGACTCGCTGCAGTCGAGGAATGCAGTTGCGTAGGGAGTTAGGGGGAAGCCCACGAGACCAGGCTCGAAGCATGGGGGTGGTCTTCTGCAGGCTGAGAGATATACGGGGAGGGAGCTGTATAAGGAGTGGGGTAGGAGCATAAATTGGCAGGAAAGGTAGTAGAAGTGTCATACCCCCTTGAGATTTTGTCTCAATCTGCAGCTTACTTGACCTCTTTACGAAACTGCTTGAGAGACAGAAAGAGAAAGAGAGCACAGGTGGAGGCGGGATAGCGTGTAAGCTCGACGGTGGAGGCGGGAGAGGCCTTGACATCTTCTCGCAAAAGCATCAACTTTTTGAGTGGAGTGAGTGTTGCCTGCAGGGGAGAGAGAGTGTGTGTGTGTGTTTTGTTGGCTAGGGCATGACGGAGACAAAGGTTGCAGGGCAGCTCGGTGGGAGGAGCGAAATTTGATGCTGCACTATACGCTTCGCTTCGGTCAAGAAGAGAGGAGAGCGTTGCATGCTTGCTAGAGCAAGCAAGAAAGCAAGGCTCTCTCTCTCTCTCTCTCTCTCTCTCTTACTAGTGGCCCGGTGTTGGAGCCAGGTAAGCAGCTTACTTCTTGCTCATGCCCAGCTGCCTCATCACTTGTTGAAGGAAGCAATGCGAGGAGACTTACGAGGTCATGCAGTGTAAGAGGGATGCGAGAAGCACTCTCACAGGGCAATTGCTCGGTACATGGTAGGCGTAACGGGAGGAGCAGGACGACCAGCGGAGGGGTGAAGCTCCACGCGACTCACGGGGTGGTGCGCTAAGATTGAGCGCATCTCTTTTTCTCCTGCAGCTGTGCATGTATTTCTTGGTGCAGGTCTGCAAGTGACTGGTCGTGAGAACCATCGTGGAGGGGAGGTGGGCGGTGAACACAATATAGCGTGTGCACTGGCTGCAGCTAAGAGCGTTAAAAGTTAAGCAACCCAAGGAATCTAAATTAATTAATGAATGTAAGTTAGACCCCGCAATAAGTAGTAGCTCTTTACCATCACCCAATTAATTTGCTTTCAAGATTCTAAGGCAATCAGTGAACTAGAAACTAAAACACACAAGGCTATATTTCCATCACACGCTCTACACTGCACCCGTGACCCACCTTACCATGGCGGGGCAATCCACAATGCTTGTCCATTTTCTCTTCCACTACTCTATAGCCCCACCTATGCTAGAGACTATATGCCCTTCCACTCGCTACTATAAACAGGATGCTTTGAAGCTGCTGCATGCCAATAGAGCACACACCTCCAAACCATAGGCCAAGGTCCAAGGGTAGAAATTGCGATGCAAGACACTACCTAGATGATGGATTTGAACAAAGTAGAGATGGAGGGATGTGATTTAAGACACTATGCAAGCAGTGCACATCATTCACTAGACCATTGTAATGTCGAGACACTGCTCTCACTCCATGCCCTTCAACCTTGCCTACACAACGCACATGTCGTAGTGCAAGATGAATGTGGTGATGGTAGCCCTCCATCCCTACCTACATACAATGATAAGACCATGCAAAGACAAAAATCTCTCTTATTTACTCAACCTTTATCTAAACATGTGACATCTCTCTCTCTCTCTCTCTCTCTCTCTCTCTCTCCCTCTCCCTCCAAACCCCCCCCCCCGCCCCCCTCCCCCCCCTCCCCCGTCATTCTTTTTTGCCCTCAAAGAGATGGGAGGATCTCGTTTGATTGTCCTAAATAGAATACCTCACAAACTTTTGTGCAGCCTAACTTACTTTGAAATAGATAAATAGACCTTTCTTTTTACTCTTTCTCTTTCTCTCTTTTTGTACCAAATGCAAAAGTGAATAGACTTTTGTTTCTTAAACTTTTAGTGTGTTTTTACTTTAAAAATTTTCCTCAAAAGGATATGCCATTTTTGGCATAAGAAAGCCATAGAGGAGTGGTGGAGAAAACGTGCAAATGTCTCACCCTCAAAAGTCTCACTATCACATTAAATATAATATAACCTTTGTTTGCACTTTAGTCTTCTTATCATCATATGACTATATACAATATGATTTTTTGGCTTTCTAAAAGAAACCCTTTAGTGTTGTGTTGAGTCACGGAGACTTTCATCATTTTTAGTGCATGATGGAGACTTACCTTTCATTTCACATTCTAACATGTCTTTACTTTTTTTGCATTCTATTGTTTTGGAATGCTGAAGTGAAACTTTTTTTGCATTCTATTGTTCTGGAACGCTGAAGTGAAGCTTCAAATCTTCATTTGCATAATTTTAGTAAATTTTACACAACACACACACCTATGTTTTTTTTTCATTCTATTGTTTTTAGAATGCTAAAGTGAAGCTTCACCCTTGCATAATTTTAATAAATTCTATACACATATATATTAATGAGTTCTTTTTATTTCACCTTTCATTTCACAACTTCACATGGCTTTACATTTCTTGCATTTTATAGCTTGATTCTAGTCAGTGTTAACATTCAAGAAAGTCTCTTTTATTAAGCGGTTGGTGAACGAACTTCCTCCTCACAAATAAGAAAACCGGAAATACTAGCAAAAATTTTGAGATTTGCAAACTTTTTGGATAACTTTTTGATATATTTCATCGGGTTTTGTTCCATTTACCATGGTTTGCAGCTAGCTACTTTCGATTTTTAACCTTTCATTTCACATTCTGACATGTCTTTATTTTTCTTGCATTCTATTGCTTTAGAATGCTAAAGTGAAGCTTCACCTTGCATAATTTTAGTGAATTTTACACACACACACACACACATATATGTTTTTTTTTACATTCTATTGTTTTTTAGAATGCTAAAGTGAAGCTTCACCTTGCATAATTCTAATAAATTCTATAAAGACACACACATATATTAATTAGTTCTTTTTATTTCACATTTCATTTCACAACTTCACATGGCTTTACATTTCTTGCATTTTATACCTTGATTTCAGTCAGTGTTAACGTTCGAGAAAGTCTCTTTTATTAAGCGGCTACTGAACGAGTTTCCTCTCACAAAGAAGAAAACTAGAAATACTAGCAAAATTTTTGAGATTAATTGCAAAATTTTTGGACGACTTTCTCACATATTTCATTGGGTTTTGTTCCGTTTACCGTGGTTTGCAGCTAGCTAGTCTCGATTTTTAATCCTTTCCCAAACACTGATACCAATTTAATTCAACCTAACAATTTAATCATTAAGCTAAGGCAATCCTTTCCCAAACACTGATATCAGTTTAATTCAACTTAACAATTTAATCACTTTCTTATTGTTTTTGAAAGCCGTCGTGACCTTTTCACTTGTTTTTTCATTTTAGTGGTGGAGAAAGCGTGCAAATCTCTCACCATTAAAAGTTTCACTATCACATTAGATTTGCACGTTTTCTCCACCATAGAGGAGTGGTGGAGAAAAAGTGCAAATCTCTCACCCTCAAAAGTTTCACTATCACATTAAATGTAATATAACCTTTGTTTGCACTTTCTTTTTACCATCATATGACTATATACAATATGATTTTTTTTTTCATTTTAGTGTTTTTAAAAGGTGTCTCTATATTGGTGCTAATATGAGGCATTAAAAATTTATAAAAAAGATCCTCTCCTTCTCCCTCCCTCCACGGCTAGCAAAATAGATTCTCCCTAGCCGATGAAAATAAGGGTAAACTTGAATTTCTTTCAATTTTTAGGTCAAAACTTGATTTTTTAACCGGTAATAATACTAAAACTTATGTAAATTTCTTGGTTTTCTTAAAGGCAAGCTCAATACCTAACCAGGATTTTACAATTTTAGTCGTTAAAATACATTGGACCCCGGTTTTTTTCTAACACTACCTCAATCCCTCTCTCTCTCTCTCTCTCTATTTCACACACACACACACACACACACACACAGGCATTGTTTGGAGAAAGTGTGCCACAATTTAGCCTTGAGCTAGTTGAAAATCGAAATTAGCCATGTGAAGGGAGAGGGAGAAGGAGAAAAATCCGCATGGAAAATATTATTTTGTAAAATTTCCTCTTTGAATCTACCCCAAAGGAAATTTTGTATGTTTTTGAAAATGATATTTCTAGAACACTGACATACACACACACACACACACACACACACACACACACACACACACACACACGTCATTTATTATAGCTAAAAATATTACCTTTTTGAGGCCACCGTAAAAACTTTACCTTGTTTAACTACACACACGCGCACACACACACACAATTGTATGAGTCCTTTCTCAAGCTTCACTACATAACTGGACAGAAAGATCATGGCTTAGAATTAATAAAACCCTTTGTCATCACCTTTACATCTCAATTAGCCCATCCATTACATGATCACACATGCATCTGTCACAATAATAACACATGTTTGGATGCTCAACCAAAGGTAAGATAGGGTTGGCTAAAATTACATAACTCCTTGGTTTGGGGTGAGTAGTTAAAATATCCTCGTAGGGGTAGGCCAAAATGGGGATACAAAAATAACTTACGACGTGGTAAAAACTACGCTAGCAAATATAACCGCTCAAAAAATCCACGCTTCATTAAATGTTCCATATAATAATACTGTAGCCCTAAGCCTAGGGCTTCCTTTACCATTGCCAGACGGATATTGTTCGAGAAGTGTTCTCGATCCTAAAGGGTCACCATGTCACTCTATTTTGATATGTCCACCATTTTGTCTGCGCAACCGAAGTTCCTAATAGAGGGAATAGAAGACACTCATATCAGAGTATGGAGTTTCTCCTAATGGACTCACTTGACTGCTGCAGATGAGCAATGGTTATCACTTATACCTGATCTTGACTATAAGTCATAGATAATGAAGTATAAGACACAAGTTAAGACAAGATATTAAAGAAACTAGTAAAATGTTAGACTAAAACTCTTAAAAATTGCTCAGTCTGTTACAGTGCACTCTGGAGTAATACTTTTGTCTTATATAGACCCACAAAGCAACCTCTACTCAGTGACTATCTATACTAAAAACCCACATTACTTTCCCACACTTACTGGAATCCTGTAAGACATTAATACACCTTGGTGTTTTTAGCATATGTTTTTTCTGAAAACTGACACAAGTGGCCGTCCCACATATAATGGTCTCTCTAGAAATATCAAACTATGATTATTTTGCCTGCGACCATCCAGATTTGGAGACTATACCTCATAAGACTTTTTAATGTTAAATTGAGCCTCGCATCGACTTGGCTAAAATAGCCTGATGAGTTCAAGTGGCTACTATTACAAAATTACTAGTTTTCAAATCTTCACTATTGGTCTCCTCTAGCAAAAAAAAAGGGGTGGTTCTTTGAAGCCTTTTTCAGAACATTCAACTAGTTTTTTTCCGCTTTCTAAAGATCCTATATACTTTCAACTAAATTTATTTCTTTACCTCATAAAATCTTATATAGCTTTGCTACTGTTTTTAGCCCTCTGCAACATAAAAACTACGCGTACAATTTTCTATCGTACGTTACCCTCTGCACAAAAGTTGAGCGTTCACAGATACATAGCTATGTTGCACACAATTTGATGTCAATAACACACACGATTCTCTACTAGATCTTGCGCTGATAAAATCCCAAAAAGCATGGGCTTTATGAGACACATCGAATGCACAAAAGTCTGGAAGAAATTCTGCGATAAAGAGAGAGCTACAATTTTGGGTCCCTTCAGCTACAATTGGGCATCAAACTCTATAAAACCTTCACAAAACTGGAACAGGTGAGTACTACACTCACTTAGCATTGTTGTTTTGTGTATCAGCCTGTGTGTTGAGCTTGTGTCTACCTTGGGGATATTATATTTGTGAGCTTTTAGTTGCGAGATTTTACAATAGGAACTGTTTTTTCGAGCTTTTGAACCCTGATTTTACACTAATGATATCTTTCATCATTGTGTCGTGGAAAAACTCAAAACCTCATAGTACATCCTTCAACTACCAAACACTTTTAAGAAATATGGAAGCATGTCTATGCTTATGCAAAATGAAACTTTATAAAAAGCACCATTTGTATGTATCTTTGAGCTTGTACATAAAACGCGAGTCTTAAAAATTTTGCCAGAGTCTCCTTTGTATGGAGACCTCTTAATACAAAAAACGGTACACCCTTTCTTGGGCCCACATGGGATTTCCTTCACATAAACTCTTATTTCCATCACTGTGACAATTGTGTTATCTCACAAAATTCAACACATTCTCAATAGTGTCAACATAATCTAATTACATAGGAAAGCTCCAATCAAAGTCATTAAAATATCATATGACCATCATGTACAAAACAAACACAAATGAAACATCCAAATGAAATGTATGGAGCATACCAAAATTCCATGTCAATGTCATATGGCTACCAGGTACATAAAAACATAAATCAAAACATCAAGATGTGTACTGTTAAAATAAGTTTCATCAACCAAGTGTGCATCCGCATTCATGTGTTGGAATGCAGTGAGCCATGAAGTTTAGAAACACACATCATAGGTGAGCTTTATCTACAAATACATATGTTCAAGAAAGAGGACAAGAACAACTAGCCAATTGTTGGGGAATAAATGGTGGACAATGAAGAGGACATGCAAGGCCTACTACAAGAGCTCATGCTACAAAAGGTGAACCAATCTTGGGAGAAGAGCAAGAGTACAGAGCAACCCTACATGTTGTTATCAAAAACTCTTGGGCACGTCAACAACATGCTACCACTTAAGCACTTGCAAATCACCAAGGTGGATCATTTGAGCTTCTCATTGATTGTGGTAGTACTCATTCATTCTTGTCGCCAAGATGTTTAAGAAGATTAAGGCCAACAAAAATGAAAATGAGGGTAGAACTAGCAAACATAAGGAAAGTCCCATCCCAATTCTATGTGGGTAATGTAGAATTTGAGCTAGGAGGCTATACTACTTTAGCTACTACCTTTGAACTACTCAAGTAGGCGTTTATGATGGAATTCTTGGGATGAACTAGTTAACTAGCCATCATGCACATATCCATTATACACAAGGAAGCATATCATTCATAGAAAACCAAGGCCAAAAAGTATCAATTCAAGGAAATAACAAATGACCAAAGGTTCATTTTCCAAATTAAATCCTCTTTTGAAAGGTCATTGCAAAGGACAGAAAAAATTTGTAGTCAAACTCAACAAGGTATAAGAGCAATATTTTGAGGTGGAACCAATGTGGCTACAATAATATTTTGATGTCTTTCCAAAAGAGCTAATTGGACTTTCACCCCCTAGATGAGATCAAGACTTGAGTGTGAACTAGTATCAAAAAGGCCTTACAAAATGTCTCTCCCAAAAGCAATAGAGCTTAAGGAGCAACGTCAACAGCTTACCGAGCAAGGATTCATCAAAACAAGTATATCTCCTTGAGGTACACATGCTCTATTTCAAAAAAAGAAATATGGACCATTCTGACCATGCATTGATTATTGAGGTCTTCCTTGTATAGATAAGATGCTTGATCAAGTACGTTTAGGAAAGATGTAAACAAAGATATATCTTTGTAGTCAAACTCAACAAGGTATAAGAGAAATATTTGGACCTGGAACCAATGTGGCTACAAGAATATTTTGGTGTCTTTCCAAAATATCTAATTGGGATTTTACCACCTAGAGAGAAGTGGATCATGAGATCAAGACTTGGGTGTGAACTAATATCAAAAAGGCCTTACAAAATTTTCCTCCTAGAAGCAATAGAGCTTAATGAGAAACTTCAACATCTTATCAAGCAAGGATTCATCAAACCAAGTACATCTCCTTGGGGTGCACATGTTCTCTTTCAAAAGAAGAAATATGGACCATTTTGACCATGCATTGATTACTGAGGTCTTTACCAAGTAACAATTAAGAATAGGTATCCTCTTTCTTGTATAGATAAGATGCTTGATCAACTACATGGAGCAAAGATGTAAATAGAGATATATCTTTGTCCAAGCTATCATCAAATCCAAATTCAAGATATTGAGATCTAAACTCAAGAGATTGACATCCAAATTTAGGCTATTATCAAATCGGAATCCAAGAGATCAACATCCCCAAAACTGTCTTTAACACTTAGTATGACCATTATGAATTCACAGTCATGGCTTTTGGTCATACAAATTCTCTTAAAACATTTAATCACTTGATTCAAGATATTTTTTGAGAATTCTTGGGTGACTTTGTCTCGATACTCTTTGATGATATCTTGGTCTACTCCAAATTAGAAGCAGAGTAAGAAGAAAATGTTCAAAAAGTAATAAAGATCCTACATCAACACAAGCTCCTTGCAAAAAGAAGTCGTTGTTGTACATTTATCACTCCTGAAGTCACTTATTATTCAGGCTTTGTCATTTCACCTGAGGGGTATCAATTGAACCTTAGAAAGTAAAACATATTGTGGAATATTCAAGACCTATCTCACAAAGTGAAACTAGAGGATTCTTTATTAGGAACTACAAGATGGTATACAAATTTTGTAAAGAACTATGCTCTCAAAATGACACTGTGGGACGGGTGTCTAGCCTCACTCCTATCTTATTGCAGATTTAGCGAGAACCACGATTAAATTATCAATCCATGAGACGAAGTTGACCCGACTAGTTCATAGAGGCTACAAGAGGTTGTCAATCTCTCAAAAAACAACACACAACTCGCATCTAACTCAAGCTACACTCAAGTGACTGAAATCACCAAAAGCCAATCGCTAATCGGTAAACAAATCACATCCGTTACAACATCAAATGACATACAAACGTAACAAAACTTCTAGGACATGTTTATAAGACCTATAAGCACACATGCTTATGGTCTCAAATCCCACTTTAGGTCAAGTGAAAAAATCGTGATTATTAACAACAGTGGATTTTTGACGTAGTCATTTTTGACCCAGAATTCACCTAAATGCTTAGCAATGATGCCCAAATACCCCGCTTATGATTAGTTCTTGATTTTGAAGTGAAAATTCTTACTTATGATAAAAGTAGGCCGCGGGTCTGCGACCCCAAAAGCTACAAAATACCATGAAGTGTTTACGTTAATGCATAGAGCTCTTACCTGCGGTTGCAATGCAACAAACGTGACCGAGGGAGCAGGAAGCCTGAGAAGGAGAGAAGTGAGCACCGTTAGCTCACACTATATATTTCATTATCCAAAACTTAATAATAACTTACAATACCTTAGCCAAGGTTTTTGGTGTGGTCAAAACTAATAATCTGGGAGCTCTAACTAAAGATAGATAATGACAGGTTGATACAATCTAAAAGCTTGTAGCCCCAGCTCATCAATTACAAGATTTATCCAAAAAATAGGAGTTACAATATTCCCAATTTATAAAAAATAATAAGTGTTTTTGTAATAAGAGCTCCGAAAAATGGTATCTGTGTTAGCTTGCTACTAACATTCCCCCCCTCCTCGCCTGTGTCATCCCTTGAGACAGCTTTATGGGTTGAAGTAGTCTTTGGGTTGATGGCTAGCGAGGCGGTCGTTAAGCGTATTTAGGGCCTTTTCGTATCTAATATTTCGTTCTTTATCTAGCACCTACAAGAACTACACAGTGACTCTGTTTTTCAGCTCCACTACTGAGTAGCTTACAAATCTTGATGTCAGGTTGCTGATCACTAGCCCAAATATCTTCGTTCGCCAAGTGAAGAACTCTGTGTAGAATGCTTCCTCAAATGCCAGCATATTGTGAGAAGGTAAGAACATACATCTGGCGTAGAATCCATAGAGGACTTCTTCGGAAGGTTGGCCACTGAGATTGTAGCATAAACCTTTATTACCCTCGAGGAATGACATCCAAGGGGCGACTGCTTTCTCTGGCTCATAGAAAACTTCGATGCAGGCGAGAAGCATTTGACAGATTTTATATAGCATCCCACATGATAGATCCGGAAGACTTTTGAAGAAGGACATGACACCTGTTAGGGTTTTCACCATGTATTCTTCTGTCGGCGATCCCTTTTCTGGAGCAGGCAATTTTGGGTAGTTCAGCCAAGTTGGCCACTTCTTTGTTAATGTCTCTTGTGCTTGCTAGGTCCTTACTCTTGGTACAGGACAGAAAGTGGGATCCTTTTCTAGGGCCGCAGGTGCTCTGTGAAAACTTAGCCTCCACTTTGGGTGGTCTTGATCTGCACCTTCTAGCTGCATGTCTTCGTAAAGCCTTTCTTTGACTTGGAGCAACTCCACCTTTATCAAAGGATAGGGCAGGGATTGCTGGTGCCATTGTGCATTGATTTGATTGGGAGTGAATTGTGTAACATTGACAGAGTGAAGAACTCTCAACTCCCAATCTATTGCGGCCTTCCACTGCTCATCTACCTCTTGTGTAATCTTTTCTTTTAGTGCATCTTTTCAGCCTTTGATAATTGGACCATTGGCACTGTATCCGTTTCTGTTATTTGTACTTGAAATTCTTCCTCACCACCTAGCTCTTCTGATGGATGTGTCTCCATCTCAGTGTGAAAGAAACTGAGGTGATCTGTATTTGTGGTTGTTCTAAAGTTCCTTTCTCTTCTTGCATTTCAGGCCGTTCATCTCTCAACAGCTGGTTGACTCTTTTAAGCTCAGCTATTTTGTTTAGTAGCTTGTCTTCTCTTTGCACCCACATTAAAGCCAGGCCTTTGCGCTGAGACTGCTCCAGTTTAAGCTTGAGCTCGAGATCTATGTTCTTTTTCTCTAATGCTTTGTAGACCTCGTCTGTTCCTTTGATCGAGGCCACTACAGGATTTTCTCTTATTTGCCACAAGAAAATTGCCTGATCATTTATTCTTTTCTCGGAGTATTGTAGGGAGGCATTCACTACATCTAGCTGTACTTGCATCTTCTGACTGATAGGGTTGTAGTTAGAAGTTTGTTGGTAACTTTTGTCAGCTGTTCATCTTTTTCTTTGCAAGCATCTGACAACTTCATGAGTAGATCATCGAGCTCCTCCATCTCTTTCTGCAGTTTATCCCTTGCTAGTTGATGTTGTTCAGCTTCAGCTTCCAATTCTTGCACTTGCCTTTGTAGATCGGTGATGACATTTAATCTGTCGTCTAACTCCCCTTGGAGTGCATCAATCACCATCTCTAATTCTTTGGCCTTTGTGCTACGGCTAAGTGCGGCTGTTCGGAGTCTTTTCGTCATGTCCTGCATTTGCTTGGCATACTTGTTGACTTGCAGGATTACTTCATCCTATGATTGTAAATCTTCATTTTGTGCTAGCTGCTTTGATGTTTCTACAGTCTCTTGTGTATCTTTCGGCGGCTCTATCATGGCGGCTGGTTGTTATTGCCCCTGAGGCTGTGGCTTGTCTTCTTCTGTTGTGCCATCCTAATGCTTCGTGGATGCCTCGGCCTTTTCCTATTGTGTAGAGGTAGAAGGTGTTTCCTTGGCCTCCTATTCTCTTGTTTGTTCAACCTTTGTGGTGTCCACTGATGTAGGACTTGCTGCCATTTCTAGCTCTGGCTCTTGCTCTTTGTGTTGCTCTTGCATAGTAACTGCCAGTTGTGCATATTCAGCTGCTTCTCTTTGTTCAGGATCTGTCTCCTTTGTGAGTTCAGTTTTTGTGGCTTTTCTTGTTGGTGAAGGTGGTGGGCTTGGCATGGGGTGATCATGATATTTTGAAACAGGTGAAGAAGGGCGAGGAGACATATCACCTTGATCATGCTGTGCTTCTCCTTGTGCAGTTGCTTTCTCTGCTTGCTTTTGCTGCTCCACCACCTCTTTAGCTTTCCATTCCGCTTCTTGGGCTTCTTTCAGCTTTAAAGCTTCTGCTTCTAGATACATTTTTTCTAGTAATTCTGTGGGGTCTTCGACTTGTTTCCTGGCATGGGTCTTTGTTCTTGCCCCTTTGAGTTCAATGGGTACCCACTTTGCCGGGTCCTTGCCTTGTGGTGTTTGCATTCGTAAGAGTGCTTTTCTCTTTCAAACCTGGCTTGTTTTTGTATCGGTTTGTCCTAGTGTGCTGCCACGGCTTTTCTCTTCATTTCTTCGATGTGTGCTCTTCTTTCCTCATTATCAGAGCTTTCATTACTATGCCATTCTGGCGAGCTCTCAGCAGACTCTTCATCTGACTCGTATGTTCTCTTGGTAGATCTTGTAGCTCAAGGGGAAGGTTATGCTGACACTATCTAAGTGTTTTGATCTGGGACAGGTGGCAAGTTGTCGGCCATGCCGATAACATGGTAAGAAATCCTGGTTAGAACCTCTGGTGCCCCCAGATATGTGATTTTTCCTTCTTTGTTTGTCCCTTTCAGTGTGGAAAGCACGTATTGTGCATGGTCAATTGGTTGCTTCGTTGTTGATTTGAGAACTTGTGTAAAGGTTGTGGCAACCGCATGATTGGGTGTTGTATACCTTGGCGGTTTTTTGGCAAGGAAGTGGAAGTGCTGGTGGTACAATCTTGCGGGCTCTTCCACCTGCTTTTGGATGAGGTCGACAAATGTGGCAGCAACGGTTTCCTTGGTGAAGGTTCCTGCCATCTTTCTATCTCGTGCCCTCATGGTCATTCCCTCTATTGGCAGTTTGAGTGCTTTTGCCACTATCTCTTTAGTAATCAGCACTTCAACTTTGTTCCCTTGCTGGTTAGAGATTTGAGCGGTTCCATCTTCTTTGATCGTGGACAAGAGCTCATAAGCTTTTTGGAAGTCCACTTCACATGGATCTTGTTCATAAAATTCTCTGAGACCAAGCCTCCTATTGGCTTCTTTATTCTCGAGCTTTGTTGTGACATCATATACTTCTTTTGGTAGAAGTTGCAGTTCTACGTGATGTTTCTTCGCTCTTGAATCTTCCTGTGAACACTGTGGTGTAATGCTCTTCAAGCTATTCCTTTGACAGGTAGGTCGCTTTGGCCGTCTTGACTGAATCGGGGTCCAGTTGGTATGGCGGTAGCTCTTGCAGCTTCTCCTTTTGCGAGAGCTTCTTCTTGGCCCTCTTTGCGGCTTACATAGCTCTTGTTGAGTCAATAGAGTGTCAAAGTTAGCAAATTTGGCAAATTCTTCTCTAAAATGTCCTTCAATAAAAAATGCTAACAAATTTAGTCCAATTTGCTTCAAATCAATTTTTGAACATGCATAGATGCATAAAAACATGTAAAGAACAAAATTATGAAGTCCAAACAAAAGATTGCAACAAAAGTAAATAATCATGATTATTTACAGTTGAGTAATTATTTCAACTTTTTGCAGATTTGACATTATAGGCTTGAAGTATATACCAATGAATACTCTGAGTGAAATATGGGCTCATTTGGGTACATAGGGTGAAAATGGTGCTAGATTTAGGCTTTAGGTCTCTGAAATAGTAGATGTAAAGAAATTTTGAGATTTTAAGCTCCAAATTTGTTCAAACTTGGCTAGTGGTCTTAGGACATTATGTACTTTGGATCTATGATGACAAAGTTCCAAATTTTCTCCCTTTTTGGCCAAAAAGTAAATAATCACGATTATTAACTTTTCTATCAAAATAAATATTTTTTGGTACAACTTGGTTCTACGCATGGTATAGACTCTGTGTATGTGATATGAGGTGATTTGGATCAAAAAATGTGGCTCATAGCTTAGAATTTGGCTTGCAAGGACTTCTTTGCGTTTTTTGGTAATTTTCCAAGTTCTATGTGATCTTTTTGACTTATACTTGAAATTGGGCATGTAATAGGTGTGTACAAGTGATAGGTGAGATGATGATGCAATTTTCAAGCCACATCAGTGCAAAAGTAAATAATCGTGATTATTTACAGCAGTCAATATTTTCTTGCAAAACTTGAAAATTTTGACTTAAGCACATTCTATACACCTAAAACAAGTCCTAAATTGAATTTGGTAAAGTTTGGTCTTGCCGGCATCACTTTGTGCTTTTTTGACTCTGAAATCACTGATTTCTATGACTACACTGCCAGTTGAGTTGGTTTTCAGTTTTGAGGCTATGGACTTGTCCGCAACATAGTGGTGAAGCAACTCATCCAATTTTGGCCCATTTGGAGTCAATTTGACCTCATATGTCAAATTTGACGCTTTGTAGCCTTCGAGCCGTCTTCTGCTTTTCAAGGGCTTGTCTTGATTGATTTTACAAAATTAATCATATACATTGTGTATAGACCTCATATGTAGCTGCGGCCTGTGGAGTCAGAATCCAATCTGGCATCTGCCAAAAACCTAGCTTTTCTACTTGGGACCCCCTCGACCCCGAATGGTCATCTGTTGATATAGAAGTGTTCTAATATGTTGGGGCATGCTACAATTCAAATCTCATCCGATTTGGTTGAGCTGACAAGCCACTATGGTCGATTTTTGGTCGTAGGTCTTCGTGCATTGCTCGGATTCTAGGCGTTTTTCTAGGGGTTTAGACTAGCTACCGGCCGTACAAAATGGATCATTGATGAGTAAAGAACTTACCCCTCATGTCTCGTGTGAGACGGTGTTGAAAACGGGTGACTTTGGACTCCGGAGAATATGCGCGAAGAGGGTCGAAAGGCTCTCCCTCTAAAGGCAACAAGTGAACATGAGGTGATTTTAGCCTACCTTGGGTATCTATACTCGGTCTTCTTAAACCAAATTTTCTTAGATTTCCGTGTTAGTCCTACTAGGCCGTGAAATCTATGTTAGACTCAAAAATTTCCCCAATCGGATTCCTGTAGCTCATTCTGCAAGAATTCTGCAAAAGGTGGTATGGCTGCCTAATTAGGCTTCTCGCTTCCATCTGCCGGTTTGATTGAAATTTTTTGTGCTTGTAAGGCTTGTCTTTTTTATCACCACCATGTCTTTAGTTTTTTCATCTGAGCTTCTTTGCTATTTATTATTAATTTTTGAAAGAAAATAACAAAATGCACTAAAAAAGCAAAGTGAAAATCCAATAATTAAGAAAATCCATTGAAAAACACAGCTTGATTTTTTTTTGGTTGGATTTCTCCAGTTTAAGTCTCAGTATCAAGAAAAATGATGAAAAATAACAAAAAAGGACTATTTTTTGATGATTTTCTGACAGTATATACACTATTTACAGTCATCCAGAAGATATTATCATTGAAATTTTTCTTGTTCATGAATTATAAAGGCATTATTAGGTAATTTTGCAGAAAATCACACGTTAATATCAAACTTTTTCCTCCCTCTTCAAACATTGCCCTTAATTACTTAGTATTCTTTCACCCCTCCTCGATGGCGTACTCCGGGACGACTGTGTGCATGCATAGCCTTGGTTGGCTCTACCATGCTTTGAAGATCAACGTAGTTCAAACCATTATGTTGTGCAAGAGTTGGGTCTTGAGTGATTAACTCAAGGGGTTCTGATGTCGAGGTTTTCTGATGCTGTCTTCAAAAGAGCAAATCTTGTAGCTTGTGTGCTCTTTTCTTGATTTTACCATCAGGATGCTTTAGCACGCTGATTTCCTGAGTTTTTGGCATCAAGAATGACTATTGTGGAGGTTTTATCTGACATTGATATCTTGGTTTGGCTTGGTCAAAATGGTATGATTGAGGTTTATGAGACTTAACTCTCCATTGCTTGATTTGTTTTCCAGTTTGCGGAGAAGATAAGTGCTCTTTTTTCTTCCAAATCCATTTTGTGTTAGGTTCCCTTCTCGCAGATGCTCCTCTCTGTGTTTTGACTCGTGGAACCGTCTTTGGTATTGTCGATGATGTTTTGGGCACCCAGATTTGAATCGGCTTGTCCTTAAGCTGTGCTTTTGGTACCCAAATTTGCCTAACTCCTTGCATGCTACTTGTAACATTTGCTTGTAGATAGGATGGAGAAGATTGATTACTTTGTGGTTTGCTCTACTGGTAATTGCCTTTCCATTCCTCCTTGCTTGGTGCAATTGGAACAATGAGTTGTCCGCCTTTAGGTGATAGCTTGAGCTAATTGGTATCCCAATCTGGTACCTTGTATGTCCGCATCCATAGAATTCCAAGAATCATTCTCTCATTCATGTGTTCATCTGGTAAGCATACAAACTAATGGGGACATGAACATCCATGTACTATCACGTTCAAGTTGACTACTCCCAATGTTGGTGTTGGGTTCTTGTTGCATCCTTTAATAGTCACTATTCTTGCTGTCAAGGACTGACTTGTTGCTTTCTTGTACGTGGAATAACTGACTGCATTTACTCTAGCTCCTGTATCGACCAATGCATTTGTGCTATGGTTGTTGAGATGTACTTTGATGTGAAGGTCCATTCCATCTAACCATTCATTGATGTGAAGGTCAATTCCATCTAACCATTCATCATCCGTTGACACTGCATCTTTCTGCAATTCCCATTGCCGGTCATCTACTTCCAGGGTGTTGATGGGAATAGGTATTTTTTGATTCTTGAGAGCATCTTTCCTTTTGAGTACCCGAAGTCGAGCTTCTTCTTGGGCTTCATCAATAACCTGCTGTCATTTTATCTTGCTTTGCTTTGCTGCATGCTTTCTTTCTAGCAGTTCATTGGTTAGCGACAAATTGTACTTCTTTAAATGACATCCACTAATCCAATTAGCCATTGGTTCACCATCTAGGGTGGATAACTTAACTGCTCCACTTGGAGATACATCCTCAATAATAAACGATCCGTTTCCCTTTTTCATAAATTTGGGAATGTGTTGCTTAAGGGAATAGACTAAAACTAAGTCCCCCTTTTTGAAGATTTTTGTAATTAGATGGGAATCAAAAAATTGTTTTTGTTTCCTCTTTTGTGCATAGATGTGAGCTACAGTAGTTAGCCTTCGCTCATTTAGCTTCTCTAAATCTTCAAGTCTTTTTGACAATTCATGTCCAGTCCACTCAAGATCCTTAGCAACCCTTAGTGTCGATAATAGAAACTCTATTGGCAATATGGTATCAAGACCATAAACTGTAAAGTGTGAGTCAAGGAGAGGAGAGTGGATTTATCCCACATACTGTGGAGCAAGGCTGTAGAGCTATGTAAAGCTCATTTCATGAATGAATAAACACAACTCTATTTTGCACTACATGCTTGTCTATGGTGAGCTTGTGCTAAGCTAAGTCAATACTCAAGATTGTGTTTATGAGTCCAAGCTAATTCTATCTTGGAACCTAATTGACTTGAGTGATAACCTTGCTTACACACACACACTCACACATTGACACTATGTTTCTCTTTCATCCACCATAGCTAGCACGATCCAATTCCCAACAATTGGTGTCAGAGCTATGGTGTGCTAGCTAGGATTGTTGTTATGCGTTTGTGTGTTAATTAGCATTAATTTATCATCATTAGATAAATCCATTTTATTTGCCCTTCTATTGCATACTGCATGCTTGATTAGTGTTCCATTGGATAGCATGAGCATGTTCTTGAGCTAAAGACTCTTGGGCCACTACTCACTAGCTAATTAGAAGATTAATTAGCATAAGATTTAATTAATGTAGCCATTAAGAACTTGCATCTTGCATTCAATAGTTGCTCATTATTTAGCAAATTGACATTTACAATTTGGTGTGTGTTCGTAGCCCCATTCGAGTCCTTTTCGTCAAGCCCACCCATGCTAAAATCTCATCTCTTTTGCCTATTCTAAAGCTTGCTCAATTTTGCTCTCATGCACACCCTCATTCTTTGGTTTTCCCTGCAGATTCAAGGCCCAAATTGTGTGTGTGTGTGAGCCTAAAAGAGCATTCAATGCTCACCACACCCTTGTGGAAAAACAAGCCCAAATCTTCAAAGGTGCCACAGGGGAACCCTATTTTAAGGGGTTGACTTGGAGGAGGGCCCGTCCCCACTGCCTTGAACGCCCACTGGTGGACTTGAAACCGGCAGTCAACTGCTTTGAATTCCAAAATCGGGTGCGCCATCGGCGGGCTGCAAAGCCTAAGTCATCATCCAATGGTTGCGCGCGTCCGTCCGACCGGCGACTTGCCCCATTGCTGCCTGCACCTCTGCCTGACTGTCCGCACATGCGCCGACTGGCTGCCCTGTTGCGTCCGACTGACGCCTGCCCGATAGCTTGCCCTGCTGCCCACGCCTGCCTGCGCTTGCCTGGGAGTGCTGCTCGCCGCCCGGCCTGCCCCCGCCTGGCCCACTTGCCCGACGAGCTGCCTCACGTGCCCGAAATCCCCACTTGCCACATTGCCTGACAAGATCCTGCTCCCAAGGAGTAGCACTTCCAAGAGGCCCAAATCCCCCAAGCTCAAGGCCTTGTTCCCACTGTGTGGCAGCTCTCCCAAGCACAAACCCAAAAACTCAACTCATTTGTGCTCGACACCCTCTCAAGTCACTTTAAACCCCTCAAACCTCAAAAATTTTCAAAGCCTCTACACCGGACTTCAAAGGCGGCCATAGATCTAGCACTAAGAACTCAAATGGGAATCACTCCACATTAGCTTGGCTAGATATCCAAGCAATCAAAGAAGACATTTCTTTGTGAAGAGTGACTTCACTCTGTGAAGAGGAGCTTCACAAAGAAATAGAACTTACTCTCTTTCTCATTAAAAATTTTCCAAATCCTGTAGCCAAGCACAATAACTTGCAAATAAATATCGTCTTTCTTTATTTGTGCACCGTGTAAAGAGGTAGACACTGGCTAGGAGAGTCTCCTAAGCTAAGACCCCTCTATTAGCACAAATGGGGGACAAGGGAATAGAGAAATTCAACGGGGAAGGGTTTCACACCTGGAAAACAAAGTTAAGAGGTTACCTTATGAAAAAATGTTTGTGGTCTATCATTAGCACTGCCTTAGAGCAACAAACCGAACCCGATGGAGTGCAGACGAGGGCATCTACACTCATAGCAAGTGCACAGAATTTGGCCAAAGACAAACAAGCATTGGGAATCATCATCACCTCCTTGCATGACAACTACGTGCATTTCATAGATGAATGTAAGCATGCACATGATGCCTGGCATGTCCTAGAAAGTAATTTTGGAGCCAGGGCCAAAAGAAGTAAAGTTAGTCTTAAAAGACAGCTTTACAAAATTACTATGATTGAAGGGGAGGACATTGCTAGCCTAGTAAATAGGATTAAGAGCATTGTCACACAGCTCACTTATATCCAGGTCGAAGTACCCGAAGACGACAAAGTGGCCATACTATTAAGTGCACTTCCACCTTCTTATGACCACTTAGTCACAATTCTTGAAGAAAAAGAACCAGAGCCACCATTCCAAGATGTCATCAACTTAGTCCAAGCAGAAGAAAGAAAGCAAAAAGGTTCACTCACCTCATCAGGAGGAGTTTTTATCGCAACATCTTCAAGGGGAAGATATTCGCCATCGACATCGACAAATGAAAGAAAATGTTATGAATGTGGAAGAATGGGACACGTAGCAAAAGACTGCTACACAAACAAACCTTGCAACAGATGTGGTAAGAAGGGACACCCTCCTTCTCGGTGCTACTCAAATGGAGGTAGTAGCAGTGGAGAAAGCAGCAACAATAGAAGCAGCAACAGAAGTCATGAAGGGAAGAGACCTGACAGAATATCAGCTCACATAGTAGAAGACGAAGAGGACAAAGGAGAGAGCAACATTGTCCTTTATGAAGATCCATTTTGAAGATGCAGCCTCTCTACTTGTAGGGGAGGACTTTTTCCCGTGTGGATTTTATCATCCTGTGTGGATATCACCATCCTTTGTGGATTTTTCCTGTGTGGATTTTATCATCTTGTGTGGATATCACCATCCTATGTGGATTTTGTTAGCCTATGTGGATATTACCATCCTGTGTGGATCATGCATCTTCAGTACCTTGTCATAGTCCAAACCTCAAGCGGAGGATTGTAAAGTGTGAGCTTTGTCCTAAAGTGTGAGTCAAGAAGAGGAGAGTGGATTTATCCCACATATTGTGGAGCAAGGCTGTAGAGCTACTTAAAGCTCATTTCATGAATGAATAAACACAACTCTATTTTGTACTATATGCTTGTCTATGGTGAGCTTGTGCTAAGCTAAGTCAATACTCAAGATTGTGTTTATGAGTCCAAGCTAATTCTATCTTGAAACCTAATTCACTTGAGTGATAACCTTGCTTACACACACACTCACAAATGACGCTATGTTTCTCTTTCATCCACCATAGCTAGCACGATCCAATTCCCAACATAAACAAGGTTAAAGGGTGTAGCATTTAAAGTTGTTTTGAATAGAACTCGATAAGCCCATAGAGCTGCATGGAGATTCATTTCCCAAATTGTCCTTCTTGAACTAACTACTTTAGTCAATACCGACCTAAGAATTTTATTGGTATGCTCAGCTTGTCCGTTTACTTGTGGGTAATAGGGAGCTGATTTGTTATGGATGACCATAAATTCATTAAGAAAATACTCGATTACCTCATTGAGAAAATGAGTTCCCCTATCACTAACAATTTCTATGATAGTCCATACCTTGTGAATACATACTCATACGAAAATGAGGTAGTGGTTTTGGCATCATTTTTTTGAGTTGCTTTAGCCTCGGCCCACTTAGTCAAATAGTCATAGCTACAATAATATATCGAGTTTGGGTTCTATAAGCAGGTGGATGTATCTATTCTTTGGCATTTGCAAAAATTGTTGGCCACCATATGCCTACCATTAAGATTGCTCTTGCGGTGATCTCACTAGAAAAGTGACCTCTAGCTAATCCAACATGTGCTTATTCTATAATTGGAATATATTTGTATTCATTTGCACAAAGACGCAAATGTTAATCTTTACCTCTCCGATACAATTGGTTTCCAATAAGAGCATAGTCTCTTGCTTCAGTTTTAATTGCTCTTGACGGCGTTTACTCATATCCTCAGGAAATGTTCGGCTCGATAAGTAAGTGACTAAATAGTTACTCCACTTAGGAACATGTGACATTTGAAACAATGTTACATGAGGTATGGGTGTCTTTTTGACATTGAGGACAATCCTTTACAAAAGAGCGAACATCACTCCTTATAGTTGGCCAAAATACTCCAAGTCTCAAGATCCTTTGCAATTTCGGTCTTCTGCAAAGTGAAGTCCTACTATGGTAATATGTGCTTGACGTAGGTATTGGGTTTTCTCTTCAAGTTTAATGCATAAGAGCAATATTCTGTCTCCGTTTCTCTTGTATAGCCTACTAGCTAGTAGTTGATATATAGCCAATTGCTCAATTAATCTGATTGTAATAGGAAGTGGTATTTGCAAATCCACTTGAGCTATGGTCATCAATGATACCATATTTTCCAACCATCGAGGTATCATTTCCACAGAGAACAGATATGCATCTGGTAGATCATTTTCTACTCCTTTAGGTGGTTCTCCTGAAATAATCCTAGACAAATGATCTGCTCTTTGATGAGTGGTGTTCTTTTTTACAACTACAGTGAAATCAAATTCCAGAAGAATGATGAACCATCTCACTATTCTTCCTGTGTTGCATGGCTTGTTGACCAAGTACAATAAGGCTTGGTGGTCCACAAAGAACACAAATTTGTTTGCTAGTAGGTAATGTCTATACTTTTTTACGGCATAGATCATTGCTAATCCTTTCCTTTTTGTGGTTGTATAATTCATTTCTTCCATGTTCAGCTGTCCGCTAGCATAAGAAATAGGAAAATCGATTTTTCCATATCCTGGTTGAGTACACCCTATGGCAAAATTGGAAGCATCTACATGTATGTGGAATATCTTATTCCAATTTGGTGCTTTCAATATTGGAGCTGAGGTGAGAGCTTGCTTAGGCTTCATGAAGGATTCTTCACACTCATCAGTCCATTCAAAGTGTGTAATCAAGCTATACATGGGTTTTACAATTATAGGGTACATGTAAATGAACCGCCTGTAATATCCACAATGTCCCATGAAAGCTTGAACCCCCTTGACTGTTGTTGATCTAGGAAAATCAGCAATAACATTAATTTTATCCATATTAGTAGCTATGCCATTTTTAGACACTATATGTCCAAGAATTTTTCCTTGTCTACCCATGAACGTGCATTTTTTAGGCTTTAAGCAAATCCTATAGAGTCTACATTTTTTGAATACCTTTTTGAGGTGTTCAAAATGATCAGCCCGGGTTGATGAATGTACGCATATATCATCCATATATACTTCAAAGAATTTCCTAAGATATTCTGTAAAAGCATGACTCATCAATCTTTGAAATGTGGCAGGAGCATTAGTTAACCCAAAAGGCATAACCCGATAGGCAAAAATACCCATTTCGTTGCAAAAGCAGTTTTATGTTGATCTTTTGGGTCAACCAAAAGTTGATTGTATCCCAAAAAGGCATGTAAAAAGCTGTAAGCTTCTTTTCCTGCAACTCATTCTAAAACATGCTCAGTGATTGAAAGAGGAAAGTTGTCTCTATTGGTAGCTGCATTCACTTTCTTGAGGTTGACACACACTCGTAACTTTCCATTCTTCTTGGGTACTACCACAATTGGAGACACCTAATCTGTGTGTTCAATTTCATAAATGAATTTGGCTTCCTTTAGTTTTTCAATCTCTTCTTTGATCTTTCTAGAAAATGTTTCATTGTATGTGTATGGCCTTTGTCTACTTGGTTTAGCGTTAACTCTCATGGGTATGATATGTTGACAGACTTTTGGATCAACACCCTTGAGATCTTTGTAAGACCAAGCGAAGATATCTCGGTATTCTTTTAGTAGGCTTAGTAAAAGCTCTTCTTCTTCTTATGTTAGGTCATTTGCAATGTAGGCGGGCCTACACTCTTCTCGTGGTTCAGTCAAATCTATCTTTTTCACATTTTCAGGCCCTTTGTAGGACTCGCCCTGTTTTTGTAGTTCTCTAACAGGTTGTTCGACTATGAATTTTCGATCTTGGAGAGTATATTTTTTGTAATGGAATGGAACACTCATTACTTCTTTACCATCCTCTTCTGTGGTTTCCATTTTGGTCGTATATATCTCCTTTAGAGCTTTTTTCAACTCTCGATATTTCTTTTTCCGCTCAACTCGTGTCATGGTTGGCTCCTTGTACTGTTTCTTTGGCTTTGCCTGAGTATCCTTGTTTTTCTTGATTTTTTTGACATTTCTGGATTTTCATTTGAAGGATATCTTCCAGTGATTTTATCCTTGACACAATTATGTGCATCTATCTACATCCGGAACTATGTTCTACTAGAGAATGATGGCATAGGTTTAGCTTTCACATTTAGTGGTGTCTCTTTTTCGTCTATACCATTTCTGTCTTCTTGAATTTTGGTTAGGAAAGTCAAAAAACTTTTTCTTCCCTCCTTTCACGAGTAGCCTAGCTCTCACATGTTCTTTTTTTGACCCCGAATCATCTGAGGTAGCTGAGTGTTCTTCAAGCTCATTTGTTGCATCGTAGTAGAGGTATGAAAAGACTTGTTGAGCTTTTATCAAGTCCTTGGGTTCCTCATTTTCATCTTCAATGCAAAGGGTTGAAATCATTTGGATGGGAATTATGTCATAGCCATCCTCATTGCAAAATTGAGTAGGCATAGATGTATACATCCATTGTTGCTAAGATTTGAGTCCACTCAAATGGCTCAAACAAATTCTTTGGAAAGGGTTCAGGTACATAGGCTTTGTCTGTGCAATCCCTTCCGAAGATACATTCTTCCCGTTTTAAGCTCCCATTTTTTGAAGCTCCACACATCCAAATAGGAGTGTCTTTGTTAAGGCACGATGGAAGCTTAGTTTCAGCCGAAGAGACTAAATCAAACTCTTGTATGGACATTTTTATGACATCTCTATAAGTGTGATCTTTTAGATTAACCCTTGTTATAGATCCCGCTTGCTTCAAGTACAGATAATTGTTTCCCTAATCTTGGATAAGCTGTACCTGTCGCTTCAAAGGTCTTCCCAATATAATTTTGTTGTTGAGTTTCTTCCCAAAGTTTACTAAGTGTGTTGATATTCAATCCCACAGGAATTAACTATCACTTTTTAAAGTAGTTCTAAGGGTCTTTCAATGTGTCCATCAGCCAATTGCAATTTCATTCGAGTTTTTCTAATGGCTGGTTGTCCCCAAGATTCCCATACTGCTTTTGTGGCTATAGCTATGCCTGCCCCACTATCCAGTATTGCTATGGTTTCTATGTCATTATATTTCATTGGAAGGGTGGCGTTTCCTTCTTCCCCTTCGTAATATTCTTCGACTTTGTTCTTCGGAACATATCAAATCTCTTTGTTATCCATTTTGTGTTTCAATTTTTCTAAAGTTTTTGCAATGAGAACTGTTATCCCCACCTTGAGGATTTTCTGTAGATCATTCCATAAATATGGTTTGATCTTTATCAGGTCTCTCAAAGTAAGAGTGCATTGGATGGGTGTAGACATGATTGGATGAATGTTGTCTACTTCAAGGTTCTGTTCCGCTCTTTTTACCTGAGTGGTCTTGCACACTATGGATTCATCTTTGTTATCTCTCCTAAGTAAGAGGGTAATGTTTTCAAGGTCAATGGTTTAGACATTCCTGAAGATTTAGATCCACAATCCCCATACAAGGATTGTACATCCATGTCCATATCAGGAGGTAGGTTGTCTAACCAAAATTCCTCTTTAGGAGCTGACTTTAGAGTTAGGCTCCCATCATTGATCTCTCTAACTTTTTCCCATAAGTGTCCTGGACAGCCTTCCTCTACAAATGGACTTTCGTTTAAGGCATCTCGTTGTCTGGCACTATAAGTTCTAGCTCTTTTGGTTCAAAGTAAGGTTCTACCACCACTTCAGAATTTTTTGATTGTCTTTTACCACAAGCTCCTCAGGTTTTGGCATAGTTTCGAGCTTGGGTTTTTGTATTTTCAGCATCTCTTGCATGATTCTTACCAAATTTTGATAAGCTTCAAGATTAGCTGCTTCCATGTCTAGAGAAGGATAGTTTTTCCATTTGTTTTTTATGTTTTGGCCTGCTTTAAGTCCTGCTTGGTAGGCTTCCAAGGCTGCATTAATAGGTGCAAAAATTTTATTTGTTGTTTTTCTTTCTCCTCGATTTCAACTCATTGTTTTTGTTTTCTCATCTCATCATCAGAGGAGTTATGTTTCTTTTTCTTAGCCCAATCTCTAGTGATTATCTTGATTGGAACAATCGGTTCATTCTCAGATGAGCTACTAGGTATCACTTGGACTACGTTTACTACTATTTTAACCTTGTTTAAAGGATTTTTAGGACAATCTTCCGGGAAGTGTCCTCCTCTTTTGCAACATTGTATGCAATAAGCTTCACCTGGCTTGAGGTTCTTGTCAGGCTCTGGGCATTCATTTTTCCAATGATCATCTGCACCACAATTATGACAGTTTTCTATTCTTGACTTAATCATGGGTCTTACCATAGGAGGTCTAACACCTTGATTAGCTACATAATACATTGGTGCAAGATCTAGTGGAGTATAAGTCACAGGTTCTTCCATTGGTGGTGGATGTGAATTATACCAATCTCCTTTTACCATTACGGTAGATGGACTAGGCTCAGCATAGGGTGTAGCAGGTACTAGTACTTGTCCATCTATGACTCCTTCTGAATGCATGTACTTTCTAGGCACTACATTATGTCCTAGATATGGAGGTTTTTGACCCAACATGGGTTGAGGTCTTTCCATACCCATCGGTGGTCTTTGAGCTGTTGCCATGTTAGGCTGGTATCTATACATGGGTTGTCCTTGTGGCCTCATCATGGGCACGCACTCAACATTTCCATCATACTTTGGTCGGTAGTAGCACTCATTGGTCTCATGATTGGTCCATTTACCCTCGATTGCACACCATTTTGGTGGTCTAATTGATTGTCCTTATTGAGGTATCCCTTGACCTGATCCCCTCATAGGTTCTTTTTGCATGTTATTCATCATGTCATTCATCCTTTTGAGCATGTCTTCTATGGCTGAAAGTGATGCTGCAACAACCATTGCCACTTGTGTTGGTTTAGTGGATGCTATTTTCTCACTTTGGTTATCCTTAGGGACATCTTTTTCGTTGAAAATATCACAATTGTCACCTAAGTCAATAGCATCTAACGCACACTCTTCTAGGGTTGTATACTTCCTGGTATACAGTATAGCATGAAGTTCTTTGTTTAGCAGTCCCTCTATAAAGAATGATACTAGTTGTTCTTCTGCAGGTATCTCTAGCTCTGGGCATCTGGCAATGTATTGTTTCATTCAAGTTGCACAATCCCTAGCAGACTCACCTTGTTTTTGTTTAAAGCCATAGATTGGAGCTACCGTATTGTGTTGATCCCCGTTTTGGAACAAGCAGCTACAAATCCTTGAGCTAATGTGTTCAAGTCTATGATTGACCTTGGTGGAATGTTTTGGAACCATGTTAATGCTTTTCCTTCTAATGTCATTCCAAACCCCTCGAATTGAGTATGGAAATCAAATATGCGTTTTGCTCTTAGCACTTGCTTAAAGCTTGTTAAGTGGTCATATGGATCCCCTGATCCGCTATATTTTTTGACCCATTTTTGAAAATCAGCCGGTCTGACATGTCTATTTGGTTCAACTCCCTGTGTCTCCTGGCAATTGGTCCTGTTCTGAGTCCTTCAAACCAGTCTCTTGGAAATAGTGACTCGTGTAGACCTGAATTGGCCTTAGTGTCACCCGGGTTTCTTTGTGATGAAGTGGTTTTTGGGTTCTTAACATTACTCTCAGAAGATCTCTCACGGTGTTCATCTCTTGAAATGGTTTCTCGTTCTTGGCCCAATATCCAATCCCTTATCGAATATCCTTGATATTTGGTTTGTTCCACCTCCTCAGGAGTCATCATAACAAAGCTGTTGTTATAACAATCCTAAACAGGTAGGTTGGTAGACCTGCTGATCCCTTTTCCTTGATCTTGAAGATATAGATGATCTTCATGGGCGTAGCTTTCCTGATTTGGCATGTGAAGTCCATAGAAGATCTTTTACATTTCTATCCTCTCAACAATAGACTCGAATCCTAGGATTATCTGTACTAAGCCGTTTCAAAGCCTTCAAATCAACTTGATCGTATCCCTCAAATTCTAAAGTTGGTGGTCCTTCTTTTGCGTCCATATCTGGAATTATGGTATTTACTTCTAGCCCCCATTTATCTATCACGTCCGTTTTTGACTTGTAAATACTGAATTCCGTTTCTATCTATGTACGTTTTTCCTTGTTTGTTTTCCCTGATCTCCTCTGTGAACTCAATGCTATGGTCATAAATGCGAATAGCGTACTCTTCATTAGGATCCAGGTAAACCTAAGCTCCATGGCGATTAGTATTATAAAAAGAGAGTATATGCTTAGAGCGCATTGTCGTTCCGGTTTCAGAGTGAGTCGAATAAGAAGACATTTTGGATATTTTTTTCAGAAAAAGTATCTGAGACTTCTTCAAGGATAGTGTGCAAAGAATTGCCTTGATTCACACTTTCTTCGGTGGATACTCTACTGGAGGTTTCTCCAAATATGCCTTGATTTCCTAGCACACGACTAGATCTAAGGTTCATAAAGACTTGTGAAGCCCTGGATAGAGTACTTGCCATCGGATTGACTTGTGGTCAATTTATTTCGCTTGACTTGATAGCAACTTCTGTCAAGCTGCCAATTCCTCGTTTGCAACCTGATTCTTGTATCAATTTTGATCAAGTTAGCTATTCTTTCACAAGGACTGTATAGTTTTTGCTAGCTATTGTGATTGGTCTATGTGTTTCACTACAAATCGAGCTAACTGAGTCAATAATTGAAATTTTCAAACTCGACTTTGACAAAAATCAAAGGACTAATCTGCAACTTAAAAACTGAGTGAACATGTACCAACTTGGATACGATTGAACCCAAAATTTCCCGGTGGCCTTGTATTATGTTGGTCTACCACTGTACAAGTTTAAAAGTAAAAAATGGTCCTTTGTAGCAGTAGTAAATAATCACGATTATTTACTTTTGTTATCTTTTTACACTTTTTGGCTTGGTTTGCCAAGTATCCAACATGTTAAGGTCTTTGGACAAGCTTCAACAAGTTTGGACAAAATCTGTTCAAGTTTACCAACTGTTTCATGTACGTAGACTCTGATTTCAATAATCTGGCTTCAGTCTCACTTTTGTGATCCAAATTTCACCAAAATTGATTTGTATGGTCTACTTGATATGCTTGACCATGTGGTATGCTCAAAATATACAAAATTGTTACTTTTTGAAGCAGATGTAAATAATTGCAATTATTTACTCTAGCTAATTTTTTGCAAGTTTTTGTCCCAACCTTGACACAAATCTGTTAAGCACCTCAACTTAAGGTCTCTAGCCAAGTTTCATCAACTTTGGACAATTTTTGGACAAATGGTCAATCAGTTTTCTGTCCGTAGACTGAATTTGCAAATTTGGTCACAATTTTCAATCCAATGATCCAATTCTTACCAAATTTGGTTTGTGGTTACAACATGGTAAAACTAGTTGTATGCTAACTTGGTCAAAAAAGTTGAAAAATGGGACAGTAAATAATCGCGATTGTTTACTTCTGGCAAATTTTTGCATCTTTTTGGTCAATTGAGCATGTACATATGTCTATCACATCAATATAAGCCTATGAATCAATTTTCATCAAGTTTGGACTTTTTTTTTTCAATTTACACTCAAGTTCTCGAAAGTCAGTACAAACTTTAGTTTTTACCCATTTTTTGCCAGTTTGGTGATCCAAATCCAATGTGCCTTTACAAAAGTTGTTTGTACACATGCAATGAGTCACTGGTATCAACCTTGGTCAAATTTGAGCTAAAAGTAAATAATCGCGATTATTTACTCCAAGCTTGAAATGAACCATTTATCACACTTTTTTCATGGATAGTCTTTTCATGAGTTATTTAAGGCTACGAATCAAGTCAAAACTTAATTTGTCCTAAAATGTCAATAAAAAGTAAACTTAACTGAGTTTTTGCAAACTCTTGAAATTTTTACCTCAAAGTGTCCTTGAGTTTACCCATTGGTTCATACAACTTTTAAGCTTACTCCAATCGGATTGAGTGGTTTGGAGTCTTTTCGTGCTATTTTTAAGCTGTAGACCTGAAATTCTGCAACTTCAAATACAACTCACAATGATATTTTTAGAGAGAGCAATGTTATGAAATTCACCTCAAATCCTACTTACCCTACTCCTACGTTCTCATGCAATGGGGTTGTGGAAAAGTGTCCACAAACACTTGTTTTTTTGTTTTTTATGATTTTCTGAGCATTGATCTTAAGACTTGTTTTTTCTATCAATCATTATCAAAATCCTAATTTATCTCTACAATCCTACAATCCTAAAGGCACTCGACAAGTACGATTTTACTTACAAGCTACCTCTACACAGCAAAAGACGACAATCTTAAGCTATGCGGTTTTTAAAAGAAAGTTTTTACTCTAGGAGATCCTAGAGGAAGCTAAAGGATAACTTCACAAAACTCTCATGTTTTTCCCTAGTTTAGGTCTCTTCGATCCCCGGCAATGGCGTCAAATGTGGGACGCGGGTGTCTAACCTCACTCCTATCTTATTGAAGATTTAGCGAGAACCACGATTAAATTGTCAATCCATGGACGAAGCTGACTCAACTAGTGCATAGAGGCTATAAGAGGTTGTCAATATCTCGGAAAACAACAAACAACTCGCATCTAAATCAAGCTACACTCAAGTGACTGAAATCACCAAAAGCCAATCGCTTATCGACAAACAAAATCACATCCGTTACAACATCAAATGACATCCAAACGTAACAAAACTTCTAGGACATGTGTATAAGACCTAAGCACACATGCTTATGGTCTCAAATCCACTTTAGGTCAAGTGAAAAAATAATGATTATTAACAGCAGTGGATTTTTTGACCTAGTTGTTTTTGACTCAAATGCACCTAAATGCTTAGCAATGATGCCCCAATACCCCACCTATGCTTAGTTTTTGATTTTGAAGTGTAAATTCCTACTTATGATGAAATTAGGCCGCGGGTCGGTGACGCCAAAAGCTACGAAATACCATGAAGTGTTTACGTCAATGCGTAGAGCTCTTACCTATGGTTGCAATGCAACAAACATGATTGCAATGTGACAACCGGGGAGGGAGTAGGAAGCATGAGAAGGAGAGAAGTGAGGCGCCATTAGCTCACACCGTGTATTTCATTATCCAAAACTTGATAGTAACTTACAAAAGTTGGCTTTTATACCTTAGCCAAGGTTTTTGGTGGTCAAAACTAATAATATGGGAGCTCTAACTAAAGATAGGTAATGACAGATTGATACAATCTGGAAGCTTGTAACCCCAGCTCATCAATTACAAGGTTTATCCAAAAAATAGGGGTTACAATATTTCCGATTTATAAAAAATAATGTGTTTTTACAATAAGAGCTCCGAAAAATGGTATCCGTGTTAACTTGCTACTAACACACATCAGTGAATAGTCTATTGAAGAAAAATACCAAAATCTATTGGCAAGATGAGCATAAAGTCTGGTTTAAGCAACTCAAGGTGTGAATAATCTCAAGCCCTATTCTTAAGTTTTTGGATGCCACCTAAGAGTTTGAGTAGTGATAGATGGTGGTAATCTCTTGTTAGGAGGTATTTTGATGCAAGATGGAATACATGTAGCTTAACTTGTCAAAAGCTTGAGATACATAAGGTTAACTATGCCACTCATGACTTGGAATTGCATACAATAATACCGTTGCTCTCAAGATTTGGAGACATTACTTCCTTGGTCAAAAAATTTGTAAGACCAAGAGTCACACATAGACCAACAGGGAACCATCATGGGGGCTTGTCTATAAGAATAGGCAGGGATGTCTGCCCGAGGAGGACACGATTCCTTGTCCCTAAGTTTCTCACTAGTATCAAAGCTTTAGTTTTATTGGCCATTCTTTTTTGCATTCCCTAAGTTTCTCACTAGTATCAAAGCTTTAGTTTTATTGGCCATTCTTTTTTGCATGCATGCATGCAAGGGTGAGCCATGGATGAGAAACCTGTGGCAAAGAAGGCGGCTCTTGCATGTGGAGCATCCCCAAAACACACACACACACACACACACCCAACAAACACCAATGTGCACCAATATTGCTTTACCTCTCTCTCTTGGCAAGAGTATGCCTAAGGTTTGCATTTCATTTCTATGGTGCATACTATTAGCTCTTCATGGTGTTTCATCTCTCTCTCTTCTTGCTTGCACACTCCTTCACTAAGCTGCCATCACTAGAGGGCCTTGGGTCACTTCAATTTTGGAATTTTGGGGGTGGGCAAGGGTGTGTTCCCACCCACCAATAGCAGTATTAGTGAACCCTCAAATCCTTGGAGCTCGAACAAGACCAAGACAATGTCTTGTCTTCATAGGTCTTGCCGGGAGAAATAACAAAAAATTCTATAGTAACCAAGGCAAATGAAAGTTTTGAAGGATAGTAATAGCCATGAACTCAAAATCAAAGACATATTTGAGTCTTTCTTCTTGAGATGTCATCCATAGGACAAACACTAACCAATCAAGCCACCACGGCTCGGCTTGAAAGTAATCAAGGCAAGGGGGGTATTCATAGTTTTTTTTTGGAAAAAAATTTCATCAAATCTCATCCATGCTCTCAAGTATGGGAAATCAATGCTAGTACAACTCTCATGTGGCTTTTAATTGCTATCTAATAAGCTTATTTGAAGTACTTTAGCAGACATCAATGTTAGCCTTATGTTGTCTTTGGCAAGTCATTTGTATTTACACGGCTAATCAAAAATTCAAGAATGCTTTGCAAGTTGATTGTTTCATAATGCATTCATATTTGTCCTCTTAGAATTGCATTGCACTATGGATTCAAACATACACATGCATCATCAGTTCAATTTTGAGAATCCTACACCTATCACAACTATTGTTGTACTGCTAGCGACTACTTTGAGGGAGGGAGCTACATGGAATCTAGCATGGATGACATCATAAAATTTCTTGATTTGCAAGATTTTGGAGCATTACAATTATGCATGTCTGTTATGGAAACAAATTTTTCATGTTTAAATGGAAATTTCACTATCTGGTTGTCATGAATATTAATTACTAACATTCTAAAAGTACTTTCCAACTTAAATTGGCCACTTAAGTCCGGGGAAAATAAAAAGAGAACAAGTGGAATTGATTAAGTGGTAATGGGCCAACCGGTCAAGGCTTGGGACCAAAAGGGAAAAGTCCATAACAGAGCAAGGGTAATTGCTAACTAGTAATCTCAATCATAGGTACATGTCAAGGAAGGATAAATGTATCCCGGGTAGCCTTGATCAACGGTACATGACAAACAAGATGATTGAGACCAATTATAAGAGTCTAAAAATAAAAAATGATTGTGATAAGCTCAAGTCGTTAGAATAATTCTTTAGAATCCAAGTATGAATTATGGGAAGCCTTAGGCTGAAGTTTTAACTTGCCACAAACTATCTAAATTTAGCAAGTTTTGGGAGAATCTTGGCAGCATCTCCAAATCATTTTGCTAAGGTTTTGTAGAGGATGTTAAATTTTTAAAGCCCAAAGGGTGATTATTATTTTTGCCAAAGTTTATCCTAATCTAGTAGTTCCTAAATTTGCAGGAAGGCTATAGCCCTAGTCAGCTTCATAAGCCTCCAAGGTTTGTGCAAAGGTCTTGAACTCAAGCTAGTTAATAAAAGTGTAAGCTTATGGTTATTACTAAATTAAAGATAAAATCTAAAGACTAAGGCTAGATCAGCCCTTCCTCATTTAGTAAATTGACTCTAGGCTTTGTTTACTAAGCTTGACTAGGCCACACATCCAACTTGGTAGCACATGCTTGCTTTGTGTGAACTTAAAGGAACGTGTGTGAGTATGTGTGGTGTCTCCACCTGCCAAGATGAGTCTCAAGAAGGAAGGGGGGGGGGGGGGGATCTAGCTTGCAAGGCAAGAGGGATTAGTGTTGGATGCTTTAGTTGCATTAGGAGGTGTTCCCACCTCATTGGTCAACCTGTGTGAAGCATTCTAACTTAAGACTAATTGCACTCTTTCATAGCTAGGGCTTGTTGCACCCAAGATTGGCAAAGCAAGATCTCTCTCTCTCTCTCTCTCTCTCTCTCTCTCTCTCTCTCTCTCTCTCTCATGGGAGCTCTAGAGACAAACTCTATGTTGAAGCTCTTGGCTATGGATGTAAATCCAAGCCAATGGAAGTATCTTCTTCTTTATCTCTATAACTCTATTATTAAGCTATGCTAAGAGATTTCCCATGATCAAGAGTACACAAAGAATCCATCCTCTTGCTTAAAAAATACTTCTTTCCACCTTCATCTTCCTCTTTTCCTGTAGGCCTTTTCTCCCCACACTAGGTATCTAGGGTTTGGGAAGGAGGGTTATACCATGGAATCTAGAAGAACACCATATTCTTGATTCAAGAAAGGCTCCACAAGAGCACATACATCTATTGTAACAAATCTCTCTTTTGAGAGGATTATAATAGTGACCAAATCCAAGCAAATCTGGTTCTCATCAAGTTGTTAATATTATTTCGTTTTGATCTTTAAATTATATGCATAATTAAAGTATTATAAATATGTACTTGTGTAAATAAATTAGCTCAACACAACCTATTTTCTCCTTGCTATCTCTCTCTCTCTCTCTCTCTCTCTCTCTCTCTCTCTCTCTCTCTCTTAAGGAAAACCCACTCATTTCATAGTTAAATTTTGCTGAATCTAAAAGTAAGTGTTAATTTCCTTGACATTGGTATCACAGCCAATGTTTCTCTTTTCTAGCCTAAGAAGAGAGGTCCTTGAGTAATCTATGAAAGTTTGGAGTTGTTTATTGCAATAGGATAAGTGGAACTAAGATTCATTAATTTTGTTGGCATGCTTATTTACAGGTACCCGGGACACCATTGGGATCTATGGTCTTAATAATGGAGTCTTTCGAGACTTGCCTATAACTTCACCATTATTGAGCTATTAGCCATCTAATAAGAACCAGTGCCAACCTTGCACTTTTAAACTCACTCCACTAGTCTTTGCAATTAACAATATTCTAAAACATAGGTGTAATTACTCAAGTGACGCTAGTTTTCAAGGGATAAGAGGACTGGTAGCCAAAGTTTTGGAAGTACCAAGGAAAGAGTTAGAGTACACATATAATAAAATTTAATCATGGCCCAATATAATCATGAGACTAGAATTAATAGTGACAACTTAGATTTTGCTCATGGTATAGCATACAATGATGGTTGCAGAGTTTTCAACTACCTTGTTGACAAGTTGCAATAAGCAATGGGAAACCCTATTTTGCAAGCAGAGGTTCAAAGCCAAAACTCAAGCCCTTCAAGCTCAAGTTTCCCCATGTGCCCAAGAAATAGAATTCTTGCAAGGCCTCCAAGTGAGAACTCCAATAGAAAAAACTCTTTGGGTAATAAAGAGGAAATATAGGAAGGACCTCCAAGGAAAATTGTTCAAGAAGAAGAAGTGTGTCGTGAACTTTCAAGGGAGATGTATGAAAGTGACACTCCACTACCTTTGAAAGTGATGCTTCCCCAATACAAGGGTGGTCACCTACTCTTTCCAAAAATAAGAGAAACCCTATGATAATTAAAAGAAGCGAGAAATAAATCCAAGCAAGAGAAAGCAGGGTGAAAGCATGAATAGGTGGAAAGCTATATATGTGATCTAATTAAATAGCATAGCATGACATTGGGGGTGTGGTCACTGGTGCCATATTTCAGACGTCCAAATTTATATTCTAAAAAATGTTATACTTAAAAATTTAGCCTTCACACACCCACTTTCTTTCATGAGTAGTTGGCAGTTTCAAACACCGTGCCCCCCCCCCCCCCCTCTCTCTCTCTCTCGCGTGCTTCCTCAAGGTCTATTGTGCTTAGAGCTTCTACTGTGCAAGCTTGGCTGCTTCAAGGAAAATTGCAGTGACCGCCCTCTTCTCTTCGAGGTATGTCTCTCCCATTGAACGTGTACACTCTCTACTGCTTGAGCATGTGCGCCCCACTTGGGATCATTTAGCTAAATAAGCTACATTTGGAGCTGCATGAGTGCCACACCTTCCTCATTTGCAAAAAGAGGTGAGCAAAACCTAATGTTGCTCTGCTGTCTGCATGAGAGGACATAGACTCCTGAAGTAATTTTCTAGTCCACAAGCTGCATGCAACCTTGGTGCAAATCCCATAGCACATCACCTTGAATGCCCTGCTTACAAGAGCAGGCCCATGAAGTTCTTGTTTCTTTTTAGCAGCGATGATAAGCGAGGGCACACCATGTCTCATGAGTTCATTGGATGATGTGCAGGTGTATCACTTGAGACTGCATCATGGCACCTTCCTCAAAGTATCCGATTCAAGCAAGCAGCAGTCTAGTTAGGAACATCGAACCACCTCTGCATACGAAGTTTTGTCGTCTTACGGAGGAATTTCATATGGAGCGTGGATTGCCATTGGAGGGACTTGATCCACGTAGCTTGACAGGAAACAATGACATCTCTGAGGAGGACTGGGAAGCTGCCTTTATATGCCCAAAGCCTGTTCCAGGTAGCCAGAAGAAAGTGAAGGCATACCATGCTCGGTTGGAGTTCTTACAAAAGCTTGTGTGGAGACACTGGGATGTCTACCAGGAGGGTCCCTTCACGTATGAAGTAGGGACTCAATTTGCAAAGTCCTTTGCATTGGAAAACTGCAGTGAATCTGGCAAAAATCAAATTTCTTGGGCTATCTTTGCAGAGAGGGCAATGAGAGCCTCAGAAGAAAGACACAACTTGCAAAACAAGATCAAGAGGTGGGAAGAGCAGATGAGCGGTAGAGGGAGAGGTTCCAAAACCACTACTGGGTGAAAGCGTGGTTCGGTGGTACAAAAAAAGGACCTATTTTACTTCTACCAATGAAAAAGTGGGGACTGGTAAAAATTTTGTAGTTTAGGTCAAAACTTTTCTGACCTTGTGTTTTTAGATTCTCGTTTTGAAGATCTATCCATTGATATATAGTATGATAGGTAGTTTTTCATGTGACGTGTAGAAATTGTAGCTCAAAGATTTGTCAAAGGTGCTGTCAAGGACAATCCTTTTTGTACCACCAAAGCGTGCTTTTAGCCTACTGCTTCTACCAGATCATCATTGAAAACAGAAGGTACGTCTGTACCATTGTCAAACATGCCTACAGGAGGATGCCTAGTACAGGAGGAGGATAGCAGGGCACTTGCAGAAACGAACAATATTGCAGAGGGTAGATTGCAAGACTATAAGTCAAGACTAGAGGGTGTAAAGAAGCAGGTAGAGGATCAAGTCAGATAATTGCATAGGGCTGAGGGTGCTCAAAGCTCAAACACTTTGGCCTTAAAGTTGCAAACGGAGATTGATTGCGTGCAAGACCCTGTAGCTCGACAACGCCTGATTGATTTGATTGGATAGTTCTTGAGTACTACTAGAGAGAACGTTACTGAATTAGAAGCCAATGCGGCTAAAGCATAGGTGCATACCCTCCTACATGTGCTTCACTTTGTTTGGAGTATGTGGTTCACTTCCATGTGGTTATGTGGTTAGAGTGTTTTGGATTGTATGGTTATGTACTGTATGAGCATATTCCATTTTTGCTATGTGCTATATAGCACAAAATATGTGCTATATGGTCACAACATAGCCATCATCTTGATGGAGTGGGTGGTTATATGCTATGTGCCATGTGTGGTTATGTGCTATGTGCTTTATAGTTCAATCTAGGTGAAGCATGTTCACAATAGTACCCTCATCTATTTGGAATGTGTGTGATTCTATGCTATGTGCTCTGTGTGGCTATGTGCTATGTGATACATAGCACAATGGACATGTGTAATATGTGCTATATAGCATAACCTGTATGCTATATGCTCATAGTATAGCCCTGAAGTGTGTTTTAAATATTGATATGTGCTACATAGCACAATATTTTTATGTGCTATGTGCTAAATAGCACATTTTGTGTGTTATATGTTCACAATATAGCCCTAGAGTGTGTGGAATAGTGAATTGTGCTATATAGCACAATCTCTATTTTTGCTATGTGCTACATAGCACCATCTCTAATTGTGCTATGTGCTACAAGCACAATATTTGTGCTATATGCCATGTGCTATGTCTCATATAGCCCACTGCATATCATATACCCAACAAGCTTGTGCTATATAACATATAGAGAAAATGTTTGGGCTATATCGGTTATTTTAAAAAGTCTCTCTGCTATGATCTACAATGCATACTCTATGTAGCACTTAGAGCACATTATACTTGGACTGTGCTATGTGCTATATAGCACAGTGCATATCATATACCACATCAAGCTTGTGTTTATAGCATATAGAGTAAGTTCTTGTCTTATATGTGGTATTGAAAATAAGGGATAAGATTCATGCTGCATATTCTTTTCAGCAATCTGCTTTTGTTGGGTTATTGAGACTTAAATTAGATGTGTTGTGTTCTTTTTTTCACTTGCACTACTTGCAGAAGTAGAGACCAACATAGCACAAGAATTAGAGCACTTTAAATTTTGTGTTACCATGGAGAGGACTTCACATAATGTGGGGGCCAGTTTGATGAAGCCTTTTCCTCTTGTGGATTTTGAGCAGAGCATTAGCGAGGTGGCACTTAATGGGTTCTACCATTGTGTAGGATGTGGATTCCCATTCGATGCCAGAAGCTTGGATGTATTCTCCCTGCCTTGCACCCATGTGTACCATATGCTATGCTTCGCGCATGTATGTAGGGACTATGGCTATTGTGTTGCACTAGATTGCAACATGTCTATTCCCCCTAGAGGTAAGCATATGATTGGTATGAAGGTGAAGAGTGAGATGAAAGAATCAAGTGCAGGTAGTCACTGTGTCAATTATTTACTAGTACTATTGCAGGCCCACTTTCCATTGGGAGTTAAACTCTTGCATTTAATGAAATCATTTGTAGGTACAGACATCGTAGCAAAGACCTGTATACAAGAATCATTGAGGACAAAAACACAGAGAGACTCTACGCAGGCCACTGGTAGGTACCAAAATCAGTATTTATGTGTGTATTTTGGGATACTCCAAGTGAGACTTTGTAAATAGCTTGCTTTGTAGAACAATCATCACATGCTTGCTCCAACAAGACGATGCATTCCACAAGGAAGAATGGCCTGATTACCCCAGGGATGCAGCCAAGCATTGAAGCGGAGTCTACCCTAGGGATGCAGCCAGCCCTTGAAGCGGAGCGGAGTCTGCCGTAGGGGATGCAGTACGTGGAGTAGTTGAAGAAATCTTGATGGCAAAGTCTTCTGCAGTCAAATCACCTAGGCAACAACTAACTCCAAGAAGGCAGTTACGTTCTCTGTTGAGTGCCAAAGCATCACCAAGTGTGGACACTAGAGATGAAGCATCAGATGAGGCAGTTGTAGATGCGGTGAAAGCAACACCCCCTCTAGCAGGGAAGAAGCCAACACCAAAGCTCAAGAAATCAACTCCCAAGGACTTAGGTGGAAGTCCCACAATGGATATACCTCTTGATTCATTTAGGAAGAGGAAGAAACCAAATGCAAAGCAATGAGCATGTTTTTGTTGTAACTTCATGCAGTTAGAAGATTTATTTAGAAGGCATGTGCAATCCATTGCACCCCTATTGTATCCATGAATCAAGTGTTGGAATTTTTTAGTGACATGTCTCTTTATTCTTTGCATCGAGTAGTTGCAAACTATTTGATTTATTTTTTGTACATGTTTAGTAATATGTTTCTACTTTCTCTTGTCGTAGATAATCAAGAAGCTGAAAAAAGAGGAACTTGCAGGAGACGCACTCGCTCTTCAGGGTTTCTAGATGAGGGGTCTGTAGGTTCACTGGCTCAGTCTTATCCTGTGAAGAATCCAAGAAGGGGTGCTACAACTTTCAGGGGGATTACAAGAAAAAAAAAAAGTGTCTTTTGATATAGTTGAGGGGTCTGTAGGTTCACTGGCTCAGTCTTATCCTGTGAAGAATCCAAGAGGGGGTGCTACAGCTTCCAGGGGGTTACAGGAAAAAAAAGAGTCTTTTGATACAGTTGATCCCTGCACACCTACTAGTACTACTGTATTTGTTCCAAATGTGCCTAATGCAGTTGATGTGCAGGTTGTGCATGATGATGTGCATACAGATGTTGACCGTGCTAAACTTGAAAAGGGTACGTTACCTACCCCCACCACAATTGAATCTGACACATATGCCATTGATGATGCTATGGTAGTTGATGCATGCACATATGCCATTGCTGATGCTATGCTAGTTGATGCTTGCACAAATGACATTGTGGATGCTATGGAAGTTGATACTCGCACAGATTCTGCTGTTGATGGCAGTGTTAATGATGGTGGAACATAAAGTATTGTTCATGCTGTCATAGATGCCCTTCTTGATGCAGTTGTGGCTATGGGTACAGATGCCACTATTGAATCTGGCATAGATGCCATTGATGATGCTACCACAGTTGATGCCTGCACAGATGCCATTGCTGATGCTACGGTAGTTGATGCCTGCACAAATGACATTGTGGATGCTATGGAAGTTGATGCTAGCACAGATGTTGCTGCTGATGGCAATGTTAATGATGGTGGAACAGAAAGTATTGTTCATGCTGTCATAGATGCCCTTCTTGATGCAGTTGTGGCTGTGGGTACAGATGCCACTGTTGAGGATACCAGAGGAATGGGTGAGGAGGTCCTCATTGAGAGAGAAGCTGGAACGCGTGAGGCAGTGGGTGAAAGTGATGTCACAGTCCAAGCCGAGGTGGTCTGTCGAAGTGAGGCAGCTAATGACATTGTTGATGCAGAGGAGGCAAAGGGTATATATGCCCCTATTGAAGATATGGGAGGCTTGGGTGAGGAGGACCTCACTAAGAGAGTACCTAGAATAGGCTCAGCAGTGGGTAACGGTGATGTCGCGGCTTCTGCCGACATAGCTAAGGTAGGTGACAGAGCAGTTCAATCGGGAGAGGCAATGGGAGAAGTTGTCGTGGCTGCTATAGACATGAAAGAGGCAAATACACATAATACAACTGAGGCATATATAGAGCAAAACAATGAGGCAGGGAAAGGCACAGAGGTGCCCACTGACAGAGCAGCTCAATCGGGAGAGGCAATGGGAGAACATTTCATGGCTACTGTGGACACGAAAGAGGCAGTTACATATGATACAATTGAGTCTTGTATAGATCCCACTGTTGGGAATACCAAAGGTAAAAGTCCAGAGGTCCCTATGGGTCGAGCGACTGCTACAGATACAAATGAGGCAGGTACAAAGAATGCTGATAAAGAGGCCAAAAATGGACATGAATATGAGAGGCAAGAGAGGCCAGAGTGTCTTGTGGTAATGCCAGTACAGATTGTTCCACTGATGACTGAGGACAAGAAGAGAAGGGACAATTTATGCATCATACTGGATGTGAATGGGCTTCTCATAAGGAGGTATAAGGTCTCCTTCTACAAAGAAATAGCGAGAAGCAGTACTCCTGATTGGGCAAGATCAAGGTATCAGGTAGTCAGTGGGCCAAATGCTACAAGAAAGATGCAATTTGAATATGTGGTCAGGCCCAATGCATCAATCTTTTTGCATGCACTGCTGCAAAGAGCACAAGTTGCACTATGGAGCTACATGATCCAGGACAATCTAGCACTTGCTTTGAGTGCATGCTTTTCTAGGCTGAACAAACAGTTTTTCCTCGATATTATCGATCAAGAGGGGTTTAGAGAGGCGAGCTTCAAGCTAAATGAAGTTCCTGGGATCCCTCCATCTAGAGATAACGCAAAGCTCATATTTTTCAAGTGTTTGAAAGAATTTTGGAAGCACTATCCTAAGTTCAACTCGGATAATACACTGGTGGTGGATGACACACTCTACAAGTGTCTGCTCAACCCTCCTGGGACTTGGGTCTGTCCTGCTTCATTTGAACCAGCAGAGATTTGTCAGTCCCCAATTTACCTGGTTAGCACATTGTTCCCATGGTTAGTCAAGTGGACAGTCTCACCCAGCCCTAATGCTTATGCAAAGATGAACCAGTTTGAAAATCCTTCGGACATAGTGTCTGCTCGTGTCATCAGCCACTATAGAAGTCAATGAGAAGTATGTAGGGAAGGATGATTGTGATTATGGAATCATGTATACAACATTTTGCACACTGATTGTACTTGCGATTACTATACAAAAAATTGACCTTTCAAAGTTCTCTAAACTTAATGATTGAATGATGTAATTTTATTTTGGTGATATGATGTTGTCATACTCTGATAGAGTCCTGCTACGTGGCACACATAATAGCATAGACAGAACCATCGGGCTATTATTACACATAGTTATGCTATATAGCACTCATACTGCAAGAAATACTATGACATAATAGCATAGATAGGGAGATTGGCCTCTTATTACACACACTTATGCTATATGGCACACATAGTGCTCTCAATATGTAATATAGCTCTTTCACATACCACACATCATATCATAGACAAGAACATTGTGCTATGTGATACACACACTTTCACTGTATAGCACACATGTTGCTATCTTACTACAATAGAGTCCTTTTATAGCATAGACAGGGACATTGGGCTATTATTACACACTTGTGAAATATAGCACACATAATAGCCTAGGTAGAGACAATGGACTATCTTGACACATTACTTGGCTACATATCACATATAGTAGCATGTACACAACTCCATAACACCCAATGGGTAGCTATCCATAAGAGTGAGATGTTTAACTTGAGAGTTATTCATTGTAAGAATGAGACATGTTTACCTGAGATTCATCAAGAAAGTGAATGGGATACTCTTGATAATGTTTTCTTCCCAATCATTTCTGACAAATATCTTGGCTAACTTTTTTCAAGGTGCAACATGTTCACAATAGTAACCTCATTATCTGAAATGTGTTTGATTCTATGTTATGTGCTCTATGTGGTTGTGTGCTATGTGATACATAGCACACTGGACATGTGTAAGGAGGTACTGAATGGTGAAGGCTATATAGAACATAATATAATCCTGTTCAATAGGTATCATGCTGCTTCATAGGGCATGGCATTGTAAATGGTTTCATGTAGTTCCGGAGATAAATAATATGTCTTTGAGGTAGAATCTACCAAAGGCATGTGAAACTTTATTGCCCGAACAAGGTGAGAGTACATGTTAGTAACTCCCCTATCATCAAGTAGAGTGTAGTGATTTGGGTCCCCCTCTTGCTGTTGATAATAACACCTTGTGACAACATAAGTGTTTTTATCACAATCACATTTGTTTTTCCACTTATCTCTTAAGATGAAATCTATCATCCATTTTCTCTTTGTACATCTCAAAAGAAAGAACTATACACCTTCTGCATTGCCAACGTCTGCATTGACTGCAAAGTTATCACCTTCAATGAGATACTCACTCAGCATATCCTGGGATCCCTCAAACATTGCAGCTTCATCTTTTGGTACCTCAGAGAGTGGTTTCAATGCCTTATGTGTCCACTTGCCTGCATATGATTTGCTGGAACAAGTCCTCCAATGGCCCTTCATGCAAACATCAAAAAAACAAGAAAGCCGCCTAGTCCTTAATTGAGTAGGATCATGAAAACAAAAGCCTGAAATGCAATGGAGTCATCGAGATCCTGGTACTCTCTCACAACCCCATAGATTAGACCTGTCCGCTTTTGTCTCTTTTACTAGCCAAAATTTCATGTTTATAGTAGGACCTGCTTTAGTGGATTGTGCATAAGAGCTACATGCAACATTGGACATTGTTCTCGTAAAAAATGCAACCACGTCTGAAGCTTGCCTAAGAACAACTCCATTACTCTTGAGTTGTTCATGTGTAAGGGCTCACTTTATCACAGTGCCAGTGACATCATGCTCCCCCTTGCCATGGCTAGAGCCAAAAAAATTCCATGTCATCTCTGTACCTGTTAGTTGGTAATATCTAACAACAAAGTAAAATGGCCTTGAAGCCTTGAATTGCAAGGCTACACAATCTGACCACACCCAGTGCTTCTTGAAATTCAGCCCCTGGTCTTTAAGCCACTGATCACAAAGAAGAAAACAATGCTTGACAAATAGTGTATCATGTTGCCTATCATCCGAGATGTAGAAATGCGTATGCTTGATAATACTGTCATATTCATTGTCACGCATGTACGTTATGTGAACAAGGATGGTGCATTGATCTGTATGCCAATGCATGGATTGTACTTCATTTTGCTCTTTGAACGAGTAATTTTCAGCAAAGTCTACTACAGATATAATGGTATCTAAAGGAAACACCTTCAAACATTCTCTGTATTGATGTGCCTGCCATCTGTAAGTGAAATTGTGCTCGATGAAGATTCTGATGTCGTCTTTTATCCTCCTTGTCAACTCACTTAAAACCACCTGTTTGAGTGACAACATCTTTCTCTTACTTGGACCATGCTTAGTTTGAACTTTAATGTCCTCGAAGACTTGCAGTGGAACTGTCTTTGTCATCTCTGCACGTTCTCGTGGACAAAGCTGAGCTTTTCCACACCACAGCTTCTGCATTGGCCCATCAAGCAGGTGTGTTTATGGAACATATCCCCCTCAGCCTTTGTACATACGCATGATTCTCACAACTTCGTGATCCCTGAAAATGAATGCTCAACAAAAAGACATTCTGCATTCACCCCATCTAATTTGCAAACATTGCTGTTACATGTACATGGCCTCCCATGAAAACCAAAAGCAGATGAGCGCATAACATTAAACAAATCTTTGAGATACATCAGTTTGATATGATAAACACAACAGCAAGTATTTTGATCTTTCAACTTTCTCACGAACCAAGGCTTCAACTTCTCAAAGGGCCTTTGCCCAATTGTCACATGTGGGTGGCTATCTTTAAACTTCAAGAAATACTCTGTCTGCTTGAAAAAAAAATGCATTAGAATTACATTTTGCTATATATCACACATAATAGCATAGCTACAGATGCATTGGTATAAATACATATAGCTATGCTACATAGCACATATAATAGCATAGATAGATAACTCAGCTTTCATTACATGCTCAATTTTGCTATATAACACATAATAGCATAGATAGGGATTTTTAGCTGTTATTACACACACATCACACACGTCTGCTATATAGCACACATAGTGCTCTCATATTATAACACAATTCTTCTACATAACACACAAAAGAGCATAGACAGAGATATTGTGCTATTATTACACATATCACACTCTGCATAGCACACATAATAGCATTACATGGATACCGTGCTACTATTACACTAACATCTGCTATGTAGCACACATAGTGCTCTCATAATATTATATAATCTGATAGTACACATAATACCATAGATAGGTATATTGTGCTATTATACACACATGTCTGCTATATAGCAAACATGATGTTGTCATACTCTGATAGAGTCCTGCTACATGGCACACATAATAGCATAGACAGGACCATCGGGCTATTATTACACATAGTTATGCTATATAGCACTCATACTGCAAGAAATACTATGACATAATAGCATAGATAGGGACATTGGCCTCTTATTACACACATTAACGCTATATGGCACACATAGTGCTCTCAATATGTAATATAGCTCTTTCACATACCACACATCATGTCATAGACAAGAACATTGTTCTATTCTTACACACACTTTTACTGTATATCACACATGTTTCTATCTTACTACAATAGAGTCCTTTTACATGGCACACTTATAGCATAGACAGGGACATTGGGCTACACTTGTGAAATATAGCACACATAGTAGCCTAGGTAGAGACAATGGACTATGTTGACACATTACTTGGCTACATATCACATATAGTAGCATGTACACAACTCCATAACACCCAATGGGTAGCTATTCATAAGAGTGATATGTTTCCCTCAAGAGTTATTCATTGTAAGAACGAGACATGTTTACTTGAGATTCATCAAGTAAGTGTATGGGATGCTCTTGATAATGTTTTTTGCCCAATCGTTTCCGAAAAATATCTTTCTTGTTTGGAGACACCCTACTGTGCTCTATCCAAAATGTAATAATTGTTTGCTTCAATTCCTCCGATAAGGGCCCAATATTTCTAGACTTCCTTTTGCATAAGTCAAACCTCAGCGTACTTGACATAGGATTGCTGTCAAGTCTATCCAAAGCTGAATATAAATTGCTTGGATGAACATTTAATAGCTTTGCCACTTTATGTAGAGTAATACCTCTACCTTGGCTCCCATTATCATGCAGTAATCCATTCACCAGCATGCTGAATGTGCTTACTTTAAAAACATCTCGTCAGCTGATTTTGGAATCTTTAATTCCTGTAAGGAGACCTTGAGCATAGAAATAAGGCCATTTGCAGGAAGATACAAATATTCACAGAATGGCAAGATTCTATCATCATTGAAAACACCTTGAAGAATTGCATTCTTATCTTCTTTCTCGTAACTATGCAATTGTCTCACAATGTGCTGAACAATATTCTGAATAGTATGTTGCTTCTTGTGTTCCTTTGTGTATACATCGACGTCCTCCCTATGACAATATTCCGCTCCAATGTTGACGCTTGGCTGTACTTGCTTTCTTGCACGACATCGCTTTCTGTACTCACGTTTAGCCTGTGCTTCATACTTCCTCACTGCAATAATTTCATCCTCATTTAGACAAGCCTTTCTCTTGGAGTGCACCTGCGTATGAACTATATCTATTCCATGTGCCTCATCACAAAATCCTTCGTCCACCATCCTGGAACAGTCTATAGTAGTTTGAAATGAATGAAGTCGTACAAAACTTCCTGATTGTAATAGTGAACTGAAATCCATTTGTGCTGCATCGTTGAGTTCAAGAAGCTCCATTGCTGCTTGTGAGGAGGTATGATCTGGAACCAAAGCGAGAGGAAAAGAGTCTCCATCATTCATATTCTAAACAGGAGAGTAGGAGAGAGAGAGAGAGACATGGAGATGGGCATTGGAGGCCATCTGAGAGAGAGAGAGAGAGAGAGAGAGAGAGAGAGAGAGAGAGAGAGAGAGGTCCACGTGTGCTAACCGCTCAATGTCTTTCAATCAGAGTAGTGGAGTCATGAAGTCAGTTATCTTACCTATATTCTTTTACCAATATTCTTTTAAAAATTCTTGACTTAAAAGCCCAGCTATGGTGTCATCCATAGCATCATACTTGGTGTCCATGGACACCAAGTATTTAGACACCATTCTATGCTTTCACCCAGCAAAGAAAGCGATCACCTTATTTGCCTCCTTCCTCCTCTTTCTCTTTAGTATCATCACCATCTTTTGATACGGATGACAACAACTTGCCGTCCAAGAGAGAGAAGAGGAGAGATAAAGGGAGGAGCTATGCGGCATGAAAGAAGTCACCTATGTTGAAGAGATTCAAAGAGGGAGGAAAGAACATCACTTTTCTTACCTATGATGGAACCTTCAGAGCAATTGATAAAGTATTGGCCTTTATCCAACAATTTGACACGGCTTTTGGAGATGAAGATTTCTTAGAATCTTCAAAGCTCCAAAATGTCTTCAATGCATTTCAAAAATTCGGTCCCGTCAATGGTGGAAAAGTCTACATACCCAAGGTGAAGCTCCAAAGACTTGTAACGCCTTGAGGATTATTATTACAGTTCAATTCCTTCCAAGTGATGCCAAAGACAAAGTCTTGACGGAATGACAAAGCTTGAAGATGGCCCCATACGAGTCTATCCAGAAGTATGTGGATAAGTTTTGGGAGTTATATTTCAAAGCCATTGTCTACAAAAAGATAGACTTTATGGAACAAAAGAAAAAAGAAAATTGTTGGCCTATCTGAAGAGATGAGTGATTATGTCAACTCACAAAGATCTAAAACTATTGCAAAGGTCATACATCATACTACGGTTGTAAGAACCCAGGGGACTAGCTTAGGAGATCCACTTCCCTACCACCCTATATACAGACTATGTGGCTCATATACCTAGTCTAATTGGATCCCAAATCCACATTCTAAGCCATCCAGGTCCTTGGCCTAGGTCCGTGCCCCCTAGGTTTCCCTTGGCCTTACATTTCTCCCCCCTTGGAGAAATGGGAAACTTCTTCTTCAAAACACTAATGTTTTCCCAAGTGGAACCTTTGTCAAGTTGGTCTTTCGACTCAACTAAAACTTGTTGACGTACATGATGGCGAGTTCGTAAATCATGATAGTCTAAGATGCATTTAGGTTCATGAATTTGGAATGGAGGTTCAATGAAATCAAACAAAATCTATTGGTCAATGACATTGTCATCCCCATGCAAGCGTTTATGTAAATGACTTACATGAAACACCATATGAATATGAGAGTGCATAGGTAATGAGAGTTTGAAGTCTAAATCACCAACTTTCTTGAGTATCTTAATATCTTGGAGATAATCTAGGTGTTGGCCCAGTCTTCAAACTGTTTGAATGCTCTAACACACGCAAAACGACCTCTTCCCCTTTTGTGAAAGTAACTTGCCGATGTTTCTCATCATCATACTTCTTATATGGATCATGTGCTTGTCGAACATTTTGACGAGCTAGTCTCAACATTTCCATATGGTATTGGAGGAAATCCTTCACCTATTGGAGCTTTTCAGTTGCCAACCCCACCGTAACTAGTGACCTAGGTTGAGAACCATACATGAGCATGAAAGGACTAAATCCAATTGTAACATGCTTAGCCCTATTGTAAAACTCAAGAATAGGAAGATAGTCTTTCCAGTTTGATTGCTTCTTGCTAACGTATGCTCGTAGCATATCCTCTAGTACTTGATTGATTATTTCAGTCTGAACATCCATTTCAGGGTAATTTGAAATACTTAGAATGAGTTGTGCATCCAATCGTTTAAATACAGCCCTCTAGAAGTGACTGTTAAACTTGGGATCACAATCACTCACAATGTTAGTTGGCAACCCATATAGCCGGTACAGATTATCCACAAATAACTTAGCTAATTTTGGAGTATTTATTGTTGATTTGGTTTGAATAAACTTGCAAAGTTTAGTCAACCGGTCTACAACCACCCAAACCAAGTTATGACCTCAAATAGTGGTTGGTAAATCCACAATGAATTCCATAGAGATTCTTTTCCATTTTCCATTGGGAATCTCCAAAGAATGTAAGAGTCCTCTTGCCTTTAGGTGCACCGCTTTATTAACTTGACTTTTCTGGCAATGCAAGGCATTGTCTTGAACATAATCATATCATACCTAGACAATAAAATTATCTTCCTACAAGAGTGTAAGCTTTCTTAATGCGTGGGTGCGCTGCACCTGGACTGTTGTGACATTCATAAATAATTTTGCACCAAATGTGTTGGAATTTGGGTTGCAAGAAATTACACACAGCTTGAAGAAGATGAAGGAAGCTCAAGACACACAATAGAGAGTGTATTACTTAGTGTTCAATGGAGAGATAAGTTAGCCCTAGTGTAATGGGAATATATACAATGCACGAGGGAAAAAACCTCCTAGTGAAGGAAAAATACCCCGGTGATCCTAAGTGTGTTCACACACATCACTACCACATGTATATGGTAACAAATCCCACCTAGAGTGATGTGGTGATTGAGAGATGGCACATAGAGTAAAGGGAAGTGCCATGCCCTAAGGACATGATCAACCCACAAAGGGGAGTAAGCCCAAAACTTTGCAAAAAGATTTGAACTTCTCACGAGACAATGCCTTTGTGAAAAGTTCTGCAAGGTTGTCATGTGTTGGTACATAAGCCAAGTTGATCTCTCCTGTTGAGAGCCTCTCCCTAACATAGTGGTAATTCACCTCAATGTGCTTTGTGTGAGCATGAAAAATCGGGTTCCTCACACTGCCAATGCGCTCTGACTTCCAGTGTAGATAGTGTTGGCAGTGTCCTGTCCAACACCCAAATCAGCCATATGGCGTCTAAGCCATACACACTCAACCATAGCTATGAAGACTACCATGTACTCAGTCTCACAACTCAAAGTGGCCACAATAGGTTTCTTCTTGCTCAACCATGATATACATTAACCGCCAAGCATGAAACAAAAACCACTTGTGGACACTCGCGTGTCAAAACAACCAGCCCAAAATGATCCCCCCTTGGGATAAAACAAGCCAAGATGTAAAGTACCACTCAAATAGCGGAAAATCCTCTTCACAGTCTGTGACAACATGCCAATGCTTAGACGCTGGGCTATGCATAATGCTGATGACCTGTGAGACTACAAACTAAATATCTGGCCTCAAGTTGCATACATAAATGAGGCAGAGTGACATCTGTAGGATCACCAAAATCATGAAGACTCGATTTCAAACCTGTTTCCATGGGAGTGGCAATAGGTTTGCAATCCTCAAGTCCAAAATTACATAGAAATGTCTCTCTGTAACTTGTTTGACACAAGACAATACCACCATGACATTGCTTAAACTATAAATCCAAGTAATGATGCAATGGCCCCAAATTTCTCATCTTGAAATTAGCATTCAAATCAGCCTTAAATTCAACAATATGTCTCTTATTTGGTCCAATGATCAGCAAATCATCCACATAAAGAACCACAATGAGAAGTACATCACCCTCACACTTTACATACAATGTGCTTTCTGTTGGACTATTACAAAAGCCTCTTTTGACCAAATGAGTGCCAATCTTCTCATACCAAGCACGTGGAGATTGCTGCAACCCATACAAAGCTTTGTTACATTTGTACACCTTATCCTCTTGTCCTTTCTTGACAAAACCGCGAGGCTGTGCTACATAAACCTCCTCAAATATGTCACCATTCAAGAAAGCAGTAACAATGTCTGACTGATGTACATCCCAACCAAAATGAGCTGCCAATGCACATAGAAAAAAGTAGTCATACGACAGGTGGGAGCAAAAGTATCTTCATAATCTATGCCTTTTTGTTGTGCATAACCCTTTGCAACAAGTCGAACCTTATAGCAATCTCACCATTTGGCTTGCATTTCAACTTGTAAACCAACCTTGTACCAATGACCTTTTAGCCAATAGGAAAATCACATAAAGTCCATGTGTCATTTTCTATAAGTGCATCATATTCTGATTGCTGGAAGCCATCCAATTTTTTGAATTTTGTGCTTCATCCAAAGACAGAGGTTCCTCAACATCATGTAAGCTAGACACGACCAAAACATAACAATGTGATGCATAAGGTGCATAGTGAGAGCCTAAACGAGTGCGACTAGACAAAGGTGCATCCAATCTACAGTCACACAATGTATGCACCATCCATTTTGGCATACCTCTAGCCTGCTCATTTTCAATGCTTTCCTCATCAAGTACATCATGTACATCTGCATGAGTAACATGCTGATTTGTAACATTTTCAGAAACCTCGATAGGTTGTACATTTTCCTCATTGGAGTTTACATTCAAACTTACACCACTGAAAAGAGGCAACAAAGTGTCATAAATGTCTTGTGAGCTTACATTACTATCTCTAGTACATGACAACAAGGGCTGATAGGAATCTTCCACAAACACAACATCTTGTGAGACCAAAATATGCTTTGTTTGTGGATGATACAACCTGTAACCTTTTCTTTCAACACTATAACCAACAAAAATACATTTGACAACCTTATCGTCCAATTTTCTGTGCTTTGTTTGTGGCACCAAAGCATAGGCCAAACAGCCAAAAACACGCATGTGCTCAATAGAAGGCTTTCTATCATGCCATGCTTCATATGGAGTCATAGAATACAAAGCTTTGGTAGGACACCTAATAAGTACATAAGTGGCACACATGATGGCCTCAAGCCAAAATGAATGCGGTAAAGCCATACATCGTGCCATTTCTGTAAGTGACCTATTTTTTCTCTCAACAACACCAATTTTTTAAGGCTTATAAGGCACTGTACATCGGTGTTTTATTCCATGACTAGCCAAAAATGCATTAAATTCATGAGACATATACTTCCCCCCTCAATCAGAATGGAGGGTATCCATAGTACATTTGAGACATTTTCAGCCATAGCTAGAAATTGTTTGAAGCACATAAACACTTTAGACTTCACTTCAAGTGGATATACCCATGCATGCCTAAAGTAATCATCAATAAAAGTCACGAAGTAAAGGTAATTGCCCAAGGACGGAGTTGGCATGGGCCCACAAACATCACTATGCACAAGCTGTAACCTGCATGTGGCCTAATTGAACCATCCTTTGGAAACTTAGAACGTTGCATCTTACCCAAAATACAACCTTCACAAACACGTTTGACAGGTGCTTCAAGAGGCGGCAAAGAAGCAACCATATCAAATTTCTGCAAGCGCAATAAACTGGAAAAATTCAGATGACCAAAACGTGCATGACAAAGTTTTGCATCTGAAATAGCCTTTGAATCCACAACTACATTTGCAAAATTTTTCCCACACTTATCATACAAAGTGAGCTTATACAGCCCACGGCATAAAATGCAAGATGATGCAACAATTTCATCACCAAAACTAAGATCGTGTACTGTACATCTGTCATCCACAAATTTGACTACAAGACCAAGTCTAGCAAGTGCAAATACATAAAAATATTCTTCTTGATCCTAGGTACATAAAGTGCATCAACAAGAGTGAAAGAACTGCCATTTGCAGCAATAAGCACAATCTTTCCAACTCCCTGAACTGGATAAGAGGCATGTTGGCACAAGTGACTAAATTCCCATGAGGGATACACTCAAATCACGATGTGAGGTAATTTTCTTTGTAGCACCATTGTCAGAATACCACACATGTGAATCTACAGCAACTGACATGCATGCATCATGGACAACATGATTATAAGTGCACTTTGTACTAAAAGCCCATTCTGCATCAACATCAACATCACAGTTTCCTTTCACAGAAGTCTCAAAAATGGTTGCATTTGTAGTGGAACCAACCTCTTTCTTTTTAGCCTCTTTGGCCTTCAACTTAGGGAATTGCTTGATCAAGTGATCATTAGCTTTACAGCAATGGCAACGCATCTTCTTTTTTGCCTTATCACTAAAATTTCGAGACGAATTGCTGCCAGCAAAAGCATTAGGAACAGGTGATTTTCCACTCATAGAAGAACCATGAGAAGTGGTTGCATTACTGTTACCACCTTTTCTTTGATCAGTAATACAACTTCAGGATTTCCTTGGGTCATAAGTCTCCAAGTACTATCAAAAGTTTGGTAAGGATCTGGCATGGCATCAAGAACAGTCTGCATAAGCAAACTGTCTAAAATTACTTCACCTGCAAAAATTAGTTGCTCATTGATATATTTGACACCAGCAAGGAAAGTGTCCATATCATCTTCCTTATGCATAATCTTCGACTCCGACTCTTTACGCAGCGATGCAATTTTTTCCTCATTGCGACTTGCATAAACACCAATCAGAATATCCCAAGCCTGTTTTGCAGATTTCGTTGAATGAATGTGGGGACTAATAGTGCGCTTCATAGACAACACAATAAATGCATGAGCTTGTGCATATTTTAAATCCCAAAGAGCTTGTTCTGCCGTAGGCAAAATAACTATAGTAGTAGCAATCCTTGTAGCAAGACCCGCAACATCCTCAACATCGCCTACATTCTCAGAACCAGGACGTACATCAATGCCCTGCACAATATTCTAGACACCCTTTGACACAAGAACATGTTGTATCATGTAAGCCCACATAGGGTCATTGTCCCCATCCAATCTGTTTCTAGCAGCAAACATCTTGAACACATCTGTGTTGTTGTCGGCTATGACAAATGCCTGCACTTGATGTGAAAACTGCCCAAAAAGAGGAGAAACAAAGCAGGAATAACACGTGCTATACAGCACAAACCATAGAAGATTGTAAGGGACATGTTATGCAAAAATCGGCACCGACAAAAATTCTACACAAAATGAACAAATAACCTGTGTAATACTGCATGTAGTGGAAACGGAGGCCGAAATGAGCCCAAATCAAAATTTTGAGCTGCAAACGCTTACCAAAGCTCACAGAAAACAGAGAAAGTGAACAGGGTGTGTGCTAGAGTTGTTGCCGACTAAGCCCGAGAGGATGCAACCTGCTGTGATACTAATTGTTGGAATTAGGATTGTAGGAAAACACACACAGCTTGGAGAAGATGAATGAAGCTCAAGGCACACAACATCGTGGGAACTCGGAGTTCGAGGCAACTTGAGTTGTTTCACTGCCTTATAGTTAATGCGATTGTGTGGAGCACCATCGTCCACCAAGGTTTGCACCTTGTGCCCTTGGATGGACCCATGCATACGCACCAACTCATGTGTACCAAAGGTCAGCTGCCACATGGAAGCCGTGACACAGCATTCATGCACCACCTTGATGTGTGTTACCTCCACATTGTGTGTTACCTCCACAATGTGTACTACTCTCTCTTTTCCTTGGACATCACATTTCTCCTTGGGACAACCCTTTTTTCCATGCCCACTCTCTAAATATGTAAAACAAAGGTTCTTTTTTAGCCTTCTCAAACTAGACCCCTTGGGTTTCTCAGAGGCCTTCAATGTAGCTACTATTGTACATGTATTGTACCCATGCTACGTGCATGTATTTGCATGTGTAGTGATAGGCACTTGATTATTATGCTGTGGTCTCTCATTGGGATCATCGTGAATATGATTTTGCATTATAGCCTCCTCAAGCACCGTGGGATCTTGAGTTTTGACATGATTCTTTAGCTCTAGTGTTAGACCGTGGATAAACCCACGCACCTGCTATAAAAGGTATCTAACCCTTCCATCTTGAGAACGACATCATGATAGTGCAAGATATATTCCAACATTTTTTTATGCTATCGCATAGAACACTTATCCCAAGTAGACTAATTTTTGTCGGCTTCATTTGTGGTGAAAATTACTTTCTAAATACATCCTAAAAGGCTACCCAAGTATTTGGTATGATTCCCTTCTCCTTGAGAGACATCCACCATTTGTAGGCCTTGCCTTCTAATGTGAAACTTGTTTGTAGTTCCTTGACTGCATCCAAAGTGCATAGCAGATCGTGAATCCCACTAAGGAATATATTCGTCGCATCTTTATTTCATTCTCTTTTCTCTCCCTCAAAAATTGGTGCTTTGGTATTTTTCAACAAATTGTCCACCTTTTTTTGGGTGAGAGAGTGCATAGAATATGAATTGGGACCATGTCCCTGATTGGAGCCTTGATCCTGCATATGTGTGCTAGTCATTCAAACATGCAAAATTATTCTCTATCTTAGACATACGTGGTGTTTGCAGTGCATGAAACTCTTGTATATCAAGCATCTCATAGTTATCATCCAGTCCTTGTGTCGTGCGGGTACCCTACATGAGTGTATCCGACCGTGGGAAACATCAAGTGGATTTGGCATAGAGTGCTCAAAATCAAATGCATGATTTGTGTTAATGTCCAAATCCATGGCAATGTGTGCTATGCTAACAAGAAAATAGAAGATACATTATCTCCAATGTGATTGGATGAGAGAAATTTGAAACCACCTCACTTGTCCGTGCCAAGTAGAAACCACCAGTCGATGGTATCAAGGTCGGAAAGAAATCCGTAGCCTTCTTCAAAGCTCCTTGATGCTATAGCAAAGGCCGTAGCCTTCATCAAAGCTCCTTGATAATATACCCACTTGCTACCCTTGTCGGAGAATATTGTGGCTTGTTCAATCTACTCACCTAGACAAAAATTGCACCTCTTTAGTGCTTGCAGTCCACACGTATTATTGGCCTATTAAACACATCAACATAAATCCTTCCAGTTTGTTGATTATGTTGAAAATTGATAATTTATGCTTCTTGACGCGTGTTGCAATTGACTGAAAGTTGTTGTAATTTTTGAGAATTCTCTGAAATATTGTTTGCCCTTGATGTGTGGCCTTGGTTGCTTTCACCTCTTGTGCCCTGCTTCTCTGGAAGAAGATGATGATGGGGGGGGGAGGGCCACCCTCCCTAGAGTTAATGGCCTCCAAAAGCCCTAAGGGTGGTCGGCCCAATGTGCAATGGGCACTCCTTGCAACCCCAACTATGGTGATGGAAATGTGTTACAGGGTCACTGAAGGTTGTTTGAGAGAGAGAGAGAGAGAGAGAGAGAGAGAGAGAGAGAGAGAAAGAGAAAGAGAGAGAGAGAGAGAGAGAGAGAGAAAGAGAGAGAGAAATTCTTTGCTCCTCCAACCATGCGTGGCCTTGGTTGCTTTCACCTCTTGTGCCCTGCTTCTCTTAAAGAATGCAACTGGAAGAAGATGATGATGGGGGGGGCTGCCATGGGCACCCTCCCTAGAGTTAATGGCCTCCAAAATCCCTAATGGTGGTCGGCCCAATTTGCAATGGGCACTTCTTGCAACCCCAACTATGGTGATGGAAACATGCTACAGGGTCACTGAAGGTTGTTTGAGAGAGAGAGAGAGAGAGAGAGAGAGAGAGAGAGAGAGAGAGAGAGAGAGAGAGAGAGAGAGAGAGAGAGAGAGAAATTCTTTGCTCCTCCAGCCATGCGCCTGCTTACTGGTTTTCTTTCCAATGCAAGTACACTCCCAACAAGTCATCTCATGCTCAATTTGATGGAGGTTGAGATTTGGTTCCCTCCTCACCTAAGAGGCCATGCATGCGTTTGTCCTCGTCGTGTTCTTCCCTAATCTCATGAACATGAAAAAAAGTGATAGAATGACCACGCCCTTTCCCCCAAAAGCTATCATATTCTCATGATACGACTTGAAGAACCCAAGGGACTAGCTTAGGAGATCCACCTCTCTACCACCCTATATATAGATTGTGTAGCTCATAGCTCTAGTCTAATCGGATCCCTAGTCCACATTGTAAGTTGTTTAGGCCCTTGGACTTACAATGGTTGCTTTGAGGATTTGTTTTCAACAAGGGAACAAGAAGGGCTCAAAGCCAACGGAAGCCAAAGAATCACAAGAGCCAAAAGGGAAGAACAATGTTGGCATAGAATTCTCCCAAGGCTTACAACAACAACAACAAAGGAAAGGCAAAAGGAAAGGGCTACAAAGGTTAAAATAAAATTTCTCTTGAAGAGGTTGAATGTTATCGTAAAGAAAACAAGTGTCTCAAGTGTGGAGAGCAAGGTCATGTTTTTGTGCATGTACCAAGAGAAGTGAACGTAATGACCCTCCTAAGGCCGCCATGGTGGAAGCTCTAAAAAAGGAAGTCCATTGCAAAGGAGCACCACTCTCTTATGCTTGGGGAAAATTAACAGAGCATGACTTCCATATTGTTTGACCCTGGTTCTACCCAGAATTTCATTTCTTTGGATCTAGATACCAAGCTAGGAATTCATGACGCTTCATTAAAAAATTCTCATTCATAGCAAGCCCATTGTACTAAAAATAATGCTGAACTTATATGGCCTACAAAAGAGAATGAAACTTTTGAAAATTTAAAGGCAAAGCTTACCTCTCAACCCGTACTAATATTACTAGACTTTTCCAAGCCTTCTGAGGTCCAGTGTGATGCTTGTGGACATTTTACCCATTGGGTGTCCTTATGTTCCCTTGCATGTAGCATGACTTAGGCATGATTTTGGAAACTTGAGCAATACTCGATCATTTTCTTTGAAGGTCAAGGCTTGTCTATGCTTATCAACAACACCCCTTTGCATCTATTGTGTGATGGATATAGCTTCTTTGATCTTTCTAAAAGATTCTTTAAGATCTCTACTATACTCATTAGCATTAAATATGTTCCCAAGTGTCTTGACCATCAATTAGAGCTTGGGTCTTTGTTGAGCGTTGGGTTAACATCACGACATAACTCAATGTTTGCACCAAAGTCTTATCTTTTGAGAGTTATGAAATGCTGCAAATAATGGTTAAAGACATCATTTGTAATGAGTAGTTAGTCTAGTTGCAAAAGCCGGGGTGCAATGGCACTTCCAGATTGTACATACAAAGCCACTGAACTCTATTTTAGGTTTAACCTATGGTAGCCTTAGTATATAAGGTACCTAGGTCATTTTGTAAAGAGAAATTTTATCATAATCAAACTTTAAACTACTGCCTTGACTGTGTGTGAGAGAGGAAGAGAGAGAGAGAGAGAGAGAGAGAGAGAGAGAGAGAGAGAGAGAGAGATAGTTCTATTATCGTCCTGGGAGGTCAAATATGACCTATGGGACCAAATGAACATGTCACGTGGTGTGAGTGGAGTTCATAAGTGACTCTCGATGCTCAAAAATGGCTGAAATGAGCGTCGCAATAGAGAGTCCACATCGTGGTTGGGAGAGGAAGGTATGTAGGGAGAGATCATGGCTGAATATATGGGGAAAAGAGGACCTAATGTGGTCAAAAGCTGAGCACTCAAGTAGTGTGTGGTACTCACTCTCTCGCACTTGACGAGGGCATAAGGTGCAAAGTCGATGACACTCCTCGCCAGTGCCCCAACGTCCTGTCTCGCAGCGTAGAGAATGGGAGCTAAGCCGAATGGAGGCAATGGTGCGGATCGCACTCAACGGGATGGGCTCAAGGATGTAGGAATGGGTTCGGTTACCTCGTTCCGAGAAGAAGAGAGATTTGTAGTTTGGGGCAACGTGTGTGGTGTAATGGCTGAAGCGAGAACCTCCGGATTTCTCCCAAGCCGTGATACATTGGCGTTGTAAGAAGGCCTCATTAACTTGGGAGTCGATCGACGCATCCTTGACCAAGTGACATGCATCCCATCTTCCAAACCATTTCTTGATATCAAGCATCCACCCCGAACTTAGTATTTTGCTCTTGCATGTCTTTTGAACCATTTGACTTGCTTCATATGCGATTCTAGGAAGTCGATGCAAAGGGCTACGTTGTGTCTTACGCATGTACTCCACAACCCTTTGCATGCCCAAGACCTCAATGGGAAGCAATCCAGACTCAAGAAGTAAGAGCATGTAGGGTGTTTGTGTCTTGACTTGGAGAAAGTTGGTGAGAAAACGCTTTTGGACATTCTCAAACTCTTTCCAAGTAGACTTCCCGATGCTTCCACCCCACACCTCCACTCCATAAAGAAGCACTGGTGTCACCAATGTGTCAAAGAGGTACTTTTTGAGAGCCCAACACTTGATCTCTCCTGCATTGCACATGTTCTCAAATGCATAATAGGCCCTCTTTCCGGCTTCCAAGCGACGCATTGCACAATCCTTCCATTTATGATTGGATGGAACCTCAAGGCCAAGGTACTTGAAGTGATCTACCACTTCAAGTTTCTCATTGTTATATACAATGCATGGATTTTCATCATTGAGGGTCTTTACAAGCATAACCTTGGTTTTGGATCCATTCACGATCAGCCCGCTATGTAGGCAAAAGCGTGCATTGGAGATCCATTCACCAATGTGTCAAAGAGGTACTTTTTGAGAGCCCAACACTTGATCTCTCCTGCATTGCACATGTTCTCAAATGCATAATAGGCCCTCTTTCCGGCTTCCAAGCGACGCATTGCACAATCCTTCCATTTATGATTGGATGGAACCTCAAGGCCAAGGTACTTGAAGTGATCTACCACTTCAAGTTTCTCATTGTTATATACAATGCATGGATTTTCATCATTGAGGGTCTTTACAAGCATAACCTTGGTTTTGGATCCATTCACGATCAGCCCGCTATGTAGGCAAAAGAGAGAGAGATAGAGATTCATCCTCATGCTACTCCCTGCTCGCTCATTGCATTGGAGAACCGACAACACCATTGTGCTAGGCTCAGTGAGAGCTACGCAACAACGCCAAGCATTCCTCGCGGAACGGAGCGAACGCACTTGTGCATCTATGAGCTATTTGCAATTGTAAGTATATCAAACGATGTCTGTTTTCTACTTGCAAGTAATTGTTAGAATTGTAGCGAAAGAAGCTACACATAGGTACTCATAGATTTCAGTTTCAAGCACTTTCAAAAATTGGCTCTGTCTTCATACACGCTTTTTGTAGATGGGTCTAGAGTGATATTTTTGAGTGTAGAGGCTTTGGGACAGGTGTATCCTAGTGAGGGGATGGTGTTCCTTAAGTTTCGTACAATTCTGGTATGGTTTAGTGAATTTCCTTTCGTTTGTGTGTATCTGGGTTGAGTGGTGTAGCTGAGAGCAGTGAGATTTTAGATTGTGGTTTAGTTAGCCTTCTAGAGTGTTGTATGCATGGATCGTCTCAGCCTGACAAGCTAAAGAGATTGCCTCCGTATGCCTATCATGTCATCTGTGTCCTTGATTGACATTATGTTGATCTAGATTGTGCTGCATGCACTTTAGAGGTGGTGTGATTAGCTCCCGCAACAGTCTTCCTTTAATTACATCAAAGGGTGCCTTTCCTGTAGAAGTATAGATAATGTTATTGTACGCATACTCTACTAAGGTTAAATACCTTTTTCATTGATCTCTTTGATCTACTTTCACTACATAGGCTTTAAGTAGATCTATGATGGTTGAATTTTCTACCTCACTTTGGCCATCTGTTTGTGGATGATAGGCCGAGGAGAAATTCAGCTTAGTACCCAAATTCTCAAAGAGACCCTTAAAATAATTTCTTGTCATTCTTGGATCTTTGTCGAAGACTACAGATGTTGGTAAGCCATGGTACTTAGAGACCTATGAGATAAAGAGGGTTGCTGTATGGTGTGCTTTAATAGTCTTTTTTACTAGACTTATGAAATGTGCTTGCTTGCTAAACCAATCTATTATTATCCATATTCATGTATTCTCATTTATGGAGTTGGGTAATCCAAAGATGAAATCCATGGATATACTTTCGCATGGGAAATTAAGTACAGGCAAAAGCTGAAGAATTCCAAGCTGCTTCCCTCTATCATACTTTTCCTTTTGATATACAATGCATTTGGAAACATAGTCCGGTATGTCTGCCTTCATTGTTGGCCAATAAAAGTACATCTCGACTCCCTTGAGTGTATCTTGAATCCATCTATGTTGAATCCATCTCGACTCCCTTGAGTGTATCTTGAATCCATCTATGTCACGCATAAGGTGGAACATGAGATTTGTACATTATGGCCCCTGGAAGTTTACACTGTGAATTGAGTAAATTAAATAAAATTGTAAGGTTTTAGTAATCATTACTGCAAAAGACTTTTATCCTAAAGTTCCTAGATACTTACAGATATTTGCAGATATTTCCAAAATTAATCCATTATAAGTAAAAAAAATAGCAAAAAATCGATTTTGTGTATCTGGGGGGGCTGTGTGGGGCACTAATGAACTTGTCCATGTTGGAATTAGCAGAAGGGGGTGCTTGTGGAGCTGTAGGGATGCCTTGGGATGCAAGTTACTGCCATTTCCAGCCTGTGAGTGCCTACAATCTAGATTGTGAAGCAAGGGGTCATATTTATTATAGGTTTAGTTAGCCTTCTAGAGTGTTCTAAGGTAAAATACACCTTAGAAAACCCGTGATAATTATCTTAACTATAGATAAGTAGTTTAGCTAATTATCTTAGTAGAAAAGCACTGTTTTAAAGGGAAAATTAAAGGGAGAAAATAGTAAATTAAACTAAAAATATTTGAGATAATTATCAAAAGCAAAATAAATATTACAAAACCCATGATAATTATCTTAACCACAGCTAATTAGTTTAGCTAATTATCTTAGTAGAAAAACATTGTTTTTAAGGGAAAAGTAAAGGGGGAAATTAGAAAATTGAACTAAAAAGATTTGAGATAATTTTCAAAGTTAAAACACATCTTAAGAAACCTCTGATAATTAGCTTAACCACAAATAATTAGTATAGCTAATTATTTTAGTAGTAAAACACTCGTTTTAAGAGAAAATTAAAGGGAAAAATTAGTAATTCATGTTATATGATTACATACTATTTATTTGAGTTAGAATACATTATAAAAAGGTCGTGATAATTATTTCAAGTCTAGAAAATAAGTATAGATATTTAATTGAGTCAAATTATACTATTTTAGATAAAAAGTAAAGGAGGAAATTAGTAAATCATGCTAAATGATTACATGCTATTTATTACAGTTAAATTACATGATAAAGAGGGCGTAAAAATTACATCAATTTTAGAAAATTAGTATAGATATTTATCTAAGTCAAATTAATTTTAGCTAAAAATTAAAGGGGAAATTAGTAAATCATGTTAGATGATTACATGCTATTTTTCAGAGCTATATTACATCATAAAGGAGCCATGATAATTATGTGAAGGTTAGAAACTTAGTATATATATTTATCTAAGTCAAATTATACTAATTCTAGCTGAAATTTAAAGGGGGAAATTAGTAAATCCTGCTATATGATTACATTCTATTTAACAAAGTTAGATTACATGATAAAGGTGTTGTGATAATTTTGTCAAGGTTAGAAAGTTAGTATAGATATTTATCTAAGTCAAATTATACTAATTTTAATTGAAAAATAAAGATGGAAATTAGATAATTAAGTTGGAAAATTAAAAGATAATTACCAAAGGTAAAAAATATCCTTATCTACTTGTGATAATTATACCATAGTTAATTAGTGAGTTTAGGAAATTATAACTGACCAAAAGTCATATTTTTAGCAAAAGATTAATTAAAATAAATAGACTTTGCGGTCAAAGTCAATCTTTCTCTTAAAGAGAAAATATTTTTAGGTAGTTTCATCACAATACTTCTATTGACCAAACTTATTTTCAGGTAGTTCCATCACAAAATTGATATTGACCACAACCTTATGATGTGCCCACACAAAAGGTGGAAGATGATTTACTTTTAGAAGCTATCCATTCTTTATTTCTACAAACAAGAGGATATTACACACACCAATAAACAACACCACCTTGATAGTGTTACATGGTTGTATTTAAAAAACACATATGAAGATCACAAGTTTGAGCTAAAATAAAAAAGAGATACATTTGATAATGTTTACTTTGAATAAATGTATCACCCAAGCTGGGAGAGATGTTCTACTTAAAATTGATCTAATCCGCTTCTAAAATGCTTACATTTACACAAAGTAACTCATTGAATATTTCTATGCATAACAATATGAGAGATAAATTAGTATACCGTTGTATTTAAAATTTCTTGAAACTAAGCATCTCATCATGAGCTTAGAGATAGAGTTTTGGACTCAAAATGAAGTGAAAAGATTTAAAAAGATTTTGCACTGGTTTAAATTTTATAGTTGTTAGAATTTGGAAATTTTGAACACATTGTTGCGTTAAAACACCCAAAAGCCCTAGAAATGGCTGGGTGGAGGTGGAATTTCAGACAATGTAGTCATTGCAGAGATTCCTGAAGAACCTGAGACAAAGTAGGCTCCTAAAACAAAGAAATGGAAGTAGCAAAGAGACGTATGGAAGACAAAAGGAAAAAGGGAAAGTAGTTATAGAATCCAATTATTAGAAGGATAACTAGGTGTTATGCTTTTTGTTGCTCTCTTTTGAAGTATTGTTCATGCCTATCTAACTAGGTGTTATGATTTTTGTTGCTCTCTCCACCCAAGCACTCTTGTTATGCTCATTAGGAACCTATTCTAATGAAATGCTCACTATGTTCATGTTATTTCCACTACACACAAGTTACTAGGCCATTAAATGTTACATTGGTATTAGAGCACAAGGTTTCTCTTTTCTCGCTCAAGAAGGGAGGTCCTCAAGCTAGCTATAAATGGTCCGTATTATTTATTGCAATTGAGTTAGTAGAGTAGGGATTTTTTAGCCTTGCAGTGCGCTTGCCTTCGTATAGATAACGCGGTGTCACCGTCAAGAGATATGGTCTTGATAGTGGAGTCCTACGGGGCTTGCCTACGGCTTAACCACTATTGAGCTATTAGAAGCTTGAAAAGAGCCGATGTTGTTTTGGTGTTGAAAGACCCTCTCTTCTATTCCTTGCAGTTAATGGTATTTGAGCCACAAGTACTGTAGCTTGAGTGCTTTTCTAAAAGGGTCAATAGGAGTAGCAACTAGGGCTTGAAGTGCCAAAGTACACCTAAAAAAGTTTACACCTAAAAGTTGTTAGAATGGATTACAACAGTAAAGAGAGTGAAATTAATGTTGGTATCTTTGATTTTTGTAATGATCAGGCTACTAATGATGCCCCTGTTCTTGTAACTACCTTGTTTCTAGGCTTCAACAAGCCATGGGCAATCCATCACTCCAAAGTGAAGTGCAATGGTAGCTTCGTGCTCATGGGATTCTCCAAACTCCCCATCATGACAAGAGAGTACCTAGGAAGCCTCCTTGCAAGACTCCCAAAAGAGGCCTCTCTCTGATTTGAGAAGAAGAAGAGAATTCGTACGAAGGGCTCAAAAATTTTCTTCTTGACGATGCATATCCTTCCCAAAGGAGAACTCAAGAGCCCCCACCAAAGGAACGAGAAAGAAGTGAGTATCCTGCCACCTTCGTGGAGATGGCTACACGAAGACGACTGGCAAAACGCTCTCCATCACCTCCTAAACGGAGAAGACCATCACACACTTCTCCCCACCATAATTCAAAGAGAGATAACAAAAAGCAAGAGAAGAAAAAGGCAAGAAAGAGGAGACCCTCTTCTGCATCTTCTTCATCCTCTTCCTCTTATGAAGAAAGTGATGGTGCCGGACAAAGAGAACCAAGGTAAGAAAAAGGCAAGAAAGAGGTCACCCTCTTCTCCATCTTCCTCAAATTCTTCATCTTCTGAAGAAAGAGATGGTGCAACGTTTGAACCATCAAAAAGAAGAGGCCATAGGAAATCCTATGCCGCGTGGAAGAAGTTGTTCAAGCTCAAGAAGTTCAAAGAGGGAGGAAAGAGCATCTTTTTCCTTACCCACAATGGCACCTTTGGTGCTATGGACAAAGTCTTGGCCTTTATCCAATAATTTGATGTGGCGTTTGGAGATGAGGGCTTCATGGAGTCCTCTAAGCTACACCATGTAGCCATGCACTTTCAAAAGTCCTCCAAGCAATGGTGGTCTAGCCTATGGGCCAACGATGAAGCTCCACAAACATGGAAAGCTTTAAGAGCTTCCATCATGAAGCAGGTTTTGTCCATTGATGCCAAAGACAAAGTACTCATCAAATGGTGAAGCTTGAAGCTCTCTCCCACGAATCCATTTAGTAGACAAGTTTTGGGATTTACATCTCAAAGCCACTATCTTCAAAAAGATGGATTTTAGAGAGAAAAAGTAACAATTTTGTGCGGACTTAACTGAAGAAATGGCGGAGTATGTCAACTCCCAAAGGCCACGCACCATATTTGTGGTTATACACCATACTATGGTGGCTTCTCGAATAAATTTCCAAACAAGGTCTAAGAGAAATTCTAAGCCCATGGAAAACAAGGGTTCCAATGAGCCTAAGGGGAAGGACAATGTCCAAAAGTCTCCTAAGGGAAATTCCAATAACAACAAAGCTAAGGAAAAGGGAGTTTAAAAAGGCAAAAACAAACTCTCTCCTGAAGATAGTGAGCGTTATCGCAAGGATAAGCGTTGTTTCAAGTGCGGCGAGCAAGGGCATGCATACCGCGCTTGTCCCCAAAAGAACACCCGCCATGAACCTTCTAAAGCTACCTTGGTCAAAATCCAAGAAGAGGAAGCTCACCACAAAGGATCTCTACTATACCATGCTTGGGGAAAGGTAAGAGAACATGATGCTTTTATTCTCTTTGACCTTGGTTCTACTCATAATTTTGTATCCACAGAGTTGGCCACCAAGCCTATGAGATGGGAGATGTCCTACCCGTAGATGGTGATTTCAAGGGGCAAGAAGATTCAATCACTCCCTTAATTGGGAAATTGAGGCTCCATGTCCAAAGATATGTGGGCAAAGAGGAATTCTTTATCTCTCCTCTCAAGCACGAGGATGTAATCCTAGGGGCACCATGGTTTGATCGCATGGCTACCAATGTTAAATTCCCTGAAAGGAAAATCTACTTTAAGTACAAGGAAAAAGATATGTACATAGATTCCAAAGAGATGGGTAACACCATACCCATTATACATACGCAAGATTTCAATAAGTCAATAAAGAGCTCTATTTTTGTGTACATGATTTTTGTTAAAGATTCTCAAAATGAACCTAATGCTTTAGCAAAAGAAAATATAAACAACCACAAGGATGGCCAAAACCAAGGAATCTTCATGAACTAAGAAGTTTTATAGGTATGTGTGCATACTATAGACGTTTCATAGAAAAATTCTCACAAATTGCAGGACCATTACATGACCTAACAAAGAAAAACGTTAGGTATATATGGTATGCCAAGGAGAACAATGCTTTCAAGAAGCTTAAAGAAAAGCTTATCTCTCAACCTGTGCTTACACTTTCGGGTCTCTCAAAGCCATTTGAGGTCCAATGTGACGCTTGTGGTGATTGCCTTGGAGATGTTTTACTCCAAGAAGGGTATGCCATAGCCTATGAAAATCGAAGACTCAACCCTGTTGAGCAAGATCTAGGCATATATGAAAAGGAACTCCTCACAGTTCTACATGCCTTAGACTCATGGAAGCACTATTTATTGGGGACTCCTTTCATTCTACGGACGGCTTACCAAAGCCTTAAGTACTTCATGATGCAGACCAAGCTCTTTGACAAACAAATGAGGTGGGAAAATTTCCTTTTGCAATTTCATTTTCATATTGCTCACATTGTTGGCAAGCATAATCAAGTAGCCGATGCACTCTCAAGATGACCAAGAGTGAATGCAATTTCCATAGCAACAAACAATGACCTATCTTCTATGATAGATGAGTATGCTATTGATCCCAATTTTACAGATGTGATTTCAGTCCTTGCACTAGGGAAGAAAGATGAACCATTTACTTTACAAGATGGTTATCTTCTCTTTGGAAATAGACTATGTGTAATCAACTCACTACGTGAGAAAGTAATGTATGAATCTCATGCTCCTCCTTATGCGGGGCATAGAGGGATTCAATCTACCCTAAAAGGGATTGAAACATATTTCTATTGGCCTACCATGAAAACAAACATACAAGAATATGTTACTAAATGTGTGGTATGCCAAAAGACGAAGTTTGATAGAGGGAAGCAACCTGGATTGCTTCAACCTTTTCCAATCCCTAGTTCACCATGGGAGAGCATATCCATGGATTTTATCTTTGGATTGCCTAAGTCTATCCATGGGAATATGGTAATATGGACGATAGTAGATAGGTTCAGTAAACAAGCTCATTTTATATCTTGTAAAAAAGACTATCAAAGCCCATCAAATGGCAACCCTCTTCATTTCACAAATCTTCAAGTACCATGGCTTGCCAATGTCCATAGTGTCAGATAGATATTCGAGAATGACCATTAATTTTTGGAAGGGTCTCTTTGAGAATTTAGGGACAAGGTTAAATTTCTCTTTGGCCTATCACCCGCAAACGGATGGCCAAAGTGAAATAGCTTACCTAACAATTATTGATCTACTAAAAGCCTATGTAAGAGAAGTAGATCAAAGGTCCCAATGGGAGAAATACTTACCCTTAGCGGAGTATGCCTACAATAATACTGTACATACTTCCATGGGAAAAGCACCTTTTGAGGTAATTGAGGGAAGATCAAAAAGTCCCCTGCTACTCAAAGTACACGGGAAGATCTTCGTTGCAGATGAGTATAGCCGAGACCTACAAGAATCTTTTCAAAAGATTAAGGATGCTATCTCTATCTCATAGTAAAGGCAAAAGTCTGCTGCTGATAAGCACAAAAGAGCCCAAGATTTTAAAGAAAATTATTGGGTCTTACTTAAATTTCCCAAGGCTCGATTAAGGCACACGACGGGCAAGAATCCTACGGGACACCAAAATTACTATGCTAAGTTAGCAAAAAGGTACTATGGTCCCCTCCAAATTCTTAGACCAATCAATGAGGTGGCATACCAACTCAAGTTGCCCAGCCATTGGCTCATACTCAATGCTTTTCATGTGAGCCTACTAAAGCCTTACAAAGGAGAGCCACCTCAAGAACCAATTATTGAAGACCCATTGGAGATCGAGGACCAAGAAGAGGTGTTGCAGTCTGAGTCCATTCTCCAACATGAAGACAAGGTATAAGAGGCGGTAAGACTATCCAATGATATCTTATTAAGTTTAAAATTTATCCTTTTGAAGATGCTAGATGGATGCAAGGCATACAATTAAAGGATGACCTAAACTTTGTTAATGCTTACAATGCTTCCCGAGAGTAAGCAAATGTACAAAGTTTAAAATGAACAAAGTTTTTGTCTTATAAGACTCTCTTTCTCTTTAATTTTCACAAATGTGAAGTAGTATGCATGCTTAGAATCAAGTTTGTGGAGACGACGTCTCCCAAACACCAAGTAGAGCTTGTCACTCTACTATGGAAGATTGATAGGACTAATGTGCAGACCTGCTTGCGGCAGCTTAGGCTCTCAAGCGCCAAATGGACTAGTCATTCATTCTGGAGCGATGTCGTAGGGTAAGATAGGGATCCTCTACCCGCTAGAAAAAGGACTAATGAATAGGCTTTATCTTATCTACCCCATAGTCGAGGACGACTATGATTTCAAGAGAGAGGTAATGTCATAAAAATATATATCTAATTCTCCGAATGATTTTCTCATGTTAAACTGATCAATTGATATGGGAAAGTGCCAAGGGAGAAAAGGCTAGAATATTGATTAAGCTGGTAGACCAGCCACAGTAGGGATCCAACAGAGGGAAAATAGGGATCCAAGGGGGGGGCATTTACAAAAGATCAATGTGCAAAAATGGGCTTTTAAGACCCTAAGGTTCATCCCATTAAGACTTACAAAATGCTAAGGTTGTGTCCAAAGGTCAAACACTAGGGAAATTGGATGCTTTGTGTTGTGTACCAAAAATTCTTTAAAACTCCTACAAAGGAGGGGGCGAGCCTTGCAAGTAGGGCATGATAGAGAAACACACACCCACACTCACAAGCTTCCTTTACACAAAGGGAATGAGGGAACATGTTAACTCCCTAGCCCAATCCCATTGCCTTGATCGAGTGTTCTGAATAACTATGGAGATTTTGTTATGTCTCCTGTAACTGATTGTCAAGTTGGAGCTGCTTGTAAAGGTTGTAGGAGATTAGGTTACCTTGCGCACCTCAATCAAGATTGTTGTCACCTCCACTTGATTGTATCCTAGTTTGAAAGTAATTGCGGGATCTTGCATGTGCTCTGTTTCAAAGTCGGTTACTTGAATGTCATTAATCTTCAGTGGTGGTCCATACGATTGTCGTGTCAAAGAAGCCTTTGTTTTTCTATTTGATCATTGGAATCTGCTTGTGCTTCTGCCACACTCTACTATTTCTCTTGAGTCCATTTCTTTTCTTTGTGGATTTTGTAAGTATCCTTGGGGTTAGTGGTAGATGAAAATTTTTTAGTCGACATCCACTAATCCAGTTGGGCATTTCTTCACCATCCAATGTAGCAATCTTGACGACCCCACTTGGTGATAAGTTTTTTATTACAAAGGGTCCCGTCCCTCACTTTTTAAGTTTCTTCGCATGTTGTTTTAGGGTGTAAATCAGGACATAATTGCCTGTTTTGAATTCCTTTGATCATGATTTTCAAAAAACTCTTTTTACTTTTGTTTTTGTGCATAGATGGAAGCTACTGCTTTCAAGAGAAGCTCATCTAGCTTCTCAAGGTCATCTCTTCGTGAAGACATTTCATGGCATGTCCACTCTAGTTGTTTTGCTACTCTCAGTGTTGGGATTAAGAACTTCATAGGCAATATAGCATTATGGCCGAACACCATGTTGTACGGTGTTGTTACTATTGACATTTTATAAGAAATTCTATAAGCCCATAATGTTTGAATGTAACTTCTGATCCCAATCCGTTCTTGACTCTGAGACTATTTTGGTTAAGATTGTACATAGAGTCTTATTTGTAGCTTCTGCCTGCCCATTAGCCTATGGGTGGTACAAAGCAAACTTATTATAAACTATCATGTTTCTTCAAGAAGATTTTTGATCATATCAATTATAAAATGTGTGCCCCGATCACCAACAATTTCTATAGGTGGACCATAACTAACACATATATTTTCATATAGAAATTGTGTAGTCGTCCTCGCATCAACTTTTTGTGTAGCTTTAGCTTCGACCCAGTTAGTGAGATAATTCGTGGCTACAAAGATATATTGTGCATGTGTCTTGTAAACATGGGGTGAAATTGGTCCCACAAAGTCTATTTCCCATTTAGCAAAAATCTATTCCCCACTTAGCAAAAGCTCTAGCTCCTATCATTAGCCGTAGGGACATCTTATCCCGTTTCATTGGTGTTAGAAGCGGCTAATGGCTACACCAACTATGCACCAAGTTGTGGATGTGCCATAGTGTACAGTATTTACTTTTCATTGTATAGGGCTTGGGCTCATTTAGGAGTTCCAAAGTTGTATGAGTCTAGGCTAGAGAGCTCATTTTATCCCATAGTTGAAGGGTTTGAGGCCCAAAACTATAAAAGAGCCCTATGCTTAATGAGAGGTCATTCTTGAGTGGTCCTTTTGAGAACTCTCTCCCTAGAGGAGGTCTTGATGGCCTAGCCTTTGAGCTTAATGCCCATGCTTAGAAGGCTAGTGCTAATCACATGTAATTAGTGTAATCCTCTCTTAATTAATCTAGTCTTCATTATGTTGTCAATCATGTATCTCTACTTTCCTTCATTGTTTTGAAGTGTTGATCTTCTCTAATCTAACTCTTACTTATGCTACGCTTCTCCGATTAGTGGAGTCCTTATCTAACTCTCTCGATTAAGCGGAGTGGGTGTACTCGTGATTGAGGGATTAGAGTTGCCCTCTAATGGTGTGCTTGTGTGTGTGTAGGTTTAAGAAGCCTTGAGCTTAATTTGATTATGTGTGACTTGATTTGGACACCATGATGGGCATGGTTGGGGTGGCCGACTTGAATGCGATCTTGTGTGCTTAATCGTCAATGCATGTAATTAGAGTTGTGCTTGAGAGATTCCAAGATTAGTGTGTTTCACTTCGTTGCTTGATGTGTGTAGATGATTGCTTGAAGTTGATTATTGATGTGCGATTAGCATTAGTTGATTTGGGATGATTTCTATTTGCATTGGAGGATGCATGCTCTTGAATCCTCTCAATCTTTGCATCTGATGACGCTCTCGCACATTCTTTGTGTGATGCCTCCAAGCCCTAGCCGGGTCATGCTCTCTCTCTCTCTCCGGATTGATAGATTTGTGGGAGATTGCCTATGCTATGGCGAGCCTCCAACATTGGCGCCTTTGTCGGGGACTGATTGCCTACGCTAGTGGAGTTGAGGTTGCAAAAGATAAGAGTAATTTGATTACCGATTTCTTGTAATTAAGTAGGATTTTATTTGTGTGTAGTGTATAGGTTTAATTGGATGTGTATAGAGTCATTTCACCCCAAAAACCACTAAGTTCTCTTTTGATTTTGTTAATTTTTCACTAACCTTCGCTAATTTTGCATCCCATTCATGCTAATTTCGTGCTAATTGTACTAATTCCATGCTAATAAATGCTAATTGTGCTAACCTAACCACTAATTTTGATTTGGAATGTATGCTAAATCCCCTTAGTTGAGGAAGATCATCACTCTTAATTGCTCTAATCTATGCCTAATCATGTGATTGAGTGTTGATTTTGGTCAATTTTGGACCAAATTGGAGTTGCACACATGTGTGTGCAATGGAGTGTCTACGCGAGGAGCAAGGACTAAGCAAGCAAGCAATCAATTGTAAGTGGATTGACCTACTCCGTTCAATTTTTGATTGATTAAGTTGATCCCATTGAGTTGCTAAATCATTGCTAAAATTAGGTGTGTGTGCCTAATTAATGGCCAATTATGCCTAAATTGTGAATGATTAATTGATATTTTACCAATTATGATTATTAAATTGGCTAAAGGTTAGTAGATGCACCACAAATTTGACAAAACGGTTGAAGCTGATTGCTCAATCGATGCACAATTGTGGACAAATTGTTTGTATGCCATTGTTATGATTGAAAATTTGTATGAACATGGCAATGTGGTATTGAATTTGGAAATTTTCGAAGATGAAATGAGCAATTTATGTTGCAATAATTAAAATGATGGTCAATGCGTCCAATTATTTTGATTGGTGTGTGCATGCTTTTCTTGCCATAAATTTGGGTCTTTTTCCACTGCATGTCGTGTCTGCAATACAAATTAGAATTGAAGTAGATCATGCTAGCTCATTTGAGGCTTATGTGAGTGAAGATTATGAGTGGAATCCATTTTTTGTTTGCACCATTGTAAAATTTTGAGCATTGATACCATGAGAGGAATACACTTGCGAGGATGAATGTGGAGCTCATGTATGAATTTTGATTTTATGCTCCTCGCCAATCCACACACACAATCGCACGTACACACATCGAGCTTTGTCTTCCCTCTCGCCAATATTTCTCATACTTTCCACTGTTATTGTGCGTGGGAAGAAGCCCCCCCAAGTGAAAATTTCAAAAAATAAATATATATATTTTTTAAAAGGCTCTCCCCACTTAGCTGGACCTTGGCTTGGCGTTTTCAAAGAAAACTGTACACACACACGTCTTGTAGGCCCGCAACTTTGACTTCGGCTTGGCTTGGCTTGGCTGCCTTGGCGCATTTAACACACACACACACAAAGTAGCAGCCCATCATCAAGTCCGCTCTTGCCGTGGCTTCGTTGAGTCTGCAACAGGTTGCAGAATCTCTCTTGATCGACCGTGCTGAAGACCTGGGTTCATGCACCCCTTTTCTAAGTAGCACTGCTGGCCCACTTGGCCTACTGATCTAGCTGCAGCTTCGCAACTCCCGGGCTCGTTCATAAAGTGCTCACACCAAACACCAAGGGGCTAAGTAAGCTACTTTAAGCCATGGCTCCACACTCGTCAGAGTCCAAAGCAAACAAGGGTGCTACGAGATTCCAGCCAATTAAAATAAACTACGGCGCAATCTTCTGTAGCCTGGCTAGCGAATCTTCATACTCACACACTCACTGGCTCTCGCTGTCCCAGGTCCTGCCTGTGGCCCACCCCGCCTTAGCTGCTCTTGGCTTCGTTCACAAACACACACACACACACACACACCCTAAAACTGGGACTTGCACCCCTGGACCTACTGGCTATCTCCTTCTCAACCCTCGGCATTGCGGCAAGCTATCATGGCTTACAAGTCTCCTGCCGCACTACACCTACTCACTACGGACACCTGCTAACTGAAATCATGCATAGTATCCTATACCCTCGACACACACAAACAACGACTCATGGTCATTACCTCAGCAGATTAGCTCGCTCCATCTCCCTCTCGGGTCACTCACTCTCTTCAGCATGTCGGCGTGCATGAGTTTCAAGTGCAACTCATAGTCCCGTTATGGCATCCTGGCTGCAAACCCTTCTCTCTCACACACTGTACACACACACCCCCATCAGCGCGCAAATGTTACGCAGCATCAAAAGGCTGTAGTGCATCTCTCTCCCTGTCGACCCGCGCAGCTGCAGCCTTTGTCGTTTTCAGAAAATTTTTAGAAAAAAAAATATCATTCATAAGCTGCGATTCCCACGAGATCATCTCCTCTTCCCCATGAAAGCTAAAAAACGCTTTGGAAAATTTGAGTCACGAACATCAATGTCCTCGACTAAATCAGAATTGCAAGAATAAATGACATCATAAAACTTGGTTGAAAAGAGAAGGAAAAAAATTGTGATTTAAGTTCTTTGGTTACGTATTCAATCGACTCTTTTATGATAGGGTGGTGTGGCGATCACAGTGGGAAATGCTCATTTATACGTGTTCATTAAGTGATGCCACTCTTTTTTCTTGCTTCATATGTAAAAACTTGATGCATGAGAGCACGTTGGTGCGTAAGTTGTGCTATGGATTGTGGTTTACTTCATGAATTTCACTAGATTGTCGATGCTTATGACTCATTTAGTACATATTGTGAACGCCAAATGCTTTTATGTACTAATTGGAGCTCTTCGGAAACAGGTACTCAATGATACATAATTTGGGCGAATTGCCTTTGCAGAGATCAAATTTATGTCATCATATGCTCTTTGTCTCTCTTTCCTATGTATGCATGTATGATATGTACGAGCAAACATATAATCATCGATTGTGTGCCATCCATTCTAATGATTCATGGATATTTGGTGCATGGAAGGCATTCAAAATGATGAGATTGTGATTGAGAATGAATTTTTAGTGCTTATGTTGATTGAATTTTTGCACTAAAAGGAAAAAAATTCATTTTTAGCATGCACATGAGCTTCATTTGAAAGCTACATTGACACTAAATTGATGCTTGGTTGAGAGAATGCATTAAAGTTTGGGCTTGGTATTGCTTGTTGCAATTTAGTGCTTAATTTGAATGCAAAATCATGGCATAGCACTAAATTGGGTTTCTTGAATGACCATGAGAGAGTAGTAAAATTCTAAGCTTGTGATTGATCATTCTTCTAGTGCTTGGCTTGATTGAAATTATCATTTGCACAAAAATAACAAGCTCTATTTGACATACATGTGAGCTTCATGTGAGAGTTGCACTAAATAATGAGTTGTGATTGCTTGGTCATACTTTGTGCTTAAACTTAACATTGCTTGTGCATTTTTGATGCTTGAATTGAATGAGAAATTATTTGAAAGCATTAAAATTGCGCTTGTTTTAATGGACAAGAGTGTGCGTAAAAAATTGAACTTGGCTTTGTGCATTTTTTAGTGCTTGTATTGGATGTTCAAAAGATAAAAAACACTAATGATTCAGTTATTTTGAAGGGATGTGGTAGGTGTGTGATTCCAAATGATCCAAGAAGGGGTCATCATTGCAATCTATTGCAAAATTTGGCTAATTAGAGCCATTCCAAATGTTTGGATTAAAGTTGTAATGCTAGCTCATAGCTTGGTAAAAAGTTAATTTTTTTTCATTTGAGCTAGTATTTACCCAAACTTTTTGAGCTTTCAAGTACATAATTTGGCTAGTGAGAGCCATTCATTTTCATTTCATCAAGTTGAAGTCATCTCTAGCTCATAGATTGCTCTTAAAATTGAAAATTTCATGTGAGCTAGTTGTTAGCCAACTTTTTGAAAAGCTTTAAAATGTAAAATTCGGCTTCGAGAGCCATTTCATTTCATCAAAGTTGCATTATGTTTTAGCTCTTGGCTTGTTTTAAATTCCATACTTCAAGAGAGTTAGAAACTAGTCAACTTTGAATCATGCATGAGAGATGATAAAAATTGCACTATTTGCTTATGTAGAAGCATTTTATCTCTCTCGTTGTTGTTGTGTATGCATAAATTTGCTACATTAGAGCGCAATGTGCATAACCAAAGGCATTTTTTTCCCTTGGGTTTTTCCCTTTGGCAAATTCGGGTATGCAAGACCCTAGCTTTAGGTTTTCATTAATGATTTTTGTGTGGCTTTTCAATAATTGGCTTTTGTAGCTTGTGTTTACACTTAGCTTCAAAAGGCTTATTTTTGCAAATAAAATGGATCAAGAGACTTCTCTACACAAAGGATGCTTACTCAAGGGTGCTCAAAGAGCATGAATAGGTGTAATCCTTCCATGATTTTGCTCTTTGTTCATCTCTCCACTCTCTTGCTTGGTTTAAATTTTGCTTCTAAGCTATGGTTTTTTCAGGTTAGAAAGCTAGGCATCGTAAAGTATCAAAACCCTACTTTGTGAAAATTAAACTCACCAAAAAATTAGGTTTTATGTATGTTAATCATAGGTAGTTAGCCTTGACCTTAGGTTAATGTAGGTTCATTTCTTGCTAGTCCTAGATACTTAGTGATAGTCTTAATATCCCATTAACTTTTGTCATGACCTAGGGCTATGATTAGGCTCTAATATTTTTTAGTCCAATTGCCATAAACATCTCATAAAGGAAGCAATAAAAATGTGCTAAAAAATGAACCATGAAGCAAAGAAGTGTCCAAAAAAGTAGCAAAAATGCTACTAAGGCACATGAAAATAAAAGTTCTATGTTATGTTGTGTCTATGTGAGGCCTAGCGCCTTATTGGCACTTGGTAGGCGAGGGGAATCACCTTGGCTCGCTTGGTCAAGGCCCTAAACCGATGCCCTGGGCTGATAGGGGTTAGCCGTCGCCTTGGTAAGCTAGTAGGCTTTTGGAACACCTTCTTGAGGGTTCAAGGAGCTGAGAGTCGCACCTAAACTTGCCTTGGGGTGGTAGCCTTGTGATTGTGCTTTAATTTTACAATGAATGACTAAATCAAAACTTCCATGAGCTTCAAAAAATTTTGACAATGTACTAATAGATTAGGAGCTTTTTTATAGCCCATAGACATGATAGACTTGAATGATTTATTAAGATTGTTCACATAGTTTTTAGGCTAGTAGGTTTATGAACTTGCATTAGCCTAGGGCCATAATTGATTGCTTGTGTTTCATGCATAAAACTGAAATTTCAAGTGGTTTAATCTTCACAATAGTGTGAGTATTTTTTGCTTTATGTTGTTTAGTTTTGTACTATGATTAACCCATCTTTTAGAAGCAAAAAATCACTTTGCATGATTGTTTATTTATGCTTCATGTTTTATTCATTATTGGTGGCCTTTGATGCTCATTACTTGTTCTTATGTTTTGCAGCTTAACATTTCTTCCTTGGACATGCTTTCTACCATGTCACCGTGTCTTGCTTCACCGGCACACGAGGACGTGCACCAAATTAGGAAGGGGGGAATGTTAGAAGTGGCTAATGGCTACACCAACTATGCACCAAGTTGTGGATGTGCCATAGTGTACAGTATTTACTTTTCATTGTATAGGGCTTGGGCTCATTTAGGAGTTCCAAAGTTGTATGAGTTTAGGCTAGAGAGCTCATTTTATCCCATAGTTGAAGGGTTTGAGGCCCAAAACTATAAAAGAGCCCTGTGCTTAATGAGAGGTCATTCTTGAGTGGTCCTTTTGAGAACTCTCTCCCTAGAGGAGGTCTTGATGGCCTAGCCTTTGAGCTTAATGCCCATGCTTAGAAGGCTAGTGTTAATCACATGTAATTAGTGTAATCCTCTCTTAATTAATCTAGTCTTCATTATGTTGTCAATCATGTATCTCTACTTTCTTTCATTGTTTTGAAGTGTTGATCTTCTCTAATCTAACTCTTACTTATGCTAAGCTTCTCCGATTAGTGGAGTCCTTATCTAACTCTCTCGATTAAGCGGAGTGGGTGTACTCGTGATTGAGGGATTAGAGTTTCCCTCTAATGGTGTGCTTGTGTGTGTGTGTAGGTTTAAGAAGCCTTGAGCTTAATTTGATTATGTGTGACTTGATTTGGACACCATGATGGGCATGGTTGGGGTGGCCGACTTGAATGCGATCTTGTGTGCTTAATCGTCAATGCATGTAATTAGAGTTGTGCTTGAGAGATTCCAAGATTAGTGTGTTTCACTTCGTTGCTTGATGTGTGTAGATGATTGCTTGAAGTTGATGCTTGATGTGCGATTAGCATTAGTTGATTTGGGATGATTTCTATTTGCATTGGAGGATGCATGCTCTTGAATCCTCTCAATCTTTGCATCTGATGATGCTCTCGCACATTCTTTGTGTGATGCTTCCAAGCCCTAGCCGGGTCATGCTCTCTCTCTCCGGATTGATAGATTTGTGGGAGATTTCCTATGCTATGGCGAGCCTCCAACAATTGGCACGTTGATGCGTTGACAAGAATCACATCATTTTGTATATTTGTTCGCGTCCATATGTAATGTTGGACACCATATTCTAGAGGTAAGGACAATTTTTGCTATTTTCCCCCCCTGAGAAATGGCCTTCAACTATTCCTTCATGTGCTTGTTCCAGGATTGGAGTGTACACGCTCTTCGTTGTGCACAGCCTAAGCAGTTGGTTATGCTTTCCTATTTTATAAATCTAATTCTCAATCAAAGTGAAATCAAGAGCTTCTATTTCTATCGCTCTCTATCGTGCTATGGTGGTAAAGAGGCCCACAAGGTGCACTCAAATTCTATTGGATGGCCATGGAGGTGGACCAATGAGAATTAGGCCAGAGTAAATCTAGTTTTATTAATTTAAAAACACTTAATCAAATGAACCAATCAGAATTAAGCTCTCTAGAAGACTATTGGACAGTCTCCCAAGGGGTCCAATGAGCATTCAACAACCCAATGGCTTGCTTGATTCCTATTGACCAAAAGAAAAAGGGGTCCAATGAGAGTTTAGTTGCATTAATTAATTACCTAAAGCTCTCACAAAAGGGGAAAGGGGGACACATGTCACAAGACTATCACTTATGCTTCTGAAAACCTATTGGCTAAGCCTGGAGGGTCCAATGGAAAGCTAGCAAGAGGAAATAGCATGAGGGGTCGACCAAGAGAGAGAGGGGGTTGAATTTCTAAAGGCATTATTCCACACACACTCACACCAGCTCATGTGTGAAGCAAGAAAACTCTCTCTCCTTATCAAGCTTTAATGGAAAGCTTATCACCTACTACTCCAAGCTTGTGAGAAGGGAGGCCTACACCAACAACTCTTGGCTTTGTGAGCAAATCCAACCAAGATCCAAGCTTCAATGCATGCTCATCTCCTCTACCATGCTAATTACTAAGCTACGCTATGCTAATATGAGTGATTATGTGAGGAGATGTACATATTTCTCGTAAGACTACTCCTTCCTCTCAATCTACTCTCATACCCCGCTAGCTCTCACCATCTTTGAAGGTGTGTGAGGTCTTGGGTGTGAGACCGTGAGGGAATTGATGTTGTGTTTTATAAGTGTTTTGCTTAGTGCTTGAAGCTTCCATCTTCATTGCACTAGCTAGTTATGTGAGGTCTTGGGTCTGCGACCGTGAGGGAATTGATGTTGTGTTTTATAAGTGTTTTTCTTAGTGCTTGTAGCTTCCATCTTCATTGCACTAGCTAGTTATTGAAGGAACACAAAGAGTTGTATTGTAAAATGTCTCTCTTGATGGGGGAAACCTATAATACAAAGCCTTTTGGAGGGGGGACCGGCTCCATGTAAATCCGGTCCTCAATTGTTGTCAATAGCTTAATTTCTCTCTCTTTTTAAGTATTGTTCATGCCTATCTAACTAGGTGTTATGAATTTTGTTGCTCTCTTCACCCAAGCACTCTTGTTATGCTCATTAGGAACCTATTCTAATGAAATGCTCACTATGTTCATGTTATTTCCGCTACACACAAGTTACTAGGCCATTAAATGTTACATGAAAAGCTTCAAAAAGTTTCTGCACCGGTTTTAATTTTAGAGTTGTTAGAAATTGGCAATTCTGATCACATTGTTGCCTTTGAAACACCCAGAAACCCTAGAAATGGTTGCCCATATGTCTCATTCTGACACTCGGAGATGGAGTTTTAGACAATGTAGTCATTATGGAGATTCCAAAAGAACATGAGACAAAGTAGGATCCTGAAAGAAAGAAATGGAAGTAGCAAAGAACCACATGGAAGGCAAAAGAAAAAAGGGAAAGTTAAATTTTATAGTTGTTAGAATTTGGCAATTTTGACCACATTGTTGCGTTTAAAACACCCAAAAGCCCTAGAAATGGTTGGAGATGGAATTTCATACAATGTAGTCATTGCAGAGATTCCAAAAGAACCTAAGACAAAGTAGGCTTCTCAAACAAAGAAATGGAAGTAGCAGAGAGTCACATAGAAAGCAAAAGGGAAAAGGGAAAGTAGTTATAGAATCCAATTATTAGAAGGATAATAGGTTGAGCACACTTTGCACAGTGAAATAGTGAAGTGACCAAGCTGTTTTTTAACCAACATATATTTCAATTTGGTAATTTGAATCAAGTTCTATCAAGGATTTTGATTACCAGAGAATAAAAAGATAAGCAATGTAGAATTTTAAGCGAAGATGACCAAAACTCTGATATTGCACCATCATAAAAGAGATAAAGACAATCACAAAAAAAAAAACAAAAGAGCATGGTTGAAGCATCGGTAGAGATGAGCTTTATTGGTACAAAAATGTAAATGGTTCAATGAAAAGAGAAGACACCTGACTCTTGAAAACAAAGAGTTTTCAAATTCAATCTTTCTCTTAACGAGAAATTATTTTCAGGTAGTACCATCACAATAAATCTATTGACCAAAGTTATTTTCAGGTAGTTCCATCACAAAATTGATATTGACCACAATCTTATGACGTGACCACATAAAAGGTAGAGATGAATTACTTTTAGAAGCTATCCATTCTTACACACACCAATAGACAATACTGCCTTGATAGTGCTACATGGTTCTATTTTAAAAACACATATTAATATCACAAGTTTTAGCTAAAAACTAGAGATACATTTGATAATTTTTACTTAGAATAAAGCATTCATGTGCCTCATATATCATCCAAGGGAGAGATGTTCTACTTAAAAATGATTAATCCGCTTCTAAAATACTTTCATTCACATAAAGTAATTTATTGAATACACACACCAATAGACAACATTGCCTTGATAGTGTTACATGGTTCTATTTAAAAAACACATATTAAAATCACAAGAATGAGCTTGTGGGACGCATGTCTAACTCACCATCCTATCTTATTGCAGTATTAGAACCACGATTAAATTGTCAATCCATGGGATGAAGCTCACTCAACTAGTGCATAGAGGCTACAAGAGGTTGTCAATCTCTCAAAAAACAACTAACAACTCGCATCTAACTCAAGCTACACTCAAGTGAGTGAAATCACCAAAAGCCAATCGCTCATCGGCAAACAAATCACATCCATTACAGCATCAAATGACATCCAAACATAGCGAAACTTCTAGGACATGTTTACAAGACCTAAGCACACATGCTTATGGTCTCAAACCCCACTTTAGGTAAAGTGCCAAAATGCTGATTATTAACAGCAGTGGATTTTTGACCTAGTCGTTTTTGACCCAAAAGAATGCATCTAAATGCTTAGCAATGATGCCCTAATACCCCGCCTATGCTTAGTGAAAGTGTAAATTCCTAATTATGATGAAATTAGGCCCCGGGTTGGTGACACCAAAAGCTACGAAATATTGTGAAATGCTTACATCAATGCGTAGAGATATTACCTGTGGTTTCTATGCAACAAACACGAGTGCAATGTGACAACCGAGGAGGGAGTAGGAAGCGCGAGAAGGAGAGGAGTGAGCAATGTTAGCTCACGCTGTGTATTTCATTATCCAGAACTTAACAATAACTTATAAAAATTGGCTTTTATACCTTAGCCAAGGTTTTTGGTGATCAAAACTAAATAATCTAGGAGTTCTATCAAAGATGGGTAGTGACAGGTTGATACAATCTGGAAGCTTGTAGCCCTGGCTCATTAATTACATAGTTTATGCGAGAAAATAGGAGTTACAATATTCCCAATTTATCAAAATAATAAGTGTTTTACAATGAGAACTCCGAAAAATGGTATCCGTGTTAGCTTGCTGCTATCATTCCCCCCCTCCTCGCCTGTGTCCTCCCTTGATACATGTTTATGGAATGAAGTAGTCTTTGGGCTGGCGGTTGGTGAGGCGGTCTTTAAGCGCATTCATTGCATTTTGGTATCTGATCTTTCTTTCTTTATCTGGCACTTGCAAAAACTGCATAGTTACTCTATTTTCAGCTCCAGTGCTGAGTAGACTACAAACCTTGATGTGAGGTTGCTGATCACTGGCGCAAATATCTTCGTTCGCCAAGTGAAGAATCCTGTGTAGAACGCTTCCTCGAATGCCATCATATTGTGTGAAGGTAGAAACATGCATATGGCGTAGAAGCCATAGAGGACTTCTTCGGAAGGTTGGCCACTGAGATCATAGGACAAATCTTTATTACCCTCGAGGAATGACATCCAAGGGGCACCTGCTTGCTCTAGCTCATTGAACACTTCAATGCATGTGAGCAGCATTCGGCAGATCTTATATAGCATAGCACATGACAAATCTGGTAGACTTTTAAAGAATGACATCGCACCCTTTAGGGTTTTGACCATGTATTCTTCAGTCCTCGCTAGTCCCTTTTTTGGAGCAGGCAATCTGGGATAGATTAGCCAAGTTGGCCGCTTCTTGAGTAATGTCTCATGTGCTATCCAGGTCCTTACTCTTGGTACAGGACAGAAAGTCGGATTTTTTGCAGGGCCACATGTGCTCTTGTGAATAGAATCAAGTATCTTGGGTTTTTGTTCAGCCAGCTCAACCTCCACTTTGCGTGGTCTTTATCTGCACCCTCAACTTGCATGTCTACGTAAAGCCTTTCTTTTACCTGTAGTAACTCAACTTTTACCAGAGGATAGGGCAAGGATTGTTGGTGCCATTGCACATTGATTTGATTGGGAGTGAGTTGTGTAACGTTGACGGAGTGAAGAACTCTCAACTCCCAATCCATCCTTCCACTGCTCATCTACCTCTTGCATAATCTTTTCTTTCAGTGCATCTTCTTCAGCCTTTGAGAGCTAGACCATGGGCATTGTGTCTTCTTCTGTAATGGTTACCTGAAAATCTTCCTCACCACTTAACTCTACTATGGACTGTGTCTCCATTTCAGCAAATGATACTGAGGGTATTTATATTTGAGGTTGCTCCAAAGTGCTTGCCTCTTCTTGCGTTTTTAGCTTTCCCTCTCTTAGTAGCTGGTTGACTCTTTTGAGTTCAGCTATCTCCTTCAGCAATATATCTTCTCTTTGGACCCGCATCAAGGCCAGGTCTCTGCACTGAGATTGCTCTAACTTCAGCTCCAGCTCGAGGTCTTTATTTTTCTTTTCTAGTGCCTTGTAGACCTTGTCTATTCCTTTGATCGAGGCGATGGCTGGATTTTCTTGTATTTGCTGCAAGAATGTTGCCTAATCATTGATTCTTTGTTCTGAGTACTGTAGAGAGGCATTAGCTACATCTAGTTGTACCTGGATTTTTTGAGCTGAGAGGGTGGTAGTGAGAAGCTCATTTGTAACTTCCGTTAGCTGATCATCCTTGGCTTTACATGCATCTGACAATTTGGTAACCAGCTCACCCAGCTCTTCCATTTCTTTTTGTTGCTTATCTCTAGCGAGGTGATGTTGTTTAGCTTCTACTCTTAGTTTTTGCACTTGCCATTGCATATCGGTGATGACATTAAGTCTGTCTTCTAACTCCCCTTAGAGTGCATCGATCACCATCTCTAACTCTTTGGCCCATGTGCTACGGCCAAGTGCTGCTGAGCGAAGCCTTTCGGTCATCTCCTGCATTTGCTTAGCATATTCGTTAACCTGCAAGATGACTTCGTCATTGGATTGCCAGTCTTCATTGTGTGCCAGCTGTCTTGATGTTTCTGCAACCTCATGGGTGTCTATTGGTTGTGTGAGGACAGCTGGTTGTTGTTGTTCTTGTAGTCGTGGTTGTTCTTTTAATGCGGAGATAGAGGGTGGTTCCTTTGCCTTTTGCTCCTTTGGTTGCTCAAACTTTGTGGTGTCCTCTTCAGGATTTGCTGCCTTTTTGGTCTCTGGTTCCTTCTCTATTGGATGCTCTTGAGTAGTTCCAGTTGCTTGTTCTGTAGATTCATTTGCCTTTTGCTGTTCAGGCTCTTGTGTAGCTTTGGCTGCTTTCTCTTGTTCAGGCTCATCTTCTTTAGTTGGCTCATTTGTGGTGTCTTTAACTGCCAGTGATGGTGGTGGGCTTGGCATGTGTTAATCTCGGTGTTCAGAGATAGGAGAAGAGATGCGGGGAGACACATCACCTTGGGCATGTTGTGCAAGCAGTGTCTCCTCTGTTCTCTTTTGTTCTTCTTCCTCTTTTGCCTTCCTTGCCGCTTCTTTGGCTTCCTTTAGCTTTAAAGCTTCAGCTTCTTGGTACATACTTTCCAGTGCTTCAGTGGGTTCTTCAGCCTCTTTCTTGGTGTGATGCTTGGTCCTTGGTCCCTTAACTTCACTAGGCACCCATTTTTCTGGTCCTTTCCTTGTGGTTGTTGGCTACATTGTTATGCATGTTTCTCTCTTTCAAATCGGGCTTGCTTTTGCACGGGCTCTTCTTGGTGTGCTGTCATAGCTTTTCTCTTCATTTCCTCTCTTCGTGCTCTCTTTTCTTCATTATCTGAGCTTTTACTTTTGTGCCTTTTCGACGAGCTTTCAGCCGACTCTTCATCAGATTTGTAGGATCTCTTGGCTGATCTTATAGCTTGAGGAGATGGTTGAGCTTACAGTATCCAAGTGTTTTGGTCTAGGGCATGTGGTAGGTTGTCGGCCATGCCAATGCATGGTATGCAATCCTTGTCAATAACTCTGGTGCACCCAGGTAAGTAATCTTTCCTTCTTTCTTTGTGCCTTTTAGAGTGGTCAAGACATATTGTGTGTGGTCCATCGATTGTCTGGTTGTTGACTTGAGGACTTGCGTGAAAGTGGTGGCAACCGCATGATTTGGCGTGGTATACCTTGGTGGCCTTTTAGTCAGGAAGTGGAAGTGTTGGTGGTATAACCTGGATGGCTCTTCCACCTGCTTATGAATTAGGTTTGCAACGATGGTTGCGGCAGTTTCTTTGGTGAAAATACCTGCCATTTTCCTATCCCTATCTCTCCTCGTCATTCCTTCTGTGGACAGTTTGAGTGCTTCTACCACTATTTCCTTGGTTATTACCACTTCAACTTTATTCCTTTGAGGGTCAGAAATCTGGGGTAGTTCCATCTTCTTTGATCGTGGATAAAAGCTCATAAGCTTTTTGGAAATCCACATCGCATGGCTCCCGTTCATAGAAATCTCTGAGTCCTAGCCTGTAGTTGGCTTCTTTGGTCTTAAGCTTTGCGGCGACATCATACACTTCTTTTGGTAGGAGTTGCAACTCTACCTGATGTCCCTCCTCACTCTTGAATCTGTCGGTGAACATTGTGGTTTGATGCTCTTCTAGTTTTTCTTTTGAAAGATAGGCTGCCTTGGTGGCTTTGACTGACTCTAGATCCAGTTGGTATGCGGGTAGCTCCTGCAACTTTTCTTTCTGGTTGAGCTTCTTCTTGGCCCTCTCTGCTGCTTGCATGGCTCCTGTGTAGTGAATGGAGTGTCAAAGTTAGCAGATTTGATGGAATTTTCTCTGAAATGTCCTTTAGTCTGAAATGCTGACAATTTTGGTCCAATTTGCTTCAAATCAATTTTTGAACAAGCATAGATGCATAAAAACATGCAAGGAACAAAATTGTGAAGTCCAAACAAAATTTTGCAACCAAAGTAAATAATCGTGATTATTTACAGCTGAGTAGTTTTCTCAACATTTTGGAAACTTGGCATCACAGGCTTGAAGTATATACTAAATACATACTCTAAGTGAAATATGGGCTCATTTGGATGCATAGGGTGAAAATGGTACCAGATTTTGACTTTAGGTCTCTGAAACAATAGATAGGATGGAAATTTGAGATTTTGAGCTCCAAATTGGTTCAAACTTGGCTAGTGGGCTTGACACATATTTATGTACTTTGGATGTATGATGGAAAAATATCAAAACTCCCCCATTTTGGCTAGAAAGTAAATAATTGTGATTATTAACGTTTCTACCAAAATCAACATTTTTTGGTACAAATTGGTTCTAGGCATTGTATAAACTTTGTGTATGAGATATGAGGTGATTTGAATCAAGAAATGTGGTCCATAACCCAAAAATTGGCTTGCAAAGACTTCTTTGCATTTTTGGCAATTTTCCAAGTTATATGTGCTCATTTTGGCTCATACTTGATTTTTGGCATGTACTAGGTGTGTACACATGATAGGTGAGGTGACGATACAATTTCTAAGCAAAAATAGTGCAAAAGTAAATAATCACGATTATTTACAACAGTCATAATTTTTTTGCAAAACTTACAAATTTTGACCTAAACACATTCTATACACCTAAAACAAGTCCTAAATTGAATTTGGTTAAGTTTGGTCTTGCCGACATCACTTTGTGCTTTGTCGACTCTGAAATCACCAATTTCTGTGACTACACTGCCTATTGAGTTGGTCAGTCAATTGTGAGGCTTTGGACTTGTCCGCAACATAGTTGTAAAGTAACCCATCCAATTCTGGCTCATTTGGAGTCAGTTGACTCCGTATGTCGAATTTGACACTTTGTAGCCTTCGAGCCATTTTTTGTTTTTTGAGGGCTTTTCTTGATTGATTTCACTAAACCAATCATATGCATTGTATATGAACCTCGTAGGCAAGCGCTATGTGGCATCTGCCAAAAACCTAGGGTATGCTACTATTCAAATCCCATTTGATTTGGTCGAGCTGACAAGCCGCTATGGTCAGTTTTTGGTCATAGGTCTTCGTGCACTGCTCGATTTCTAGGTTTTTTTCTAGGGGTGTAGACTAGCTATCGACCGTACAAAATGGATTATTGATGAGTAAAGAACTTACCCCTCATGTCTTGTGTGAGACGGCGCTGAAAACGGGCAACTGTAGACTCTGAAAAAGACGCGCGAAAGAGGTCAAAAAGCTCTCTCTGCAAAGGCCACAAGTGAAAATGAGGTGGTTTTAGCCTACTTTGGATATCTATACCCGGACTTCCCGAACCAATTTTCCCCGCGATTCCGTCGTTAGTCCTACTAGGCCATGAAATCTATGTTAGACTCAAAAATTTCCTTGATCGGATTCCTATAGCTCATTCTGCAAGAATTTTGCAAAAGTAGGTCTGGCCGCCTAATTTAGGCTTCTCGCTTCCATCTTCTGATTTCATTGAAATTTTTTATGCTTGTCTTTTTTATCACCATCGTGTCTGTCATTTTTCCATCTAAGCTTCCTTGCTATTTATTATTAATTTTTGACTTGTTTATTAAAAAAATCAAAGAAACTAACAAAATGCTCTAAAAAAGTAAAGTAAAAATCCAATAATTAAGAAAATCCATTGAAAAACATAGCTTTATTGTTTTTCATTGGATTTCTCTATTTTAAGTCTCATTACCAATAAAAATGATTAAAAATAACCAAAAAGGACTATTTTTTGATAGTATATACACTATTTACACTCATCTAGAAGATATTATCAGTGAATTTTTCCTTGATGATGAATTAAAAGGGCATTACTAGGTAATTGTAAACATTGAACTTTTTCCTCTCTCTTCAAACATTGCCATTAATTACTTAGTGCCCTTCCACCCCACCTAGATGACGTACTTTGGGACGACTGTGTGCATGGATTGAACAATTGTGTCTATGCATAGCCGTGGTTGTCTCTACCATGCTTTGAAGATCAATGCAGTTCAAACCAATATGTTGTGCAAGAGGTGGGTCTTGAGTAATTAACTCAAGGGTTTCTGATGTCGAGGCTTTTTGATGTTATCTTCCAAAGAGAAAATCTTATAGCTTGTGTGCTCTCTGTTTGATTGTACCATCAGGACGCTTCAGCATGCTGATTGCTTGAGCTGATGGTAGCACTTTTGACTCTTGTCGAGCTTTTTCTCGCCATTGGTAGGTTGGTTTGCTTGGTGTTGTATGGTGTGGTGGAGTCTTCTGAGACTTAACTCTCCATTGCTTGATTGGTTTTACAGTTAGATGAGAAGATAAGTGCTCCTTTTTCTTCCAAACCCATTTCATGTTAGGTTCCTTGCTCGAAGATGCTCGTCTCTGTGTCTTTACCCTTGGAACCTTCTTTTGTTTTGTCGGTGATGTTCTGGGCACCCATGTTTGAATCGGCTTATCCTTAAGCTGTGCTTTTGGTACTCAAATTTGCTTGACTCCTTGCATGCTACTTGTAGCATTTTCTTGTCGAGGGGATGGATAAGATTGATTACTTCGTGGTTTGGTCTGCTGATTTCTTCCTTTCCATTCCTCCTTGCTTGGTGCAATTGGAACAATGAGTTGCCCGCCTTTAGGTGATAGCTTTAGCTGATTTGTATCCCAATGTGGTATTGCTTTGTATGTCCGCATCCATGGAATTCCAAGAATCATCGTCTCATTAATGTATTCATCTGGTAAGCATACAAATCGATGAGGATATGAACATCCATGTAGTATCACGTTCAAGTTGACTACTCCCACTGTTGGGGCTAGGTTCTTGTTGCATCCTTTGATTGTCACTATTCCTGTTGTCAATGCTTGACTTGTTGCCTTCTTGTACGTGGAATAATTGACTGTATTTACTGTAGCTCCTTTGTTGACCAAAGCATGGGTGCTATGATCGTTGAGCTGTATTTTGATGCGCAGGTCCATTCCGTCTAACCAGTCATCATCTGTTCAAACTGCATCTTTAGGCAACTCCCATTGTCGATCATCTATTTCCAGAGTGTTGATGGGAATCGGTATCTGTTGATTCTTGAGAGCAGATTTTCATTTGAGTATCCAAAGTCAAGCTTCCTCTTGGGCTTCATCAATAACCTGCTGTCGTTTATTCCTCCTTTGCGTGGCTACATGCATTCTTTCTAGCAATTCATTGGTTAGCGAAAAATTGTATTTCTCTAGACAACATCCACTAATCCAATTAGTCATTGGTTCACCATCTAGGGTGGATAACTTTACTGCTCCACTTGGAGATACATCTTTAATGATAAACGCACCGTTTTCCTTTTTCTTAAACTTAGGAATGTGTTGCTAAAGGGAATAGACTAAAACTAAGTCCCCTTTCTTGAAGATTTTTGTGATTAAGTGGGAATCAAAAAACTGTTTTTGTTTCCCCTTTCGTGCATAGATGTGAGCTACAATAGTTAGCCTTTGCTCATCTAGCTTTTCCAAATCTTCAAATCTTTCTAAAAATTCATGTCTAGTCCACTCAAGATTCCATGCTACCCTTAATGTCGGCAATAGAGATTCTATTGGCAGTATGGCATCAAGACCATAAACAAGATTAAAGGGTGTAACATTTATAGTTGTTTTGAATGAAACTCGATAAGCCCATAGAGTAGCATGGATATTCATTTCCCAGTCTGCTGTCCTTCTTGAACTAACCACTTTAGTCAGCACCGAGTTAAGAATTTTGTTCGTATGCTCAACCTATCCGTTTGCTTGTGGGTGATAGGAAGCTGATTTGTTATGGATGACCATAAACTCATTAAGCAAATACTCGATTACCTCATTGAGGAAATGAGTTCCCCGATCACTGACAATTTCTATTGGCAATCCATATCTCGTGAATACATACTCATATAAGAATGTAGCAGTGGTTCTGGCATCATTCTTTTGAGTTGCTTTAGCCTCGGTCCACTTGGTCAAATAGTTCGTAGCTACAATGATATATTGAGCTTGGGTTCTATAAGCAAGTGGCTATATTGGCCCAACAAAATCTATACCCCATTTTGAGAAATCTCTAGGCCCCATCATTGGTCTTAATGGCATGCTATCTACACGTGTTGGCATTTTTTCTCATTGACAAGCATCACACATTCGAACATATTCTTTGGCATCTGCAAAAAGTGTTGGCCACCATATGCCTGCCATCAAGATTTCTCTTGCAGTGGTCTCACTAGAAAAGTGACCTCCAGCTAATCGAGCATGTGCTTGTTCTATAATCGGAATATACTCGTTTTCATTTGCACAAAGACGCAAATGTTGATCTTTACCTCTCCGATAAAATTGGCTCCCAATAAGAGCATAGTCTCTTGCTTCAGCTTCAATTGCTCTTTGATGGTGCTAACTCATATCCTCAGGAAATGTTCGGCTTGATAAGTAAGTAAACAGATAGTTACTCCACTTAGGAGCATGTGACATTTGAAGCAATGTTACATGAGGTATGGATGTTTGTTTTTGACATTGAGGAAAATCCTTTACAAAAGATAAAAAATCACTCCTCATAATCCGCCAAAATACTCCAAGTCTCAAAATTTGTTGCATAGTTTGGTCTTCCGCAAAGTGAAGTCCTACTATGGTAACATGTGCTTGACTTAAGTACTGTTTTTCTTCTTCAGGATTAATGCAAAAGAGAAATATTCCATCTCGATTTCTTTTGTATAGCCTACCAGCTAGTAATTGAAACATAGCCAATTGCTCGACTAATCCGATTGTGATAGGAAGTGGTATTTATGAATCCACTTGAGCTATTGTCATCAACGAAACCATGTTTTCCGACCATCGAGGTATCATTTCCATGGAGAACAAATAGGCATTTGGTATATCATCGTCTACCCCTTTAGGTGATTCTCCTGAAACAATCCTTGACAAATGATTTGCTCGTTAATGTGTAGTGCCCTTTTTTACAACCACAATGAAATCAAATTCCATAAGAATGATGAACCATCTCACTATTCTTCCTGTGCTATATGGCTTGTTGACCATATACAACAAATCTTGGTAGTCTACAGAGAACACAAACTTGTTGGCTAATAGGTAATGTCTATATTTTTTAACGACATAGATCATTCCTAATCCTTCGCTTTTGGTGGTGGTGTAATTCTTTTTCGCCATGTTCAACTATCAGCTAGCATAAGAAATAGGAAAGTCAATTTTCTCGTCTCTTGATTGAGATAGTATACAACCGATAGCAAAATTAGAAGCATCTACATATATGTGGAATACCTTATTCCAATCTAGTGCTTTCAATATTGGAGCTGAGGTGGGAGCTTGCTTAAGCTTCATGAAGGATTCTTCACATGCCTCGGTCCACTCAAAGTGTGTAATCAAGCTATACATGAGTTTTGCAATTATATTGTACATGTAGATGAACCGTCGGTAATATCCACAATGCCCCATGAAGGCTTGTACCCCCTTGACTGTTGTTGGTCTAGGCAAATCAGCAATGACATGAAATTTTTCAACATCATTAGCTATGCAATTTTTAGACACTATATGTCCATGAATTTTTCCTTGTCTACCCATGAATGTGCACTTTTTAGGATTTAAGCAAATCCTATAAAGTCTACATTTTTTTAATACCTTTTTGAGGTGTTCAAAATTATCAGCCCGGATTGATGAATGTGCGCATAGATCATCCATATATACTTCTAAAAATTTCCTAAGATATTCTTTAAAAGCATGGCTCATCAACCTTTGAAATGTGGCTGGAGCATTAGTTAACCCAAACGGCATAACCCGATAGGCAAAAATATCCCATTCTGTTGCAAAAGCGGTTTTATGCTGATCTTTTGGGTCAACCAAAAGTTGGATGTATCCAAAAAATCCATCTAAGAAGCTGTAAGCTTCTTTTCTTGCAACACATTCTAAAACATGCTCAGTGATTGGAAGAGGAAAGTTGTCTATAATGGTAGCGGCATTCACCTTTTTGAGATTAACACACACTCGTGATTTTCCATTCTTCTTGGGTACTACCACAATTGGAGACACCCAATCTGTGTGTTCAACTTCGTAAATGAATTCGGCTTCCTTTAGTTTTCCAATCTCTTCTTAAATCTTCCTGGAAAACGTTTCATTATACGTGTATGGCCTTTGTCTACTTGGTTTTGCATCATCTCTCATGAGTATGGTATGTTGACATATTTTTGGATCAACACCCTTGAGATCCTTGTAAGACCAAGCGAAGATATTTCGGTATTCCTTTAGCAAGCTTAGCAAAATCTCTTCTTATTCTTCTTCTGTTAGGTTATTTGCAATGTAAGCAAGTCTAGGCTCTTCTACTAGTTCAGCTAGGTCTATCTTTTTAGCGTTTTTAGACCCTTTGTAGGACTCGCCTTGTTTTCGTAGTTCCCTAACAGGTTGTTCGACTATGATTTTTTGATCTTGGAGAGTATACTTTTTGTAATGGGATGAAACATTCATTACATCCTTACCATCCTCTTCCGTGGTTTCCATTTCAGTAGAATATATCTCCTTTAGAGCTTTTTTAAACTCTTGATATTTCTTTTTTCGCTCAACTCGAGTCATGAGTGATTTCTTATCCTGTGGGTTTGCTTGAGTATCCTTCCTTGTTTTTCTCGATGCTTTAAACATTTCTGATTTTTTTGTTTGAAGGATATCTATCAGTGATTTTGTCCTTGACACAATCATTTGCATCTATCTGCATCAGGAATTGTGTTATATTGGAGACTGGTGGCATAGGTTGTGTTTTTGCACTTCTGGAGTCTCTGTTTTGTCTATACCATTTTTGCCTTCGTGATTTTTGGTTAGGAAAGTCAAAAAACTTTCCCTCTCCTCCTTTCAAGAGTAGCTTAGCTCTCACATGTTCTTTTTTTGACTCCGAACCTTCTGAGGTAGCTGAGTGTTCATCTAACTCATCTGTTGCATCGTAGTAGAGGTCTGAAAAGATTTGTTGAGATTTCATCAAGTCCTTGGGTTCCTCATCTTTGTCTTCAATGTTGAGGATTGAAATCATTTGGATGGGAATTGTGTTGTAGCCATCCTCATTGCAAAATTGAGTAGACATAGATGTATTCACACATACATCCATGGTCGCTAAAATTTGAGTCCACTCGAATGGCTCAAACAAATGCTCTGGAAAGGGTTCAGGTACATAGGCTTCATCTATGCAATCCCTTTCTAGAATACATTCTTCTTGTTTTAAACTCCCATTCTTTGAAGCTCCACACATCCAAATAGGAGTGTTTTTGTTTAACCAGGATGGAAGCTTAGTTTCAACCGAAGAGACTGAATCAAACTCTTGTATGGGTGTTTGCAAGACATCTCTATAATTTTGATCTTTTAGATTTACTCTTGTTATAGATCCCACTTGCTTCAAGTACAGATAATCGTTTTCTCAATCTTGGATATGATGTACCTGTCCCATTAAAGGTCTTCCCAATATGATTTCATATTTGAGTTGTTTCCCAAAGTATATTATGGAAAAAGTGTGTTGATATTCAATTCCACAAGAATTGACTATCACCTTTTCAAACAGCCCTAATGGTCTCTCGATATGTCGGTCAGCCAATTGCAATTTCATTCGAGTTTGTCTAATGGCTGGTTTTCCCCCAGGATACTCATACTGCTTTCATGGCTATGGCTATGCCTGCTCCACTATCTAGTATTGCCACGGTTTCAATGTCATAATATTTCAATGTAAGGGTGGTGTTTCCTTCTTCCTCTTCGTAATATTCTCCGACTTTGTTCATGGGAACAGATCGAATCTCTTTGTTGTCCATGTTGTTTTTTAATTTTTCCAATTTTTTTGAGATTAGCCCCGTTATCCCCACCTTCTCTAGGGTTTCCTGTAGATCATTCCATAAGTATGGTCTGAGTTTTAACAGTTCTCCCAAGGTAAGAGTGCATTGGATGGGTGTAGACATGATTGAATGAATGTTGTCTACTTCTAGGGTCTATTCAAATCTTTTTACTTGAGTGGTCTTACACACTATGGATTCATCTTCGTTATCTACCAAATAAGAGGGTAATGTTTTCAAGGTCAATGGTTTCGACATTCTTGAAGCTTCAGATCCGCAGTCCCCATACAAGGATTGTACATCCATGTTCATATCAGGAGGTAGGTTATACAACCAAACTTCCTCTATAGGAGTTGACTTTAGAGTTAGGCTCCCATCATTAATCTCTCTAGCTTTTTCCCATAAGTGTCATGGCCAGTCTTCCTCTACGAATGGAATCCCGTCTAAAGCATCTTCGTTGTTTGGCACTATAAGTTCTGGTTCTTTTGTTTCGAGGTGGGGTTCTGCCACCACATCGGGTTTTTCTTTAGTGTCTCTTACCACAAGCTCTTCAGGTTTTGTGATACTTTCAAGGCTTAAGTTTTTGTTTTTCTAGCATTTCTTGCGTGATTCTTACCAAATTTTGATAAGCTTCCAACTTAGCTGCCGCCATGTCTGGAGAAGGATAGTTTTTCCATTTGTTTTCCACGTTTTGGCCTGCTTTAAGTCCTACTTGTTGGTAGGCTTCCAAGGCTACGTTAATAGGCTCAAAAATTTTATCAACCAGAATGGATCCTCCAGATTTCACGGTTGTTTCCTTAATTTCACTTCCAATTTCTTTCACCTTTTCCTGGAATAGATTTTTTGCTTTTTTCTTGATTTCTCATCCGTTGTTTTTGTTTTCTCATCTCATATCTTTTGCTTCTGCTTCTTTTGATCCTTTGAGAGGAAAATTTTGAATCATCAAAGGAGTTGTGTTTCTTTTTCTTGGCCTGGGCTCTAGTGATTACCTTGATTGGAACAATCCGTTCACTCTCTGATGAGCTACTAGGTATCACTTGGACTACGTTTACTATTGTTTTACCCTTGTTTAAAGGATTTTTAGGACAATCTTCCAGAAAGTTTCTCCCCTTTTTGCAACGTTGTATGAAATAGGCTTCAACTGGCTTGAGGTTTTTGTCAGGCTCTGGACATTTATTTTTCCAATGATCATCTGCACCACAGTTATGACAATTTTCCATTCTTGGCTTAATCATGGGTCTTACCATAGGAGGTATGACACCTTGATTAGCTACATAATACATTGGTGCAAGCTCTGGTGGAGCATAAGTCACGGTTTCTTCCATTGGTGGTGGATGTGAATTATATCATTCTCCTTCTACCATTACTATAGATGGACTAGGCTCCGCATAGGGTGTAACAGACACTAATGCTGGTTCATCTATGACTCCTTCGGAGTGCATGTACTTTACAGGGGCTGCATTATGTCCTGGGTACGGAGGTTGTTGACCCAGCACAGGTTGAGGTCTTTTCATACCCATTGGTGGTCTTTGAGCTTGGGCCATATTAGGCTGATATCTGTACATGGGTTGTCCTTCTGGCCTCATAGGAACATACTGAACATTCCCATCATACTTTGGTCTGAAGTAGCACTTCTGGGTCTCATGGTTGGTCCATTTACCCTCAATTGCACACCATTTTTGTGGCCTAATTGGTTGTTCATGTTGAGGTATCCCTTGTCGTCGTCCCCTCATAGGTGCTTTTTGCATGTCGTTCATCATGTCGTTCATCCTTTTGAGCATATCTTCTATGGCTGAAAGTGGTGATGCAGCAGCCGTTCCCACTTGTGCTTCTTTAATGGATGTTGTTTTCTGGCTTTGTTTATCCTTAGGGACATCTTCTTCATTAAAAATATCACAATTGTCTCCTAAGTCAATAGCATGTGACACACACTCTTCTAGGGTTGTATGTTTTTTATTATAGAGTATAGCATGAAGTTCTTTGTTTAGCAGTCCCTCTAGAAGTACAGATATGAGTCGTCCTTCTGCAGGTATCTCTAGCCCTAGGCATTTGGCAATGTATTGTTTCATTTGAGTTGCACAATCCCTAACAGACTCACCATGTTTCTATTTAAAGCTATAGATTTGAGCTACCGTATTATGTTTGATCTCCATTTTGGAACAAGTAGCTACAAATCCTTGAGCTAATGTGTTCAAGTCCATGATTGACCTTGGTGGAATGTTTTGGAACCATGTCAATGCTTTTTCTTCTAATGTCATTCCAAACCCCTTGAATTGAGTATAGAAATCGAATATACGTTCTGCTCTTAGCACTTGCTTAAAGATTGCTAAGTGGTCGTATGGATCCCCTGATCCACTGTATTTTCTAACCTGTTTCTAAAAATCAGCTGGTCTGACACATCTGTTTGGTTCAACTCCCAGTCTCCTGGTAGTTGGTCCTGTTCCGAGTCCTTCAAACCAGTCTGTTGGAAATAGTGACTCATGTGGCCCTGGACTGGCCTTAGTGTCACCCGGTTTTCTACATGATGAGGTGGTTTCTGGTTTCTTAATATTACTCTCAGATGATCTCTCACGGTGATCATCTCTTGGAATTGTTTGTGGTCCTTGTCCCAATATCCAATCCCTTATGGAATGCCCTTGGTATTTGGTTTGTTCTACTTCCTCAGGAGTCATCATAACAAAGTTGTTGTTATAAAAATCCCTAAACAGGTAGGCTGGTAAGTCTGCTGATCCCTTATCTTTGATCTTGAAGATATAAATGATCATCATGGCCGTTAGTTGTCCTGATTCGGCATGCGAAGTCCGCAAAAGATATTTTATGTTTCTATCCTCCCAACAATAGACTCCGATCCTAGGATTATCCGTACAAAGTCATTTCAAAGGCTTCAAATGTACTTAATCGTATCCATCAAATTCTAAAGTTGGAGGTCCTTCTTTTGCTGACATATCTAGGATTATGGTGTTTACTTCTAATCCCCATTTGTCTATCACATTAGGGTTTTCGACCTGTACATACTGAGTTCCGTTTCTGTCCATGTATATTTTTTCTTGTTTGTTTGCCCTTTTCTCTTCTTCCAACTCAATACCATGGCATCAATTCAAATAGCATACCCCTCGTTAGGGTCCAGTTAAACCTAAGCTCCATGGCGGTTAGTCTTATAAAAAGAGAGTATATGCTTATAGCGCATTGTCGTTCCGGTTTTCGAGCGAGTCGAGCAAGAAGACATTTTAGATGTTGAGTTTGAAAAAGTTTCTGAGACTTCTTCAAGGATTGTGTGCAAGGAATTGCTTTGATTCACGCTTTCTTCGATGGATACTCTACTAGAGGTTTCTCTGAGTATGCCTTGATTTCCTAGTACACAACCAGAATTAAGGTTCATATAGACTTATGAAGCCCTGGATAGAGTACTTACCTTTGGATTGACTTGTCGTCAATTTCCACTTGACTTGATTGCAACCTCTGCTGAATTTCCGATTCCTCGTCTGCAACCTGATTCCTATACAAATTTGATCAAGTTAGCTATTCTTCTATAAAGACAATAGAGTTTTTTGCTAACGGTCGTGATTGGTCTATGTGTATCACTTCAAATCAAGCTACGAGAGTTAGCAATTGACTTTCAGATTCTACTATAGCAAAAAATCAAAGGATTACTCTGCAACCTGGAAACTGAGTGAACATGTACCAATTTGGATCTGATTGAACTCAAAATTTCCCGGTGGTTCAAAAGTCAAAACTGATGTCCCTGGGTAGCAGTAGTAAATAATCGCGATTATTTACTTTTGCTAGTTTTTTGTACTTTTTGGATTGGTTTGGCAAGTATACAACCTGTTCAAGTCCCTTGACAAGTTTCAACAAGTTTGGACAAAATCTGATCAAGTTTATTAACTGTTTTGTGTTTGTAGACTCTGATTTCAAGAATCTGGCTTAAGTCTCACTTTTGTGATCCAAATTTCACCAAAATTTATTTGTGGGATCTTCTTGATATGCTTGACCTTGTGGTATACTCAAATTTGAAAATTTTGTCAAATTTTGAAGCAGATGTAAATAATCGCGATTATTTACTCCAGTTATATTTTTATAAATATAACTGGTTCAGACAACTTTTAAGCTTACTCTCTATCCAATAACAACTCAAAATGAGAGAGCAATGTTCTGAAGTCCACCTCGGATCCTACTTACCCTACTCCTAGATTCTCATGCAATGGAGTTGTGGAAAGTGTCCAACAAACACTTGTTTTCTTGTCTTTTATGGTTTTCTGAGCATTGATCTTAAGACTTGTCTTGTCTACCAATCATCCTCAAAATCCTAATCTACTTCTACAATCCTACAATCCTAAAGGCACTCAGCAAGTACAATTACTTCCAAGCTATCTCTACACAACAAAAGACGACAATCTTAGGCTATACGGTTTCTAAAAGAAAGTTTTGAACTCTAGGTGATCCTAGAGTAAGTTAAAGGATAACTTCACAAGACACTCGTGTTTTTCCTTAGTTTAGGTCTCTTCAATCCCCGGCAATGGCGCGAAATGTGGGACGCATGTCTAACCTCACCATCCTATCTTATTGCAGTATTAGCAAGAACCATGATTAGATTGTCAATCCATGGGATGAAGGTGACTCGAATAGTACATAGAGGCTACAAGAGGTTGTCAATCTCTCAGAAAACAACTAACAACTTGCATCTAACTCAAGCTACACTCAGGTGACTGAAATCACCAAAAGTCAATCGCTCATCAGCAAACAAATCACATCCATTACATCATCAAATGACATCCAAACATAACAAAACTTCTACAACATGTTTATAAGACCTAAGCACACGTGCTTATGGTCTCAAACCTGACTTTAGGTCAAGTGCCAAAATCGCAATTATTAACAGCAGTGGATTTTTGACCTAGTCGTTTTTGACCCAGAATGCATCTAAATGCTTAGCAATGAATCCCCAATACCCTGTCTATGCTTAGTTTTTTATTTGAAAGTGTAAATTCCTAGTTATTATGAAATTAGGCTGCGAGTTGGCGACGCCAAAAGCTACAAAATATTGTGAACTGCTTACGTCAATGCGTAGAGCTCTTACCTGTGGTTGCAATGCAACAAACGCGATTGCAATGTGACAACCGGGGAGGGAGTAGGAAGCGTGAGAAGGAGAGGAGTGAGCGTCGTTAGCTCACCGCTGTGTATTTCATTATCCAAAACTTAATAATAACTTACAAAAATTGGCTTTTATACCTTAGCCAAGGTTTTTGGTGGTCAAAACTAATAATCTAGGAGTTCTACCAATGATGGGTAATGATAGGTTGATACAATCTAGAAGCTTGTAGCCCCGGCTTATTAATTATAGAGTTATGATATTCCCGATTTATCAAAATAATAAGTGTTTTGCAATGAGAACTCCGAAAAATGGTATCTGTGTTAACTTGCTGCTAATAGAGTTAAAAACGAGAGATACATTGGATAATTTTTACTTTGAATAAGGCATTTGAATACATTTGATAATTTTTACACCCAAGGGAGATATGTTCTACTTAGAAACGATCTAAGTCTCTTTAAACATACTTACAATTACACAAAGTAGTTCATTGAATATTTCTATGCATAACAATATGAGAGATAAATGAATATACCATTATATTTAAAATGTCCCGAAACTAGGCATCTCATCAGGAGCCTAGAGATGGATTTTTGTACTCAAAATGAAGTGAAGAGCTTCAAAACATTTTTGCACCGGTTTAAATTTTATAGTTTTTAGCATTTGGCAATTTTGACCATATTGTTACGTTTGAAATATCAAAAGCCCTAGAAACGGTTGCCCATATGTCTCAATCTAACAATCGGAGATGGAGTTTCTGTTAATGTAGTCATTGCGGAGATTCCAAAAGAACCTGAGACAAAGTAGGCTGTTGAAACAACAAAATGGAAGTAGCAGAGAGCCACATGGAAGGAAAAAGGAAAAAGGGAAAGTAGTTATAAAATCCAATTATTAGAAGAATAATGGGTTGAGCACACTTTTTGGGCAGTGAAATAGTGAAGTGAACAATTTATTTTGTAATCCACATATATTGCAATTTGATAATCTAAATCACGTTCTATCGAGGATTTCCATTACCCGAGAATAAAAAGGCAAGCAAATTAGAATTCTGAGCAAAGATGACCAAAACTTTGATATTGCACAAACATAAAAGAGCTAAAGACAATCACACAAAAAAAAAAAACATGGTTGCAACATAGGTAGAGATGAGATTTATTGGTACAAAAATGTTAATGATTCAATGAAGAGAGAAGACACATGAACCTTAGTTTCAAAGTCAATCTTTCTCTTGAAGAGAAATTATTTTCAGGTACTTCCATCCAGGGATTTAATATTTACGTAATTACCAAAAAAATTGTGTGATCACAAGGTCTTGTTGACATATTTACATAATCACAGTTAACATGATCACAATCAAGCCGGTTCAGAGCAACCTGGAAACCCACAAAAAGCCCGCAGGGCTTTTGCGTTTTCTCGACGGGCCCCGTCGGGCTTATGCATTTTCCCTACAGGCCCTTCGGGAAAACCCTAAAGCCCCGCGGGCTGCAGCTTAATATCATAGAGGGCCCAACTCGGGCACGTTTGGTGTTTTTTGTTGAGACACACACACACACACACACACATAGAGAGACAGAGAGAGTGAGTGAGTGAGAGAGAGAGATAACCATCTTTGTAGGTACTTCGAGAGGAGAGAGGGGGTCGTGAGAGAGAGAGAGAGAGACAGAGAGAGAGAGAGATCAATGACTATCTTCGTTGTGGAGCTACGTAGTGTCGCCACAATTATAATGACTACTTGCACGCAAAAAACAAACATCATTTGATACACTTACAACCATAAATAGCTCGTAGATGTGTTAGCACATGTGCTCCAATTTGCAAGGAATGCTTGGCATTGTTGTGTAGCTCTCTTCGAGCCAATTGTGATGGTGCAGTTGAATCTCCAATGCAACGAGGAGGCAAGAAGTAGCGTTAGGATGAAGTGCCATTGCACCCTGGCTTCTACAAGTAGAATAACTACTCATTATAAATGATGTTTTTAACCATAATCCTCATCATATCATAACTATCAAAAAATAACACTTTGATATGGGAAATTGAGTTATGTCATGTTGTTGACCCATGGGTCAACACTCCCCCCCTCCGAATTCATGTCCTCTCTAACATCACCTCATTGTCAATGTCGGTGCGGTCTTTGTTGTTGTTTTTCTTTCTTGTGATTTATGTCCTTCATATCCATCTATTGTTGTCATTATAGGGCTATTGCTAGATCTAAATTCAAAAAGAATCCAATCTCGTTCAGCTTGACTCTTATCGTCATGGATAGATAAAGCTGCAAATGCATCCATTGGAAGTTGTTAGTAACTTGATCACAACCTCTTTTTGTTTCCATAAATATGATCACTTTACTTCCATCCATCATTCGCTTTAGTATGAGTAAATCTGTCAATTTTGCGTATTTCTCATTCTAAAGCAAATGATGGATGGAAGTAAAGTGATCATATTTATGGAAACAAAAAGAGGTTGTGATCAAGTTACTAAACAACTTCCAATGGATGAAATACAATCGTTTTGATTTGAGATTCAAAACCCATGTTTGCTAGGGGCTTTTTAATTCTTTGCCTTCTTCGTATCACTGGTGCCGACATTTTTCTCCATTGCTTTCAATTTAATACTGTAGACATAAGAACTAGATGTTCAGTTAAAATAAATATATTTTTTTTCAATATATTAGAAAAACAATCACTAAGAAAGCAATCAAATCTACAAAATATGAGATTTGCAATGCACTCTAGTCAATTCCACATATGTTCTGAGAGAACATACACATTGAAATGCACTCTCTACATGACATTATGGAAACAAAAATAATATGAAATTGTCAATGTAATTATAAATATAATGATTAGTTATATATCATTTACCATCTGAAAACAATAAGACACAACTATTTTCACATGCTACAAAGAATCATCAACATTTACATTGAAATCATGATAATTATTTGCAAAACACACATAAAAGAAATAATGTCGATGATTGACCATCTCATGCACTAACAATCTTTTAAATATAATACATAATTCACTCCCTATATAAACCAATGCATAAAACAAGGCAATGAAATATTCAATACAATTACACAATTGAGGACTTCTTGTACCCAATCAAGGATTGTAGCCCCCTTATGTATCTAATTCAATATATAAAAGCTACTTTCACCCAATTAAGGATTATAGCTCTCATATTGTGCAGTTGTATATCAATTCAAATCTATGATGTGGAAAAATGCAAGACTTCAAGGATCTTTATATACCCAGTACACTAGTACAGGGCATCCGACCCTTGACTATCAACTCGTTATTTAAATATGCTCGTCTTCTAAAACCAACTACAACCCTTTTATGGACCAATGGCTTCGTCACAATGAGCATGACTCTCCAAATTCTCAATTGTTTTGGTGTAGTATCTTTATGTTTGGTGAAGGATTTAAATATTTTTAGAAGTGGTTACCGAATTAAGAATCACGTTCGGCCCAAGAAAAGGACCCGTGACTCTGTAACCTTAGGTCAATTCACAAGGAGATGACTATACCCGGCGCTCAGATATACTCCCCAGGGATTTGCCTAGTTAAAATGCCAAAGTAAGAAGAGGTTTACTATATACAGTTTGGCCCGCCGTGCTTTCCCATTTTCCCGGCTGGCTTCTCGGTAAAACACTACAGCCCGACGGGCCCCGCAGGGAAAATGAAAAAGTCCGACGGGCCTACCGGCTCTATTGGTTTTTGTAGGTCACCATCAAGATCACGTTAACAATTAATGTGATCACGTGATTTTCTTGTGTAAATACTAGATTTATTAACGTAATCACACGATTACGTCAATGAAATCCCTACTTCCATCACAAAATTGATATTGACCAAAATTACTTTTATCACAAAAGTGATATTGACCACAATCTTATGATGTGCCCACACAAAATATGGAAGATGACCTACTTTTAAAAGCTATCCATTGTTTATTTCTACAAACAAGAGGATATTACACACACCAATAGACAACATTTCCTTGATAGTGTTACATGGTTTTATGTAAAAAACACATATTAAAATCACACGTTTGAGCTTAAAACCAAAGATACATTTGATAATTTTTACTTTGAATAAAGCATTCATGTGCCTCACATATCACCCAAGGGAGAGATGTTCTACTTAAAAATGATCTAATCCGCTTCTAAAGTACTTCCATTTACTCAAAATAAGTCATTGAATATTTCTATGCATAACAGTATGAGAGATAAATGAGTATACCTTTGTATTTAAAATGTCTTGAAACTAGGCATCTCATCATGAGCTTAGAGACAGAGTTTTGGATTCAAAATGAAGTGAAAAGATTCAAAAAGTTTCTACACCAGTTTACATTTTATAGTTATTATAATTTGGCAATTTTGACCACATTGTTGCGTTTTAAACACGCAAAAGCCCTAGAAATGGATGGAAGTGGAATTTCAGACAATGTAGTCATTGTAGAGATTCCAAAAGAACCTGAGACAAAGTAGGCTCGTGAAACAAAGAAAAGGAAGTAGCAGAGAGCCACATCGAAGGCAAAAGGAAAAAGGAAAAGTAATTATAGAATCCAATTATTAGAAAGATAACGGGTTGAGCACACTTTGTACAGTGAAATAATGAAGTGAAAACAAAGAGTTTTTAAAGTCAATCTTTAAAGCTCTTGAAGAGAAATTATTTACAGGTAGTACCATCACAATATTTATATTTTCCAAAGTTTTTTTCAGGTAGTTCCATCACAAAATTGATATTGACCAAACTTATTTTCATCACAAAATTGATATTGACCACAATCTTATGACGTGCCCATATAAAAGATAGAAGATGAATTACTTTTAGAAGCTATCCATTCTTTATTTCTACAAACAAGAGGATATTACACACACCAATAGACAACACTGCCTTGATAGTGATAGATGGTTCTATTAAAAAAAAAAAAAAAATCACAACTTTGAGCTAAAAACTAGAGATACATTTGATAATTTCTACTTAGAATAAAGCATTCATGTGCCTCATATATCACCCAAGGGAGAGATATTCTACTTAAAAATGATTCAATCCGCTTTTAAAATACTTCCATTTACTCAAAGTAAGTTATTAAATATTTCTATGCATAACAATATGAGAGATAAGCTTAATAATCAAGAGTACACTTTTGTATTTAAAATGTCCTGAAACTAGGCATCTCTTCATGAGCTTAGAGATAGAGGTTTGGACTCAAAATCAAGTGAAAAGCTTCAAAAAAAAATTGCACCGAGTTAAATTCTATGGTTGTTAGTATTTGGCATTTTTTACCACATTATTGCGTTTGAAACACTCAAAAACCCTAGAATCGGTTTCCCATATGTCTCATTCTGACACTCGGAGATGGAGTTTCAGACAATGTAGTCATTGTAGAGACTCCAAAAGAACCTGAGATAAAGTAGACTCCTCAAACAAAGAAATGGAAGTAGCACAAATCCACATGGAAGGCAAACCAATAAGGGGAAGTAGTTATAAAATCCAATTACTAGAAGGATAACGGGTTGAGCACACTATGTACAGTGAGATAGTGAAGTGAACAAGCTGTTTTGTAATCAACATATATTGCAATTCAGTAATCTAAATTATGTTCTATTGAGGATTTCCATTACCCAAGAATAAAATGGCAAGCAAAGTAGAATTTTGAGCAAAGATGACAAAAACTCTTATATTGCACAATCACAAAAGAGATAAAGACAATCACAGAAAAAAAAGCATGGTTGCAACATAGGTGGAGATGAGATTTATTGGTACAAAAATGTTAACGATTCAATGAAGAGAGAAGACACATGACCCTTGAAAACAAATAGTTTTCAAAGTCAATCTTTCTCTTGAAGAGAAATTATTTTCAAGTAGTTTCATCACAATATTTCTATTGACCAAAGTAATTTTTAGGTAGTTCCATCACAAAATTGATATTGACCACAATCTTACGATGTGCCCACACAAAAGATGAAAGATTAATTACTTTAATAAGCCATCCATTATTTATTTCTACAAACAAGAGGAAATTTCACACACCAATAGACAACACTGCCTTGATAGTGCTACATGGTTCTATTTAAAAAACACATATTAAGATCACAAGTTTGAGCTAAAAACCAAAGATACATTTGATAATTTTTACTTTGAATAAAGCATTCATATGACTCATATAACACCCAAGGGAGAGATGTTCTACTTAAAAATGATCTAATATGCTTCTAAATACTTACATTTACACAAAATAGTTCATTGAATATTTCTATGCATAATAATATGAGAGATAAATGAGTGTACCATTATATTTGAAATGTCCCAAAACTAGGCATCTCATCATGAGCTTAGAGATGGAGTTTTGGCCTCAAAATAAAGTGAAAAGCTTCAAAAAAAAATTGCTCCGGTTTAAATTCTATATTTTTTAGAATTTGGAAATTTTGACCACATTGTTGCGTTTGATACATCAAAAACCCTAGATACGGTTGCCCATATGTCTCATTCTGACACTCAGAGATGGAGTTTAAGTCAATGTAGTCATTGTGGAGATTCCAAAATAACATGAGACAAAGTAGGCTCGTGAAACAACAAAATGCGAGTAGCAGAGAGCCACATGGAAGGCAAAAGTAAAAAGAGAAAGTAGTTATAAAATCCAATTATTAGAAGGATAACGGGTTGAGCACACTTTGGACAATGAAATAGTGAAGTGAACAAGCTGTTTTGTAATCAACAAATATTGCAATTTGGTAATCTAAATCAAGTTCTATCCAGGATTTCCATTACCCGAGAATAAAAAAACAAGCAAAGTAGAATTTTGAGCGAAGATGACCAAAACTATGATATTGCACAATCATAAAAGAGATAAAGACAATCACACAAAAAAAGCACGGTTGCAACATAGGTAGAGATGAGCTTTATCGGTACAAAATTGTTAATGATTCAATGAAGAGAGAAGACACATGACCCTTGAAAACAAAGAGTTTCAAAGTCAATCTTTCTCTTGAGGAAAAATTATTTTTAGGTAGTTCCATCACAATATGGTAGTTCCATCACAAAATTGACATTGACCAAAATTACTTTCATCACAAAAGTGATATTGACAACAATCTTATGTGGGCAAAACAATCTGATGATGTGCCCACACAAAATATGGAACTTGAATTACTTTTAGAAGCTATCCATTATCTATTTCTACAAACAAGAGGATATTACACACACGAAGAGACAACATTGCCTTGATAGTGTTACATGGTTTTATGTAAAAAACACATATTAAAATCACATGTTTGAGCTAAAAACCAAAGACACATTTGATAATTTTTACTTAGAATAAAGCATTCATTAGACTCATATATCACCCAAGGTAGAGATGTTCTACTTAGAAATGATGTAATCCACTTCTAAAATACTTCCATTTACTCAAAGTAAGTCATTGAATATTTCTATGCATAACAGTATGAGAGATAAATGAGTATAAATTGTCATGAAACTAGGCATCTCATCATGAGCTTAGAAACACAGTTTTGGACTCAAAATGAAGTGAAAAGATTCAAAAAGTTTCTACACTGGTTTAAATTTTATAGTTGTTAGGATTTGGCAATTTTGACCACATTGTTGCGTTTAAAACATGCAAAAGCCCTAGAAATTGTTGGAGGTGGAATTTTAGACAATGTAGTCATTGCGGAGATTCCAAAAGAACCTGAGACAAAGTAGGCTCCTGAAACAAAGAAATGCAAGTAGCAGAGAGGCACATGGAAGGCAAAAGGAAAAAGGGAAAGTAGTTATAGAATTCAGTTATTAGAAGGATAACGGGTTGAGCACACTTTGTACAGTGAAATAGTGAAGTGAACAAGCTGTTTTGTAATCAACATATATCACAATTTGGTAATATAAATCAAGTTCTATCCAAGATTTCCATTACCTGAGAATAAAAAGGTAAGCAATGTAGAATTTTGAGCGAAGATGACCAAAACTCTAGTATTGCACCATCATAAAAGAGATATAGACAATCACAAAAACAAAAGCAGAAAAGCATGGTTGAAACATCAATAGAGATGAGATTTATTGCTACAAAATGTTAATGATTTAATGAAAAGAAAAGACACATGACCCTTGAAAACAAAGAGTTTTCAAAGTCAATCTTGAAAAGAAATTATTTTCAGGTAGTACCATCACAATATTTCTATTGGCCAAATTTATTTTCAGGTAGTTCCATCACAAAATTGATATTGACCAACATTATTTTAATCACGAAGTTGATATTGACCACAATCTTATGACGTGCCCACATAAAAGGTAGAAGATGAATTACTTTTAGAATCTATCCATTCTTTATTTCTACAAACAAGAGGATATTACACACACCAATAGACAACACTGCCTTAATAATGCGAGATGGTACTATTTAAAAAACACATATTGAAATCACAAGTTTGAGCTAAAAAACAGAGATACATTTGATAATTCTTACTTAGAATAAAGCATTCATGTGCCTCATATATCACCCAAGGGAGAGATGTTCTACTTAAAAATGATCTAATCTGCTTCTAAAATACCTTCATTTACTCAAAGTTATAAGTCATTGTATATTTCTATGCATAACAATACGAGATATAAATTTAATAACCATGAGTATACGTTTGTATTTAAAATGTCCCAAAACTAGGCATCTCATCATGAGCTTAGAGACAGAGTTTTAGATTCAAAATGAAGTGAAAAGCTTCAAAAAAAATTGCACCAGTTTAAATTTTATAGTTGTTAGAATTTGGCAATTTTTACCACATTATTGTGTTTGAAACACCCAAAAAACCCTAAAAGCAACTGACCAAATGTCTCATTCTGACATTCAGAGAGGGAGTTTTAGACAATGTATTCATGATGGAGATTCCAAAAGATCCTCAGTCAAAGTAGACTCCTGAAACATAGAAATGGGAGTAGCACAAAGCCACATGGAAGGCAAAAGGAAAAGGGAAAGTAATTATAAAATCCAATTATTAGGAGGATAACGGGTTGAGCACACTTTGTACAATGAAATAGTGAGGTGAACAAGTTGTTTTGTAATCAACATATATTGCAATTTGGTAATATAAATCAAGATCTATCAAGAATTTTCATTATTCGAGAATAAAAAGGCAAGCAAAGTAGAATTTTGAGCGAAGATGACCAAAACTCTGATATTGTACAATCATAAAAGAGATAAAGACAATCACAAAAAAAAAAGCATGGTTGAAACATCAATAGAGATGAGATTTATTTCTACAAAAATTTCAATGATTCAATGAAGAGAGAAGACACACAACCCTTGAAAACAAAGAGTTTTCAAAGTCAATCTTTCTCTTGAAGAGAAATTATTTTTAGGTAGTTCCATCACAATATTTCTATTGACCAAAGTTATTTTCAGGTAGTTCCATCACAAAATTGATATTGACCACAATCTTATGATGTGCCCACACAAAAGATGGAACATGAATTACTTTTAGAAGCTATCCATTCTTTATTTCTACAAAGAGGATATTACACACACCAATAGACAACAATGCCTTGATAATGCTACATGGGCTTATTTAAAAAACACATATTAAAATCACAAGTGTGAGCTAAAAACTAGAGATACATTTGATAAGTTTTACTTAGAATATTCATGTGCCTCATATATCACCCAAGGGAGAGATGTTCTACTTAAAAATGATCTAATCTGCTTCTAAAATACTTAAATTTACTCAAAGTAAGTCATTGAATATTTCTATGCATAAAAATATGAGAGATAAATTGAATAATCATGAGTATACCTTTGTATTTAAAATGTCCCAAAACTAGGCATCTCATCATGAGCTTAGAGATGGAGTTTTGGACTCAAAATGAAGTGAAAAGCTGCAAAAAGTTTCTTCACCAGTTTAAATTTTATAGTTAGAATTTGGCAATTTTGACCACATTGTTGCATTTGAAACACCCAAAAACCCTAGAAAGGGCTTGTTGCAATTAGGGTTGCAAGAAAACACACACAGCTTAGAGAAGGCAAAGGAAGCTCAAGGCACACAATAGGGAGTGTATTACTTAGTGTGCAATGGAAAGGATAGATAGCCCTAAAATGATGGGCATATATACAATGCATGGGATTACAAAACTTCAAAAGAGGGAAAAAATACCCCGGTGGTCCTAAGTGTGTTCACATACATTACTACCACATGTATATGGTAGCAAATCCCCCCTGGGGTGATGCAATGAACAAGAGCTGGAACATAGAGTAAAGGGAAGTGCCATGTCCTGAGGACATGATCAATCCACAAAGGGGAGTAAGCTCAAAGCTTTGCGGAAAACTTCAAACTTTCACGAGACAATGCCTTTGTGAAAAGATATGCAAGGTTGTCATGTGTTGGCACATAAGCCAAGTTGATCTCTCTTGCTGAGAGCCTCTCCCTGACAGAGTGGTAATGCACCTCAATGTGCTTTGTGCCAGCATGAAAAACTGGGTTTCTCACAAGTGCCAATGTGCTCTAATTGTCATAGTAGATAGTGTTGGCAGTGTCTTGTCCAACACCCAAATCATCCATAAGGTGGGTCTAAGCCATACACACTCAATCGTAGCTATGAAGACTGCCCTATACTCAACATCACAACTGGAAGTGGCCACATTAGGTTGTTTCTTGCTCAGCCATGATATGCATGAGCTACCAAGCACGAAACAAAAACCACTTGTGGACAAGCCGAGATGTAAAGTGCCACTCAAGTAGTGGAAAATCCTCTTGACAACGTGCCAATGCTTAGACCCTGGGCTATGCATGAATCTGTTGACCTGTGAGACTGTAAACTGAATATCTGGCCTCGTGTTGCATACATAAATGAGGCATCCAACAACAATTTGGAAAAGAGTGACATCTGAAGAATCACCAGCATCATGAAGACTTAATTTCAAACCTGTTTCCATGGGACTGTCAATATGTTTGCAATCCTCAAGTCCAAACTTACATAGCAGTGTCTCTACGTAACTTTTATGACACAAAGCAATAATACCATCACACTGCTTAAATTGTATACCCAAGTAATGATGCACCAACCCCAAATCTTTCATCTTGAAAGTAGCATTCAAATCAGCCTTAAATTCAGCAATATGTCTCTCATTTGGTCCAGTGATCAACAAATCATCTACATAAAGAACCATGAGAAGTACAGCTCGCTCACGCTTTGCATACAATGTGCTTTCTGTTGGATTGTTATGAAAGCCTCATTTGACCAAATGAGTGTCAGCCTTCTCATACCAAGCACAAGGAGATTGCTTCAGCCCATACAAAGCTTTATTACATTTGCACACCTTATCCTCTTGTCCTTTCTTCACAAAACCGCGAGGCTACATTACATAAACTTCCTCAAATATGTCACCATTCAAGAAAGCAGTAACAATGTCTACTTGATGTGTATCCCAACCAAAATGAGCTGCCAATGCACATAGAAAATGCACAGTAGTCATACAACAAGTGGGAGCAAAAGTCTCTTCATAATCTATGCCTTTTTGTTGTGCATAAACCTTGGCAACAAGTCAAGCCTTATAGCGATCAATCTCACCATCCGGCTTGCGTTTCAACTTGTAAACCCACTTTGTACCAATGGCCTTTTTGCAAGGAGCCAAATCACATAAAGTCCATGCTGTTTGTGGATGATACAACCTTTAACCTTTGCTTTTAGCACTATCATCCAATTTTCTGCGCTGTGCTTGTGGCACCAAAGCGTATGCCAAACAGCCAAAAGCACGCATGTGATTAACAGAATGCTTTCTATCATGCCATGCTTCATATGGAGTAATAGACTGCAAAGCTTTTGTAGGACACATAAGTGGCACACATGATAGCCTCAAGCCTAAATGAATGCACAAAGCTTGACTTTTGACCATAGATCGTGCCATTCTGTAAGTGATCTGTTTTTCCTCTCAGCAACACCATTTTGATGAGGCGTATAAGGAACTGTACATTGGTGTTTTATCCCACGACTAGCCAGAAAATGCATTAAATTCATGAGACATATACTCCTCCCCTCGATTGGAACGGAGGGTGCCCATAGTAAATTTCGAGACATTTGCAGCCATAGCTAGAAATTGTTTGAAGCGCATAAAAACTTCAGACTTTGCTTTAAGCGGATACCCTAGATCCTCGAAGTAAAGGTAATTACCCAAGGATGGAGTTTGCATGGGACCACAAACATCACTTTGCACAAGCTGCAACCTGCTTATGTCCCTAATTGAACCATCCTTTGGAAACTTAGAATGTTGAATCTTACCCAAAATATAGCCTCACAAACATATTTGACAGGTGCTTCAAGAGGCAGCAAAGAAGCAAAGATATCGATTTTTGCAAACGTAGTAAACTGGAAAAATTCAGATGACCAAATCGTGCACGCCGAAGTTTTGCATCTGAAATAGCCTTTGAATCCACAACTACATTTGCAAACTTCTATCCACAGTTGTCATACAAAGTGAGCTTATACAGGCCACGACATAAAATGATAGATGCAACAATTTCATCACCAAAACTGAGATCATGTACAGTACATATGTCATCCACAAATTTGACTACAAGACCAAGTCTAGCAAGTGCAGACATAGACAAAAGATTCTTCTTGATCCCGTGTACATAAAGTGCATCAACAAGTGTGAAAGAACTGCCATTTGCAACAATAAGCACAATCTTTCCAGCTCCTTGAACCGGATAAGAGGCATTGTTGGCACAAGTATGTATTTCCATGAGGGATAGACTCAAGAGAGGTGAACAAATCACGATGTGAGGTAATGTGCTTTGTAGCACCACTGTCAAAATACCACACATGTGAATCTGCAGCAATTGACATGCATGCATCATGGATAACAAGATTATAGGTACACTCTACACTAAAAGGACATTCTACATTAACATCAACATTATAGTCTCCTTTCACAAAAGATTCAAGAATAGTTGCATTTGTAGTGGAACCAACATTTGCAGTGGAACCACCCTCTTTCTTCTTTGCCTCTTTGGCCTTCAACTTATGACACTACTTGATCGAGTGATCATTAGCTTTACAAAAATTGCAATGCATCTTCTTTTTTCCCTTATCACCAAAATTTCCAGACAAATTGCTGCCAGCAGAAGCATTAGGAATAGGTGATTTTCCACTTGCAGAAGAACCATGAGAAGTGGCTGCATTACTTTTACCATCTTTTCTTTGAGGAAGAATAAAACCCTGTACAACTGCACGCTGTCTAGTCTTGTTTTTTAATGAAAAGTGACTCTTGCAACAACAACGTGTATAATGCATCAAACTTGATAACTTCAGGATTTCCTTGAGTCATAAGTCTCCAACTACTAGCAAAAGTCTGGTACGAATCTCGCAAAGCATCAACAACAATCTGCACAAGGGAACTGTCAAAAATGACTTTGCCTACAAAAATAAGTTTCTCATTGATATCCTTGACATTGGCAAGGAAAGTGTCCATATCATCTTCCTCATGCATAATCTTTGACTCCAGCTCTTTATGCAGCAATGCAATTTTTGCCTCATTGCGACTTGCATAAAGACCATCCAAAATATCCCAAGCCTGTTTTGCAGATTTTGCTGAACAAATGTGAGGAGTAATGGTGTGCTTCACATACAACTCAATCAATGCATGAGCCTGTGCATATTTTACATTGTAATGAGCTTGTTCTATCGTAGGCAAAACAACTCTAACAGTAGCAATCCTTGCAGTAAGACCTGCAACATCCTCAACATCGCCTACATCCTCAGAACTAGGATGTACATCAATGCCCTGCACAACATTCCAGACGCCCTTCAACAAAAGAACATGTTGCATCATATAAACCCACATGGGGTAATTTGTTAGGAAATATGACGTAGCTAAGTAGATAATTGAGTAGATTACTTAATGGAGAGAGATAATTTACACACACAAGAGATTATAGAGTAGAGAGAGAGAGAGAGAAAGAGTACACACGATATACGTGGTTCACCCAATGTGGGCTACGTCCACAGGAAAGCAGCCACTCAATGGCTTTAGTACTTCAAAACAAGAAGTAGGTTACAAAGGGATTATACCCTTTTGGAGCTCCCGCCTTGCTTCACTCTCACCACCTCACACCCACCTTGTTGAATCAACTTCACACTATGAAATGTATGTAGAAATGGGCTCCTTTTATAGGCCAAAAGGGCTACCCTCTCTCATGAGAGGCAGCCATGTGTAGCCACCCTTGTGTAGATAAGTCCAAGTCGGACCCTCCAATCCGCTCATGTGTGGCCGCCCTTGAGAAGACAAGTCCACTTTTGAATTCGTCCACCAGACGCCGGCCAGTGACTTCCAACTACTTTTCGGCCGCCGGCCAGCCATAATATTCCGATGAAAAGGAATATTCCGGTAGGTTCGAGACTAGGCGTTAAAATTTTGGTTTCCGACGAGTGATTTTATTTTCCGACCATTTATTTTTCTTCAGGCACGATGGCTTCTCCTCATAATGGGGGCTTACAAATGTGCGTTTTTAACACAAAAAATTACAAGGGCTCCATACTTAACATAATTGTCCCCATCCAGTTTGTCCTCAACAACAAACATCTTGAACACATCTGTGTTGTTGTCAGCAATGATAAACGTTGCACCTAATTTGAAACTGCCTAAAAAGAGGAGGAATGAACCAAAAACAACATATGCTATATAGCACAAACCGTAGAAGATTGTAAGAGACCTATTATGCAAAAAACAGCACTAACAAAAAATTCTGCACAAAATGATGAAATAGCATGTGCAGTACTCCTTGTAGTGGAAAATAAAGGGCGAAATGAGTTCGAAAATAAAAAATCTTGAAATTGTTATTGACCTACAAACGCTCACCAAATCTCACAAAAATCGGAGAAAGTGAGTAGGCGTGTGCTGGAGCTGCTGGCCACTAAGCCCAGGAGGACATAACCTGCTCTGATACCAATTTTTGAAATTAGGGTTGCAGAAAAACACACATAGCTTGGGAAGATAAAGGAAGCTCAAGGCACACAACAGAGAGTGTATTACTTAGTGTGCAATGGAAAAGATAGATAGCCCTAGAATGATGGGCGTATATACAATGCATGGGGGGGAAAAATCCTAAAGAGGGAAAAAATGCCCTAGCGGTCCTAAGTGTGCTCACACACATCACTACCATGTGTATATGGTAACATGGCTGCCCATATGTCTCATACATCGTGCCATTTCCATAAGTGACCTGTTTTTCCTCTCAGCAACACCATTTTGATGAGGCGTATAAGGAATTGTACATTGGTGTTTTATCCCACCACTATCCAAAAATGCATTAAATTCATCAGATATATATTCCTCCCCTCGATCGGAACGAAGGGTGCACATAGTACATTTCGAGACATTTTCAGTCATAGCCAGAAATTGTTTGAAGCACATAAAAACTTCGGACTTTTCTTTAAGCGGAGATGGAGTTTGATCTACATGCAGCCATATCGGCTCTAGTGAGGTGAGCATGCATATCTATTCTATAGCCTGCATATAAATCCCACAGACAACTCTGTATGGTCTACAAAACTCCAGTATGCATCATGATACTATTAGATGCCATACAACTGGCAATCCTTGCTTCAAATTCTCCCACTCCAGCTGCTAGGTTGGGCCTTGACACTAATAGGTCATACACGAGAAGTCTGAATGCTGACAAAATTTGCACTGTCTGGTGAAACCTTTGACTCTGGAAGTGCATCATGGCTCTTGTAATATTCTCCACTCACTTCTCTTGTAGAAACTTTGATCAAGATGTACGTGGACACAAGAAAACATTATGCTTCACATCTTTCTAAACCTAGATTCATTTTGCTGGTGTCACATTGAAGGTGAAAGCTGTGGATCTAAAATTTGGCCTTTCACTATTTGACACTCATTGCTAATATAGATTTTGGATGCCAAAAGGGATGCATGCTTCTAACCATCTAATGATATTATGGCATGTACAATATCCATTACCTCATTACCCATCTCTGGCCCTCCCATTGCACTAGTCATGTTTATTCTCAACCGATTTGCGTCTGCTTTGAGCAAAGTTATAGAGGTTTCAAAACATTCGTAGACGTGTCCATTGTACCAATTGCATTTTCTCCCAATCCATGTGCATCTACTTTGTGCAACGTCACAAGAGCTTCCAAAACATCCATGGAAGTGTCCATTGTACCAATCACATTTGTTCCCAATTCATGTGCACATGCTTTGAGTGAAGTTATAGAGGTTTCCAAAACATACACAAACATTTGTTGGTGTATTCAACCCATGCACATATGTTTTCAACACATGACATATATAAACTATCCATTATCCTAAAGAATGATGTACAATAAAATTAGCAAAATACTTCAAACTAATTATAAACCATTGTAACCTTCATTGTTGTTGTGTCTTACTTCTCTTGCCTCATCCTTAACCTTGTTGGATATGACTTTCATGGCTAGACCCCCAATTTCATCAAATGATTAGTATAGAGGCTAAGGATGAAAGCAATGACACAAACACAAGCAAATATAGCCAACAAAGGCTTACTTGCAGCAATATCTCATTTTGTCAAGTTCTCGGCTCCTTTGCCCTTCTTGAAGGTAAACTCTACAAAAACATACATGATATAAGGCGTTGGCAAGAATATCAAAGCATATCAAGAATATATCCTTTTCCCTCTTTGGAGTGTTCATATCTTCCCGTTTACTATTATTTACCATCACAACAACAATGGTGGCTTGCCCCATTTTTGTGGCAACACTAGTCATCACTAATCTCGCTTTGTTGGTAGCTACCAAGTAGATACCTAATAGTAACTATTACAGATACTTGATAGTAGGTATTAGGTAGCTAGCAAGTAGGTAGAGGGCAAGGTAGCTAGTAGTGGCTAAAAGGTATCTAGTACGTAGACAATAAGGTAGGTATAAGGTAGCTAGCAGGGTGGTAGACAGCTAGCTTGTAGGTAGTAGATAGTAGGTAGCTAGCAATTAGCTAGTAGATAACTAGCAAGGTACCTAGTAGATAGCTAGTAGGTAGCTACCTCTGTATCTACTAGTAGCTAGTACTTAATTGGTAGGTAGCTAGTTAGTAGGTACCGAAAGGTAGTAGCTAGTACTTAATGTGTAGGCAAGGTACCTAAAGGTAGTAGTTGGCTATAAGGTAGCTGGTAGGTAGCTAATAGGTAGCATTAGGTCGCTGGTAGATAACTACTAGGTGACCAGTATTTAGGTAGTAGGTAGTTAGTAAGTAGGCCGTAGGTAGCTATAAGCATTATCACTTGATTTCATTATAAAAAAGTCTATCAGGCACACTATGCCCATCACCTTGACTTTTATGTCTTGAGCCACACCTACACACCTAGCTTTAGCATGGTTGTCCATCCTCATACGCGCATTTCACATGGGTACCACCTTAACACCTGTCTCCTTCCTGGTTGCTTCTGTAATGACACATACATGTGCTCCACCGTCAATGTAGACCTGCACCTACATCCTCTTTTCAATGGCCGCATCCACAAGGGGAAGAATGTTAATTGAGTCAACGTCAGTTAACAAAAGCTGCTAAAGACCGAAGACGTACGAATGCACATCAAAGATCAAAGAGAAGAACCCATAAACATTGGAGTTATACATTTTCCACATTTTTCCGACATGGTCACGTATTATAAATTCCCGATTTATTTCAAGACTTTGTAATATTGTTAATGTGTTACGGGCTCAATGGGAGTTCCAAGCTATAAAGAATAGGTCAGTTATTGTGCCTACGTAGCAAATTCAGTAAGTGGTGGAGCCCTAAAGCCCTTGGGCGCCCAAACATTGCATATCTTTACCCTAGGTATATAAGGCAGTGTGTAAAAGAAGTTAGGGTTCTCAAGCTCATTGTTGAGAGCACTCTTTGGTGAGAGCTCTGGAGGTGTGTGGCTATGGAGTCCTTGAGAATTTCCTTGCTCATGGGACTTGATTAACAGTAATCAATGATTCATTCTCTTCCACTGTGCTTCTCTCATGCTTCTTATGATTGCCTATGATGCTTAGATTAACTAGATCTTAACTAATTAGTGGTTAATCCCTCTCTAATCTTGTGTGATTTCCCTTTCTTGCTTGCCTGTGCATGTAGGTTTGATTGGTGTGTGGTGCTCGATAGATCTATGTGTGTGTGCTTGCGATTAGTGTGTTGCATGATAGGATTAGTGTTGTGTGTGTCTTGCAATCGTAGTGTGTGTGATTGGGTTGATTTGGAGGTGGAGAGGTGAGGATATGGAGATTTCCCTTCATTGTGGCTTAGCTCCTCCATAGGTTGAGAAGCTCAGCTCGTAGAGTCAACCAGCTGTGTTGCCACGATTAGCTCACTAACCGTGTGAGTGTTTCCATGCCCTAGCCGGTAGCTCATTCCTTCGTATTGACAATTTTGTTGGTCATTGGAGCTATTGTAACGATGGAACCCCCAACATTTGGCACCACTATCGGGGACAATGGCCTTTGTAATTGTGACATAATCGAATGCATTCCCTCACTAATTTCACTTGTGTGTTTATGTTTTTGTGGATTTTGGATATGTGTGCATGAAGCAATGTGTTCATAATTCCCTAATGTGTCACCGTATCTTGCCAATTGTGTGTTTACACACTCTAATCTCACACTAGCCCCTTGCTAATTTGACTAATTTTTTATAACTTACTAATTTGCTATGAAGGATTGGATCATTCGACCATTCAATTGATCTTCAATGGAAAGGTAATCAAGGTGGTATCCTCAACCTCCCTAGAATCGAAAGATTTTGCTATGAAGGATTGGAGCATTCGGCCATTCAATTGATCTTCAATGGAAAGGTAATCAAGGTGGTACCCTCAACCTCGCTAGAATCGAAAGATATGTAGAATATTGTAGAGACCTCACCATGATGATGCCATGTAATGCTATGCAATGCGATGCTATGTTGGATTGAAATTTTTTTGATTGCTCGTTTTCATGCCGTCATAATGCCGAAATTTTTAAGATTTGGTGGCACATGAATTTGACAAGTTTCAATTGCTAATTGGTGATTGTAGGTTGCTAATTGGGTGCCTAATTGAGTTAATTGCATGCTTGGATGGTCAATTTCAAGTGTGTGTGCATTCTAATTGAGTGTGTGTATGCCTAATTTTAGGTGTGTGTGCACTATTTTGCCAATGTTTGTGCACTTAGAAATCAATGTGTGCTTAATGATTTTTCAATTGTGATGATTAATTTGTGTTGTGCTCATGCCCAACTAATGATTTGTGAAGTCACATTGCAAATTCGACAAGCTTAACGCTTTTGTGTGCGCACCTAAAGATTGGTAAAAACTGCCAATTTTATTAGTGTGTGTGTGGCTAAAAAGTGTTTAATTTGCATGATTGATTCATATTTCGATTGCATAATTGATGTGTGTAATGGTTAATTCATGTGTTTTTGTGCTCAAAACAAGGATTTACACACTCAAATTGCGTCAATTTTTGACCTAATTTAATCGTTAATTTTGCCAGTTTAATTCCCTAGTCTTGATTTTATTGATGAAATTTTTTGGCAATTGAATTTATGTGATTTTATTTGGCTGCACTATTCCCCTCTGTGTGGAGAATTTGTAGAAATTTTTTGGGTATTTTTCGGATAATTTTTACAATTTTTGGTGATGTTTTGCTAATTTTTGTATTACTTTTTTATTAATTCCATAAAAATTTGAGATTTTGCGATCTTTATGAGCTATTTTGTGTGTGCATATTTACAACATCATGTTGTTGGCATTTGTGCCCTCCGTGGTGAAGTTTTGAGCGTTTTACTATTTTCGGGGACCGGGTTGACAATTGTGTCGAAAATTACATTTTTGATAAAAACTGTTGTTTTTGGTGTGCTTTTGCATCTTGAAAATGTTTGTTTGTGATTGCATATGATTTTCTAAGATTCCTAGGATTTTCCGGGAATTTTTTGGACTTTTCTGGCAAATTTTGGGATTTTCTGGTTATTTTTTGGAGTTTCAAGTAATTTCCGACCTAATTTTGGTATTTTTGGATGTTTGGAAATTAAAAATTTAAAAAAAGACAATTTTGGGACTTCAAAACCGTGCCTTGTGGCGCATAAAACTCTTTGTCAGATAGACCTTCACGGTCTCTTGGAACAGTTTCCTACGACGTTTAAAAAATCTTCTTCTTTCTGTCGTCCGCGCTCGTCTCGTTCCGTGTGAATCCACCCCACACTCACCCGCTCTCTCTCTCTTGCCTCTGTCACGCGGGCGTAGCCCCCTTTTGTTTTATTCACACACACTACACACACTCACACTCACACTCTCATGTGTGCCCGCTGACTTGCCGCCCTGCTGACCCGTTATTCGTATTGTCTGTTGGCATCTCTGTTGCGTACCTCAAAGTTTCAACCGCTCTCCCGCAGGTCGAGGCCCTACCCCACGCACGCACTCTCTCTCTATCTCTCTCTCTCCTCCCTCTAACTTATGCTCTCTAATTCTCTCTCCCCCTGAACTTATTCCCTTTAACTCTCTCTCTCTCTCTCTCTCTCTCTCTCTCTCTCTCTCTCTCTCTCTCTCTCTCTCTCTCACACACACTCTCTCTCTCTAACTTTCTCTCTCTCTTATCCTTCCTCTAACTTACTCTCCCTCTTCCTCTAACTTACTCTCTCTCTCTCTCTCTCTCTCTCTCTCTCTCTCTCTCTCTCTCTCTCTCTCTCTCTCTCTCTCTCGTGTGTGTTGTCTGCCTCTCGTTGTCCATGCGCCAATCATGCCTCCTTCGATCACCCTAACAACGCATTCACCAAACTGCACATGCGCGCCGCTGTCTTGGCTCTGCCAATTCGCCCTGTCAACGCGGCAGTTACCTCTAGTTAGTAATTAGACTCAGTAGGTTAGCCTCAGGTGAGTGTAGGTTAGTTAGGTTAGTCATTTCACAAAATAAAAAACAAATTTAAAAAAGGATTTTAAAAATCATTAAATAAATAAATAAAAAGAAAAATCAAATAAAAATTCACAAAAAAACAAATAAATCACAAAAAATAAAAACAATTAAAAAATCAAAATAATAAAAAAGACAAAAATTCAAAAATAAAAATAAAAAAAGGATTGAAAAATTTGCACCAAAATAGAAAAATAAAAAGCTCATTAAAAAAAAAAACTCATAAAAAATCCACTAAAAAAAAAATCTTCTTAGAAAATTCTAAATATTAATAAAAAAATTCACAAAAAAATAAAAATCACATAAAAAATCGTAAAAATTTCAAAAATTTATTAAAAAACCAAAATTGATCAAAATAATCATTAAAAACACAAAAAAATCAAAAAATTCACAGAAAAACTCCTAAAAATCATAACTTTCCCAAAAAAATCATTAAAAAACATGAAAAGACTAAAAAAAATTAGAAAATTCAAAATCTCACAAATAATTAGGAAAAATAAAAAGAAACTCATCACAAGTAGTAGAAAGAGCCAGAAAAAGCCGGAAAAACCCAAGAAAAGCAAAAAAATCACACGCCGAGCAAAGAGCACAACAAGCAAATCAAAAGCCAAAAAGCAAAGTCGAAAAAGTGTACCGCACACCGAGAAAACACCGCAAATCGAGAACAGGGGAAAACCCCAAAACAACAAAACAGCGACCAAAAAAGCAAGCGAAACCACCAACTCGAAGCAGTGGAGCGGAAGTCAAATAAAAAATTTTGCATGCTATAAATTAGCTAGTGCAAGCAATTGCATTGCATATTAGCTTCCAGTTGGATGAGCAGGGGCACAACTCACATGTGATTGCAAATAAGGCTAGTACAAGCAGCAAAAATTTTGTTAATTGAAACCAAAATCTGCTAGAAGACAATTTTTACAGATTGAGCCAACATGGACTCAAATTGAGCTGAGAGTTCAAGTACACCAGAGCAAGCCAGTAGAAGCAGTGGCAACATAGGTACAATTGCAAAACAGAGTAGATTTTATAGCTTTATGGCTACAATGGAGATAAAGTCTTGTACACAGATTGAGAAGGTCATAGATATCTTATTAGCAGCAAAAAAACATAGGAGCCAAGATTCTATTGGTAAGAGTGAAGCCACATTTAGAGAACTCCCAGATGTTCACAAACTTCAGTGGAGCCAGGTATTGCAAGCTCAAAGATGAAGTGCAGATAGAAGTTCAAAAGATCAACCCAAGTGGTTATCCAGAAATCTCCACAAGTCAGCAAAACATACAGTTGGTGCATATGAAATCAAGATCATTGTACATGGATTACAGTGGTCAGATCTATAATCGAGAGCCAGAAATGGAAGATCCAACAGATCAACTAATAGAAGTCAATCTAATTGGGGAACCAACCCAAAGTCAGTACAAAGGTCAAGATGGAGCAATCTACAACTTGATGCTCAGTGTTTGAAAAAAGATGTCGATAACTTGGCCAAGATAGAAGCAGAAACTTCTCAGCTAGAGCTTGACATGATAGAGCCAGTTGAAAAACCACCAATCATGGCGTATTGCTCAGATTGTGTACGAACAGGTGGACATTTTCCTGAAGATTGTCCAAGAAATTTAGACAACAGGACATCATCTGCCAAGCAAGGTACATAAAAATTTGGAAATGTGAATCTCAATGTAAGTGCATTTAACTCATCACTTTTAATGCAATTGAATGATTTTGCATTATCGTTAAAAGCACCAGTAAAAACACTGCAAGTTCAAAATGAGCATAAAGATGCACATGCACCTGAAAAGCTTAAAATTGATTCTTTGAACAACAAATTCCTGCATGAATTTGGTCAAGGTGTCAAGATATCACCGAATGTTGAAAAGACTATTAGGTTTGCAAATGATTTTGCATCCACTGCCAGAAGTGTGCAATCATTCACGAGTAGGGACACATCAAACAGAATGATGCTAGCATTGTATGGTACACATAATTCATACGCACACTATGTAGACCAAAAAGAAATCTGTACAAAAAGGATCAACCAGTGTTTGAACGGCCCACATACCAGCTCATAGAAGTGCGTCCAATGATAGATCAGAAAGGATGGTTCATTTCAGAGAAAAGAATCTATTATAGTGTTGGGATTCAGGCCAACTGCCCATACATCGCACTTACTACTAACCCATCTACTAACTTAACCTATCTATACACTTATTCTTTAATACAAAAGAATAAGGAGTTGCCAAGAGGATAACGTTGTTGTGCGCTCTACCCAAAACAGGTCTCTCTCTCTCTGCTCTCGCACTTGCACTCACACACGCTTCCCGCGGCACCTTCAACTGGTATCAGAGCAAGGTTTGTGCTTGTCGTTTTTGCGTCCGCGCGTGTGCACACTTTCAAAAGTGCAAACAAGTTTTCATTTTTGACATCGGAAAATTCAGCATTCCGAGAGTGTTTCTTGCAGGTATCCTGCAATTTACCCCCCTTTCGAAGTTGTTCATACAGTCGAAAGATTCATCCGAGCTACGCTTCAGGAGTTGTATTTTTCAACTCCACTTTTGCTAGAGGTACATGTACAGGTACATGACACAGGTGCAGGTTGTTCAGAGACTATTTTGGGATGGTATATAGCCATTTTATGGCTATTATGTGTTATTGAGATGTTTTAATGGGCTGATTAGGATCACTTTTCAGCATCGACATTGTCTCGGGTTTTTCAGGCATCCATCTCCTCACAGGTTCTTGCATACAAACAGAACATCCAGGTTTCTTACAAATTGCAGTGTTTAGCATCAGCACAGATTTCAGTGGGAGTACTTGATGCGCATATGCATTGTTTGTGGCACTTTTAATAGTGCTTGAGCTCTTTTGAGAGCGGTTTTACTCCCCACAAGGATTTTTTTACTGCTTGCACATTTTGTTTGGCACCTGTTTGAGCGTGTATACTGCACCTTGCAGTATTGTTGACAGTGGATGTACGTTGAGTTGCGAAAACTGCCATATGTACCTTTTGTAGAACCGATTTGTCTTGTTTCTAGCAGTCCCAACCGTTTCCGAGACTCGGTTCGGAGGCCCTTTCTTAGACTGAGTTGGTTTCTTGTCTGCATAACCTTTTGTGAGGGTCGGTAGCGTGAGGTTTTCTCGAGCTAGGGGATTCTCGAATGTTGAGATCCTTTCGGTGATACAGGTTGCTAGAGTACCCCTTTTTTGTGGCCTTTCCATAGGACATGTATAGAGAGGGCTAGGTGCATTTGACATCGTGTTGACAGTCTTGGGTCAACTTTTGAATTTTTATGCAAAGTTAGTGGTTGACGTGCATGTCTTATGCTTGGAAATCATTACTTTTGATGCATTATTGATCTCTTGTGACAGTTTTGGATTGAGATTCTGTCAGTTTTTCTGGGGAAACTCTGCCAAATTTCTCCCAGAATTACCAGTGTTTATTTCCATAGTATCTTTAGCTTGCAGCCATTTCATATAGTAGTGAAAACAATATTTACAATATTCTGAATTTGATGGGACAAATTTTGCTATTTGCAAAGAGCATATTCAAGATGTTCTTATAAAACAAGGCAGTTGGATCCTATCATGGAGCGCCCAGAGGGTGAGTATATAGATGTTGAGTGGGAGAAACTTTATGCTAAGGCCAAATCTACCCTCCATTTGCATTTGGCCGAATATGTACACTTTACTATAGTTGGAGAAAGGACTGCTAGAGATGTATGGGATAAGTTGTGTTCCACTTACGCGTACAAAAGTGCCACTAATAAGGTTTTCTTGATGAAGAAGCTGTTTGACCTTTGTATGAAGGAAGAGGGCACTATTTCTACTCACATTAATGAGTTCAATATCATTTTCACTCAGTTGACCACTCAGGGTTTGGTCTTCAATGAGGAAATTAAATGTATATTCTTGCTATGCAGTTTATCCTTGTCTTGGGATACGTTCTGTACAGCAATTAGCAACTCAGATGTGACCACAAGATGCACATGGTAACGAATATCAGCAAGATCATGAACTTGTACAAACCCTTACAGATGGCCTGACTAAAGTCAAAGGCTATCTAAAGATGATTCAAAGCCTCAAGTTTCCAGAACAGGTAACAAAAAATTCAAAATCAATGAAAGCTAAAGTCCAGAAAGCTACACAAAGGTCACCACCAAAATATCCTCCAAAGAGACAAATTTTTCCAGAAAGTACAATGGATCTTCTCAGATCAAAGCTTGCTCAAATGCAGGAGAACAATGCTCAACAATTGCAAAAAATTGTAGTATCACAGTCATACAGGTTAACATCGATTGAAGCAGGTGGTCAAAGCAAGGAAAATGTAGATAAAGCTCAATCAAAGGACATTGCCACAAGAAAAGCAGTCAATTCAGACACAAATCCTAATACGATCAAGTGAAACATTGTTGGTGAGAACGAAGAAAAGCTGTCAAGAGAATGCTGGAATCATCTCCACCACCATTGAAGTAAGTTCACAGATCATCATAGCTCAATTCCACGTGATCATAATAAAAGATATGGTAGACGAAATCATAATGGGAAAATGCCAATGGCCCAGAAGATGTTAGAGATACAAGACGTAAACATGACGAAGTCATCAGAGACAACAAAGAATGAAGTCCTCAAGCACACTTAAAATGGAGACCGATGCCAAAGCAAAGCTTATTGAAGATGATTCATCTCCATCAAGCAAAACTTTAGAAGAGCTTAAAGCAAATCAGGCAATAGCAAGTTCAGATCAAATACAACAAAGAGCATCCATGAAAGCTATTGAGCAAAGAATGCCACCAAGACCAGAGGCAAAGAAGACAAATCTTGTAGACAAAGGTAAAGCTAAATTGGAACTTCCACCAATGAGCAAAGAGCGTGTGACAACATATGCCTCTACATCAAAGAACCCTCATGAATCAACTTCTTCAAGCAAGTCAGGCTTTCAAAACTTCAAGTCAATTGTTGACCCAATTGAAACCTCTAAGGAGACACCCAGAAAAGAAAAGATATATCATCCAAAGTACTCAAGAAAGAAAAGGAAAGTCAAGAAAGTATTTGTTCCGAGCAGTTTAGTTAAAGTCAATGATCCGGTTTGGATTAAAGACAGGAAATCAACACAGAAAGACAAACACATGGGATGGATAGCATCACAATTGAGCTTAAAATAACAGGAGTACTATCAAGGTAATAGACATATATGGGTACTTTTATAGCTACACCATCTTTCTGAAGAACCCCTCAAAATCCTTCTTGCACAGCATATTGTTTTCCATGCATTTTTTTGTATGGATAAATAGGATGTCCTATCATTGGACATATGCATTAGACACTATTTTTTGCTTCCACCTATGCACCTTGAGTGGACCATAATAGGAAAACCAATGTTCCATCATGCTACCCGCTCATATTTGTTGTCTTTTTAATTCCATATCTATCAACAAATAATCCCTTGAGTACTTTATTAATATTTACCATGCTAATAAGTACTCCAATAATGCACGTATCTCAAAGGCATTTTTTTCCATTGGGGTTTTTCCCTTTGGTCATCCAGGCATTAGACCCTAATTTAGAACCTCGTCATTCTACTTCCTTTGTACATACTTTTTAAAAATAAACAGTAGCCTCATCATTATGCTATTACAATGGAAAAATGCAATATCATCCTTCACATCAGACATATTCAGACCAATCAAGATGCTGCAACAAATTGAACCTCATCAGCAAATCCAACAACAAATGAAGACGATCACGCCATCAACAACCAATCAAAAACCTTCCATTGCCTCCACGGATACTTTTCAATAGTGCCCAAGGACGGGCACTAAAATCGGAAGGGGGGAATGTTAACTGAGTCAACTTCAATTAACAGAAGCTGCTAAATACTGAAGACGTACGAATGCACATCAAATATCAAAGTGAAGAATCAGTAAATATTGGAGCTACACATTTTACGCGTTTTCCCAAAATGGTCACGTAATGTAAATTCCCGATTTATTTCAGGCCATTGTAATATTGTTAACGTGTTACGGGCTCAATGGGAGTTCCAAGCTATAAAGAATAGGTCAGTTACTGTGCCTAGGTAGCAGATTTAGTAAGTGGTGAAGCCCTAAAGGCCTTGGGCGCCCAAACATTGCATATTTTTACCCTAGGTATATAAAGCAGTGTGTAAAAGAAATTAGGGTTCTCAAGCTCATTTTTTGAGAGCACTCTTTGGTGAGAGCTCTTGAGGTGTGTGGCTATGGAGTCCTTGAGCTTCTCCTTGCTCATGAGACTTGATTAACACTAATCAATGAGTCATTCTCTTTCACTATACCTCTCTCATGCTTTTTATGATTGCCTATGATGCTTAGATTAACTAGATCTTAACTAATTAGTGGTTAATCCCTCTGTAATCTTGTGTGATTTCCCTTTCTTGCTTGTGTGTGCATGTAGGTTTGATTGGAGTGTGGTGCTTGATAGATCTATGTGTGTGTGCTTGCGATTAGTGTGTTGCATAATAGGATTAGTGTTGTGTGTGTGTTGCAATTGTAGTGTGTGTGATTGGGTTGATTGAAGGTGGAGAGAAGTGGATATGGAGATTGCCCTTGATTGTGGCTTAGTTCCTCCATAGGCCGAGAATATCACCTTGTAGAGTTGACCATTTGTGTTGCCACAATTAGCTCACTAATCGTGTGAGTGTTGCCATGTCCTAGCCGGGTAGCTCATCCCTCTGTATTGACAATTTTGTTGCTCATTGGAGCTATTGCAATGATGGAACCCCCAACATTTGGTGCCTGATTACCTACCCTCAAGGCCATGTTTTTGCACCATGTGCACATTTCCCTTAGCTCTTGGTAGCCTTGTACTTACACTCGTCAACCACTGTCTCCTCAGCTTTGGATTTAAATCCAATAATTGACCAAAAATAATGTTAGCTTTTTGGCTTTGCACATCATTTACTAGGTCATACTCAGGCCAGCCACATCCCAAATGGAGGTCTGCTTGCTTCATCTTACGGCATCTCCTTCTCTTGCTAGTCTCAGTTTTCTCTCTACCTTTGTATACTTTCTCTTTACCCTTGCGAGCTCTAGTTTCACATTCAATCTTTGTTTCCCTCTCAACTCTTGCCATTTTATTGGAAAAAACCTCAACATCCTACTTATACACTCCAATGATATTCACCCTTGGGACTCCACCTCCATTTGGCAAAGCTCACTGCACAAGATTCTCCATTGTCTGCTCTCTCTGGCCATTGACCTACCCTTGACCTCTGCCCCTACCAAACATTGGATAAATACCACCTCTCTTTCTTGGCGGTTGGGGACGATCTGAAACATAATGTCTCTCTTCTCCACAATTGTAGAACCTGCATGTTGGCAGCAACCTCGCTCTGCCTCTAGCTCCTCTTGGTTGCCCTCTATCCATCACACTTAGTCGCAATTCTTGCATCTGCTCAGACATATCTTAGACAGCTTGCACCCAATTCTGTGGCACAAGTGCAACACCTTGATTCCCATGGTTCTCCTCATGAACAACCTCTCTCATACTCTGTGATTGGGGAGGAGCCATCATCTCGTAGCTCAATACACCCTGCTCAATCTTCCTCTTTATCTTCCTGTTCTTTGACCTTGTAATAGCCAGAACATCGTTGTAATTCTCTTGGCTTTCAAAAAAATTTCTCTTACTTTAGGATGCAAACACTCCATGAATTTATCCAGCTTGAAATAGTCGTCATTAGCCAACTGCATGGCTATCGCTAATCTGCCCAACATGCTTCAAAATGATCCAAAAACAAATTGAACTCTTCACTTACATCTTATTTAAGCGCCTTTAGCTTCGCGTCCATCTTGATTGGGGATGCCTCCTTGCAAAAATTGTGCAGTAACCTCATGCATACAGCTAGCCAAGCATGCCTTGGCTCGCCTTCCAAAGCTTCATACCATATTTTAGCTTTTCCACACATCACCAAAGAAAATGTCTACATTTTTCTGTCCTCATTTGGCATACGTAGCGATAGCATATACATCTCAAAATCCGACATCCACTTGTCGGGATCCTCCTCACCTATGAAAATCAGTCCATAGATTTGCATTGCCACAATTTCCAATGCCCAAAATTATACTTTTTCTCGCCAAACTGGGAGCAATCATTTTTCTCCTATGTGGGGGAACCAGAAGATGGAGAGAAGGAATGGGGAGCACACCCATCACACAACACAAGGCCTCTCTATAGCTCATGGTATCCATAGAACCCCTATCCTCTCAGAAACACCTTTTAGAAACACACTCTGCACTAGCAACCACCGCCTGCACACTTCCCATTTCCACAATCCATCTCAACCCTTACACACGCATGCAACTGCTCAGTCTCACTCTGTTACACCAAACACTTGGGGGGGCAGACACATCCACACTGTCGGCACCGCTGGTTAATACAAGAGCAGGAGAAAGAGAAGGGGGGAAGGGCAAACAACACCAAGAACTAGACAATATTGGTTGGACTCCGCTCCACAAGACACTTAAAAATATTGCAGTGCCAATCACAAAGGCCATTTTCATGAGAAAATACAAAGGGGGGTTGACAAGCACACTCCTCTGTCAAAAGCTCCACTCTGTAGGATTCAAAAGGCAACCAAATCCCCAAAATAGATTTAAAAAAGACTTTTATAAAGGAGGCCCTTCAACTTTGGAAACTGATTTTTAATTGGTCCACCTGGCACCTTGATTCGGAAACTTGGGTAGGCGGTTGCTTGCTTCTGCTCTCTTCTCTTTGCTTTGAGTGGGGGGCACTAGCGATGTCGCTAGTGCCCTTGGTACATTTGATTTATTTTTACTTTTTACCCTCTCTCTTTCTCAATTTCCACCACTTGGAATTCTAGCTTTGACGAGGCTCTGAGTTGCCTTTGACTTCTTTGAACTCACACCCCTTTGAAGGGCTTTGACCGCCTTGGGCTCATATTTGGAAATTTACCCCTCTCCTCTCACAACCTCTTCCTTGCACATGGTTCCACCCTCCCCGAGCACTAGCAATGTCGCTAGTGGGGGGGTGCTTTGCCTTTACCTTCAAAATTAGTGTCCCTTAGAGGGTGCAGGATCTAGCCCTTCCCTACAAGCCACATCATCAGGTCAAAACACCACCTTCGCTAGCCGAGCCGGCCGCCGCCAACCCTCGGGGGTCACTATGTATATATTGTGTATATCGTGTGCGTTCAAGGACTATTTCTAAAATTCCTTATCTGTGAAATTTTGACAAATGAAATACACCCTTTTTCCATTCAAAGTGTAATTTTTTTTTCCAATTCCATTTTATGGCAACCTTCTGTATGTGAAAATGTGAGAACAAATGAAAATTAATAACCCCTTCTGTTGCACTCACATGATACTCACATAATTATTAAGTGAGTGCCACCAAAACACAACCATGGCTGCCCGGCCACTCTACAAAGCTTCAAAGGCTTTGTCTTTTGTACAACAATTTGACATCGCTTTCCCGGGAGGGCGTTACTCAGAGCATTCCACACCATAGCTACATATGGCTTTGTGAGGGGGAGCTCCCCTCTCACTCTTGCATACCAATACTCTACCATGGTCCAGGATATAAAGACCTTGTCCGTAGCTCCGTGGTGCACATGTGGGAAAAATTCGTGCCACATGGCAGCACTGTGCGCCCAGCCCTTGAGAAGTTAAAAAAACCTCTCTAAAAAACTTAATGAAATCATTTTTTCCATTAACTTGCAGGCCTTTCCTCTCTTTGCTCCCACAACTAATGATCAATCCGTGACATTTAGCCAAAATTCCACCGTGTAGGCTCCAATCTATACAAACCATGCTGCCTTTGAACTTTGCCATGGCCTCAAACAAAGCACTTGAAAACTGGAAAAGAGCATATGTATTCACCTACTCGATACCAACCCACAACTTTATCTTGCCATATCTTGCCAGCCGGGCATTTGATTGATGTGATGCCAGCTTTTCTTGACTTCACATGTTGTACCCTAACTTCTTGAAGTCTATCAAGGCCCAAAAAATGCATGGTGGCACGCCTACAAATGTGACCAAGTCGGCCCATACCTGGCCCCCGATAAATTTTTCAACTGGTCATAACTTGCACTCTGGGGCTTCGATTGATGATCCAAAAATTCCGGCATGTTTTACAACTTGAACTCTTCCACCTTATCCACTCACATCAGCTCTGGCCATTTGTCTCCACTTTCCCCATTGGGAAGATCTTTTGGTCTATAGAACCACCTTAGACATACATTTTCCCTATTGTTTGTCTGGCCAGGACCTTTGTACCTGCTAAAACACTTTGCCATGCAACGCTAGAGACCCTTGGCACTGCTTGGTACCACTTCTAGCTTCAACCAACTTTGTTTGTACCAACATGTGTGTTAACAAAACGACCCCCACACACTTTTGTGATGAGGACGGCTATGCCATAGTTCCTATCCAGATGGTATTTATTGAAATGATTGAGAAGCAACAAGTCTTCTTTGATCACTATTATGATGTCACGGATGAGTTGGAAGGAGAAACACTTACAACAGAGAAATCAAACTCTAAAAAAGAACACATAAGAGCAAAATTTCTACTCATAGGAGAAGAAGAAAAGTTTTTTGAATTTCCAAACCAGCATTGTAGACATCAACAACGATATCAAAGAAAATAGGAAAACAACATGAAGAGGAAAATGTCAAAACTAGCAATGAAAAACAAAACTCAATTCTTGATGAAAGTGGGTGCATCAGATTGCATAAGATACAAGATAACGGGATGATATCTAGACATGAAAAACTCAAATCAACGAACCAAAACGAAATAAAAGCCAGGTGAGCCTCATAGGACTAAAGGAAACATTAGGAAAAATATGAACCCTAAAAGGGCCTTATAAGAGCAACCAATCAGATTTTAGTCAACAATAGGAAAATGAGAGAGGGGGGGGAGGGGGGGCATGGATAGCCCATATCTACGTACCTCATCACTAAAACATGTAGCATATCAATCAAAAGAGCTTGGCAATGCAATCAAAATGCACTATTGTCCAACAAATTTGAAGTTAGAATGCTCAAGTTCTTGCTATTCAAAAAATGCAAAAGCGGGATTGTGGCTAAACACCCATTCTCATTGGTGTATAGAGTATATTTCAAAATAATCTTTGGCCCTATAGGGCCCTTTTGGGGTTCCTATTCTCCCTAATGAAGAACCTCCAATGACAAAAATTGAATGTAAGGAAAAATATAAGGAACTGAAACGGACCTTGAAAGAAGTTTGGACCACGAAAATGAAATTAGTTAACGATAAACCAGTGGCAATCAGTGTTCCATCTCATTACAAAAAATACACTTTGAAAGATCAACAAATCATTGTAGAGCAACCCTTGCAAAAACCAAAAGAACTAGGGAAATCCTATGAGGGACCTAAGAACACCAAATGGATGGACCTTGAGGAGCCGGGAGAAGGGTCAAAACTAGCATACATAGCTACGAATCTGTCACAAGAGAAGAGATTCTCATTTGGATGTTAAAGGAGTATAGGGATGTTTTTGGTCCTATAAAGATCTTAAGGGAGTAGATCCTGCAATATGTCAGCATACTATCCCTATGAAAGATGATGCTAAGTCAAGCATATAAAGACCATACACCTATAGCGAGACATTTGCTAAAAAGATCAAGGAAGAGATCAAGAAGCTCAAGGAGGCTGAGTTCATCTACGAAATAGAACACACTTATTGGGTATCACCTATTGTGGTGGTGCCAAAAAAGAATGGCAAAATCAGAGTGTGTGTAAATCTCAAGAAGGTGAAAGCAACCACTATATGAGATAACTATCCTCTTCCTATCACAGACCATTTTCTAGAATGAGTAGCTGGCAAGGAGGCTTATAATTTCTTGAATGGATTCTCTAGTTACAACCAATTGACCATAGATCTTAAAGATCAACATAAAACAAAATTTCCCATGGAGTGGGGAATTTTCGCTTATAGGGTCATGCCTTTTGGATTGACCAATGCACTAGCAACATTCCAAAGGCTAATGAGCCATGATTTTAAGGAATATCTACTATTTCCTAGAAGTATACATGGATGATCTTTGTGTGTATTCTACAAAAAGAGAGAGTCATTTCAAACATTTATGGTGTGTCTTTGATAAATGTCATCTATATAGGATTTGTTGAAATCCTTAAAATTGCATATTTGTGGTCAGACATGGAAAAATTCTTGGACATATTGTATCAAAAAATGGTATTTCCACAGATATAGAGAAGGTGGTAGTGACCACTGAAAGTAGCTAAACCAACAAACATCAAGGAAGTTCATGTATTTATGGGACATTGTGGCTATTACCATTGATTCATCTACATGTATGCAGTCATAGATAGCCCCATTTATAGCCTTATCACTCATTTTGAGTGGATAAATGAATACGAGGAATCGGTCCAGAAGCTTAAATAAGTTTGACCACAACACCAATATTGAAAACTCCTAACTGGAACAAAGTTTTCCATGTGCATGTAGATGCTTCAAGTTTTTCTATTGGTTGCATATTAGCTCAGCCATGAGAGGGGACTATTGATTTCCCTATATCATATTCCACAACAGACAGCTAGACATAGCAAAAACCAATTACACAACCAATGAAAGGAAAGGTCTTAGAATGGTGTACACAGTCAAGAAATTCAGACATTACTTGTTAGCTAACAAGTTTTTCTTTTTTGTAGATCATCAAGCCTTACTCTATTTGATGAACAAGCCGTGCAATACAGAAAGAATAGTAAGATGGTTCATCATCCTACTTGAATTTGACTTCAAGGTGGTAGTAAAAAAGGGCACCACGCACCGAAGAGCGGATCATCTATCAAGGATCACCTCATGGGAAGTACCAAAGGGGATAGACGATGATTTAACACATGCTTATCTGTTTGATGCAGAAATGATTCCTAGATGACCGGAAGATCTTGTATCCCTAATGAACATAGCGTAAATAGATTCCCAAATACCACTTCCTATTACACTAGGATTGATAGAGCAATCCACCCTATATCAAAAATTGATGGCTGGAAGATTATATCAAAAGAACAAGGATGGAATTCTGCTTTTATGAATCAACCCAGAGGAACAAGAAACCTACTTGAGTCAAGCTTATACTACGGTGGTGGGACTCCATTTTGCAAAAGACCAAGCCCTATGACGATTGACTTTGCTAGGGGCTTATTGGTTATTACCCACTCTTAAAGTTGCACACAAGTTGGAATGGAAAGGACACGAGTTGTCACAACGAATCGATGAACAAAGATTAGCGGCCATTGCCCATATATATGCTAACAAAAACAAAAACAATTTTTGGACTCTCTCACATTTCTTGACAAAAATTTTCAAACAAGGGGATTTGGTTCTAGTTTACTCGAAACAATATATACCCAAGTTCAAGAAAACGGAACACGGTCCTTTTTTCATTGAGGATGTTTCACCGAGTGGTGCTGTCAAACTAGCTACAATAGATGGAGAAATCATGAAAATTTGGATTATTGGATGTCGACTTCACAAATACCATCTTCCCTTGACTAATGACCTTTTCCAAAGAATGCATGCAATGAAGGAACGAAAGCTTAAATGGAAGCAAGTGATTGAAGATTCCCAAGTGGAAGCGCGCATTAGCATTTTGAAGAGGAAAGTAGCAAGGCAATTGATTCCTAAAGTTCTACCCCTCAATACCCTCTAGATTCAATCCCTAGCAGATGATGAGGTAGAGAGAGATGACAAATGGCACGATGGATTGGACATGCATATAATCGTAACTCTGAAGGATGGGTTTAAATTCAAAACACTAGCTGATATGAGTGCACATCTTAATGCGATCAACTATACAATGTACCAAAAAGAAACAACACAACCGCTGGATAATTGCAGAGCACAAGTAAAAGGCTTCCATACGAGCTAACACCAACATTGGGACTGATCAATCTCAACATATTTGTGCATGGATTTATGTGCCCACACACCTTCATTTGCATTCCAGATGAGCATATGAATGAAGATATGGTGCTAGGAGTTCCATGGATGTGCACTTACAAAGCAGTACAAGGCTGGGATGAGAGAGTTCTTGAATTAGCCCTCAAGGGTGGCAAATTACGAGTGCTTTTTGTTCATAGCCATGAAGAATGGAAAGCTGCCCTCCACACTCCGAAGCTCCCCAACTCAAGTCCTATGTCCGCTCTTTGACACCAAATCCATCCTCATAACACCAGCATGCAAGGAACCAAGACATTTTGGGTACCAAAAACCCAACTCCTACCAATCCTACACAAATTTGGGTGCTTAAAAAGCTGATGCACACTAAGAAGAAGCCTACTATGGCACCATCCTACCCACATCAACAATGGAAACCGCAACTATGATAAAATGGATAAGGAAACCTAAGTAGGAATCTAAAGCTAAGAACGAGCTGCCAACTATCCACAAAAGAAAACTCAAGGCACATCCAAGGGAAGTGATATATTGATGGGTACTCAAGACTCCACCAATACTATCAAAGCCAACCACTCCCATCACAATGGTTGCGGCTAGTACGTATAGCACTATCAAAGAATGAGCTCAAATGCTACAGGATTTACTCTTCAAGAGATTTAAAAAATAGACTAATTTGCCATCGGCAACCCTTGCGTACACTACTCAAGACCCACCTCTTGCAGCGCATGGTGTTTTTACATGTATTGATATCAGTAACATGATAGGACAAATCTCGGCCTTGCATCGATACAATTTTATCACCCATGCACTAGACAACCCGGGCTCTACTCTATCGTCCTAGAGAATGTAGGCAAGGAGAGGGGAGGCATTCTGAATGCGAACCCAAGCGTATGAATCTAATAGAGAAAAGGGTAATGTTTGAAGTAATGGTGTGTTAACGTTTGAAGTTTTCTAGAAATATCAAATAAAAATTCCCTAATAACTAAGAGAATGGGGAGAACGTAATATGATAACCCCTAGGTGTGTGTATATTGTATATACATGTCAGAAAAGCCAAAAATATTACAATTTTTACTCTTTTTGTATGTTTTTGGACCAAAAATATGATCAAAATGGATTAATTCACAAAATTATGGGCAAGTACTAAAATTAGGTGTGTTTTAGTATTTTTGGGTTTGAAATTTTATTTCTAGAGTGCTTTTATTATTTTTTGCTAATTTCTCTAATAAAAAGGTCAAAAATAATAAATAAATGCCAAACAGATTCAGATGGAAGAATGGAAGGAACTATGATGATAAGGAACCAAAGACAAAAAAAACCATGTCAAATCTTGTACGATTATGAGGATGGCAACGGAAAGCCTAAATTAGGTCCACAAGGCTTGATTCTGCAAAACCTTTGGAAATGGGACAATTGGAATCCAAATTAAATTTTTTTTGAAAGGTAAGTATACTTCGCAATCTAGGAGGACTAACTAGAGAGTTTGGGGGGAAATGAATCAGGAAACCTGGGTATGTATAGTCAAGGTAGGCTAAAAGTAGTCTCATTTTCTTGCTGAGTTAGAGAGAGCTCTGGGAGACCTTTTAGCGTGCGCCTTTTGCGACTTCCAGCGACCACCACAATACACCGTTTCACACGAGACATGAGGAGTGAGTTCCTAACCTACTAACAATTAGTTTTGTTTATGTCCTTGAGGTCAATAAAGCCAAAAAAAAACCCTAGGTTAGCATAATCTCCACGAAGAAACCGAGTGCAAAAATGATCATACCGGCCAACTCAATCCACCAAATATGACCAAAATTGATAGAGGCCATAGAAAAGACCTCTAAAAAATTCCCATGTGACCAGTTCACCAGGGTCGGAGGGGTCTGTAGCTATTAATCTCAATTTTGGCTCGGAGTCAAAATTCCATTCTGACTTTACAGATGGCTTCCTCATAGGTATTATAACCAATGTACCTAGATGTAACCAAGAGCAGTTGATGCCCCAGATATGGGAAATTAGCTCGGATGGCCACAAAGTGTCATTTTTGACCTACGGCCACAAATCAGCTCCGAATTGGACGAAACTCGATAGATTAAGTCAGGATGACCTATGGGAGGAGCTCGGGGGGTTCACCTCTTAAACATGTAAGTTACCATGTGAGTTCAAATGAATGGGTTTTTTAATTGCCAAAATTTTCAAATTTTAACAGGATTATATTAACAGAAGGGGTTTTTAAATTAATTTTAGAGAAAAACCGATAAGATTTTGAAGAAAAAGGGGTCATTTAATTACCTTAAGCATGTAAGTACAGGGGTTTTTTTAGTACCTTTTGAGCACACAATATATGAATAGTTTCTTAAAGGTGCACATGAGGGGAGGAGCCCATATGCCTGGAGTACAGAAAATGACTGTCACAAAGTGCAAGGCCCAAAAACCGCCAAAGTCAAAGTATCAAGTGCCAAGAGGTACTAGAAAATCAAAAGAATCCCAAGTAGGAGCCAAGTATTACTTGCTTAGACTATAGGACGACAACTTGTTGATCATCAAAAATTTCACTTGCCAAATTATTCATCATAGGCTATTAATTGTGATTAATAGGTCGTAGGCTAAATTTGACATTTGTTTGCACTTTTCCAATTTAGCACATAGTCAAATCTTAGCCAGAGTTTTGAGAGCATGGCTTTGAGCAGCTTAAGATTTGTCCATATGACCAAATCTTAGGGACATCGGTGAGCCCAAATTGACTCTAAAATCTCAAACTCTCTAATATGGTGTTCATAGTGAATAGGGTGGTTCATTAGGAAGAGAATGGGGTCTAGGAGGGCCTCTTTATTTGGTAGTTTAAGGAAGTCAAACCTTTAGTATTAAGAAATAAATCAAAGGACAACTTTTGAATTCAAATAGGATAAACAACTAGTTTATTTGAATTCAAAGTTTTCCCCCAAAATGGAATTTAAAATCTAGCGGGTAAAAGCATATCATTTAGCATATCTATGGAAAGATCTCAATGCGTAGATTGCAGATCTATGATCTCCGCTCAAATCGGAGATCATATGTAGGAGTTATGGAAGATCAAAAATCATAAATTTGTCAACCTCCTTTTAGGGGGGAGAAGTGCATCCTTTGACCACTCTTACACATCTCTTACACACCCACCATTCTTGCACACGTGGCGTACCTATTCATCAAAATGTTATTTACCTCCATAAGCTCATGGGGCAAATAAAGAGGCCCTCCTACACCCCATCCTCTTCCTAATGTTTCTATAACACTGGTGTATAACAACATGGGAGAAATGTGGAGGCTTGCACTTTAAGCATTACATGATGACATACATTGCCCACCACAATTGCACAAACATGTTTTTCTCTAAAAGAAGAGGCACACCCGTACATCTTGAACCTATGACTTATCTACAATCCATAGCATAGAACGGATTCAACTGAGCTCCAACTCCCTTTGATGTGAGACAAGGCATTGACAACACTTGAGAAGAGTCCCTTCATGTATGTACATTATGTCCCTTGGATGTTGAGCATCATACTTACTTGAGTGCATAGCTTTTGATCATATTTGAGCTAGCTTCCTTCACATTCTTAGCCCAAACCACTCCCTGCATATATTTCTTTCCCAACCTCTCCATTGGACTCTTGGGTGCCACCCTTCTATCCCACTATTAAAGCATCAAAAGTTGTTGTTCTCTCCCAGCCTCTCCATTGGACTCTTGGGTGCCACACTAATATCCACACTTTTAAAGCATCAAGAGTCGTTGTTCTCTCCCAACCTCTCCAATGGATTCTTGGGTGCCACCCTCATATCCACACTATTAAATCATCGAGTCATTGTTTTTCTCAACTTAGAGCATGATACCTCTCATTTGGTGATCCCATAGAACATATTTGACCTTCCAAGACAATAACCTCTCTCTCTCTCTCTCTCTCTCTCTCTCTCTCTCTCTCTCTCTCTCTCTCTCTCTCTCTCTCACACACACACACACACACACACACACACACACACACACACACACAACTTGCAAGCCTCTTTTCACTAGAAAAAAAGTCTAATAAATTTTGGGGGACTTCATGAATCTAGCAAACGAAAGGGAAAAGTGTGAGCAATTGAGGAGTCACTCTCAAATCACATGCACCTTGAAGCAATGAAAGAGCTTGGACCATCCCCCTCTTCTCCTTCTCGCTCCTTGCATCAATCAATGCCCCCATATCCACCGAGTGCAAGCCTAAATAATATGAGCAACAACACACTTCTGCGTATGCCGATCTTGGGGGGGGGGGGGGGGGGGGGAGAGAGAGAGAGAGAGAGAGAGAGAGAGAGAGAGAGAGAGAGAGAGAGAGAGAGAGAGAGAGAGACGGGGGGGTTAAGGAATGAGGAGTGTAATATTGACGCATCTAGCGCTGGTAGGCTAACGAATCTAGCACAAGAAGTAGTAGAAGTATAGATTACCAAGAAGATTATTGTAGAAGCCCTAAAGCTACCCGCATCAAGCAAACATTTGAGGTCAAGGGAAAAGAAAAGAATTGGTGTCTTCTCCAAAAATACACCAGCAACAACATTTGTAGATATGGTCCATAAACCAGCTAAAAACCCAGCTTGTCATTTCACTCAACATTTCCATTTCATAGAAAAGAAGCCAAGCAAGTACACAATTCCAAACCATGCAGTGGCCTCAACTTTTACAACAGTTTTGAAGACCACGTTACCGACACCGCTCGACCATGCCCAATATGTCCTCAATGCACTCAAAAGGACAAAAAGAGCACATGCATTGAGTACTTGGCAGTTGACAACTACAGGAGAAGGGTAATAAAGTGGATCAAAGAATTAGATTCAACCATCCTTAATACCAATGCACATGCACAATGGTTTCAAATGCAATTGGACATCAAAAACATGCAAGTGGCACATGCAGAGAGGCTAGAGTAAAAGATCAAAGTTAGCTACTAGACAAGCTAAAAGAAAATCCCGCAGTGATTACCCTTCAAGGATCTGATCCCGCCTACCTGGCAATGGAAAATCAATGTAAAGACCTAGTGACAGAACTGAAGTAGAGGAGGGAACCTTCCCTCGGTTTTATGAACAAAGAAGAAGAGTATCAAAGGCAAATAACAAAGCTCCAAGGTGAGTTGGATGCAACAAAACTACAATCCAAACAAAAAGCACCTACTTCTGAAGAAGGTATGATAGAATTAGCAGGGCTAGAGATGGAAGATCTCCAATTCTCACAGAGCATATACCCAAAGAAAACATATGGCTATGTTTAAGAAGAAAAAATGATAGATCCAATTCCTAAAGGGCCCTAGACAATTTCATTGCAGAAGCTAAAAGGAAGCTCAAGGTTTAGATAGTCCAAGAGACTCAGATGTTTGGAAGGAGGCAAAGGAGTGGTAAGGCTGGATATTGCATTTTGCTAATGTAGCCCAACTCACTTCACAACAAATAACTACTACCTAGCATTAACAATCCCTGCCCTATCCATTGATCAAGTAAAGTGTGCAAGTTGAAGGAAAGACTAACCAAGGATCAAAATACCGCTGCATCAGACCCACATTTGTTGTGGAGAAAGACATGGTTAAAGAGGCATCCAAGATACCCAATTTTGTACACTGAAGCGGAGATTTGCAAGGATCTTATTTTTTTATTGATGCCTAGAGTCAGGAGTTGGGAAAGCCCTCAACAACTATTGAAGAACCATCCTACCTGGCTAAATTACCCAAGGCTCATCCCACCCAAAGGACAAGCAAACGAGGATTACATGATAAAGACGCTCATAGAAGTCATGAAGATCTTCAAGCGTATCCTTGATCTTTATTATGATGATCAAGATAGTCAAAATGATCCTTACATCCCTACAGACCTTCCACACCGTGCATAACAAAGGGATGCACCTTGGATGGTCTTTTTGGAAGGGAAGCAAGGGTTATTCTACGATCTCTCTGATCAACCAAGTGACAAAGTACTCTATGGATTTTTTTCCAGAGTCATGATTTTGCTCTCATACTATATGAAGACCTTTGAAGAGGCCTTCTACACCGGCTTCTTCATCTTCCAATCTAATAATTGTGGTCCCATGGTAGAGAACCTACAAGCGCGCTTCGTCCCATACACGGCTATGGAGCTCAGCCATCCAATTGATCTACAATTTTTGAAAGAAGTCAACAAAAAGATGCAGATCAAGTACTAAGATGCCCTTGAGGCTCTAAATAAGTGACAAAAAGCTAGGAAGCCCGACCACTATCCCATTCTTTAAAGTTGTGTAGTGGACGACAGAGGAGGGTAATGTTAGCAGCTTAACTAACATAGGATGATCTGGCGACACAATGAGGATGTATTATTTTATTTTTTCATACACTCTGGACAATTAAAGCCATGAGCCGTTGTAATTTATTGATTCTACAAGAAAGTACTTTACTGAAAATGTAATTATGAGTCTATTCTGGTGGGGCTATAAGCTTCCGTATTGTAACTCTAATTCTCAATTCCTTATTTTTGACCTAAACCTTATGGCAAGGTATGAAAGCCAACTTTTGTAAGGGTTTTTTGAGTTTTACTTTGGATAATGAAGTGGCATGCTTTTACATAGAACATTTTATTCTCCCTCTTCCTTCTGAAGCTTATATCTCCCTCTTCGATGGTCTGTTTGAAGTGTTGATTCTTGCATTGCATTCACAAGGTGAAAGCTCTACGTGGAATTGTAAGTTTCTCATGATGAATCTTTGATTTTTTTGTCACTAACCTCTTCTTAAATCTAATCATAACTCACATTTTACATATCAAAACTATATTTTATGCAGAGGAGGGGTAATAGGGCATCATTGCTAATAGGTGCATTCTGGATTAAAAACGGTTAGGTCAAATCTTCCCTGCAACTATTAATTGTGACTTTGGCAAGTGGCCACAAGGGGAATTTGGTCATATGGGTATGTGATCTTAGGTTTTGTATACCCGTCCTATAAGTTTCGTCTCGTTTGGACTTTGTTTGCTTGGTGAAATGATGAGATTTCCTTGCGGTGTCGTAACTGGTTTTTGCTGCCTGACATGCGGTTGAGTGTTGTTTTGGATAAGTAGGGATTGAATTTTTTTTTCGAGAGTCTGACAACCTCTCATAGCCTCCATGCACTAGCCGGATCGACTCCGTCCCACGCTAGGACATTTACGCCCGTGGTTCTCACTATCATTACAATAAGATTGTAGGCTTGGTAAACAGAGGGCCCAACAAGGGCATAAGAATGAAAGAGAAGCGAGAAAATATTTGGTAGCGCATGAAGAGGAGAAAAGATGTTAAATGTTGGTATCTGCAAGAACAAGACCTTGATGCATTAGATCCAAGAAAACAAACGCTTGGAGAACTACTTCTTTTTACGGCACCACTCCTGATGGATTTAGTGGAGTGATGACAAGATTCCATGGGTATTTGGAGCCTAAGGTTGTTTTTCAACACCCGTATGGAAGGGCTCTTGTGGTGTCTATTAAGGTACATAATAGCTTGCTCACTATTGTCAACATTTACACTCCTAATGACTTCAAACTCAGGATGATGCTATGGAATGACCTCCCTCTATTACAAATAGAGGGGAATTTTGACTTTAATATGGTTTGTTCAAGACAAGATAGGCAAGGCCCTTCAAGCATTCTGGCTTGAAGGGGGGGGGGGGGGGGGGGGGGGGGGGGGGGGGGGGGGGTAAGAAATAGGTTTTCCTAGAGGATAAATGGGCTCTGATTGATGCCTGGAAGAGTGGCCCTTGGAAGGATGATGCGGAGTTCACTTAACAAAGTCTCCAATCCTCCCAGTCTGCCTCCATGCTTGACAGACTATTTCTCTCATAGTGATGATTGGGTGCCTTCTTCATTGCATATACAAGTCCTTGTGAATGAAAAGATCTCATATCATTTTCCTCTTCTTGGAACCTTGGCATTTTCTTTAGAGGATATACATCAACTACAAGGTGCCAAGAAATTACTTATCACCTACCCAAATATGTTCAAAGATGCTCACTTCAAGGCTTTGGTGTATAGGGCTATGGAAGAACTGAGCCAGGACATCACCCTGGAAAGGAGTGATGCATGGAAAATATATAGTAAAAAAATCCAAAGTGCAATCAAGAGAGTAGTTCATACGCTCAAAAAGGCTATTAATCATGCAATATTAGTTTGCAAATCTAGATTTGAGGAGCTGGGCCATAAGAAAATGCAAGGTAAGGCCTCAAACCAAGATCACACTGAATGACTAAAGATCAAGTAGACATTGCATCAAAGGTAAATGGAGGAGACTAATCTCCTAAGGCTTCAAGCCAAGGAGAGGTGCATTAACATTGAGGAATCTAACAAAAAAAAAACTCAGAATGATCAAGTTAAGAAAACGTCAAGCTGCCATCTCTTTCTTGATCGACAACCAAGGAGTCTAGATCAACAACACTGATCAGATGGGAAAAGTGATGCTTGATCACCTCATCCAAATCATTGGAAAGGAGATTTTTTTTGCCATCCCAACATTAGTGGACTCTGATCAAGCGAGCTACTTGGAGAGACCCTTTACCGTGGATGAATGCCAGAGGACACTCAAAAATATGGGCACAAAATAGTCACCAAGATGGGATGGCATCATGGCCGCGAGTTTTGTCAAGAGTTTTGGGAGATCTTGGGTCCGTCTTTCTTGCATATGGTTAACAGAGCCTCTACTAAAGGTATACTTGAATCAAGGGTGAAGAAAGGAATAATTAAACTCATCCCCAAGAAACTAGCATTCTCTCAATCCAAACACTAGAGACCAATTAGAATGATGACAGTGGTATACAAGGTGTTGGCTAAACTCATTGCTGAAAGGATGACCCTTGTGTTAGTTGATGTCATCTCTCTCCACCAACATGGTTTTATTAAAGGAAGATCAACTTATGACAATATCCTGGCATCCATGATAGGTATGGAATATGCCACGTTCAAGAAACAAGAATGTATCCTTCTGCAACTAAACCTAGATAAGGTGTATGATAGGATAACTTGGTCATTTTTACAAGAAACATTACAGACTTTGGGGTTCACCCCACGAATCTGTCAAGTTGTAATTACTCTTGGGGAAGGGAGATCCTAAGTACTACTTTTCAATTCAAGAATAGTTGGCTGCCTTGATGGCAAGAGATCCATTCTTCAAGGGTTCCCCTTGGCCCCACTTTGGTTTGTAGCCTTCACCCCACCGTCTTATTTCTATGTTGGAGCAAGAGGATACAAAGGGATTCAAATCCAGAATGACAAACAATTTCTTATCAAGATGTTTGTTGATCACTCATTGCTCCTCCTCCAAGAAGATGAGAATAATATTAGACAAACCTTGTAGATTGTCTAGATGTTTTCCAAGCGTCAGGATCTCAGTGCAAAATAGAAAAATTAAGGCTTATCTCTTTGACAGAAGAAGACAATTTTGATTCTTCGGGTGGAGTGAAGAGATTGTGAAGAGAGGTAACATCTTTTGTCACTTAGGGGTGCCCGTTGGGGAAGTAATTACCCACAAGACTGCTTTTGGTTGGGTTTAAGAAAAAATTAAAAAGAAAGATGAAGCATTGGCAATTCATCGTGACTCCCTTCTACAGTAGAGCTGTGATAATTAGCACCTTCTTTATCCCGTATATAACCTTCATATCACCATTCCTACAATTATCCTGAAAAAATTGGAACTCCTTGATACCAATCAAGGAGTTCTTTTTGGAGAAATAAACTTTTCACTAGCAAACCGTGGCAATGGGGTAAATGGGTGGCTATTGCTAAACCAAAAACTTAGGGTGGACTTGGTATCCTTGACTCTGTCACTCATGATCTAGCTTTATGTGCCAAGCTTTTTTACACCCTTGCTACTTTAGAAGAGAGCTGGGCCGTGATGCTAGCAAGGGAAATGGTAATGGTAGCTCGCATGAGATGACAGCTTTAAAGGAGCTTCATGGTCCAGACTCAATATACAAAATAGACTTCTCCCCCCCTTCAGAGTAAGGGCTCAAGTAGGTGGTTTTACTATGAAGTTTATTGAGAAATGTTGTAAAGCTACCGATGCCCTCAAGTGGAAGGAAGAGATAAGGTACTAGAAAGGTACGACTAGACACTGGTCTCCATGGGGTCCCATTATGGAAGGCTTGGGCCTTATTAACCATTGGATTGAAATAGCCAAGAATCTTAACAAAAAGGGCTATGTCACCTTGGATTCTCTTTGGGCTTATCAAAAAAGAGATTGTCATTCCTTTGAACATGTGAAGCTCTGCACCAATCTCTCGCTGCAAGAGGAAATCCTCATTGGAAGACTACTTGAAAAAATCTTAAACCTTACCCTTCCTCCCTTCTCCACACCACTTGATTGGAAAGCTTGGAAATGGCCTGGATAAAGACTATTTTTCTTGCTCAAGACTAGTTCTCACTTTATGAAAAACTCTACTCTACAACAATATGGATAGATCACCTCAACAAGATCTAGTCCAAGAAGTGGGCTGCAAGCAAATGGAGCCAAGTAGTTGGAAACATCTCGAAGGCCAAATGTGAAGAGATAGATAAAGCTTTCCTTTGGAGATTACTCTTTGGTTTCATCCATGCCGAGGACAAAGGCAAAGGAAGAGGTATGGGCAAAGGTACGTGTATCAAATGAAAACACCTGAATGATGCCTCACTCACTTGTTTTGGGGTTTTTCAAAAATCATAGTTTTCACGGGCACTGGGTGGGTGTACACACATTTGGGAACTCCCTTCTTTAGAGAGGACCTAGCTATGGGATCTAGACACATTGACAATATGGATCTTGTGCCGGATATTTGCATAGTAAGAGCTAATGTGTTGAGTGCATTCCCGAAATGAGCTACCTTTTCAAAAGAGGTGAGATCCTCTGAGGACAAATGTTGTTCTGGAAATGTGTCAGTGGAAACTCTTGTGTAAAAGAAACTAAAATTGCAAGCTTCACATGTAAGTGTAGTCGAAGAGTTGCATCCCTCTTTCATGTATTATTTTCTGGAGAACCATGTGCAAAGGATATGACAGGGCAGTTTGTAACCTTATGTGTTTACTACAGTTCAATCTCAATTGAGCACTTAAAAAAAAAATGATGGATGCAAGTCATCAAGCCGTGGTTTAGAAGATGGAATACAACTCGCTTACTTCATGATGCATTACTAGAGCCCATAGTGAATGAGGGGGTGGTTTTCTTTAACATCGGTGTATCCCGGCATGGGAAAAATGTGGAGGCTCGCACTTTAGGCATTTCATGATGACATACATTGCTCATATTTCACAAACATGTTTTTCTCTGAAAGAAGAGGCACACCCATACATCTTGAACCTATGCCTTACCTACAATCCATAGCATAGCAACGATCAAGCTGAGCTCCCACTCCCTTTGATGAGAGACAAGGCATTTCCAGCACTAGAGAAGAGTTCCTTCATGTATGCACACTGTGCCCCTTGGAGGCTGAGCATCATACCTACTTGAGTGCATAGCTTTTGATCATATTTGAGCTAGCTTTCTTCACATTCTTAGCCCAGACCACTCCCTGCATACATTTCTTTCCCAACCTCTTCGTTGGACTCTTGGGTGCCACCTCGTATCCACACTATTAAAGCATCAAGAGTCATTGTTCTCTCCCAACCTCTCCATTGGACTCTTGGGTGCCACCCTCTTATCCACACTATTAAAGCATCAAAAGTCGTTCTCTCCCAACCTCTCCATTGGACTCTGGGTAAAGAATATGTGATCCCATAGAACATATTTGACCTTCCAAGACAATAATGATTTCTCTCTCTCTCTCTCTCTCTCTCTCTCTCTCTCTCTCTCTCACACACACACACACACACACACACACACACACAATATGTCCTAAGCTTAACCGCACAAGCTTGCCCATAGTGAAAAAAACATTGTGAAGGTGAGCATTCTCACTAGTAAAGTCCTTTGAGATGATCTTAATTCAGAAAGCAAGCAATATCATTCCTCTTTGGCCTTCCATGTGCCTATGCTGTGTGCTCTAAGAAGGATTGCCTCTTCCTTGTGTGAGCTCTCTCTCTCTCTCTCTCTCTCTCTCTCTCTCTCTCTCTCTCTCTCTCACACACACACACACACACACAACTTGCAAGCCTCTTTCACTAGAAACAAAGTCTAATAAATTTTGGGGGGCCTTGTGAATCTAGCCAACGAAAGGGAAAGGGTGTACAATTGAGGAGTCACTCTCAAATCACACCCACCTTGACGCGATGGAAGAGCCTGAGCCTGGACCATCCCCCTCTTCTCCTTCTCGCTCATTTCAGCATTTAGTGCCTCCATATCCACCGAGTACGAGCCTACATCATATATGAGCAGCAACGCACTTCTGCGTATGCGGACCTTGGGGAGAGAGAGAGAGAGAGAGGAAGGCATGAGGAGTATAATATTGAAGCCCGATATATTGCTGATTTTGCTGCTCGCTGCATGGCTTGTGGTGTCTACGGCTGCTCGTAAAGAGCTACCTGCCGCAGGTTCTCTCTCTCTCTCTCTCTCTCTCTCTCTCTCTCTCTCTCTCTCTCTCTGTGTGTGTGTGTGTTATAATTACATCCTTCTCTTTGTTAATGATGCAGGAATTAAATCTGAGGGTATTCACAGACTAAATAAAATGGAGGGTCCTTCTATCAAGCAGCTGCCTAAGCAGGTAATTTAGTTGGGAATGATATTGTTAAGCATTGCTGCATGTAATCACAAGAAGTTTTGGACAAATTCTCACAATATTTCCCACATTGTGACTTACCTCAACATCATGAGCTTCTGTGAGGGAGGCACCGCATACCTAGCTAGGTACGATGTGGGGTAGGGGACCACCGGCCGGTGGGGGGTGTGGGGGGGGGGGGGGGGGGGGGGGCGACTATCCCCTGCCCCCAATCGTACCTAGCTAGCTAGGTATGCAGTGCCTCTCGAGCATATCATATTTTTGGTGACTCCTTTTACTACATGAGAAAATTTCTAAATCTTTTTTTGAATATAAACATTAATTTGGGCAGCTCTATATTGATATTTGGAATGGGTTACTAGATCTCCAATTAATATATAATTTGTGCATTCTGCAGAAGCAATTAACTCACATGAAGAAGAGGGGAGCACATCCGATCATATTGATACGGCGGCAGCAGGCCCTCAGATGGCTAATGGTGGACCACGTAGATTACGCCTCCGCGACCACCCACCCTCCCACTAAGCCGCCTCGCAACTAGCGCATGTCCTCCTTCATCGCCCCAATAATCCCATACGCTCTTTAGCTTCATCACCCAACAACGGACATCAATTATGTTCATCATTTGCACCCAAATTGCCCATTTCTTATGAATTGCTTGGAAGCCATTATTATGGTCTTGCAGCCTTTAGATCACTGCCACTTGTAACGTAGTGTAATGTTATGCAAGGTTTTAAGCATTGAAGTTTTCTTAATGGGAGTTTTTGGGTACGAGTCTCTCCTCATGTGGTGAGGGGATTGAACGTTCGAAGCACGAGGGCTGTCCGATGCAAATGTGTCAATCGGGAACACATCCTTCAATTCGGGCAAAAAAAGTAAATTCCAGCGGCACCTACCCTCAACCTCCCACAACTTGAACTAGAGACATTCCCTTGGGAACTCAATCCCCTAGCCACTTCACCTTTGAAATATATGGGAATCAGCTTGATGTCGTAAATGTGGACCCATTTAGAAAACTCGAGTAGTCGAGGTGGTGTGGTAAATTTGGGTTGCCAAATCTACGGCTCCGATTCTTCCCATGGTGCCCAAAATGATGATGGCCCTTGAAACCCTCTCACCATGCTTGTGTCACTTTAGAGAGCAGGAGAGTCTCTTAGGGGCCTTTTGGTCAAATCTTGAATGTTTTATTGCTATATGGGATTTGGGTGGATCGAGTTGTTCATCTGGAATATGCATAGATGGGGAAAGGCGCTTTTTCTTCTTTCAGGTGTCTATCAGAAAATTGCAAGTTTTAACATGCTACAAAGTTTGGATAAAGAGGCTTTGTTCCTCTACTTACTTATAGGGGCAAGATAAGATATTATTTTCCCTCTCTCTCTCTCTCTCTCTCTCTCTCTCTCTCTCTCTCTCTCTCTCTCTCTCTCTCTCTCTCTCTCTGTGTGTGTGTGTGTGTGTGTGCGCGCGCGCGCGCGTGCGCATGCGTTTGGTCACTACTTGTGCAAAGTGCCAAAAGCACACCCCCCCCCCCCCCCCCCCCCCCCCCCCCGCGGGTCTTTCTCTCTCTCCCAACCTTCTTAAAATTCTAGTTTTATGAGATTGTGCCCATATACTCACACCCACATGTTGCAAGTGTTGAACCATAGAGGGTGCACTTAAAGCCCCTCGCCTTTACCGCTAGGCCAATTGTCCTTTGTCCATCTTAAGCATCAGTATGCATATACCTATTGCATTTCAACATAGCAGAGAGAGGACTATCATGCCATTATGTGCATACATTTTGACTACTATAAGCACAACTGCATGACCTCTCATTGTAATTGGAATAAAAGTGATCCAAATTCAAAAGTCATTTTTATTAGCAATGGCTTTTGCGCACCCATAATCAACTTCTTGCATAATGTAACGTGCCTTCAAGAGGCAAGCATACCCTCAAGACTAAATAACACAACACATTTAATGAGGGGTGGTGATGGGATCCACTACTTACAAGTCCCAGCATGAAAGCCAGGGCATTTGCAGTCGCAAACGTCACATTAAAACTAAACCTGGGACAAATTAAACCTCCTAAACCCGAACAGAGCATGTTGGGTCACAATAAGAGATCATGCAAATGGAGAGGGATACATCATGTGGGTGCGGGTGAGGTGGTTAGTCCATGTGTCGTAAAGCATGGGGTGCAAGATTGTGGGTTCAAAATCGACTGGCCGAGCCCTTATGTAACCTTGATTTTTGTGTTTCCCAAGTTTCGTATGCCTCCATTTCGCGTTGGCGAGTCCTGGCTCAAGATGGATTTATTCCGACTCAAGATTACGCCGTACACTTTTGAGCCATCGATCCTCTCACCCCCTTCATTAAATGTTGTGTTACTTAGTCTCCAGGCAAGCATACGCCATTGCACTTAGAGAGAACTAAAAACCATCACTTCACATTCATTAAATAACAGTGAGAGCGCTTGCTCTCGCTTCCTTGTTGGGCATATATTATAATCAATGCACTTTATGGAATGACACAAAGACATGAAGCTTGTCAAGCACTTTTGGTACTTTCATCGATAGAGCTCACTTGGCATGCACGTCTCAACCAAAGAAACATTAAACAAGGCTCTTTTTTTAGCGACCCATGGATACTATCCATCTATATACTATATAAAAAAGGCATACTTTGCATCGCAACCACAATGGATGCAAGCAACTAGCCCGAGTCCCTTCCCCATTGCCAGCTTGGCACTGAAACGGATCCTTTCCCCCTTGCCAGCTCGTCTTTGAAACGACTCTCTCTCTCTCTCTCTCTCTCTCTCTCTCTCTCTCTCTCTCTCTCTCTCTCTCTCTCTCTCTCTCTCTCTCGGCTTCCGAGTGCAACGCCCTCGAGCTGTGGGCTATATTCATGTGGTTGATGTCCTTTTGAAGGGCTAAGCCTTCTATCATCTATATTCGCCATCGACGTCTCTGTGAATGACCAGCCCATCCCTGTTGCTACGATCCTTCCTATATTCATCCCCTTTGTCATGCTTTCTGTGAACGGGCCTGCATCCCCTTTGTCATGTTGTCTATGAAGAGACCTGCAAAACCAACAAGGCTCTTTGTGAATGGACATCATTTTGGCAGGTGCCTCGAAGTAGATGGAATCGCTATTGAACTGGATATTGTAATGCTTACTCAAATTATGCTAAGTCGGATTTTGCTTAGTTTGATGTAGCTCAGTCAGATGGTTATGCCAAGAACATTATTTTGGGCAGTTGCAATGACTTTGTCTTATGAATTTAGGAGTAGAGGTGTGCATGGTGAGAGAGTTGGGGGGTAGAGTGTGTGATGTAGTCGCGTTTTGGTGCTGATGTATCCTTAATGAAGCAAGTTCAATTATGTTTTTTGCTCTATCAGATTTGTCTTTGTGTATTATTTTGCTCAATCTGAAGGTGTCTTTGTGCAAGCGTTGTTGTGTCTAATATGATGACTGTGTTGATTCCTCGAGGGGTTCACCTCTTAGACATGTAAGTTACCACGTGAGTTCAAATGAATGGGGTTTTTAATTGCCAAAATTTTAAAATTTTAACAAGAATATATTAACAAAGGGGGGTTTTAGTTGATATTAAAGAAAAACCCATAAGTTTTTGAAGAAAAAGAGATCATTTTATTACCTTAAACATGTAAATAAAGGGTTTCCTTTAATATCCTTTGAACTCATGTTATATGAATATCTCCTTAAAGGTGCACCCCTAAGGTTGATTCATTGTGAGTAACGGTGTTTGGTGTGAGCCTCTTATGTGTTGATAAATCCCAACACATTTGGCAATCATGTTGTGCATGTTTTGTTTGTTGTGCCTATTGTTCTTGATGTGCCTAATTAGTTTTCTATGTCAACAGTGTTGGATATGTTGGTTGTGTTTGTTGAGAGATGATGCATGGCAGAGCATCCATGAAGAGTGTTCAAAGTTTATTACACTAGGGCTCAAGCCCAGGCAGGCAATATTGATCCTTTCAATTATAAACAAGCCATAGATAAGGCTACGGAAGAAGATGTCCCTCGAGTGCAATCGATGAACCAGGGAGGGGAGAGTTTAGGAGCAGCAAAGAGAGGCCATCTAAGGCAATCTATGGGAGCTTTCCTCTTGACAACAAGAAATGCAAGAAGAAGACTCCTCTTTGACCCACTACATGTATCTACCATGCAAAGACCTAGGAGAGTACCTTAGCCTATCCCAATGGCTCAACAACCTCCCAACCCTAAGGTTAAGGTAGTAAAGGAAGGTCTTAAGAAGATGTTGGTTTTCATGTGGCTCAATTTGAGACCACGTGGGAAGCAAGTGGATATCAGGTTCTGTATCTTGATGATATTATGAAGCAACAATTTGCAGCAACATTGAAATGAAAAGCCATGAGTTGGTTTAGCCATTATGGTATCGCACATTTTGCAACATATGCTACACTGAGAGTACAAAGATTCATAAAATAGAAGATTCTAATAGATGTCTTGAAGAAAATTAGGGACATCATGCAGGGGAATATGTTAGTGGAAGATTTTGTTCAAAAATTTAGAATTTTGATTGATAGATTGCAAGGCAATGAAAGACCCATAGATGAAATGTTGACAGGATACTTCTCAAAGGGTTTAAGGAAATGTTTGAAGAATGTTGTGGCAAGTATTGACTTTTCATGTGGAATCAATAATCTATTACTAATGTAGCTAGAGTTGAAAAGAGGCTTGGCATGACTAAGACCAAAAATAGAATTGAGGAAAGCTCTGATTCAAAAGACAGATAATAATCAAAATATGACTCTGAGCCAGAAAGTGACTTAGAAGTATCATAAGCTAGTGAGGACGAAGAAATAAGGGAAATAAGAATAAAAGAATAAGTGCAGAAAGAAGAAGGATAAGAATCCTAATGATGATGATTTGGTTAGTCAATTGAAGATTATTGGGTATTTTGTTGTAGCACCAAAAGGAAAACAGTTTTTTCATATATGTGAAAGAGAGGGCCATAGCATTGCTCATTGCTCGTATAACCCTAACATAGAGGTAGACCAACTCCCAATGTAGGTAGGGGAAGATCTCATGGGGAATTCAATCAAGTGGCTCCATTCAAAGGGAGGTCACCATTCCAAAGACCACCCATACCTACAAGAAGACCTTAGAGGAATCATGACAATAACCAAAGAAGACCACTAGGAGTGATGCCATGTATGTATTGTGGTGCACAAGATCATTGGGTCAGTCTGAATTGTGTATTCTATGTCAAACATCAAAAGAAAAGGGGAATGTCAGTGGTACCCTACAATAGCAAAAAAAAAACTAATCATAAAATCAAGAAAATGTGATAATAATTGACACGACTCAACAAAAAGAACCGATAAAGGTGAATGAACCAAATCAGGAGAAACTTATCAAGGAACATTCAGATGAGTGGGCATGTAATTGCAACCATGTTATGAAAATTAGGATGTTGATGTGATGGTTGTTGCCGGATCTACAGATAAAGGAGCAATTTATTGGAAAGAGCTAAAAGAAACTCGGGATTGGGTAAAAAAATAGGTCAAACATGAACATAGAAATCAAATTTTGGATTAGATAAATGTATGCATTTAGATGGGTAAGCAGAAGGAGCATGTGGAAGTCAAGCCTCAAGTGAAAGGAGATCAAAAGGATTGGTTTGAGGTATTGATTAACTCTCCGTTGCAGTTGTCCTTAGATCAAATTCTATATATTGTACCAGCATTCAAGGAGAGGTTTTTGAATAGGGTGCTAGGTAAGGAATACAAAGTTCAGACGAACAAAACATATGAGGCATCAGTGCATAGGATTGATCCAACAGATGTTTGATTTTGTAGTCCTTGTCATAAAGATAAATTTTTAGAGAAGTTTATTTGAAGAAGTGTTGCTTGATGGTGGATCTAGAGTTAATATATTTGATGAGTTAATCTATCAAAAAATGAAGTTGGGAAAGATGGTAGAAAAGAGAAGGGTTCAACCTTTAGGGATTCTGAGGCAGCAACCCATGTATATTGCAGGTATGAACTTTCTAGTGCGCTTTGTTGTTTTGAAAATGGAGTAGGGAGATTCTTATGAGATGTTATTAGGAAGACTTTTGTTCATACTGGCTAAAGCTAACCACGATTCGGGTGAGAATAAGGTTATTTTGAGAGAAGGTAAACAAGTGGTAACTATACCTATGTTGTGGGGAGTCTTTCAAAAGGAGATCATTGCATGCTCAAACCATTAATTTGGTAGAGGAAGTTGAAGATGATGATGAGGAAGCATTTTTTAAGGACAACCCATCAATTGTACATGTATTTGATGTTGACATGGAAGGGATTTTTCATAAAGAAGATGTATCAATAGAAACAAACCCTAATCTAGCTCTTGGACGAAAAACACAAGGATCTAAATTGATACAGATAGTAAATCAGAATGAAGCTTCTACTTCAAAAGAGTTACTAGCACAAGAAGAGAAGGAAGCAAGGGATATGGCAGAAAAGATCTACAACAAAAGGTTTGGAGGCTTCATTAGAATTAAGCAAGATGAGTTAAAGGAGCTCAATCTGGGAACTGTAGAGGATCCAAAGATGGTCAAGGTAAGTATTTATGTGGAAGGAAACATTTTGCATGATATGTTGTAGTTACTAATGGAGAGCAAGGATGTTTTTACATGGCACTATTCTGAGGTAAAAGGACTTGATCCTCATCTGCATCAGCATCATATCAACCTCAAAGAGGATGCAGTTTCGATTGTGCAACAAAGATATAGAGGAATATGAGGAAGGTGATGAACATGGAGAAGAGGGTGACCTCTTTCTCTCCTTTTCCTTCTTTTGGTACCTCTCTTCCTTTTTGTGATAATGAGGAGGAGGACTTTCCGGCAATCTTTCTCTCTTGGGGGGAGTTGGAGATCGTTGAGGCTGCCGTCTTCTTGGAGCCACATCTTCAGAAGTATTGGAATACTCACTTCTTTCTCCTTCTCTTGGGGAAGGCTCTATAGTAGAGACTTCACCTTTCTTCTTGGATGGAGGTAAGCCCGCTAGTAATCGTTTAAGCGCTTCATATGGGTACTCCTCTTCTCTCACCGTAGAGAGCCCTCTCTTGGAAATCTCTTGAAGAGACTTCTCAGGTGCTCTCTCTTTTGGGGGAGTTTGGAGAATCCCATAACTATGAAGTTGCTAGAAAACTTTACCTTGTAGGGTTGGGTTTCCCATAGCTTGTTGCAGCTTAGAGACAAGACACTTGATAAACATGGGAGCATCATCATTAGCACCTTCATGTGCAAAATCAAAGTTATCAATACTCGTTCTACTCTCTTGATTATTGTCAACCATGTTAACAAAATTTATGTATGTACTTAGTGTATGATTTGGCAATTCAAAACCTTAGTTGCCACTCCTCTTAGCCTTTGAAAATCGGCTCTTAAGTATCTACACCCATGGCTCAAAGTGGTTAATTATAGAGAGTAGAGGAGTAGGTCTAACATAGCAGAGTTGCTGAGGGTTAGCTCCTTTCAAACTTCTTATGGCTCAATAATGGTAAAGCCGTAGGCAAGTCTAAAAAGACTCCATTATTAAGTCCAAAGCTCCCGAGATGTGCACCATATCCCACATAGTAGGCTCAACAAAACCGATAATAGATCCCAGTTCCACTTACCCTAATATAATTAACAACATCAACCATTTATAGGCTACTTAAGGACCTCTCTTCTTAAGCAAGAAAAGAGAAACCAAATGCTCTGATACCAATGTAATGGAAATGGCCTATGAGCTTAGAGAATAGCGGAATTAAGAGAATTAGAGTGATCAACTTTGAGAGCATAGATGGTGAACTTAATTGGTAGTAGAAACTTAATTATAGCACTTAATTAACTAGGCATGAGCAATACCTTTACCATTGGCCCTGTGTTGAGATAGATCTATAAGCACATGTCTATATCTTAACCCTTGTTTTCGTTTATTCTCCCACATTAAGTGATCAATTTAATATGAGAAAATCATTTGGGTTGGTTAGATATTAGTTTTTATGACATTACCTCTCTCTTGAAATCATAGTCGTCCTCGACTATGAGGTAGAGATGGTAAAGTCTCACCTGTTAGTCCATTGGTCTTAGCGGGTAGAGGATCCATTTTTACCCTACGACATCATTCTAGAGTGGATGACTAATCCACTTGGTGCTTGAGAGACATTGTCTGCCGCAAGCATGTCTGCTCTTTTTAGTCCATATCATACTTCCAAAGTAGAGTGACAAGTTCTACTTGGTGTTTGGGAGACGTAGTCACCACAAACATGATCCTAAGTATGCATGGTTCTTAAAATTTGTGCATGAAACATAAAAAGAAAGTCTTGTAAGACAAAAACATGGATCATTGAAAATGCATTTCTTTTACATTTGCTTACTCTTTTGTGTCATTGTAAGAATCATTAACAAGGTTCATATTATCCTTAAGCTATGTTCTTTTCATGCATTTAGCATCTTTGAAAGGATAATTCTTAACTTAAATAAGATACTGTCAGTAATCTTACCATTTCTTAATACCTTGTGTTCCTGTCGAAGGATGAATTTGGGTTGGAGCTCATTTGCTTTATCTTCGATCTCTAATGGGTCTACATTTATAGCCTCTATTGGTGGCTCTCCTTAATAAGGCTTGAATAGGCTCTCATGAAAAATGATATATATGAGCCAATAGTTGGGCAACTTTAATTGTTTAGTAAGACCCAAAGAAAGATTTCTTTTTCTTGAAAGGATAAGGCTCTTTTATGCCTAATGGCAGGAGCCTCTTTTGCCTAGCTTAAAAGATGGATATAACGTGTTTAATCTTCTAAAAAGATTCGTTTTGATCTCGGCTATACTCCTTTTCAATGAAGATCTTCCCAGGTACCTTAAGCTACAAGGGATGTTTGGATCTTCCGTCTTTAGCCTCAAAAGGTACTTTCCCCTTTAGAAGTATGTTCATGTTATTAGAGACATACTGTTGTTAGGGTAAGTACTTCTCCCATTTTGAGCATTGATCTACCTCGAATCACAAGCTTTTAGTAGATCAAGGATCATTAGTTTTCTAATTTTCCTTTTGGCCATCCGTTGGAATAGTAGGCCAACATAAAAGGGTTACTCTAGTTTTGATAGAGACTCTATCAAAAATTAGTGGTCATGGTAGGATTTCTATCCGACACAATTAGATGTTGGCATGCCATGGTCCTTCTATCATACTTCATCTTTTGGCAAACCATACATTTTGAAACAAACTCTTGTATGTTCTCGTTTCTTGGTAAGCCAATACAAGTATGCTTTTACTCCTAGCATAGTAAATTCGAATTCCTCTTTGCCCCGCATGTGGGAGGAGCATGGGAAGTGAGGAAGATATAGCCTATTGAGGTATGGAAGATAACCATCCTCTATCGTGAGTGGTTCTTTTTCTTCCATTTGTAAAGGATATTATCATATCGCTAAAGCCTGGGTTAGAAGTATTTTTAACTATCATAAAACATAGTTCATTGTAAGTTGCTATTGATACCCTATCTACCCTTAGCCATCGGAAAAGTGCATCGGCTACATGTTGTGCTTGCCAGCAATGTGAGCAATGTAAAATTTAAATTGCAAAAATAAATTTGCCCACCTCATTTGATTGTCGAAGAGCTTGGTTCATATCATGGATGGAGTCCGCAAGAAGTACTTCCATGTGTCAACGGCATGTAAAATAGCTCGTAGTTCCTTTTGTATATGTCCAGCATTCGCTCATTGGATTTGAGTCTTTGAATCTTGTATTCTATGGTATTCCCTTCTTGAAGCAAATTTTTGCTTGAAGGCATGCATCCAGGCATTACATTGGACCTCAAATAGCTTTGAGAGATCCCGTAGTATAAGCATAAGTTGAGAGATAAGTTTCTCTTTGAACTTTTCAAAAATATTTTTCATGTGTCAAGAAGTACTTCCATGTGTCAACGGCATGTGTCAAGAAGTACTTCCATGTGTCAACGGCATGTAAAATAGCTCGTAGTTCCTTTTGTATATGTCCAGCATTCGCTCATTGGATTTGAGTCTTTGAATCTTGTATTCTATGGTATTACCTTCTTGAAGCAAATTTTTGCTTGAAGGCATGCATCCAGGCATTACATTGGACCTCAAATAGCTTTGAGAGATCCCGTAGTGTAAGCATAAGTTGAGAGATAAGTTTCTCTTTGAACTTTTCAAAAATATTTTTCTCTCTTTGTAGTCCATGTACACTTAATGTTGTTTTTTGTTAAGTCATCTATTGGACCTGCTATAAGCATGAATTTTTCCTATGAAGCATCTCTAGTATGCACTCATACCTTTAGAGTTTTGCAACTCATGTAGACTCCTTGGATTAGGCCATCTTTTTATTACCTCTACCTTTCGTGGATCCATACAAATACCACCTTTAGAGATAATGTGACCTAATTATTGAATCTCAAAAGAATCCACTTTTCTTTTGGTTAGAGGAAAGCCTAACCTCTCTCAAAACTTACCAGTTCATGCTATTGCCTTTTGAACTCCTCTTGTGGAGCTTATAAAGCTCAATAAGGAGGCTTATTAGGCAGTGAGCTTCATGGTAAAAGCTCCATTGCATGGTCATTGTCCCCTCATTGTGGAGATAGCTCACGGGGGTATCATCAATAAAAACATTTTGGAATCCATTTAGGAATGTAGAAAATTCTAATTCGTCTTTATTCCTGTCTTTTTTTATTATTGTTATTGGTTGAAACATTGAATTCATTTACAGACTTTTCAACAAAAATCATGTATATGAATATATAGATTTTCATTAACTTACGAAAAGCATGCATATTTACATGGTATAGGATGCTACCCGACTCATAAACATGTATGTACATATCTCCTAGCTTAGGAAAAACAAAAGCCTTTTGCTATGAGCATCCTCTTTTGGAGTTTCCAGCATAGAAACTCAAGGTGGCTTGTTGCATGCATTTCTTTGGGGACAAGCACGATAGACATGCCCTTTTTGTCCACACTTGTAGCATTTTTTATCCTTACGATAACACTCTAGCTCTGTTGGAGAGAGTCTATTCTTACCTTTGTAGACTCCTTTCTCCTTAGCTTTGTTATCGGTGTTGCTAGAGTTGCCTTTCGAGGAAGTTTGAGCATTATTCCTTCCTCTAGGCTCATTTTGATCCTTCACTTCCATGGGCTTAGAGTTTCTCTTAACCCCTTGTTGGAAATTGATTTAAGAGGCGACCATAGTATGGTGTATGACCGCCGATATGGCATTAGGCCTTTGTGAGTTGATATACTCGGCCATCTCGTCAAAAAGACCCGCACAAAATTGTTGCTTTTGCTCCTCAAAGCCTATCTTTTTGTAGACACTGGCCTTGAGAAGTAAATCCCAAAACTTATCTACATACTTCTGAATAGACTCGTAGGGAGAGAGTTTCAAGATTTGCCATTCTGTGAGGACATTGTCTTTAGTGTTGCTTGCCAGAAATTGTTTCATGATGGAGGCTCTTAAATCCTTCCATGTCCTTGGAGCTTTTCTTTGGGCTCGTAGGCTAGCCCACTATTCATGAGCGGAGCTCTAAAAATGCATAGATACCTGACGCAGTTTAGAGGACTCCATAAAGTCCTCATCACCAAAAGCCACATCAAACTGTTGGATGAAGGCCAAGATCTTGTCCGTAGCACCAAAGGTGCCATCATAGGTAAGAAAAGTGGTGTCCTTTCCTCCCTCCTTGAACTTCTTCAGCTTCTTGGACCTTCTCCATACCGGATAGGACTTGCGATGTCCTTTCCTTTTGGGATCTTTGAGAGAAGAGGCGCTACCTTCATTGGAATATGAGTAAGGTGATGAAGATGGAGAAGAGGGTGACCTCTTTCTCTCCTTTTCCTTCTTTCGGTACCTCTCTTCCTTTTTGTGATAACGAGGAGGAGGACTTTCCGGCAATCTTTCTCTCTTGGGGGGAGTTGGAGATCGTTGAGGCTGCCGTCTTCTTGGAGCCACATCTTCAGAAGTATTGGGAGACTCACTTCTTTCTCCTTCTCTTGGGGAAGACTCTATAGTAGAGACTTCACCTTTCTTCTTGGATGGAGGTAAGCCCGCTAGTAATCGTTTAAGCGCTTCATATGGGTACTCCTCTTCTCTCACCGTAGAGAGCCCTCTCTTGGAAATCTCTTGAAGAGACTTCTCAGGTGCTCTCTCTTTTGGGGGAGTTTGGAGAATCCCATAACTATGAAGTTGCTGGAAAACTTCACCTTGTAGGGCTGGGTTTCCCATAGCTTGTTGCAGCTTAGAGACAAGAAACTTGATAAACATGGGAGCATCATCATTAGCACCTTCATGTGCAAAATCAAAGTTATCAATACTCGTTCTACTCTCTTGATTATTGTCAACCATGTTAACAAAATTTATGTATGTACTTAGTGTATGATTTGGCAATTCAAAACCTTAGTTGCCACTCCTCTTAGCCTTTGAAAATTGGCTCTTAAGTATCTACACCCATGGCTCAAAGTGGTTAATTATAGAGAGTAGAGGAGTAGGTCTAACATAGCAGAGTTGCCGAGGGTTAGCTCCTTTCGGACTTCTTATGGCTCAATAATGGTAAAGCCGTAGGCAAGTCTAAAAAGACTCCATTATTAAGTCCAAAGCTCCCGAGGTGTGCACCATATCCCACATAGTAGGCTCAACAAAACTGATAATAGATCCCAGTTCCACTTACCCTAATATAATTAACAACATCAACCATTTATAGGCTACTTAAGGACCTCTCTTCTTAGGCAAGAAAAGAGAAACCAAATGCTCTGATACCAATGTAATGGAAATGGCCTATGAACTTAGAGAATAGCGGAATTAAGAGAATTAGAGTGAGCAACTTTGAGAGCATAGATGGTGAACTTAATTGGTGGTAGCAACTTAATCATAACACTTAATTAACTAGGCATGAGCAATACCTTTGCAAGAGAGAGAGAGAGAGAGAGAGAGAGAGAGAGAGAGAGAGATTTTAGAGAATATGACAACAGTTGAGGACCGGATTACGGTCCCCCCTCCAAAAGGCATTTGTATTATAGATTCTCTCATTAAGAGAGACTTGGTACAATACAATCTTTGTGTTCCTTGAGACCTCTTTGGCAGTATGGAGATGGAAGCTTCATACACCAAGATTTTGCATAATATCAACAATCAATCTTAGCTTGAAAACAATCAAGAACTCGTGAACATCATTAGTCTTTGTGTTCCTTGAATCATTTGAGTGCATGAGGATGTATACTTTTATGCATCAACTTGTGCCTAAAGCAACAATTAATCTTCCTTGCAATACAATTAATCTACTTGCATTAAGTAGCTAATCTACTTGCAATAAACCATTAGCCTTCTTGCAATAAGCATAACATGCACTTTGTGGAAAGCATTAACTATCCCAAGCCTCAGTCCCAAGACCTCAAACACCTTCGAAGGTGGAGAGAGCTAGCAGGGAATGAGGGTAGGGAAGAGGAAGAAGAAGTATTCCATAGGAGAAAGAAATAATTCCTCACTTATCATCACTCTTCTTGCTTAGCATACATAATATCATAGTAATGAAGATGGAGAAGATGGAAAGCTTAAGCATTGAATCATAGCTCTTGGTTGGATTTGCATTCCATAGCCAAGAGTGTTGGTGTAGGCTCTCAACTTCTCAAGGATCTTGGAGAAGGAGATGGAGCTCTTGCACCTTGCCTAGCACACCATGAGAGTGTTTGTGAGTGTGTGTGGGTGAGTATACTGTTAGGAAATAAGACGTAGCTAAATAGATAATTGAGTAGATTACTTAATGGAGAGAGACAGATTTATATACACGAGATTATAGAGTAGAGAGAGAGAGAGAGAGTACACACGATATACGTGGTTCACCCAATGTGGGCTACGTCCACGAGAAAGCAGCCACTCAATGGCTTTAGTACTTCAAAACAAGAATTAGTTTACAAAGGGATTATACCCTTAATGGAGCTCCCGCCTTGCTTCACTCTCACCACCTCACACTCACCTTGTTGCATCAACTTCACACTATGAAATGTGTGTAGGAATGGCCTCCTTTTATAGGCCAAAAGGGCTGCCCTCTCTTATGAGAGACAGCCATGTGTAGCCGCCCTTGTGCAAATAAGTCCAAATCGGACCCTCCAATCCGCCCATGTGTGGCCACCCTTGAGAAGACAAGTCCGCTTTTGAATTCGGCCACCGGCCACCGGCCATTGACTTCCGACCACCGGCCATCGGCCATTGACTACCGGCCACCGACCAACCCACCGGTTGTTTTCAAACCACTTTCCGGCCGCCGTCCGGCCATAATATTCCGGCGAAAAAGAATATTTCGGCGAAAAAAAGTCTCGGGCGCCTCCGCCCCCGAGGCCTTTAAAGTTGCCCCTGATTCTTGTCCGTGAAAATTTTGGTTTCCGGTGAGTGATTTTCCTTCACGCACGATGGCTTCTCCTCATAATGAGGGCCTTACAAATGTGCGCTTTTACCACAGAAAATTACAAGGGTAAATCAGGCTCCATACTTAACAATCTCCCACTTGGAGACTGATCTCCAAACCAAACCTGTGACTGCTTTCCATTCTAGCTTCTTATCCTTGAATGCCGATTGAAGATGAGCAAAAGCTCAACTTCTCCTTGTTGACCACCTTTGTAAACATGTCTGCAGGATTTTCACTTGTATGCACCTTTCCTAGCTTTAGTTGTCCCTCTTCCAAAAGAGTGCGTATGAAGTGATATCTCACCTCAATGTGCTTTGTCCTTGAATGAAAGGCTGAGTTCTTCGCAAGACTGTACAAGACACAATTGTCTTGTTTGAATCCAAGCTCTTCCAAGAATTTGTGAAGCCACAGAATTTCTTTGCTTGCCTCCGTCATTGCTACATACTTTGCTTCCGTGGTAGAAAGTGAAACCACTTTCTGCAGCTTTGAAGCCCAGCTTACTGTTGTGCCTCCAACCGTGAACACATAGCCAATAGTGCTCCTTCGAGTATCTTTGTCACCTGCCATATCTGCATCAGCATACCCTTCTAGAAAAATATCAGTTCCTCCAAAATACAAAGCATTTGTTGTTGTCCCTTTTAGATACCTAAGTATCCACTTCACAGCTTGCCAATGCTCTTTACCTGGGTTGTCCATGAACCTACTCACAACTCCCACTGCATGTGCAATGTCTGGCCTTGTCCAGACCATAGCATACATTAGAGAACCTACCGCTGCAGCATATGGAACTTTAGACATATAGGCTATCTCCTCTTGTGTCTTTGGACACATATCCTTCGTTAGTTTAAAATGACCAGCCAAAGGTGTAGAAACTGGTTTTGCATTTTGCATTGCAAACCTTTCTAGTACCTTCTTGATGTAATCTTCTTGAGATAGCTTTATTGTCTTCTTCATCTTGTCCCTTGATATTTTCATACCAAGTATCCTCTTTGCAGCACCTAAATCTTTCATTGAAAAAGATTTGGACGGCTCCTCTTTTAGGTCTTTGATGTCCTGTATGTTAGCACTTGCAATAAACATGTCATCAACATACAACATTAGGATGATGAATTTCCCATCTCCCAAATTCTCCATGTAGACGCAGTGATCCGAGTTGCATCTTGTGAATCCATGATCCAACATCCATCGATCAAACTTCAAGTACCATTGTCTTGATGCTTGCTTTAAACCATACAAGCTCTTCTTTAATCTGCAAACCATTTTCTCCTTACCTTTTACTTCATACCCCTTTGGTTCAAGCATGTAGATTTCCTCCTCTAAGTCACCGTGAGGGAATGCCGTATTTACATCCATTTGCTCGAGATTTAGATCATGAGCAGCCACAAGGCTTAAGACAAGCCTAATTGAGTTCATTTTTACAACAGGAGAAAATATTTCATTGAATTCAGTACCTTTCTTTTGAGAAAAACCTTTTACCACAAGCCTAGACTTGTACCTTTTCTTCCCACCTTCTTCTTCCTTTAGCTTGTACACCCATTTGTTTTGAAGTGCCCGCTTACCTTTAGGAAACTCAACCAACTCCCATGTTTGGTTGCGATGTAGTGAGTCCATCTCCACTTGCATGCTCTTCGTCCATTCTTCTTTGGATTCATGTTTCATAGCTTCTTCATATGATTCCGGCTCTCCAGAATTTGAGATCAAGAGATGGTTGAAGGAAGGAACAAACCTTTTTGGAGGTCTACTTGCTCTTGTAGATCTTCGGGGAATAGGTTGAGGCTCCTCATTTGGTTGACGTTGTTGCACATTGTCACCGTTTGCGGTCCTTGAGTTTTCACCGTCCTCAAGCTCCATGTACTCATCACCTGTTTCTTTTGTTTGTTTTCTTTCCAAGTAATCTTTGTACATATTTTGTTCATTAAAAATTACATCCCTACTCCTTAAGATTTCACCATCTTCAAGGATTCCATAGGCGATACCCAAAGTCTCCTTCTCCATAGCCAATGAATAAACACTTTTTGGACTTTGCATCTAACTTTGATCTTAGGCTTCTATCTATGTGCATGAAAGCCTCACACCCAAACACTTTGAGAAATGCATAATTCACCGGTTTACCTGTCCATGACTCTTCTGGAACTCCCCCATCCAATGCCGTTGAGGGTGACCGATTGATTAAGTACACAGACGTACTTACGGCTTCCGCCCAAAGCTCAGGCGATAGACCTGCATGTAGCCGCATGCTTCGTGCTCGTTCCATGATTGTCCTGTTCATCCTTTCCGAAATCCCATTTTGTTGAGGTGTCCTTGGGGTTGTCCTTTGCCTCTGAATGCCATTGCTAGCACAAAAGCTTTCAAAAGCTTGGCTGCAATATTCGCCTCCATTGTCGGATCTGAGGCATTTAACCTTGGTACCTGTTTCATTCTCCACAAAGGCTTTCCACCTTTGAAATATGGAAAATACATCGGATTTATTCTTCATGACATAAACCCATGTTTTTCTAGTCGCATCGTCTATGAATGTTACATAGTACAATGAGCCACCAAGTGATGGTGTACTTGCAGGACCCCAAACATCAAAATGAACCAACTCAAGTTTTTTATTTTTTCTTTCATTTCCTGATTTTTGAAATTTTACCCTCTTTTGTTTACCATAAACACAATCTTCATAGAACTCTAAGTCCACTTCTTTCAAACCTGGTAGAAGCTTCTTTGTTTGAAGGATTTGCATTCCTTTGGCACTCATATGCCCAAGTCGGTAGTTCCACACCGCACTGTCAACTTCTGTAGTTGCTGCACAAGCTGAAGGTTGCGTGCTAACATTACACAAGTAAAGTGTACCGACTTTTTCACCCTTGGCAACCACCAAAGATCCCTTTGAGATCTTCCACCGTTTGTTTCCGAATGCAATGTTTTGACCTTCATCGTCCAATTGTCCTGTAGAGATCAATTTTTTGCGAAGAGAAGGAACATGCCTAACATCTTTAAGCTTCCATTCATTTTCGTTAGCAGTTTTGACAGAAATTGTACCTTTGCCGACAATCTCATAAGCTTCATCATCTCCCAAGTATACATACCCAAAATTACCTTTGGTGTAGTCTTGGAAATGTTGCTTGTGTGGTGTCGCATGGAATGAAGCCCCGGAATCTACTATCTAGGAATTAGATACATTGTCTAATGAGAGAATTAGAGCATCTTGCTCTATTTTACCTGTCACATTGGCCTCCGATGTTGGCTTGTTGTCTTGAGACTCTGTCTCCTTCTTCTTCTTGGACCAGCAATCCTTCTTGACGTGGCCCTTCTTGCCGCAGTTCCAACATTCAAGAACTGACTTTGTGTGTGACTTGCTCCGCCTTGAGCGATCACGACCCTTTTGGTTTTTGAACCTCTCCTTAATCCTTCCTCTTGTTTCCATTGATAGTGCAGCACTTGATGATTCTCCTGTGCTTCTCCTTCGCATTTCCTCGCTTAGGAGAACACCCACAACATCATCAAACTTAAGAGTATTTGTGTCAGAGATAGAATTACTTACAGCCATCACAAGGCTGTCCCAACTATCCGGTAGAGATGATAGTATAAGGAGAGCTCGCACTTCGTCATCGAAATTGATTTTCACTGATCGAAGTTGACTTATGTTTGTGTTAAAGTCATTTAGGTGTTCTGCAACTGAACCATTCTCTGCCATCTTTAGATTGAACAAGCGCTTCATAAGAAATACCTTATTGGATGCCGATGGTTTCTCGTAGAAGTCGTCAAGTGACTTCATCAAGTCCTCCGTGGTCTTCATCTTCGAAACATTGAAGGCCACCGTTGACGCCAAGCTTAACCGGATTGTTCCCAGTGCCTTTCGATCAAGGACAATCCATGCTTCATCTACCATTGTTGCGGGCTTCTTCCCAAGACCGCCTAGTGGCAAATAGAGGTCCTTTTGGTAGAGATAGTCTTCAATCTGCATCTTCCAATGTTGGTAGTTTTTGCCGTTGAACTTCTCAATCTTGAGCTTCCCTTCCTCGGCCATAACTCCCACTCAATTCAAGGAATCCTTTCCTTGAGATAATTTAGCTACGAGCAAACCTTGCTCTGATACCAGTTGTTAGGAAATAAGACGTAGCTAAATAGATAATTGAGTAGATTACTTAATGGAGAGAGACAGATTTATATACACGAGATTATAGAGTAGAGAGAGAGAGAGAGAGAGAGTACACACGATATACGTGGTTCACCCAATGTGGGCTACGTCCACGGGAAAGCAGCCACTCAATGGCTTTAGTACTTCAAAACAAGAAGTAGTTTACAAAGGGATTATACCCTTAATGGAGCTCCCGCCTTGCTTCACTCTCACCACCTCACACTCACCTTGTTGCATCAACTTCACACTATGAAATGTGTGTAGAAATGGCCTCCTTTTATAGGCCAAAAGGGTTGCCCTCTCTTATGAGAGACAGCCATGTGTAGCCGCCCTTGTGCGAATAAGTCCAAATCGGACCCTCCAATCCGCCCATGTGTGGCCGCCCTTGAGAAGACAAGTCCACTTTTGAATTCGGCCATCGGCCATTGAATTCGGCCACCGGCCACCGGCCATTGACTTCCGACCACCGGCCACCGGCATTGACTTCTGACCACCGGCCATCGGCCATTGACTACCGGCCACCAGCCAACCGACCAGTTGTTTTCCGACCACTTTCCAGCCGCCGTCCGGCCATAATATTCCGGCAAAAAAGAATATTCCGACGAAAAAAAGTCTCGGGTGCCTCCATCCCCGAGGCCTTTAAAGTTGCCCCTGATTCTTGTCCGTGAAAATTTTGGTTTCCGATGAGTGATTTTCCTTCACGCACGATGGCTTCTCCTCATAATGGGGGCCTTACAAATGTGCGCTTTTACCACAGAAAATGACAAGGGTAAATCAAGATCCATACTTAACATATACCCCCTAAGCAACCCCCTAGCTTGCTTGGGTCGACCCCCCCTTGTAGCTCATTCTTGAAGCTCATTGGACCCCTCCAGGCCTAGCCAATCATAAGCAGGAGGCATTACAAGCAGCAAGGGTAGCCTTGGGACAAGTGTCCCCCTTTCCCCTTTGAGAGAGAGGACTTGATAAATGCAAAATCAATTAATTAAATCCCCTAAATTATCATTGGATCCCTTGGGTGGCCAACCAATAGGCTTTAGGCACACCATGAGGGCAACATGAGGAGGAACTTGACAAGTGTCCCTTTTGGTTTCGTTGTACCATGCATGCCTTGTGTGACTATGTGGGTGTTCTCTCTCATCCCCCCTCATGTAGGGATCACCCCCTCCTTGTAGGGATTGAATCTTTGACTTTTTGACACCTCAACCCCTCATGAATAGGCCCAGTTCCCACCACAAGTTTGGCCCTTAAGCACTTTAAGCTTGGGCTGGGTTCTCGCCTCAAGTGTAACCCTAACATCTCAAGCATGTCAGGCACCTCAAGCATCTCAATCATTAAGCACCTCAAGCATCTCAAGCACCTCAATCATCAAGCACCTCAAGAACCTTAGTCATCAAGCAGGACAAGCACCTTGAGCTGGGTCGGGTTCCCGCGCCTCAAGCTCAGCCCTAGCTTACCTAAGGTCAAAGGACTTTTACACACATTATTGGAGGTCTTCAATGAAGCTAACCCTAAGGTCTTATTCTCCATTGGTTAGCCTTGCTCTTTGATAGACCATCTCTCATTTGGGCTCCTTTACCATTGGCCCCGTGTTGAGATAGATCTATAAGCACATGTCTATATCTTAACCCTTGTTTCCATTTATTCTCCCACATTAAGTGATCAATTTAATATGAGAAAATCATTTGGTTAGATATTAGTTTTTATGACACTTGAGGTGAGAACCTTAGGCAAGCTAGGGTTGTGCTTGAGGTGGGAACCTGATCTAAACTTAGGCAAGCTAGGGCTATGCTTGAGGTGGGAACCCGATCTAAACTTAGGCAAGCTAGGGTTGTGCTTGAGGTGGGAACCCGACCTAAACTTAGGCAAGCTAGGGCTATGCTTGAGGTGGGAACTCCACCTAAGGTGCTTGTCGTGCTTGATGATTAAGGTACTTGAGGTACTTGTCACATTTAATGAGGAAGTTGCTTGAGAAGCTTCCTATGCATGGGAGGTAAGATGCTTGAGTCAAAAAGAGAACCTACTCACTTAATGAGGAAGTTGCTTGAGAAACTTCCTATGCATAAAAATCTCAAAGTTAGGGGAATTCTAAAAGAGCACATGGGACACATGTCAGACTCTCACTAAGCTTAGCCACATGGGTGCTTGAATGCTATTGGTTGGGCTAAAGAGGGGTCCAATGAGCTTTTACTTCCACCTAACAAATATCTAGATATTTTCAAGCTCTCTCTCTCTAAGGGGTAAGGAGGACACTTGTCAAAAGACTACCCATATGCTTGACTACATGCTAGATGTGATTGGCTAAGGGGAGAGGGGTCCAATGAGCTTGTAGCAAGTAGAATTTTCGCCCAAAGCAAGAAAGGGGGTTCTAGGGGGATATACACCATCACACACACTCATTAGAGACACCATTCTCACTTGGTGAAAGTTGAGAAACACCACCTCCTTCTCCAAGCTTGTGAGAGTGAAAGCCTACGCCAATACTCTTGGCTATGGAATGCAATTCCAACCAAGATTCATGCTTCAATGCTTAAGCTTTCCATCTTCTCCATCCCCATTACTATGCTATTATGTATGCTAGCAAGAAGAGTAATGATAAGTGAGGAACTACTTCTTTCTCCTATGGAATGTTTCTTCTTCCTCTTCCCTATCCTCATTCCCCGCTAGCTCTCTCCACCTTCGAAGGTGTTTGAGGCCTTGGGACTGAGGCTTGGGATAGTTAATGCTTTCTTCAAGTTTATGTTATGTTATGTTTGTGATGCATGAAGGTTTCCATCTTCATTGCATCACCAAGGTCACAAGGAACACAAAGACTCTGTATTGTAGCAAGTTTGGGAGAAACTATAATACAAATGCCTATTGGAGGGGGGACCGGCTCCATATGAATCCGGTCCTCAACTATTGTCATGTTCTCTAAACTCTCTCTCTTGCAAAAGTATTGTTCATGGGGCAAGTTAACTAAGTACCATGTTTATGTTGCTACCATCAATTAAGTTCACCCGCTATGCTCACAAAGTAATCTCTTAAAAGTGCTTCACCTACTTTCCTAATTCTGCTACTGTTAAAGTTCATAGGCCATTTCCATTGCATTGGTATCAGAGCATTTGGTTTCTCTTTTCTTGCTTAAGAAGAGAGGTCCTTAAGTAGCCTATTAATGGTTGATTTTGTTAATTATATTAGGGTAAGTGGGACTGGGATCTATTTTTATCGGTTTTGTTGAGCCCACTATGTGGGATGGTGCACACCTCGGGAGCTTTGGACTTAATAATGGAGTCTATTTAGACTTGCCTATGGCTTTACCATTAGTGAGCCATAAGAAGTTCAAAAGGAGCTATCCCTCGACAACTTCGCTATGTTAGACTCACTCCACTACTCTCTATAATTAACCAATTCGAGTTGTGGGTGTAGATACTTAAGTGCCTATTTTCAAAGGCTAAGAGGAGTAGCAACTAAGGTTTTGAATTGCCAAAGCATACACTAAGTAAACATGTAAGTTTAATTAGTATGGATGACAATAATCAAGAGAGGAGAATGAACATTGATAACTTTGATTTTGCACATGAAGGTGCCAATGATGATGCTCCCATGTTTGTTAATTATCTTGTCACTAGGTTGCAACAAGCTATGGGAAACCCCACTTTGCAAGCCGAAGTTACTCAACAACTTCGTGCTTATGGGATTTCCTTTCCTCTCCAAGAGGAGAGAGAGCTTACGAGGCCTCTTGAAGAGACCCCCAAAAGAAGACTCTCTCCCATACTAGAGGAGGAATCCAAAGATCAAGAAAGCAATGAATCCCTAAATTCCTCCGAAGATGTGGCTCCACAAAGAAGGAGGACTAAACGATCACCAACTCCTCCCAAGAGGAAACGGTTAACCCATAGTCCTCCTCGTCACTCCAAAAGGGAAGAGAGGAAACCAAGGAAGAAAAGGGCAAGAAAGAGGTCACCCTCTTCTCCTTCTTCTTCATCTTCCTCCTCTACCGATGAGCGCTATGGCTATTCTCCTAGAGAATATAAGAGGGGAGGACATCGCAAATCTTACCCTGCATGGCAAAAGTCACAAAAGCTCAAGAAGTTCAAAGAGGGAGGAAAGAGTATCTCTTTTCTCACCTATGATGGAACCTTTGGTGCTACCGACAAAGTATTGGCCTTCATCCAACAATTTGATACGGCCTTTGGAGACGAGGGCTTCACGGAGTCCTCCAAGCTATGCCATGTAGCTATGCACTTCCAAAAATCGGCTCGTCAATGGTGGGATAGTCTTCGAGGCAATGGCAAAGCACCAAAGACATGGAAAACTCTACGAATTTCCATCATGAAGCAATTCCTTGCAAGTTATGCAAATGACAAAGTGCTCACCGAATGGCGGACTTTAAGGCTTCTCTCTCATGAGTCTATCCACAAATAAGTGGACAAGTTTTGGAATTTACATCTCAAGGCTACTGTCTTTCAAAAGATAGACTTTGTTGAGCGAAAACAACAATTCTGTGTAGGATTACCTGAGGAGATGGCCGAGTATGTCAACTCTCAATGGCCTGACTCTATCAGCGAAGTAATCCATCATACCATGGTTGCTTCACGCATCAATTTCCAACAAGGGGCTAGACGGAATGTCAGACCCATGGAAAATAAAGACAAAAGTGATGCAAAGGGAAAAATTAATGCCCAAAATTTTTCCCATGGCCATTCCAACAACAACAACAACAATCGGTCCAAGGAGAAAGGAGTTTACAAAGGTAAAAAATTACTCTCTCCTGAAGAGCTTGAAACTTTTCGCAAGGATCACAAATGTTTTAAGTGTGGGGAGCAAGGACATGGCTATCGTTCTTGCCCCAAAAGAAATGCTCGCAATGAGACTCCTAGAGCTTCCACAATCGAAGCTTCAAAAGAGAATACTCATTGCAAAGGATCACCTCTCTCCTATGCTTGGGGAAAGGTAAGGGAGCATGATGCTTTCATCCTGTTTGACCCTGGTTCTGGTCTCAACTTCATATCAATGGAGTTGGCCACCAAGTTGGGCATTCAAGCTTTTGAGATGGGGGATGCTGTAACGGCCGATGCCGCTTTCAAGGGACAACAAGCCTCCATTACTCCCTTGATTGGGAAGTTGAGGCTTCATGTCCAAAGCTATGTCGACAAAAAAGACTTCTTCATCTCTTCTCTCCAACATGAGGATGTTATCCTAGGGATACCATGGTTCAACCGCATGGCTGCCAACATGAAGTTCCCTGAAAGGAGAATCTACTTCACCTAAAGGGGGAAGACTATGTATATAGATGCTAATGAGTCTGGTCGTACTATAGCACTTGTAAATCCTCTCGCCCTTGATAAATCAATGAAAAGCTCAGTTTTTGTGTACATGATTTTTGTCAAAGAATCCCAAAAAGATCATAATGTTTCATCAAAGGTGAATGGTAGGAATCAACAAGAGTTAGACTTGTCTAACTTTCTAAAAGGATTCCAAGATGTGTTCATTGATGATATCCCTATGGACTTACCTCCAAAACGAGGGGATGATGACCATCGAATTGAGTTCCCGTCAAGAAGCTCACCGCCTAACAAACCTGCCTATCGAGTTTCACAAGCTCAACAAGAGGAGATCATGAGGCAAGTACAAGAATTGGTAGACAAAGGAATGGTGAGGCCTAGCTCCTCTCCCTTTTGCTCTCCAGTCCTTTTAGTGCAAAAGAAGGATGGTACATACCGCATGTGTGTGGACTATTGCACACTAAATCATATCACTATCAAAAACATATTTCCCGTACCCCGGATAGAAGATCTATTTGATAAGCTACAAGGCTCTACCTACTTCAGTAGGATTGACCTTAAAAGTGGCTACCATCAAATAAGGATAGTGAATGAAGATATCTTAAAGACTGCGTTTCGTACAACGTTTGGCCTTTATGAATATCTAGTCATGCCTTTTGGCTTGACTAATGCACCAGCTACATTCAATCGATTAATCGAGAAAATTTTTAGACCCTACTGCAAATTCACTGGAGTGTTCTTTGATGATATCATCATCTACTCCAATTCCTTGGAGGAACACAAGCAACATCTCCAAGTGATTTTTCAAGCATTAAGGGAGAATAAGATTTTTCTCAATCAAAAGAAAAGTGATTTTTTCCTTCAAGAGATTCAATACTTAGGTCATATTATCTCTCGAGATGGTATCCGTATGGATCCATCAAAGTTGGAGGTAATAAAAGCATGGCCTAATCCAAGGAATCTACATGAGCTAAGAAGATTTATTGGTATGTGTGCATACTTTAGACGCTTCATAGCAAAATTCTCTCAAATAGCAGGACCATTACATGACTTAACAAAGAAAAACGTTAAGTATTCAAGGACTGCTAAGGAGCAAAGTACTTTTGACAAGCTCAAAGAGAAGCTTATCTCCCAACCAGTCCTTATGCTTCCGGATCTCTCAAAGCCATTTGAGGTCCAATGTGATGCTTGTGGTGATTGCCTTGGAGGAGTCTTGCTTCAAGAAGGGCATGCCATAGCCTATGAGAGCCGAAGGCTCAACACGGATGAACGGGTCTTAGGCATTTATGAGAAAGAGCTATTAGTTGTTCTACATGCCCTAGACACATGGAAGCACTATCTATTGGGGACTCCATTCATCTTACGAACAGACCATCAAAGTCTCAAGTACTTCATGACGCAAACAAAGCTTTCCGACAAATAAATGAGGTGGGCAAATTTTCCTTCACAATTTAATTTTCACATTGCTCACATTGCTGGTAAGCACAATCAAGTGGCTGATGCACTGTCGCGATGACCAAAAGTTAATGCTGTGTCAATAGCAACTCACAATGATCTATCTTCTATGAGAGATGAGTATGCTACTGACCCTGATTTTAAAGACATAGTGTCAGCCCTTGCTTTGGGGAAGAAAGAGGAACCATTCACCTTGCAGGATGGTTATCTTCTCCATGGAAATAGGCTATGTTTTACCCACTCCCTTCGTGAGAAAGTCATGTATGAATCCCACGCTCCTCCCTATGCGGGGCATAGAGGCATTCAACCTACTCTTCAAGGAGTAGAGACGTACTTTTATTGGCCTACCATGAAAGTGGACATACAAGAGTATGTTTCAAAATGTTGTAGTATGCCAAAGGACCAAGTATGATAGAGGGAAGCAACCCAGATTACTCCAGCCATTGCCAATTCCTAATTCACCATGGGAGAGTATATCCATGGATTTTATCTTTGGATTACCAAAATCTATCCATGGGAATACGAGAATATGGACAATAGTCGACAAGTTTAGCAAGCAAGCACACTTTATCCCTATCAAGAAGACTATTAAGGCACACCAAATGGAAACTCTCTTCATATCACAGATTTTCAAACACCATGGATTTCCAATGTCCATCGTGTCACATAGAGATCCTAGAATGATCAGTAATTTCTGGAAAGGTCTCTTTGAAAATCTAGGTACAAGATTGAATTTCTCTTCGGCCTATCACCCACAAACGGATGGCCAAAGTGAGATAGCCAATCTTACGCTTCTTGATCTACTAAAGACTGTTGGACCGGTACGCCGCGACAGACGTCAGCACAGCGAGAACTCACCTAACATGTAATGTCAGCTAAGGATGAAGCTCGACCTGCAGGCACGTGGAAGCAAGCATAAGGTGTCAACCTACACTCGACCGACTCCTAACTAATTCCTACAGAGGTCTCTACCAATTGTCTAAGTCACAGCCTTCAAGAGTGCATAAGACGAAACTTCCTACAACGCTGTCTAGAGCCGAACACCCATCAAACATTCTCGAAACGCCATAGAACTTGAAGGAGACCCTACTAATACCAATAGGTCGCTCTCCCTAAGGTCTTTGAACCAAAATCCCGACCCAAAACACCTGGTGCAGAAACACGTAGGATGTCTGGCCAAAATCTGCAGGTCTTCGTTTCCGAAATCTAAAGTTCCTAATGTGTAGTTCTACTCAATGTGAACGCGTGGATATGCTGCAATGCAAAATCGGACAACGTATACTCACCCAAACACCCGATGAAGCTCGTAGAAGGAGCTCGCAAAACCGGACCGTACGCGCGCAATGTAGATATTGGCGCGTAGCTCTCGTCGGGGGCAACACGCTGCACTTCTCCGCTTTCAATTCCGACCACCAGAGCACACGTAGCGTCAAGATGGAGCTCACACTCTCTCTCTCTCTCTCGTACACAGTACGCTCACTCACAGACTTCAAAACTTGTTTTAAAATGCGAAAGGTTTTTCATTAAGGTCAAAAAGTGGTATATATACCTTACAATTTCTCAAACCCTAAAGTTCCAAAATCAACCATCTACTCAATCTAACTATCAAAACTGGGATACAATCTGGAAACTTCTGTAAGTCTCAGTAATTACAAGGTGAAAAATCAGGTTTTCCTCAATGAATGAATAATTACAAAAAATAATAATCCTCCGAGTAGTTACTACCGTGGGGTGTGTCCAGCTTCTAACACTCCCCCCCTCCTTGCTCATGTCGTCCCTGACATGACCTTGATCTGCTGCTTCATCTTATCGTTTCCCGCATCTTTAGCAGTGATTCATACCTGGCATGTAGGTTCAGCATTGTTGGGCCAAAAATGTCCGTATTTATGGTGAAGAACCTTGTATAGAATGCTTCTTCAAAAGCTTGGAGGTGATAGGATGGTAGAAACATGATCCTTTGATACAGCGCATGTATCACCTCCTTGGAAGGCTGACCTGACAGATCATAGGCGCATCTGTATGTATCTTGGAAGAAGAAGATGTTGTCAGTCACCTGGCCTGGCTTGAAGGTCTCGAACACTGCTAAGATGGTTCTACAGATTTTCCTCATCATAATGCATGTAAGGTCAGGCGAGCCAGTGAACAATTTTATGGCGCCGGTTAGGATTTTGACCATGTATTGGACACTTATTCTCTCACCTGCCTTCACGCCCGGCAGCTTTGGGTAGTTCAGCCAAGTGGGTTGGCTTCTTTGCAAAATTTCCTGTGCCTTCCACGTCCTAACCCTTGGTAGAGGACAGAAGTTGAGGTTGTCTCTGATATTTTTAGGTGCCTCTACCCAGTGGATTAGGTATTGTGGGTGATGATTTTACATTTAAGACCATTTACCTTCTCCACAAGACCATTGCATTGAGGATAGTATGGCGTTGAGTGCCTGCGCTTGATTTTCAACTTGCTCATCAATTGCTCGACTAAATCAACTCGAAATCTCGGTCCCCTATCGGAGAGAATCTCCAAAGGTGTGCCAAAACGGCAACAAATGCACTCAAAGGTGAAATCACTCACGTCCTTGGCTGTGATGCGCTTTGTGGGTCGAGCTTCTGCCCATCTGGTCATATACACCACCCCCATAATGATGTACTCCTTTGCTGATTGAGTGCAAGGTAGTGGCCCTATTGCATCTATTCCCCGTTTTTCAAAAGGCCCGTAGGTTTTAATTGGGTGCTGATTTTCATGAGCAAGACGCTTTGGTCCGGCTTTTTGGCAAACCTCGCATGTGCGGCACCAGTGTTGTACATCTCGATGGTGGCTAGGCCATATAAACCCTGCTTGTAAGATCTTCCTGCTAGTGATCTCTTGTGCAAAGTGGCCACCACACACACCTTCATGACAGCTAAATAAAATATCCTTGATCTCTTGGGATGAGGGAACTCTCCTCATGACAATATCTTTCCCCTTACAATACAAGTCCTCACTTACCAAACTATATCTGGTAGCCTTTTTTGCCAGCCACCTGCGTTCACTTTTACTCATACCAGAGGTCGCTTCACAATTCTCAAGAAAGTAAAGTAAATCATGCAGCTCCTTCTTTCCCTGGTATAAAGGACTTCTCACAAGGACAGCACCTACCATGAGAGTTTGTAGTTCTTCAGCTACTAAGGCATCTGCTTCTCGATTTTGATCTCAAGGTACAAAGTGAACGCGAACTTCTTTAAAACCCTTCAACAAGGCCTTTGCTTCCCTCATCTTAATAGACAATTTGTCATTTTTACAGGCCCATACGCCAACCATTTGCTTAACAATTAACATGGAGTCACTAAAAACGTTTAGCTTTGTGATGCCTTGAGAAAGAAAACATTGTAAACCTAAAACAAGGGCATGGTACTCTGCCTCATTGTTAGAATGAACCTGTTCTAGGTGAAACCCTTTTGCAAAAATCCTCTCCTTTTCTGGACTTAGTATCACTATACCTGCAAATGCCTTGTCTTTTGTTCTCTTGTAAGCTCCATCAAAATATAGACGGTGTACCCCTACTAGAAGTTCAGGCTCCGAGATAGGTGGTACCTTACTAGGTGCCTCTTTCTTGATCTTCTCATAACACCTTTGTGTGAGGACGTCTACCAAACAAGCACGAGTGGAATCCTCTACCTGTAGTGTGTAGTCAAACTCTTGAAGCTGCACCACCCACTTTGCTATTCTTTGAGACAGTTCCATGTGTTGTAGGGCATATGGAAAGACTTCCTCAGTTGTGATCACCACAAATTGTCTCGGAAGCAAGTAAGCCCGAAACTTTTCCACTACAAACTTAAGCGCTAGCACCAATTGCTCAGTTGCGCTGAAACCCTTTTCAGCAGCTGTCATCACTCTACTAGAGAAGTAAACTTGTCTCATGAGAGATTTCTTTGGGTCTTTTTGCATCAAGACATCTCCTAGAGCTTCTGGGCCTACACTAGGATTCACATAGAATAATTCACCCCATGTGGGCTGCAGGACGACAGGCAATGAGCTCAAGATGGTTTTAACTTCTTGAAAGCACCTTTCACCCTCCTCAATCCATGCCAATGTAGTGTGTTTAGTGAGCTGCTGCAAAGGGTAGATTGCCTGAGAAAGGAGATGTATGAATCGTCCCATGTAGCGAACCTTTTGAATGAAGGAGACTAGCTGCTTCACATTTGAAGGAGTAGGTAAGGCTAACAATATCTTTACCTTTTCAGGGTCAGCCTCGATACCATCTTGTGACACAACATGACCTAGTAGAGTAACCTTACTCTCACCTATATGGCATTTGTCTTTATTTAACTGCCCACCCAATTGGGCCAGACGGGTGAAGCCTTCATCAACCTTAGAAAGATGCACTTTCCTAGAGCTGTAAATGCAAAAATCATCAACGAAGACTCGTACGGATTTACCAAAGTAGGGTTGAAACACCAAGTTCATAAACCTTTGGAAAGTAGCTGGGGCGTTAGTTAAGACAAAAGGCATAACTTTGTAAGCAAAACACCCGCAGGGTGTTATGAAGGTAGTCTTCCTTTGATCTTCATCTGCAATTCTGATCTGGAAGTAGCCTGAGTACCCGTCACACACTGTGTACCTTTCATGACCAGCCACGTCATTTAGTATCTCATCTTGGAAAGGCAATGGAAAATGGTCCCTTTTTGTGGCTGCATTTAGAGGCTTGTAATCAACACACACCCTCCACTTCCCATTTTTCTTTGGTGTTACCACAACGGGGGACACCCACTCGGAATCTTCCATTGGGTAGATAAATCCTGCATTGAGTAATCTTTTCACTTCCTTTAAGAGCGCATCTTGTTGCACTAGCCCTAATCTCCTAAGTCTTTGCACCACTGGCTTGGCACCTTCTTTCAATTGGATATGGTGTTGAGTCACTGTTACCCCCTTAATGTGTTCATGATCAGTTATGAAGAGACTAGCATGCTTCTTTAGTACTTGCAAATAGGGTCTTTTTTCTTCTTCTGGTAGGTCTTTAGCTAACATCTCTTCTAGGCGTGTGACTTCCTCATTGTTTAGAGAGTCTTGACTACCCTCTCCTTCTGGGTCTCGTAGTACTATACCCACCTCCAAAGAATTAGCATCCTCCTCAGATGACTCACCCTCAGACGAAGAGTAGTTGCTTGTGCTCCATTCGTCCACCGAAGTCTCCATATCCAGGTCTTGTTGTCTACCCTGCTTCATGTCATACACAATTTTTTGTTGCTTGCCACCGGCCTTATGACTTGGGCACAACTCAAGGGAACCTGTCTCTGAATCCTTCCTAGCCTTCATAGCCATAAGCCAAGCTCTTCCAAGAATTAATGGGTAGCCCTCCCCCTTAGTTGGGATCACATAAGCATCAATTGAGACTGCCACACCAAAAGCTGAAACCTTCACTCCATTAACCTTTCCCACACAAGCCACCCTTACATTATTTGTCATCTTAGCTTGTAAGGAACTCTGTTCGTTTACTTCCAAACCCAACCTGTGCATCAATTTCTCTGTCATAACACAAATCTCGGCTCCACCATCCACATACACATTGGAGACTCGCTGACTCTTAATCTCTACATCAATGAGTGGCACAATATCCTTCATGCCTCTTGCACTAATGGACTCAACTGACTTTGCCTTAGCCCTCCTAGTGCTAACCATCTTAGACCAGGTTCTACGCATCTTTGGGGAAAGGTGGAGGAATTTCTACCATGAGATCTTTGGTCCTTACTTACTCACATCTGCTATGAGGTCATAGGGTATGGATCCCACCCCAAGTGGAAAGTCTTCTACTCCTATGGGCCTCCTTGACCTACTCTTCCTTTTTTTGTCTCCTATCACTTGGGAGGAACCCTCATTCCCTTTATCCGGCTCTGAATCTTCCATTTCATCAGTTCTTTGTCTCCTAACTCTCTTTATTGGCATGGCAACAGCTTCCTCCATTTTTGCTTTCCCTTTATCCTTACCATTGTCAAGACTTATGACAGAGAATACCCTATCCTCCCCACCTAATGGTAGTGGAGGGATCTCTGCTGGTGCTTGTGGTGGTGGAGGAGGGGGTCTCAATATTTGAATTGGTGGAGCCACATGTGCATTTTGTCCATTTGGCGGCCTTGCTCGAGGAGGGGTGACTTGTTGGCGGGGAGGTTTTCTTTGATTTCCATTTCCTTGATAGCGTCGTGGGTGAGGGCAATAATACATGGCGTGACCTACCTCTCCGCAATTGTAGCAAACGTACTCACGGGTTTTCCTTTGTCCTTCTTCTCTATTTCGTTTTCATTTCCTGGCTAGGGAGCCCTTACACCTTGAACCAAATTGATGGACAGGCTCTCTAGCTGATTGGTGATTTGTTGAAACAGATCTTGTTGAGAGGACTCTTGGTCTGTTGCTCCTGTATCTGCTACTACCCTTGTCATAGGTTGAGCTAGCGGTGGAGGCTCCATTCCTCCTTGTAGCTGAGCTTGGAAATTTAATTTCCTATCCTTCTCCCTTGCATAACTCATAGCTTTCTCAAAGGTGTCTGGGAATTTACCTTTTACCTTTTCTCGAAGGAGGAGGTAAAGCCCTGCTAGGAAACAATCCTTCTTTAGGCACTCTGGCACCCTTTCCCCTTCGCCTAGTGATGCACACCACTTCTCCCATTGGTTGGAAAACTTCCATTCATAGCTTCTATAGTCATTGGGTGATGTTTGGTGTAGCTCTAAGAGTTTTCTTCATATCTCCTCTGGAGGCTCATGACGGCGAAATTCTTCAATGAAGGCTGTTTTTAAGGCTTCCCAGTCTCTTCTTTCTTCGGGTGCCAAAGTTTGATACCATACTTTAGCACCTTCCCTTAAGACTAGTGGAAAGGCCCTTAGCTTTGTGGCCTCATCATCCCTTCGTGACACTAAAAATTCCATTTCCAAAATATCCAAAACTCTAAAGCAACCTCCCCAGGCTTACCATAAAAATTAGGGAAGGCCATAATGTAATTGAGAGAGTATACAATTACACGAACAGCTCCAATTTATTGAAAGTAGAGTATGATAAGTACAATTTGGAGTTGTAGCATAGCTAGCTCAAAATAGGATGAATATTGACACATCAAAGGAGTGGTGATAATCTAGTAAGGGTAGAATGACAGGGTGAGGAGAGCGCAAGATCTCCGCAAGTCTTTCAGATCCAAACAACAATGCTATTCTTTGCTGATAGAATAATTTCCTATCATTACATATACTAACACTCATATGACACACAAAATGGAAAGGAAACATCCGTGGATTATTATTGTCATTATTGGCATCCATACCTACCCACACAAATAGACTATCTTAGTTGCACCATCTTTGGACCAATGAGCCTGATCAGCCACAGAAGGTCGGCACCTCGGATCACTTCTATTCTTCCTGACGCGTCTGTGAAGATGTAGGGGGTGATGGCAACACCTCTTACTATGCCGAGCCTTTTTGCAAGTAGTAGTTGGATGCTATTGCCATAATCAGCATGACAAACAAAAGTTACACCATTAATGTGCAAAACATCACCAACAAGGACAATATCTTTAGATTGAGATAACTTCTTGAAAATTAGCAACAAAGGTAAAGCGGGAAGGCTCTTCACCCGATCACCAAAGCACTTTGGACAATATCCAAAGAAATCTTTGCCGGACAGGAGGTTGGCTTAGGACTGGTGGCGTCTGGATTCACAAAGTGCACTGGGAGCACACGCATACGAGTGGCAATCTTATAGGCCAGCCTCCGCCTCTTTGCTTCATGAGGGAATAGGGGGTTTGATGTTGAAGTTGGTTTCTCACTGGCCTTTTTCTTACCAAAAGTGGTCATGAAACCTCCACTAAATGAGATGAGACCAAACGTCACCTTCACGCTTGAGCACGTGCTGCAGCTTTAGGCCACTTAGGTGTGGATGTGATCTTCCTTTTCTTAATTACCTTTTTTGGAAAGAGAGGTCTAGTAGTACTCTCTCTTCCTTTAATGTGCGTCACGGTACCTTCGTGTGTATTGATGTAGAGAATTTCAATTGTTTGTGCATCGGGGGTTATTGGAGCATTCATAGGCTAAGAGGAGAGGTAAATCAAGCTCTTCTCCTCATTCTTCTTCGTTGGCAACGATCACGAACAAGGCAAGGAGAGGAACTTACTTCTTGAATGTCGATGATGCTACAGCCAGGCAACAACAAGATCTCGATGAAAGCTTTCCGGGCCTCTAGAGCCTCCTCCTCCTGTGTGCTCCAAATTGCAAACTCTTACGCCACTCGTCCATGTTGAAAATTGCACACCTTCATTGTTTGTGAACTGAAGGTCTATGTAGCCCTCCTCCGTGGGAGCACCAAAATGAGGGCCGGAATGCAAAGCCGTCAGGGGGTGGCCTCTACACCTCCTTGCCAATCCTCCTCAATGGCAATGGGACAGACAAATCCGCCAAAACAATAGGGGGCACCACCTAGCTTGTGTGCGGCTAGGACGCAAGAGAGTGAGTAGGTAACACACTATGCAATGGACCATATGGAATGCTTCTTGTCATGAGAGAGAGAGAGAGGGAGAGCACTCTACCAAAACCCTAAATAAAACACATCACTCACTGATCCCCAAGACCATGGGAGAAGAAGAGAGTGGAACCATCTTGACCATTTGCATGACCTTGCACGCACATAAACAAATAGAGAGAGAGAGAGAGAGAGTGACAGAGAGAGAGTTATGGGGCTGCGTTTTAGGTATTGTATTCTTATTCCATCACGAGAGAGTGATGGAGAGGGAGTTTTAGGGCTAGGATTTCACATACAACCAAGTGATAAGCAATACATCATGCACAATAAGTAAGAGTAAGAACCACGAGAGAGATTTGTGGAAATATGGCATAAGGAAACCATGTAACTATCAACACAAGACCATACTTACAATAGAGAGACTTAATGGGCAACCATGGATACTCCAAGTGTAGGCATGAAGCTCAAGCACCAAGGCTTAAGAGGTGGTGTGTGTAGCGTAACCCTCTAGCAACTTGTTACCCTATTGTGTTGTATTTTTTGTGTGTAGAAGAGGCCTCTTTATATAGGAGAGGGGAAGCTTGATTAAGATGGAGTTAATTGCTAATTGAAATTAACTTTTTCAAAGCTGATGGTGCAGTGATGATGAAGCTCCTCCCCACCACTTTGGTTTTTTGCATGATGGCCAACTGTTGACTAGGCCTAGAAGATGCCTCTAGCCATGTGAGTGGCCACTCTAGCTAGAGGCCAAATGATGTGGTAAGTGAGGTATAATGATGTACAAGGTGAGAGAGAAAGGGGGGTTTTTTACAAGGTTGGGTGAGAGAGGGTTGAGGGTAAAGTGGTTGTGTGTGTGTGTGTGGAAGCAAGGAAAACAAGGTAGACAAACCTGTCACTGTGAGCTGCCAACAAGGTCCCACCATTTTGGACATCGCTCCTCGCTCAGAGCTCCAAAAAATAATATAAAAATATTGGCAAAGAGATGAGCTCACGAGCTACAACTTTTCTTCACGTCACTCTGACAAATTAAGGGTGGAGCTACATGCTAAAATTCGAGCCAATAAACATGTATTTTCCACATCCCAAAAGTCTTTTTGGTGGACCATATGACCTTACCTTTCCTTGTGCTTCCAAAGATGACTCATTGATGCCTTGTGTGAGCATGATGTATACCCATGGCTCACCTTGCAACCATCCAAGAGAAGATGATGATAGAGATATGCAAATATAATGAAAATAAAAAATAGGAAATAACATATAGCAAAATGAAGGAAAAATAATTAGTAATGAGATAATAAATAGTAAAAATATTAGAAAAATAGATAATGATGCCGAAAGTGTTCCTCACTTTTATTAAGATAAATATGATGGGTTTTATTTATTTTTGAAAGATAAAATAGGAAAAACAAGCCAAATCTACTAGTAGGAAAAGAATACTAAAGATAGAAATGCTAAAGGTGGTTCATACACTAAAAGCATTTGGCTTCTTTGGAGAGGATACATATGAAAAATACCGAGTGGGGGTGTATGTAAAAAGGTACCATCAGGAGTGAGCGTAAGAAATGGTCTTCCCTGTAGGAAAAATGGGCTCTTGTTGATGCATGGAAGATTGAGCTGGGTACTCATACTGACATCACATCGCTAAAGTTTGAGCCATCTACAAGCGTACAAGGCATTCCCAAAAAAACAGTGGCGAGTTATTTAATGCATCTCGATTTTCGGGAGTGTTTTGAAATTTTCTCATCAATCTACGGTTGTCAATGACCCAAAAAAAAAACCCATCAAGTTGAATTCGCAATTTGTTTGAGCTTTCTTTTTGTTAAATGGAGTTGCTGCAGCTCTATTACAGAGGTGCCTTTTGACAACAGAAGCATTCAACAGCTATAGATCATGCTAGTTTTTTCTCTCAGCTTTCAATTGGTTTTTCTCAAAAAAGTTTTAGGTTTTTCATCGTTCTAGCATAGATTTTCCTGTTCAATTACGCATCACCTCAAGCCCACCAATACCCTTATGGAGATGGATGTATGTCGCAAAAATTTTATCTCTTCATTTGCCCCTGGTCGTTCCTCGTCTTGTCCATTTTATTGGGATAGCGACCTAATGTTTGCATAAGCGAGATGTATGAGTTCCATGCCTTGATGATGTCAGCATGATGACAAATCTAGCCCTGAAGTTCAGTCCCTAGACCCTAAGCCATTGTATGATCACTCCCCCCAGATGAGGCATTGGAGTTGATCCCTTCATGCAGAGTCCATTCTCAGCCCAAAAGTGTAAAAAAGATGTCCATCTTTTTTCTCCCCTAAGGGCAAAGATGTGGTGTGTTTGGGTGCTTGGACGAACAAACCTACCTTGTTGGCTAGCACCTGTCTTGTAATGTAATCCTCATCGCATAATATAAGGAGGTGCCCTCGCATGGAACAGGCATGCCCAATTCGATCCTATCTTGCCTCACTCTTGCACATCACAGTATTCAAAAGAAAATAATTCAAAAAAACTCAAAAGACGAAAAAATTCATTAAAATTTTTTTTCAAAAAAGTTAAAAAGAAAAAAGAAAAAAGAGAAAGAACACATAAATTTTTTGACAAAAACATTAAAAAAAAGCCAAAATTCCATTTAAAAATCACAAAAAGTTTTAAAAAATCACAAAAAGCTAGAAAGTCAACCAAAATGCATTAAAAATTTATTAATAGTTAAAAAACTTCAAAAATTCACAACAAATCATAAAACTCACAAAAGAAACCAATAAAATTTGTAAAATTCACCAAAAAATCCTTAAAAATCAAAAATTTCTCAAAAACAACATAAAAATATCAAAAAAGTAAAAAATTCATTTTTTTCAAAAAATAATAAAAATAAGAAGGTAGGAGTTGAAACAGGCAATGAAACAAAAGAGTCATTGAGAAATTCACACACCAAAGCGAGCCAGTCGGAGAAACATAAGAAAAGAAATCACAAAAAATAAAAAAAGCAAGAATGGCAAAAACGATCAAATCAAGCTGAACAAAATGAGTTGTGGGTGATGCATGAATTCTTTTTTTTTTTTGGTAAAAAACTAGCAAAAATCGCCAGAAGCGTCAAAAAAACCGAAAAGCACAAAAACAACCGAAGCGAGCCGAGATAGAGGAAACATTTACAATTTGTCAAAAACACGTAAAAACAAACTTCAAAAAACCAAGAAATTGGATGTGCATCGAAAACTGACCGACTAGGATGCATTCACACGAAGACTCAATTCAAAAATGAATTTTGAGTAAATTTGGCCATTAGGGCATTGTTGAGGCTGAAATTGCGATTCGGGGCTACTACGAATCGCACAGTTTGGGTGAAAATTGGCAAGTCCAAGTTGCAAAACTCGCAAGGGGTTTATATTTGGACCTAGAAATATTGAAATCATCAACAGTCAGTTTTGGTAAACATTTCGGCCAATAACATCACGGGTCAAGCCCATTTTTGGACAATGTTTCCACAGTTCAGTCAAAAAAGGCCAGAGGCTAAAGATCATGCCGGCCAAAAATTGGCTACTACAAGTAACTGCATTGCAAATTGAGCTTCTAGTCAGACGAACAGGGGCACAAATCACATTAGATTGCAGAACATGCTATCCAGGCCCCATATTTTCATTGTTTCAAAGACCGTAGTCAAGTCTGAAGCATTGAGCTAGAGTTAATCAACTCTTCTTAGTCTAAAGAGCAGTGAACTACAAAAGTGCTTTGACACAAGCAGTCTTGTAAAACCCGAGCAAGAGAAAATTGATCGAGGAATGCCAAAATCTGCTAAAGGAAATCTTTACAGACCGAGCTAGCATGGACTCAAATTGAGCCGAGAGTTCAAGTACAGCAGAGCATGCCAGTAGTAATGGAAACACATGCACAAATGAAACAGAGCAGGTTTTACATCTCTATGGCTACAATGGAGATAAAGTACTGTATACAGATTCACAAGGCCATAGATACCTAATGAGCAACAAAAGCAACTCATGAGCCAAGATCCTATTGATCAGAGTGAAACCAAATCCAGAGAACTCCCGGATGTTCATTGATTTCAGTGGAGCCAGGTATTCCAGGTTAAAAATGCAGTGAAAATAGAGGTGTAGAAAATAGATCCAAATACTTATCTAGACATTTGCACAAGCCAACAAACCATACAGTTGGTGCACATGCAATCATGGTCATTGTACATGGATTTCATTGGTCAGATCTATAGTTGAGAGCTAGAAATGGAAGACCCAATAGATCAACCATTAGAAGCAAGTCTAATCGGAGAACCAAGCCAAAGACAATATAAAGGTCAATGCGGAGCAGTTTATAGCTTGATGCTCAGTATTTTGAAGGAAGATGCTAACAACTTGGCAAACACCGAGGTCGGATCTTCTCAACAAGAGCTTGAGATGGATGAACCAATTGAAATACCACCACTCATGGTGTATTGCTCAGATTGTGGAAGAAAAAGTGAATTTTTTTGAAAAGATTGTCCAAGAAATCCAAACAATAGGGACATGGCCATTGCAAAGCAAAGCATAGAGCAAGCTAGAAATATGAATCCCGATGTAAGTGCACTAAGTCGTTATTTTTGGTGCAATCAGATGTTCATGCATTACCATTAGAAGCACCAGTAAAAGCATGACAAAGTCAAATTTTGCACGAAGATGCACAGGCACATGAAAAGCTTAAAATTTATTCTTTGAACAACAAATTCTTGCGTGAGTTTGGTCAAAGTGTCCAAATATCATCAAAGATTGAAAAGAGCGTTAGGTTTGTAAATGATTCTGCATCCACTACCACAAGTGTGCAATCATTCAAGAGTCTAAGGGACAAATAAAAGAGAATGATGTTAGCATTGTATGGCACACATAATTCATATGCACACTATGTAGATAAAAAAGGCCATTGTACAAAAAGGATCAACCAGAGTTAGAACGGCCCACATACCAGCTCATACAAGTGTGTTCAATGATAGATTTTAAAAAATGGTCCATTTTAGAGGAAAGAATTTATTATAGCTCATCCTCTCTAGAGCTGAATGATATTACCCAAGTAAACCCAGAAATATGTTCAGAGCCAAACTCTCCTCCATCAAAAATCAAGCTTGAACGTTGTGACCAAAAAAATATATACTTTGACCAAAACAACCGTAGATATAGACGAGAGTCTAAGATCTATGATGCCTTGGGTCCTAAAAACACAAAAGATTATATCATTAGAGACCCATGCGATAGACAATATCAGGGCGAAGTTTATGCTACCTACAACTTCACTTGGGGAACTATTTGTCATGTTTCACGGAGATACATAAGCAACTATGTAGAAGGTTTACAAATGCCAAACATCAATAGTGCTACCCACAGTGTGCCTTCACATTCCCAAAAGATGAGATCAAATCAAAATCAAACAATCTTGAGCCAAGCTCATAGAGAAAGATTTAGTGATCACCCTAGGAAGGGGGGAGCTGCAAATCCATCAAACTCAACTCATGTATCAGGAAATGCAACACCAATTATAAGCCCTAGCGCCTCTATATTGCAACCCTCATCAAAGCAAAAACGATTGTAAAATCATATGGTTGTTGGAAGTTTCCAATTGACGCAGATTCCCTCAGAATCTGTAGACAAATGCTTCTATGAAGATCATCAAGGACAAAAGTTTTAGTTGATCTCCACAAGTGAGAGTCAAAAGCCGATGAATCCCATAATGTTCAAGCAATTGCATGTGACCAAGCTTACATATGCATATCAAGATGCAAATGACAATGAATATCAACAGGTTCATGACCTTGTACAAACCCCTACGGATGGTAAGACTGAAGTCAAAAACTATAGAAAGATGGTGCAAAACCTCAAGCTATCGGAACATGTAACAAATAAGTCAAAATATATGGCCATGGGAGAGAAATGAAATGATATATAAACTTCACGATTGAGGCCAAAAAGATATATTAACCTCTTTAAGAGGCCAAAATGACCTATGAGACACAAACTTGTGAATTTAATACCATGTTTGGGTATAAAACATAGAAAATTAAACTAGAAGTGCTACTAGTTGGAAGAGAGAGAGAGAGAGAGAGAGAGAGAGAGAGAGGGAGGGAGAGAGAGATAGATAGATAGATTATCGTCCACGGAGGTCAGATATGACCCATGGGACCAAAACAAAACATTACATCTGTTCTTTCGGGGTGTAAGCGTTAGATACATATTAGTTAGGGACTGAGGGTCCATCACAGGTAAAGGAAAAAGAAAAAAGGAAAGGATAAGAACAAAAACAAGACTTATAGGGGGTCAGGTAGAGGGGGAGCTGGCTTCGGAGTTCGAAACTCCTGAATGATGGCTTTACCGCCACGATAGACTGCCCATTTACCTTGTTTACGAGCTTCATGCATCTTTTTGAGCTGGGTTGCGGGTGGAGAGAGAGAGAGAGAGAGAGATCAAACAAGATAGGAGACAAACTGCAGTAAGAGAGAGAGAATTAAGTCTTTTGGTGGTGAGCTCACTTAAAGATTGTGCTAAGAAGAAGGATTTGTACCAAGGTAGTAGGATGCATGCTGATATTCGTGATAGTTGGTTACCTGAAAAGAACACATACTTACGCAACACGTTAGTCAGCATGTATGTCAAGTACAACAGAACCCTCAACAAGATTTCTATCCGCAATGTTGCCTATGGAGTTCATTGATTGGAGGATATGTCCAATAGAGTCAGGGTAAAGAAGGTCTCGGATGCTTCTAATAGATATAGAGAGAGGTCATTTCTCTAAATACAACCATGTCCACTTGCACCTTGAAGGCAATGTGGCATTGCAGAAGATGCTGATATAGTCGTACTTAATTGCAGAGGGTATAGAGGAACTTGCGGGTGATTAACATTGGAGAGAGAAAGAGAGAGGGACTTTGACGGACACACACACACACACACACACACACACAGAACAAACTGGAGAGTGAGACAGTCTAGAGAGTGAGCGAGACTATTGTTAGGTAATGCAAGTGATTAACACAGGAGAGAGAGAGAGAGAGAGAGAGAGAGAGAGAGAGAGAGAGAGATCAAACAAGATAGGAGACAAACTGCAATAAGAGAAAGAGAATTAAATCTTTTTGTTGTGAGCTCACTTAAAGATTGTGCTAAGAAGAAGGATTTGTACCAAGGCAGTAGGATGCATGCTGATATTCGTGGCAGTTGGTTACTTGAAAAGAATACATACTTAGGCACCACGTTAGTCAACATGTATGTCAAGTGTAGCGCAATCCTCCACGAGCTTCTCGGGGGGTGCACTATGTGTAAAACTACCATATCACGTGCGTTCAGACATGTTTGTAAAACCCCTTATATGTGAATTTTGTTAAGAATATAATGTACCCTTTTCTTTTAAAATCTGTAAGTTTTTTCCTCAAATTTGAAAAAATAATGCCCTTCTGTATATATATTTCTGTAAGTTTCAAGAACTTTAAATACCCTTCTGTTGAACTCACGTGATAGGCTACATTTTTATTGGGCGATCTCCCCAGGACGAGCTTCCTATCCGCAATGTTGCCTATGGAGTGCTAGCGGTTGGCCCCGTGTCTAGGCTTAGGCATTATGTCCAACCATAGTCAGCAATCACCAAGTGCTCAAGAGGTGGTGGTGGTGGTGGTGGTGGTGTGTGTGTGTGTGTGTGTGTGTGTGTGTGTGTGTGTGTGTGTGTGTGTGTGTGTGTGTGTGTGTGTGTGTGTGTGTGTGTGTGTGAGAGAGAGAGAGAGAGAGAAGCAATAGGTACGATAAGCACGTGGACATACAGTGGCTTGATCATGCAACATAGCAAACAGGGGCTCCAAGCCTCAATTATGCACTGCTGGAGCTAAGAAAAAATCTACATAGCACTACCAAAGGTAGTACCTCCGTCGAAGGGGGCACCATTGTACTAGTACTATTATAAAAGGGGAAGGGATTCCGGTCCCCTCCCCCCCCGTGGTAGAACTTGCTTGCTCCGGCCACTTCCGGCAAGTGTGCGCTATGAGAACGGTGAGAGAGCCAATGAGAGTGAAGGAAAATGTAGGCTGCAGGCAACCTAGCACTGTGCAGGACTTAGCGGACACAAGGACTCAAGGTTGACAATGCAATGACCTTTGTGTGTGTGTGTGTGTGTGTGTGTGTGTGTGTGTGTGTGTGTGTGTGTGTGTGTGTGTGTGTGTGTGTGTGTGTGTGTGTGGACTTGTGACGAGTGTTCAATTATATAGAATGTACAGATGCACGTGAGGGTGATTGACAAATAACATTGGGGGCCCGGGGAGAGAGAGAGAGAGAGAGAGAGAGAGAGAGAGAGAGAGAGAGAGAGAGAGAGAGAGAGAGAGAGAGAGAGAGAGAGAGAGAGAGAGAGAGAGAGAGAATCTTTGATGCAAAATACAATGAGAAGACTCCCGCTTTGAGGCGCCAATCTATAGCACTCCATTTGAGCTCCAAGCTCATGCATAAATTGTTTATAGAAACACACAACTCTCACATTCTGGCAGAGAAGAGTCTTACATCCATGTCTCACAACCTGCCACCCGACCCACTGCATATTGCCTCTTTCGTGCACGCCTATCAACCTGCCTCCCAAACCATTGCTTTGCCCTTCCTATGATCGTGATTCCATTGAGCTCTCATCTCTGTTTCCTTTCGGACCTAAGGAACACACACACACACACACACACACACACATGTAAGATCCACTCCTCACAAGGTAATATACAGCATGATGGCACACAAAAAATCTACATTTGTCTTTCCACTCATCTTGACAGACATCTTCTCATTCCTTCTCTCACCCTCTCTTTGCTCCGCATGTTTCGTCCCATACTTTGTCATGTGCCCACAGAGAGAGAGAGAGAGAGAGAGAGAGAGAGAGAGAGAGAGAGAGAGAGAGAGAGAGAGAGAGAGAGAGAGAGAGAGAGAGAGACATAGTTCTATTATCGTCCTCGGAGGTCAAATATGACCTATGGGACCAAATGAACATGTCACATGGTGTGAGTGGAGGTCATAAGTGACTCTCGATGCTCAAAAATGGCTGAAATGAGCGTCGCAATAGAGGGTTCACATCGTGGTTGGGAGAGGAAGGTATGTAGGGAGAGTTCATGGCTGAATATATGGGGAGAAGAGGACCTAATGTGGTCAAAATCTGAGCACTCAAGTAGTGTATGGTACGCACTCTCTCGCACTTGACGAGGGCATAAGGTGCAAAGTCGATGAGACTCCTCACAAGTGCCCCAAACTCCTGTCTCACAGCGTAGAGAATGGGAGCTAAAACAAATGGAGGCAATGGTGTGGATCGCACTCAATGAGAAATTTGTAGTTTGGGGCAATGTGTGTGGTGTAATGGCTGAAGCAAGAACCTCCGGATTTCTCACAAGCCATGATACATTGGCGTTGTTAGAAGGCCTCATTAACTTGGGAGTCGATCGATGCATCCTTGACCAAGTGACATGCATCCCATCTTCCAAACCATTTCTTTGATGTCAAGCATCCACCCCGAACTTAGTATTTTGCTCTTGCATGTCTTTTGGACCTTTTGACTTGCTTCATATGAGATTCTAGGAAGTTGATACAAAGGGCTATGTTGTGTCTTAAGCATGTACTGCACAATCCTTTGCATGCCCAAGACCTCAATGGGAAGCGATCCGGACTCAAGAAGTTAAAGCATGTAGGGTGTTTATGTCTTTACTTGGAGAAAGTTGGTGAGAAAATAATTTTGCACATTGTCAAAGTCTTTCCAAGTAGACTTCCCGATGCTACCACCGCACACCTCCACTCCGTAAAGAAGCACCGGTGTCACCAATGTGTCAAAGAGGTACTTTTTGAGAGCCCAACACTTGATCTCTCTAGCATTGAACATGTTCTCAAATTCATAATAAGACCTCTTTCCGGCTTCCAAGCGACGCATTGCAAAATTCTTTCATTTATGATTGGATGGAACCTCAAGGCCAAGGTACTTGAAGCTATCTACCACTTCAAGTTGCTCATTGTTGTATTCAATGCATGGATTTTTGTCATTGAGGGTCTTTACAAGCAGAACCTTGGTTTTGGATTCATTCACGATCACCTCACTATGTAGGCAAAAGCATTCCAAGACACTCATAAGCTTTTGTGCATCTTTTAAGGTATGTGCCGAGAGCGCTACATCATCAGCATAAAGCAAAAGCATGATCACCGCATTTCCAATCTTAACCTCTTCTATGCCTTCTTGTTTGGCATAAAATCAAGGACCATGCATTCCAATTCATCAATGAGTAGCCCAAAGAGGGTTGGGAAAAGTGGGCATCCTTGTTTGACACCAATGGTGCTTGCAAAAAATTCTGAAATTCCATCTCCCATACGTAGTCAACATATCACTTTTTGGTAGATGCGAAAGACTGCATGCATAAATTCTCTCAGCACTTGAAGTCTTTGCATATGTCTCCAAATATTTCCTCGCGATACCATGTCAAAAGCTTTCTTGAAATCCACAAAAAGCAACAATACAACTTTTTTCAATCGAGACGCTTCCATAAGCACTTAAAGAGTGACAAGGTGATCAATAGTGCTATGATTCTTTGGAAAACCTCCTTGGCCAAGTGCACATTTGCCGTTCTTTTCAGCCCATTCATTTATCTTCATCTCCATGATACATCCAAATAACTTTGCCATCAAAGAATCAACCATTATAGTACGATAGTTGTTCACATTGTTTACATCTCCTCCTTTGTGCAAAGGTTTGATCCAATTTGCACTCCAATCATGAGGCATGCCATGCTGAAGTGCAAGGTTAAACATATCGTATATCCAATATTGTGTTTTCTTGCTTGTCCATTTAATCATTTTAGCCTTGGCACCTTGAAGGTCCCCTGCCTTGTGAGTAGCAAGTTTCTCAAGCGTGCGGCATACATCTTCAATGGTAAAGAAGGGAGGCATAAACGGAAGGGATCTACAACACTCCATCTTATCAACATTGGGTTGCTCATAGAGGTTCTTGCAATGCGTATTCATATCCTCAAGAGTCAAGTCACCAAAGCTCTCAACATGCTTGCCTTTTAGATTTTGTCAAAACTTGCCACATGCATGTGCTTTCTCTTGGGCTAAAAGAAGCTATTTTTTGACTTTCCACCTTCTCCTCTTTTTTTGAACAAGTGCTTTGTATGTGTGTAAACGTTCCGAGTAAAATTCTTTGTCTTTGCTTGCATCCATCCTTAGCAAGTGTTTGGGCTTAATTACATTCCATGTCAAACCATTTCTTCTTGGTGCTACCCTTCTTAGACCTTTTGCAAGACATGTGTTTCATAAAAAAGCATTCCTTCAACAACAAAATTACGTCAGCTTCTCCAAGCTCCTGCTACTATAAATTGGTTGTGTACGTATACATGTTTGAGAGGTGCTCTATTCTTTGACGCGTGGCATGGTTGAATTCCATAAAGAAATAGAATAGATAGATTTACTTCAAAATTATTTCTATCAAGGAAAAAAGATTTGGCATTCTTCTTGAGACCTCTCTCTCTCTCTCTCTCTCTCTCTCTCTCTCTCTCTCTCTCACACACACACACACACACACACACACACACTCACACATATACACACGTGCACCCTTCCGTTTTGAGGCTATTCGAGATCGGTATTCGATTAAAATATTAGTTATAAAATCTTAGCTAGATTCTTAGTTTTCCTTGAAGTAAACTGGCAAAATTTTGATAGTGTACATACGAACAATTTCTTAAATTCTGAACTTTTTATGGCTATTGGCTTTCCAAAAGCAAAATTGAGCCACCCTTCAATTGGCTTTCAAAAGGAAAAGTAGAGTCAAACCTTTTTTTATTTTTACTTGATAGGTTAAAAGTTGAAAGTTAAAAAGGTTCACATATTCCAAGCTTCATAAGAGCTAGTATGTGACTCGCACGTTGTTGTGGCTAATTAGAAGCCAAGCTTAAGTCTGTGACACTCTCCTCCCTCATCTTTCCCCAATGTGGCAACATGTGTATTCATTCTCTATGCATCGATGAGGTAGTGCCAAAAATATTCTTAGATGCTTCATTATTCACTTAGATCATCCTCCAAAGCTATGATAAGGCAACTATAATAAGTGACATCTCATATAGAAAAATAGAGAAGATGACATCTAAACCCTCTGAGAAGACAATCCCATGAAAATCCACCCACATAAAGTGTTTATCCTTATAACCTTTTTGAGACATAAAGTATTTGTTGGCTGCTTTAAGTTGTTACATTGTTCCATTGAGCTGGTTATTCTTTGATGTTCATTTGGTGGTTGGCAAATGACTTAGTGGTGATACATTTTTTTGCTTGTAGCATGGCCTAATTATTGTATGATCTATAGATGGGATAAATAACCATGGTGTACATGGTGTGTAATTTATGAGGATTTGCATGCTTGCATATCACATAAGATTCCAATCATAATTTTCAAGATTTTGTTGTTGAATTAGCCAAGAAAGATGATGCATAAGTCCATCTCTCTCTCTCTCTCTCTCTCTCTCTCTCTCTCTCTCTCTCTCTCTCTCTCTCTCTCGCGCGCGCGCGCGCGCGCGCGCGCGCATGCACACACAAAGCAAAAGGGAATCTTCACATACAACATTGTTCATTACAAAGGAATACACAAAACTATATAAAGCGCCGTTGTGAATTTTCTCTGATTTGAAGTAATTGGCCCTGAAGTTGCCTGCTTACCTAACTCTTTGTTCACCTATGTGCTATGCTAGGTACTGGACATATTGATGCACCATGTGTGTGTGCATTGTGGGGGGCTTTGTTAATGGCATGGATAGGCTCTCTGGCCTTATTTATCTACCTATCATTGTTTGAAAAAGATTATAGACATTCTTTCTCTCTTAATCACTTTGTATTAATAAAAATAAAAGAGTGTTTGAAAAAGAAAAGAGACATTCTTCTTCTTAATCACTTTGTATTAATAAAAATAAAAGAGTTTTTCCATGATTATTTTGTAATTGAAGCTTTAAACTACACACAATGCAATCTTAAGTCATTACTACAATCAAACTTTAGCTAGGTGAACATGAGATTGAGACTGAGATAAAGCAAATATCAATGAGTTTGATCCATCCAAATTTCTCATTGATTGTCCACACTCTCGTTTCCTCTCTCTAAGTGTGTGTGTGTGTGTGTGTGTGTGTGTGTGTGTGTGTGTGTGTGTGTGTGTGTGTGTGTGTGTGTGTGTGAGAGAGAGAGAGAGAGAGAGAGAGAGAGAGGGAGAGAGAGAGAGCAAGGGCGAACTTATAGAGCTCGTGCGATGAGAGATAGTGTTGGAAATTGGTGGGTGAAACCAAACCTAATCAAATTCAGTAAAACTTGAAGCTAAATGTGTTCGTTAAAAGGAAATTGGAGTAGTGCCATCATCATCTTATTGTCTCAACACACTATGATGAAGTAGGAGACCCATGTCTTTGAAGCATAAATTTTCCTACCAAGAAATCATTCTTTAAAAGCGATATCCCACACTTCATCATCATGACCATACACTTACTAATGCGTTGATAATGAATGGTGATGTAAGAGAGTGACATTGAATCATGATAACCTTAACTATATTATGGTGATGGCTGAAAACTTCAAACATCAAATTAAATAATCAAGTTGTAATAATTTATAACAATCCAAATTACTGTATGTCCATCAATTGCTAAAGCACGTTAATATTTGAGAGATGATCTATTGAACTCACCTTTCAATTCTTGTGCCTATGTTGTCGTCCACATAGGGAGATGATCTATTGAACTCACCTTTAAATTCTTGAGCCTATCTTATCATCTGCACTTTCCACCTACAAAGTGATCCAATTTAGCTCCCACTCCCTTTTCTATGAATTATGGTATAGGGACTTTTGGGAAGTGTTCTCCATTATTGCGCATACACTATACCCCTTGCAGGTTTAGTAGGCTTAGCTTCTTACCCAACTTGAGTGCTCAGCTTTTATCACATTCAAACTTGCTTTCGTCACATTTGTAGCCTTCCAGTTACTTCATGGATACTCAATTTTCACGCTCATCTCCATAATCCTCAAGCATCGAGAGCCATTAGTCAACCTAGCATGGTGCACTGGTCCCATAGATCATAATATCACCTTTGATGACAATACTTCTCTCTCTCTCTCCCTCTCTCTCTCTCTCTCTCTCTCTCTCTCTCTCTCTCTCTCTCTCTCTCTCTCTATGTGTGTGTGTGTAGCTGTTTTAACTTATGTAATAAAACGTAAATGAACTTTTACATTCAAAAGACAGTTGGTTTTAGAGAAAAGGCAAAAATTAGTAACAAATCAGTCTTAGAATTATATTTGTACATGGCATATGAGAATGAAGCCACGTCTAGTATACAATGATAGTGATCCAATAAAGAATTACTTCCCAAGTGGTAAGAGAAAGTGTACTATCTAACAGACAATAGCTTTAAGCCAAAAAAATTCCAAGAAAGGATAGAGTCCTCACTTACATACATCCAAACAAGACAACAAATACGTTAGTTTTGGATGTGTTTTATAGGTGTCAATGGACTATATCAGTTTTGTTATCCATGTCCGTCTTACAACTTTTTTAAAACTTAGAACCACTGTCCAAAGTGTTCATGTATTTTAGTCTTTTGGTTTTAGTTACCCCAAAGATTTTAAAAGAAGTACTTATAAGTATGGTATTTGTATATCCCCATTTTTTTAATTAAAAATCCAATACCATATATACCATTTTGAAAAAAAAAACCACCATCTCTCCTGAACCAAGAGTTTTAATCCCCATAACATTTCTTAGATCAGTCTTTCAATACCAGAAATACTTTGCCAGTTTTGTCAAGCTCCAAATTTTTCTAGCTTTTTTAAGTACCTTGAAGCCATAAAGTATCCCAAAAAACAGCTAAAAATATTTCTCAAAAAGAAAATATTCCATTTTTTAAGGTAACAAAACTCTACAGTGTTATCATGCTAATTCAGATTTCTCATGCCCATTCGGGATTCAACTTACCTCAGTTTGCATGCCAAATGAGGAAAAAAACCCATTAAATGAGCCAAAACCAGTAACCTATTATAGCTTGTCTATCAAAAAGAAAAACCCATATTTGTTTTACCGTTCTTTCAGCGTCATGCTATATAAGACAATGCGCAAGACTATTAGCAAGTATAATAATCCCAAAAGACGGCATAAGGGAAGAGGAAACCCCATTTACACCACGCAGTAATATGCAGATTTTTCCACGCGTCAGATACAGAGTGAAAAAAGCCACATCTTTAGGTTGCGCATGGCCGACCATACAAACGTCAGTACCAATTACCAAAAGATCCCAAATTTTTACTGTCCAATTACTGCAAATCAAGAACCACTACTATGGTTATGCATGGGTTCAACCATAATGAATTTAGGGCACCATACAAGTTATCAAAAGTCCTTTGTTATAAGAAGCCAACATCCTACTATAAAAACCCCTAAAAAACCAAACAATAATCAGTGTGATTAGTAAAAAAATCTTTAAACCCATCAATAATTATCTCCAATTTTATCAAAAAGAACGGGTCTCCCCGACCAAAGTGTTTTCACCATCCCTCCCATAAACTATTAGTTTATGCATAGTATGCAATTACGACAGAATTCCCAACATGAAAACCAGGTTAAGCCAGGCAATGCCTGTGCAACATTAATAATGAAGTATTCATGCAGTATGTACAACACCATTAATCAAGGTACCCTTGCCAAGGAGAATATCAACCTATGATGGTAGTTCAATGACTTCCATAGCTGCACAATGTTAAAGCCCTTGCCAAGGAGAATACCAACCTGTGATGGTAGTCCAACGACTTCCATAGCTGCACAATGTTAAAGCCCTCACTCCTTGCTTTGAAATACACACACAAATAAGAAACACCCACAGACTAAGTGAGGGGCCAAAGCACCCTCACCTTATATAGCGCATCCGGCTAGCTAAATGGTGAGAAGACACCCCACGATCGGTTACTCAATGGCTACGATCTCCCAAGCCGCCTCTATGGACACTCTTGCTTGCATACGGGGAGTTTAGAGGGAAAGAGAGCAAGTGTATAGGCTACTGCGTGTTGTAATATAGCCAAGGGGGACAGAGAGCCCCAATAGGTGTGAGATTTAATTAAGGTAATGAAGGCCACGATCCTTACAAAATCTCCTAAGGGGTGGGTAACCATAAGGTATTAGGAGGAGGGTTACCCCCTATTTAAAAAAACCTTACCGACTTAGTTTCTATAGTTTAGATTTTCAAATTAGGAATAATACACAAGGTAAGTAGCGATCTATGTATGTAAAAAATATGTTTTTTTATATAATCAACCAGCTGTAAAGGTATACATGTGTAGATGTCTGTGTGTGTGCGTGCATGCACGTGTGCACGCTTATACCCGCCCTGTCCCAGGCACCATACACAATGGGTCGATAGTAGGCCCATTGTGAATGGGCCTACTACCTAATCAGAGAAATGAGGTTAATGTGGTTGAAATGTAAGCCAGGTCAATCGATTTTAGAAAGGGATTGTATGATTTTATTAATGATGTCCTTTCTTTTGAAACCATTAAGGCAATTTAAATTTATGTACAAGAATCTCAATATCTTCCCAAGCCAAGAAGCAATTGGAAGAGGAGTAAACTATAAGGTATAGGAGGCTGATACACGTACTAAGAGTAGTCTTTTGTGGACAGTTACTGTTCTTTTTTAAGAATTCAAAAGGTGGGATATCTAAAAGGTCTCTTTTCCAAGAGAACTTTTGGTCATAGTCTCCCACACAAGGGTTATGTAGTTCAATTGAAAAGTTAAGGAATTGGATAGTAGTGGCAAAAAAGGCAGTTGGTGTAGTGAACGCGTGTTTAAAGGTTGATTCAATTTTTAAGCGGTTGGGATAAACATGATTAATCTCATCCAGAATAATTTATTGTTGAGGCTTAATAAGTCATCCATATATCTGTAAGTATGATTAAAAAGTAAAAGTTTATGATAATTACTTTTGTCGCTCGTGGTTTTGAGAAACCATTTGTATTCAAAGAAGGCTAAGTATAGATTACACATTATAGGTGAGCAGGAAAATCCCATGGGAATGCCCTGGCTTTCATTAAAGCACTATCCTCCAAAGAGGATGGTACAATTATCAAGTACCCAAGCTATGTCATTGAATATTTTACATCATCAAAGTGAAGGGGATGAGAAGATTTTGGTTTTTTAATCCATCTAGGTTTTCTGGAGAGCGATATGTAAAAGAATCCATTAATCCTAGCATTCTTGAAGGCTAGTTTAATCCTCTGAGATAGAACGTCTTTCACTCCTAATTCACCTTCCAAAAGGTATTCTCATAGCACTGAGTAATATCAGCTGTGAAGAGATGAAAATTTTGTTTAGGGAGGTTTATTGTAACCTCAGTGGCATTTTTTACCAACCAGAATGAGTTATAGTGAATTTGAAGAAAGTTTAAGCATATTTTTTGTTTAGAGGCACAGACATTTTCAAATTCTGAAAGAATTAGGTCAAGACAAAGAGTAATATCTTTGGTAATGTTAGAAAAATACTATTCGATGCATCAGATATCCATCTAAACTTATGCTTGTGTAACTTATAGGTGGGAAAAAGTACAGGAAGTTTGGTATTTTGAATAAAATACCCTATACTTTCAAGATATTTTGAAATATTATAGGTGACCTCATAAGGGGAAGTTACAAGAGATTCAACATTTAGGTCACATTATCTCTCAAGATGGCATCCAAATGGATCCATCAAAGTTAGAGGTAATAGAAGGATGGCCTAATCCAAGGAATTTGCATGAACTAAGAAGCTTTATAGGTATGTTTGCATACTATAGATGCTTCATAGAAAAGTTCTTACAAATCGCGAGACCATTAGATAACCTAACAAAGAAAAACATTAGGTATATATCGTCCACCAAGGAGAACAATGCTTTAAAAAAGTTTAAAGAAGAGCTTATCTATCAACCTATGCTTACACTGTCGGATCTCTCAAAGCCATTTGAGGTCCAATGTGACGCCTATGGTGATTGCCTTGGAGCTGTTTTTCTCCAAGAAGGGCACGCCATAGCCTACGAAATTCAAAGGCTCGACCCTATTGAGCAAGCTCTAGGTATATATGAGAAGGAACTCTTAGCGGTCCTACATGCTCTAGACTCGTGGAAGCACTATTTATTGGGGACTCCTTTCATTCTACGAACGGATCACCAAAGCCTTAAGTACTTCATGACGCAGACCAAGCTCTCCAACAAACAAATGAGGTGGGAAAATTTTCTTTTGCAATTCCATTTTCATATTGTTCACATTGTTGGCAAGCATAATCAAGTAGCCGAAGCACTCTCAAGATGACCGAGAGTGAATGTGGTATCCATAGCAACTCACAATGATCTATCTTCTATGATAGATGAGTACGCTATTGATCTCGATTTTAAAGATGTGATTTCCGCTCTTGCACTAGGGAAGAAGGAAGAACTTACCTTACAAGATGGTTATCTTCTCTATGGCAATAGGCTATGTGTTACTAACTCCCTACATGAGAAAGTAATGTATGAATCTCATGCTCCTCCTTATGCGGGGCATAGAGGGATTCAATCTACCCTAAAAGGGATAGAAACATACTTCTACTGGCCTGCCATAAAAGCAAACATACAAGAGTATGTTTCAAAATGTATGGTATGCCAAAAGACAAAGTTTGATAGAGGGAAGCAACCTGCTTCCCTAATTCACCATGGGAGAGAATATCCATGGATTTTAACTTTGGATTTCCCAAGTCTATCCATGGGAATACAGGAATATGGATGATAGTGGACGGGTTTAGCAAACAAGCACAATTCTATCAAGGCCCATCAAATGGAAACCCTCTTTATATCACAAATCTTCAAGTACCACTGCTTGCCAATGTCCATAGTGTCGAATAGAGATCCTAGAATGACTAGTAACTTCTGGAAGGGTCTCTTTGAGAATTTAGGTACAAGGCTAAACTTATCTTCGGTCTATCACCCGCAAACGAATGGCCAAAGTGAAATAGCTAACCTAACAATTCTTGATCTACTAAAAGCTTATGTCACAGAAGTAGATCAAAAGTCCCAATGGGAGAAGTACTTACCTTTAGTGGAGTATGCTTACAATAACATTGTACATACTTCTATGGGAAAAGCACCTTTTGAGGTGATAGAGGGAAGATAAAAAAGTCCCCTGCTACTCAAGCTACATGGGAAGATCTTCGCAAAATGATTGGGTCTTGCTTAAGTTTCTCAAGGTTCGATTAAGGCACACAACGGGCAAGAATCCTACGGGACACAAAAGTACTATGCTAAGTTAGCAAAAAGATACTATGGTCCCTTTCACATTCTTAGGCCATTATGTGAGATGACCTATTAACTCAAGTTCCTCAACCATTGGCTCATACACAATGCTTTCCATGTGAGCCTACTAAAGCCTTACAGAGGAGAGCCACCTCAAGAAGCAATCATTGAAGACCCACCGGAGATCGAGGACCAAGAAGAAGTGCTGCAGCCCGAGTCCATTCTCCGACACGAAGACAAGGTATTACGAGGCGGTAAGACTATTCGATGATATCTTATTTAATATTAAAATTATCCTTTTGAAGATGCTAGATGGATGCAAGGCATACAATTAAAGGATAACCCAATGCTTACAATGATTCCCTAGAGTAATATAATGTAAATATGTACAAATCAACAAAGTTTTTGTCTTATAAGACTCTCTTTTTTCTTTATTGTGCACAAATGTTAATAAGTATGCATGCTTAGGATCATGTTTGTGGAGACGAAGTCTCCCTAACACCAAGTAGAGCTTGTCACTCTACTATGGAAGATTGATACGGACTAATGTGCAGACATGCTTGCGGCAGCGAAGGCTCCCAAGCACCAAATGGACTAGTCATCCATTCTAAAACGGTGTCATAGGGTAAAATAGGGATCCTCTACCCGCTAGGAAACAGATTAATGACTAGACTTTATCTTCTCTACCTCATAGTCAAGGACGACTATGATTTCAAGAGAGAGGTAATGTCATAAAAACTAATATCTAATTCTCCCAAATGATTTTCTCATGTTAAACTAATCATTTAATATGGGGAGGGACCAGGGGAGTCAAAGCTAGAATATTGGTAAGGCTGCCAGACCGGTCTCAGCAAGGATCCAAAGGAGGGAAAATAGAGATCCAAAGGGGGACAGTCTGCAAAAGAGCAATGTGCATCAATGGAGCTTAAAAGACCTAAGGTTTGGCTCCATTAAGACTTCCATAGGCTAAATTTCCTCAATTTTATTAAATTATCCAATGGCCAAAAGTGGGGAAAATTGGATGGTTATGGGAAGACTAAAAAGTCTTCCCACATCCCTAGGAAGGAGGGGACGAGCCCTAATGGTAGGGGAAGAGATAGAAACACACACACACACACACACACATACACACCCAAGCTCTCCCAAAAGAGAAGAATGGACACATGGCAGGCTCCTAGCCCAGTTGCCCCCAATCTCCCCTCAAATCCTATTGGATGGCCATAGAGGTGGACCAATGAGAATTAGGCTAGAGTAAAACTAGTCTAATTAATTTAAAAATGCTTGATAAAAGAACCAATATAAATTAAGCTCCCTAGAATACTATTGGATAGTCTACAAAGGGGTCTAATGCGCATCCAACAGCCCAATGGCTTGCTTGATTCCTATTGTCCAGAAGACTAAAAGATCCAATGAAAGTTTAAATAATTTATTTTAATTATCTAAAGCTCTCAAAAAAGGGGAAAGGGGGACACTTGTCACAACGCTATCAACTATGCTTCTTAATTGCTATTGGCTAAGCTTTGCAGGAACCAATGGGAAGCCCGCAAGAGCTTTCGGGAAGAGGGGTTGACCAAGAAGAGAGAGGAGGTTGGCATTTTACACACACCAACTTTGCTACACACACACAACTCATGTGTTGAGCAAGAACTCCATCTCCTTTTCCAAGCATTGAGAAGTAGAGGCCTACATCAACAACTCTTGGCTATGGAATGCAAATCCAACCAAGAGCCAAGCTTCAATGGCATGCTCATCTCCTCTACCATGCTAATTACTAAGCTAAGCTATGCTAGCAGAGTGATTATGAGTACCTATGCATAGCTTATGTCGCTTCAATTCTAGCGACTACTTGCAGGCAAAAAACAGACATCGTTTGATATACTTACGGCCACAAGTAGCTCGTAGGTGCACGAGTGTGTATGCTCCGTTCCGCAAGAAATGCTTGGCGTTGTCGTGTAGCTCTTGCCGAGGCTAGCATGATGGTGAAGTCATATCTACAATGCAATGAGCGAGCAGGGAGTAGTGCAAGGATGGAGCTCATGCTCTCTCTCTCTCTCTCTTTCTCTCTCACACACAGTCGAAGGCAGCTTAAAACTTCATTATGATAAAAGTTTTCTTTACAAAATGACCTAGGTACCTTATATACTAAGGTCGCCTTAGGTTAAACCTAAAATAGAGTTTGAGGGATCAAATGGCTTTGTATTTACAATCTGGAAGTTCCATTGCACCTCGGCTTCTGCTACTAAACTACCTACTTATTACAAATGATGTTTATAACCATAATCCTCAGCATTCCATAACTCTTAGAGAATAAGGCTTAGTTGAGTTATGTCGTGTTGTTGACCCAGCCATCAAAAGACAAGCAGCCTTCTCTTCAATCTGCTTCAGTGCTCTCCCCTGGCCTTTTTCATCCAAGGACCCAAGCTTTTGATCGCTTTCTGAATACTCCTAGAAAATAGGTCCCAAGCATTAGGTTTTTCCAGATTAACATCTTTATTGAGTTTGCTCAAAACTGTCATGGTAAGCCTTCTAAACAAAGGGTCTTTGAATAGGTGTGTGCCCCAGTAACAAGCAACTTCTTACTTCCTTTGGGGGCCTGCCCCTTCCCCTTGGCTTTCTTGAGTTTCAAGCATAAAGGTAAATGGTCTAACATGCTCTTCATTGAAAGCAGCTTCATCTCAAGCAGCGACAAGATCTAATCAACTTGGTGAGAGCAATAGCACCTGTCAAGATGGGACATCGTACGAGCATACTGGAGGCTTGTGTACGTGAAGCCTGACGTGCTGTTCCAGGGACCCAACTTTCAAAGATCCATCGTAGCCCATTTCTCATAGAGACCCAGACATTTAGTTTTGTGATAACCTGCCAACAGACTAGCAGAGCTTGTTCTATCCTTGCTCTTCTCCACCATATTAAATTCACCTATCAATGGCCACTCTCCTTCAATAGGGGAATCCTTAAGGGAATCCACAATTTGGCTTTATTCTTGGCATTGGAGGGACCCTATATGTTTACTATGGTGAAAGGTTGATCTTCCCACATGACTCTCACTCCTAAGACTCTCCCAGAGGGTGATTCAGAACCACTTTGGGTCCCAGTCCTTGTCCACAATAGAGAGGACGTCACTGAACCCATCCACTCCCTCTCCATAGAACACCAACTTCTTCCCAAATGCATATTTTCTTTTGCTGTGAGCATCCAAATGATGTTCTTGGATGGCCTTGCAATTGACTTCCTTATCCTTTCTGACTTCCTCCCAAAAGTGTGTGTGCTTCTTCCGGGTCTTCAATTGTTTCACATTCCAAGATTGCATAGCTAGAGCTTACATAATTGGAGAGAGGGACAAACTCCTCTACAACTGATCCATGTCCGATCTCCTCCTCCATGCCACTAGGAGAATCAGGATGTTCTTCAAGGTATGGGGATTTCTTTTCTTGTAGCACCTCAAAGGGATTGTGAAGGAGGATAGCTCCAGTCACCCCTTTTAGCAAGGTGGGGGGAGCCAAGGAGCCTATCCCATTCAAGACTCAATTAGCCTCCAGTGTGGTAAGGATTCTCTTGCCACTACCTTCACCCTTTTGGCCCTCTTCAATCCCGCAACTTTCACAGCTGACGTAGTTGTTAATGTCAGAAGCTTAGGTGAAGGTGCAAGAAAAGAAAACGAGTATTCTTTCTAAGGGTGTTCGGGTTTTTGCAATGTGAAGCTCTGTACCTCAACGTTCCTCCCTTGCAATTTGTTGACTTCATTGTCACAGAGCATAGCCTCTTTTTCCTCCCTTATACTTGTCCTTTCGCAGCTCTTTACTTGATTTCCACCCCCTTCCACTATTGATTCCTTGACATGGGCATAATTGACTTCTCTTGAACTGGAGACATGGGTTGTAGGCTCGGAGTTCACTTTAGACCTCCTGGGGAAATCCTTGGCAAAGTGTCCAAATGTGTTGCACTCAAAGTACGCACCAAAGTAAGTCGCAAAATTGAGAGAAATAGTTACAACCAACATTGATCACCATGCTTTTTGGTGGTGTCTTAGACACATTCTAGCCTATACACACCCGGTAAGAGGACCTACCTAGGCCCCTCTTGTTAGGAACAAATAGGGGGGTGCCCAGTTGACTGGAAAGCATCCTAATATTATCCCAGAGCCAACTTGGCAACCCTACAAACGCGATCCAAATTAGATGAATCCTCTGGAGGGATTCAGTCGAATCAAATACAAGCTCTTATGGTACAACATAGACAATTGTTCTATTAAACAATAAAGGACCTTTATATGTGCCTTTATGCAAGATCTTCACAACGTCAGAGTCATAATTGTACCTTACAGAGCAGAAGCCCTTAGCAAGGTATGTAGTATTTTCAATTGCCCTTTCATACCCAAGGATTGATGGTCCCTAAATCCATTGTATCAGCTCGTACCTATTTGGGATTCTCCCACTAAAGCCAAATACAAGCAAAAGATTTGCTTGCATGGCTAGCTTTTTTTTTACAAGTGCTGGCGGGATTGCCACCGTGATAGTCTCGACTACCTCCACTTGTTGCAGAAGAGACTTCTTTAAAGCACTATATGCTCGATCCGTAAGCCCATCTTCGAGTATCCCACTACTTTTGGGATGTGAGCTAGTCTTTTTCTACCACTAAGGATGATCTCTATATGTTTGTTATCTTCTTTCATTCTATGTTCGAGTTGAGTCTTTACTTCCATTAGTTTTCCCTAACCTTCAACAGTCAATGCCTCAACGTTGTGACTTTGTTACTACCCATAGGCTTGGGACCCTTGAGAATGTTTGCAAATGAGATGCCTGGTCTAAGGGAAGTTGGCTATTTTCATACAAATGGTGCCTTGGGGCACCGCACCCCTGCCTTGAGTGTCTTTACCTCAAAGTTATCTCCTTTAGTGTTAGGGTCGAACACTTTGTGTTGTTCCTTAATAGGGAATATATTTTGAGTTGAAACTTCTTTATTTTCTACCTGGAGATGGACCCTTTGACAAATTTTCACCTATCAAAATATCAACGCTTGTTCATCAAGATGCCAACCCAGTCCCTACGTCCATTAGCATGATACCCTCCTGCACCAGCAATTTCCTAGTTGCAAGAATTTGTGAGAACTTTAGAATGTCCTCCTCCAGGGGCACCATCTCCTCATCCATGTTAGAATCCATAAGGAGGCAACACTTAATGGTAAAGGGGGAGTTGGTAGATAGAGCGACAATCTAGTGGGACCCGCCTCTACCAAAGGGCAAAAAAAAGCAAAGGACTAACACCAAAGATGCGGGCTGAGACAACGCCCAAGGTAAACCAAACAAAAAAAACCCTTATTGTGTCGTGGGCATAATAATCACGCACAAGATAAAGGTTATTCCCTGTGGGTAGCGCATCAGGGCAGAAGACAAAGAGAAGTGGAGGATAGTAGCACACTAGCTCAAAAGGGCTGGTACCTCTAGTCCTCCCTCGACATTGTGTGGCCCCCCACCCTCCGGCTTGGAGAGATGTTAAGCACACTGATTACTAGCTTGGATAGCAAGCACAACCAACAAAGAAGTTGAGTGCTCTCTGCTGACTGCAGTGGATGCCAAGGAATAGCGTCGAACCTCCAAAGGGAGGTACAACATAGACACGCGATAGGGTTGACTTGAACTCAAGAGCCCAAGCCAAGATTGGGCTGGAAATGTGGGCAACAAATCAGATCTAAACCTCCTAACTTATCTATGCAGCAACAACACTCCAATACAATCACTCATAATTGTGGTTTTGCAAAAAAGAAAAGTAAAGGAACCAATATTCTTTAATCCTCACTGCTTTCAAGCCCCTTTTTTAAAACACATTGTCGGAGTGAGAGGTTCTTCAAGGTCGATCAAGAAAGCACCGGGTTTTTGGCTGTGAGAGAGATAGAGACAACAGACAAAACAAGCTAGAAAATTGCAACACAATTTCATCCCGACCCTAAATTCCTTGAATATCCCAAATCATGTACAAAGTCTAGTCGAAATTGACCCTCAATAATCACCAAAAATTGTTTAAAATCTTGGGTAACGGTAATATCATGAGCACTTGCATCCAACACGTTGAATATGCGTTGCCTGGCCTCCAACCAATCATAAATGCGGTTCTTGTCTATTGCATACTCAAGCCGACATTGGCGGCATACACCCGAGCTCGCAATGATCACAAGCTAGCTTTGATCCAAGCTTTGGAATCCACCCTTTTCAAACCTATTCTATCAAATCTGCTCTGCAGTCCCCCTCCTGTGCTCTATCAAGAATAAAACACTCCCTATGTTCTCCAATGTCAAAAGAGGAAAAAAGACGTGCTGATTTTCTTTTTAGTCTTCACTCCTCCCTGGTCGAGAGAGAGAAATTCCCCTGACTATCCACCTTCTCTTCTTCCCATTACCCTCTTGTACACACCCTTTTCATGTAAATCCCTTCGATGAGAGCTCGAGGGAGAGAGACCGCCCTAGATCTCCTCTCCTTCCCCACGTTTCTTCCCCTCCAAGCCAAGATCTCTCATTCTTTCCCCACATTCCTTTCTTCTCTCCCTCCCCTTCCCCCTTTATCTTCACCTTATTCTTCCCAAAAGAAAACTTGTTTTTTTTTTCCTTCTGCTTCTTCTTCTTCTCCTCCTTTTTCTAAATTTTCTTCTCCTCTTCTCCTTCTTCTTTTTGGCTTTCTAAAAGAAGCCTTAGTGTTGACTTGGGTTAGGCATACTTTCATTGTTTTCAGTGCCATGATGGAGACTTACCTTAGATGTTATTTCCATTTTAAAATATTAAATGAACCTTTCTATTTGACCTTTCATTTCACATCCTTACACCGCTTGACTTCACTTGCATTCTATTCTTTTTAGAATGCTAAAGTGAAGCTTCACCTTGCATAATTCTAATAAATTCTATACATATACACACATACATATATTTATTTATTTTACACACACACACACACACACACACACACTAAATGAGCAAACCATGGTAAAGGGAAGAAAAAATGGTGAAATATGTGAGAACTTAATTTAAAAATCTTGCAAATTCAAAAATTCGACTATTATTTTCGGTTTGCTTCTTTGCAAGGAAGAAACCCAGTCCCTTAATAAAAGAGATATTCTTGAAGAATGTTTTACCTTAAATAATTTTAGTTAAACTCAACCTAATGATTTTATCATTTTCTTATTGTTTTGAAAAGCCATCGTGACCCTTTCACCTTTTTTCTAAGTTTTCTTCTTCTTCTTATTCTTATTTTTCTTTTCTTTTTCTCCCTCGTCGGAGCTCTTTCTTCCCTTATTTACAAGTTTTCTTACCCACCCCCCCCCCAAAAAAAAAACCAAGCGTCGATATAAGCCAACAAAAACGAAGTGGTGTCTACCCTTCCTTGTTTTCGAAATCTCCCACCCTTTGTTCATGACCTCTTTTGCATGATAAATCTTTTGGGAAAGTCACGACGCTCTGACTTTCCTCTAAGCTTCTCTTCAATTGCAAGGGCTCACACCATGATAAAATAGCAAACCTGGATTTGAACGCACATGTGTGAAATTCAAGCAAGAGACCCGTCCCATCATTGAGGATGGATGCTACAACACACACCAATAAACATTGTCATGTCTATCATCATGAATGGGACAACATTGCATCTCTGTCTCCATGGGCTTGCAAGATCGGACCATCATAGCCGCCTCAAAGCGAAGCTCCCATATGCAACCGAATCTGGAAATCTCGTCATCACCGAGTTGTACAAATGGCTCAAGCTCTGGCTCAAGCTCCAAATGTTGGAGCATTGTCAAACCCTCCAACATATGTAGCTGCAAATACTCAAAATGTTTGATTATCCTATGGCATTATGTTATAGCTTGGTCCCAATACCATGCATCCACTCGGTTTGAACTTCATGTTGAGCACATAGCACCTGTAGTCTTTGTGAAACATGGAAACTTGTCATGAATCAAGAGAAAATACCCAAACCTTGTTGATGATTGGGAATAGAATTTGTCTTTTGGCACGCACACAAGAGCAACTACTCCTTCTAGTGACAACCATAAGATACCTAACACAATCAATAATAAGGGAAAGACAATAAAAAATCCATATCGTGCATATCCTCTGAGAAAGATAGCAAGAATTTGGAAAATTTTGGTTGCTTTGCCACCTCAAAAGACGATCCGGCTCACCCTCTTCACACCATCTAAAATTAAGATTTTGATGCATTTGCTAGTATCCCATTCCCAAATCATCCACTTTGACACATGGAAGCTCAATAATATTCTTTGCATCTAAAATTAAGATTTTGATGCATTTGCTAGTATCCTATTCCCAAATCATCCACTTCGACACATGGAAGCTCAATAATATTCTTTGCATCTGTACAATTTGGCACATCACTTGCACATATAGACTTGTCTATGCATAAATCCTTTGCCTAATCTTCTTTATAAATGTCAGTGCCTATTGGAAGTTCATTCTCCCTCTGTTAAACTTGCTCCACCTCTAAATAGGCATTCCCATCATAATGGGTATCACCACATATTGAACAACATGTACATAAACCACACAGGAAAGCAGGAATGATGACATCCTTATCTTGCTCAAACATATCATTACATGCATGCACCTCCTCCACAATACACATAGGCTCTCGCTCATGTTCATATGTATCAAATGATACGCCCATGGTACCCTATGCAGTTTCCACATCATGACAAGCATTGTCTTTCAGACTCAAAGACTCTTCACATACTTGTATACAGTCCACATGTATGGTGTCCCTCTGTAAGTTGATCATAGAACAATTGGCATCTTTATTAATAATTTCACCTAGGTTGCTAATGGCACAGTCATTAGCTTCTGAAAATTTTGCATTACTTTCAATTTTTGGCCCTTCAATTTGTGCAATGTCTCCCAAGGTAATTGCGTTGCTGCTAATTTTGCATAAACTTGTTTCCAAAATTCTTCATAGTTTGGTGCCTGCTCATCATTGTATTCCATTTCCCTTGCCACATATTCATTACTAGAACCCAAAACAACTTCCTTCCTTGCATCATCCGGTTTGCTAATGGCCCAGCCATTAGCTTCAAGTTTCTCTGGAAAAATTACACTCGCTTCAATTTTTGCTTTAGATGGTCCTTCATCGTGCTTAATATCCCAAAGTGCATTATTCTTTAAGGAAAATTTTGAAAGACCCAGTTTAGCATAAACCACCTCAACTACATCTTCATCTTGAGCATAAATTACTTGCTCATCTTGTAGTAGACATGCATTGAACACGGCTTCTAGCTTGGCGCACATAGCTCAATATCTTCTTAAACAATCCATTACTTGTTTCTTCTAGAGCATCCTTTGTATAAAGAAGAGACTCCTCGGCTAAAAAATGTGCATTTACTTGAAAAACGGTCTCTTCAAAAGTATGCCAACAATTCCCATATGCTTTAAAAAGCCTCTGCATGTACTCATACAAATCCGGATTTATCATCTCTTGAAATGCCACGATCATACGATGATCATGTACATCTTGGAGTCTCATCTCAAACCTGGTAAAAGAAAGATATTCCTCTGCATTCTTCCCATCAAAAACACCCTTTACATGATATACCAGTCAAGTGCTACTCCCACTCCTTCATCTAGTTCTTTTTGTGTCGATCCTCTTCGTTGATTGATAATTTATCAATCATCTCCATCAACTTTGCAAAATGTGGGGTCTGTCATACTTCTTAGAGAAATTCATCGCTTTCATGTGCTACAAAATTTTTCGTATCCCTCCCTACTACTCCATCTTCACTCTCTCACCCCGGTAAAATTCGTGTCGAGTTCACCAAAAATGTCGGATTGTGCAGTTCTCCAGGGTCGATCGGGAAAGTGTCAGGCTTCTAGCCGTGAGAGAGTTGAGAGAGATAGAGATAATAAACAAAAAGAACAAGAAAATTGCAACATAGTACACCCCAACGCTGAATTCCTTGAATATCCCAAAGCATGTACAAAGTGTATCAAAATCGACCCTCAATAATCACCAAAAACTATAAGAAAACGTGGGTAATGATAAAATTATGAGCATTGGCACCCAACATGCTGAATATCCATTGCCTAGTCTCTAACCGATCAAAACTTCGGTTCTTGCCCATCGCATACTCAAGCTGACATTGGTGGCTACAGGCCGTGATGATCACAAGTTGGCTTGGATCCAAGCTTTGTAATCCACCCCTTTGTGTCTCTGCCCGCCCAAACCCTTCCCTGTTGATATGCCTTCATGTAATCCAGGGCAAAAAAATCAATAAACCTAATTTTTGACGAGACTAAACAAACCTACTCTATCAAACCTGCCGTGCATTCCTCCTCCTATGCTCTATCAAGAATAAAACACTCCCTCTGTTCTCCGATGTCAAAAGAGGAAAAAAACGTGTTGATTATCTTCTTAGTCTTCACCCCTCCATGGTCGATAGAGAGAAATCCCCCTGACTATCCTCCTTCTCTTCTTCCCACTACCCTCTCGCACAAACCCTCTTCATGAAAATCCCTTCGATGAGGACTCAAGCTCTAGAGACTACCCTACATCTCCTCTCCCATGCTTTTTCCTCTCCAAGCCAAGAACTCCCATTCGTCCCCACGTTTCTTTCTTCTCCTCCCCCCCCCCCCCCCCCCCCCCTCTCTTCTCTTCACCTTATTCTTCCCAAAAGAAAACCTTTTCTTCTTGTTCTTCTTTTTCCAAATTTTCTTCTCCTTCTTCCTCTTCTTCTTCTTCTTTTCTCTATCTCCCTCGTCGGCGCTCTTTCTTCCCTCCTTCACAAGCTTTCTTTCTTTTCCCCCAAAACAAACAAAACTAGGCTTTAGAATAAGCCAAAAAAACCATGGTGTCTACCCCACAGCCTAAGTGACACAAGAGTGCACGTGGGGGCGGGTAAGGGGATTGACGGTGAGGGAGGACTGGCGGACATTTCGAGGTGGACACACCCACCCAAAAAATGGAGATGCCATTGAGGAGCCTGGATTGGAACCCATTACCTCATGCCCCAATGCCTTTTGAGGCTTGAGCTAACCACGTCACCCGTCCGCGTGCATGTGAAAGGAATGCCATTTTACATGGTGTTATAAACGATAAACCTGAACTGGCGTAGAACTAAACCTGGACAGGCCCCATGTTCGGGTTTAGTTCTTGGTCAAGTGTGGTAGTAATGTGTGTGAACACACACTTAGGTTGGTGAAATATGCTCCTGACATGATCCTGCTTGGTGGCCTTCAAAAGGACAATCCTACGTTGTATGTGAATATAATAAGCAAAACAAGCTCAAATTCTCTCTTTTAGGTCGTTAAAAGTCCGTAGCACGAATAGAGAATCCCTAGGACCTATGGCCCTCATGAGAAATTTTGTATCGGGGATCAAAATTGGCTATTGATTTTTTATTAGAAGGTTTCATGTGCAAATCTTTCTCATCAACATTGTAGGACAAAGCTTTTGAAATTGTGTCTTCCATTGTCTTTGGATGGAAATCAGTAAATTTAGCCTTATTTCGGGATGCAACTACAAAGCGACCCTCAATTTTTTTGTAAATTATCCAATTCATTCGATTTTAGGATAATTTCTTTGTTCTTGGAGATATAACTAGTTACAAAGGAATTTTGCATACAATAATTGTCCCATTCCTTTTAATTCTTCTACACCTCATTATTGGGTAAAAACTCCTTCTAAAACACAATCTTAAAGTGTGACCACGTCTTGGGTTTTTGTGTGGGTTGACGAGCTATCCACCACTTGTAGGCCTTGCCTTCTAGGGCTAAATTGATCTCTGTAGGCTGAAAAGCATCTGGTGCAGCACGTGAATGATACAAGTCCATCCACTTATGAAGAAAAAGTATTGACAAAATCCTTATTACTTTTTCTCCATTTTCTCCTCTAAGTTGGAGCTTTAAGATCCTTCATCCATATGAGTTCTTTTGAGCATTGGACGTATGCATTGCAAAAAAACGTGATGGATGTATCTCGCATGAAATATTATGTGCATGCAAATGAGGTGTTGATCAGTCAGCCACCAACCTGCTCATGAAATTATCAACTAAGGTATTTAACTGGGTCAAATGGTTGTTGAATAAAGCCAAATTTGCCCAACGTTTTTGAGTGAGAAGAGGGTCCCACTAGGACAGTCACGGCGCCGTGACTATCCCCTAGGGTCTTAAGAGAGCACTCATGCATGGCGTGGGGCTCAAGGCAAGCCGAGATTAGCAGGGGAGGTTCATGCAAAGAGGCAGTCCAAAAATAGCAGGAGATCGACTCGAGAGAGGGGCAGTTGCATACGCCCAAGGAGGGCCCATCTTTTGCGGTGGAAAAGGCTCCTCATTTTGAAGGAGAGGAAGAGCTTGGATGGGAGTTTTTTTGGCAGAGGGAGAGAAAAAGAAGCTTTGGGGCTGGATTTTTGGCTCCACTAGAGAGGGTCGACCTGGGAGGTACGGCTTTGGTGTCGACGATGAGCCAAAGGGCTACATATTGATTGTTTTTGGCTCGTCGAGGGTGTACCAGCTTGGAGCTATTATGTATATGGTGTTTTTCACAAGCCAAGCCATCATTGCTACGTAGTTGGTGTTGATTTTCCCTTCCCCCATCTCTTCTCTTACTTGTGTGCGTGTGTTTTTGGGCGTGAGTCAGCAGTTGTCACCCCCCCCCCCCCCCCCCCCCCCCCCCCCCCCCTCGTCGATGATCTCTTGTGCACCAAGGGAATTAAAGATAGGCTTTGTGTACGGTGAAGGCAATGAATCGGGCTGCACAGGGTGATTGATATTTCTTGTGATATCACAACATGTGCGTGCATGTGTAGTTGTGTGCAAACAGTGGTTTGCTTGCAAGACTATCGAGTTTTGAAGGTGAACTCTAGTGTTTAGGGATAAAGTGATTATCTTGGGATATAGAGAGGCGTGCTATTTGTGTGCCGAGTGTTTTCCCCTTTCCCCCTATCCATGTTCTGGTGCCCCCATTGAGGAGCATCTGATTGCTCCAATTTGAAGACGGAGTCGTGGTGGCTGAGGTGATGAAGAGCGAGTTTTGAAGAGTAGGTATTGTTCAAGAAAGATGTGGACGAGCTTCTTACTTTCATTGGGGTGGAAGATGTAGAGACCTGGCTGTAGGATTATGGTTTATCTGTGCTGGGAAGCAGGTTGTCTAGAGAAGAAGGCGCGGCTCAAGTTTTTCCACTCCTGATTCCTGGAAAAGCGAAAAGATGGTACGAGGGATTGCGAGATGAAGAAAAAGCGGAATGGATAGCTTTAGAAGCGGCTTTTTGACGACAGTATGTGTCAGAGGTGCAAGTGCATGAAGTGAAGTGGAGGTTGGATGGTCTAAAGCAAAGCTTGGATGGTGATTTTCAAGCATTTGTGTTGGAATTTGAAGCCCTTTGGAGACAACTAATGGAGGTAACTACTTCCCAAAGTGTTGATTATTTGAAATCAAGCAAATTTATGGATTGTGTGCATGAGAATGTTTGAGACAAGGTTGAAGCCGATGGGCCAGTGATGTAAGCCGAAGCGTTACATTTCGCAAGAGGTCAGATCAAGAAGATCTTGAAGAAGCGGCAGGCAATGCAGGGTTTGTCAAATACAGTGGTGACTAGGCCAATTGAATTGGCTGAAGTGAATCCAAGGCTGGTGCAAAGAGACATGCCGATGCAAGAGAAACCAAGGGTTTTATGGTTGCAAAGAGGTGGAGCAATTTTGATGCCAAGGATGCCAAGTAGGGAAGCTCTAGTTGTGGAAGAAGTGCAAGCAATTCCAGATCGAGTAGAAGATGCACGAACAAACTCAGGTATGGTTGGTCAAGCTCCATTGGCAAGTGCTAGGGATCAAAGAGTACGGTTTGCAGATGATGTTGAAGTGGTGAAGGTAGAGGAAATCCTAGATCTTGAGATGGAAGAAGAAGCAAAAACAGAGGATAGTAGTTCTATGGATGCCGTCACAATGTGGGAAACCGATTCTTCCTACTCAAAGTATGAGGAATTTCCTCTTCTGCATGTAGATAAAGATGTGCTAAAATGGTTTGAGGAGCAAGACAAAGTGCAAACCAATGTGCTTGATGAAGTCCAAGTGGAGGAATCTAGACCTACACAAGTAGACATCCATGTAAAGATCATATGTGGTGCCATGTTGATAGTTGTGCTTGTTAAAGTTGCTATGGAATGTGCCACAGTGGTGCAACAGGTATGGAGTTATGCCATGAAAGGTAAAGCAAGATTGGCTTTGGGAGGAGACCAAGGTAGTGCGGTAAAGGATTTTTCCTTATCTTCTTTGGCCGAGGATGAAATGGAAGAGCAGACAGATGTAGTTGACAAAGCGATGGTGCTGATTGATCTTGAAGGGCCAATCGATGATGAAGGATTTGTAGATGATGCTAGAATTGAGCTGAAAGAGGAGGTGCAAGAGAGAATGAAGCCAATGGTGGAACTAGTGCAAGAGGTGTGTTCTATGGCATATAAAGAAGATTCCCAAGATGTGTCTAAGCTTTCTAAGGAGGTATACAACTCATGGTTGAAGGGTGTGGTTGTAAGTGCAGTTGTGCAGAATTTTATCCATCGGATACGAGGTTCCCTTGAGAAGAGCTCTACTTTACATGGTTGGGAGGGAGGGTTAGAAGTGTTGGTTGGTACATATGATGTGGTTACAGAACCACGTGCATTGGTTGGTTCTGGTGATATGTTTGATCAGCCATATATGTTGATGAGACAGGGTGGTGTTCGAAGAGGTGTTAAGGTGTTACGAGCCTATTGTGTGTGCATGGATGGTTGTGTGCTTGGGTAAATCACTATTGGAGGTCGATGCAGATGGATGGAAGAGAGAAAAGCCAGGTATTTGATCCGGGAGGATAGAGTATGCAGGGGGTGGGGCACCCCACCTGAGGATTGGAAGCAAGTTCAAGGTGTTATCTACTTTTGCAGTTTCTAGGGAAATAAAGGCTTTTTGTGGTTGAACATTGAATGTTTAACAAAGGGGTTGGGCAATGATGGTGCAACCAAAGCTGGTCAACCATAGAAGATGGCACAAGCAGGTATATGCAAGCTAGTAGGTGCATCACAAAGAGATGGAGCAGCTATAAAGAGCCTGGGCAGGCAAGTAGCAGTTGATATGTATGCATGGTGTGGTTTTTTAGACCAAAGGGGTTCTAAAAAATTCCAGATAGGGACGAAGGTGAAGGATGTTCAAAAGGGATTTTGGCATGGATATGTAGAGCTTGAAGTGTTGAGTCAGCTGGTCCAAAGGCTCATCGAATGGAGATGTAAATTGCAGGATATAACAGTTTAAAGTTGGAGGTGTTTGCAGATTTGAGACAGACAGGGCGGGTGATGCCAGGTAGTCTGGGCCAGTTTGGAGCTATGGGTGTGTAGTGCTTGATTTATGGAGCCTGCTGGTCTTTTCAGGTCGGCAATCGGAGCCATGATGAGAGAAATATTAGCAGATGAAGTTTTCAGGGGGGCTAGTTGTGTGCCCAATTGACCGCCTCGGTCAACTTGCCACATGGAGTTGGAAGTTAACAGTTGGTGGCCACCAGGAGAAGTTTGGTGATTTTTTGCCAAGTTGGGGCGCTCAGTTCAAGGCCATGCGTAGGCCCGCATGCAGAGAGGACCAGTAAAGTCGAAGTCGGGTATTCCAGATTTGAGCTGGATTTGATGGCTAGGAGATCGGGTCATTGGGTAGTAAATTGTAAGTGCTTGAAGGCAAGGCGGAAAGCATGATTTTTTTAGGCTTTGTATAGTTTTTGGAAGAAATTTTGGAGCTCAAGAGGGCAGTCAACAAGGAGCCGCCACGTGACCAAGCTCAATCCCACATGTGTTGTTTTGAGGCAAAATGCACGCTATAGAAGCTGCAGTGTGGAGCTCACTAAGCATATCCAAGAGGCTCGTGGGAGCTCATATACGTGGAGCTATGGCGGCCTCTATTGGTGGTGCTGGTTGGCATTTTTTTGTGGTTGTGTACAACACATGAGCGTGATGTTGATGATGACGTGGCACCGCAGTAGGGGGCCATGCTCGCCTATCAAAAATGGCACCCAACTTTTTTGAGTGAGAAGGGGGTCTCATTAAGACAGTCATGGTGCCGTGATTGTCCCCTAGGGTGTTAAGAGAAAACTCATATGCATGGCGTGGGGCTCAAGGCAAACCGAGATTAGCAGGGGAGGTTCATGCAAAGAGGCACTCCAAAAATAGTAGGAGATCGACTCAAGAGAGAGGAGCAATTGCACACGCCCAAGGGGGATCCATCTTCTCGGGTGGAAAAGGCTCCTAGTTGTGAAGGAGAGAGGAGAACTTCGAGGGGAGTTTTTTCAGCAGAGGGAGAGAAAAAGAAGCTTTGGGACTAGATTTTTGGCTCCACCAGAGAGTGTCGAACTAGGAGGTACGACTTTGGTGTCGACGTAGAGCCAGAGAGCTACATATTGATTGTTTTTGGCTCACCGACGATGGAGTATAGGCGGCGAGAGAGCTTTTGAGGGAGCTTTGTTCGACTGGAAAATTTATTGAAAAAGCTCTCTCTATGAGCATTGTGTTGGTTTCTTTAATCTTATGCAAAAAGCTCCCTCCGCCAAACGATGAGCTATGCCCTACATCAATAGACAAGGAGATTGATTGGCAATTGGTTGGTTAGAGGTTATATTTTCATTTTGAACCATGTGCTTGCATACAAGATATAGTAAATGTGAAGAAAATTGCATTAGTCCAACTTAAAATACAATTGAACTAAAATAAGAGGTTCAAAGTGCTGGACAGAACTTATTTGACGCAAAGCACGCTGCGTGGGGGGAGGGAGAGAGATAGATAGAGAGGAGGAGAGAGATGTACTTAAAAATTTGAGAGAGACAATCACAACTCAATCGGCATGTTAGTGGAGGTGCGATTGTTAAGAAGACCTTTCATACTTCATCTGTAAATGTTTTTTTTATAATTTCTCAAATACCAACTCTTGGCAATGATTTGAGACGATGATGGACGGGGGGAGAGATAGTTAGAGAGAGACGGGACAAGAAAGAATGATTCTTGATTGTAGAACTGCGAATTTGTGATTCTAAGCACAACTACAAACAAAGTAGAAACATAGTGATTCCAAGCCCAATGAAAAGTGCTACAATAACACAAAAATTTATTTACAAAAGACTACAAGAAGCAATCGTTCATAGCGACTACAAAGATTATCAACACATTATGCGAGTAGAAATTTGACATTTCTATTCCAGTTGAGTGCTAGTAGGATCTAATTCCACAATTTTTGGATGTGGATCAATCAATGATGTTTCGTGCAATGTGCGTCCACCTCCTCAGCAAGCTTTTCTATCTCGCTCTTGAATCTCTTTTAGCCATTGTGCTTGCATTTCAAGAACTGAGCGTAGTTTGTTGGAGAATCTTCGTTGCTCTCATATATTGTCATCATTCGACCCATGTGGCTCCTGCTCCCCAGAAAATTCATTGCTCCACAGTCACCTCCGTATTGCATGACAATGTCGTTCTCATTTGTACACTGGGAAAGTAGCTGCCAAAGAAACCAATGTCCACGTTTCATACCTCCTGGACGACAAACAATAGTCAAAGATAGCCAAGAAACTTTACTTTGCATTAGGGGTGCCAAAGTGTACCTCGCATAGGTGTCTCATCATCCTCCTTTGTCCAATCACTCTCCTCCATCCCATCAAACCAAGCATCATTCGATGGTATGTCAATTGCCTCTGAAATCCAAGTGTGCTCTTTTTTCATTGCAGATACCAATAATGTGCGCACAATCCTATTATCTTTCTTGCATATTGGTGTCTTGCAGACAACCACATTTACGTGGTCTTCAAGCCATCCAACTGTAGCGGAAATATCCTGCACCATTCCATAATTATCTGATAGGTAAACAACTATGAGCACACCTCTGTCATCTGATAGAGACAGTGCTAGACTGGCAAGCTGTCCAAACTTTCATACATCCATGTTGTTCCATTCAAGCACTTCGGTGTTTGACAGTCCATACACAGATGTATTGCAAGGCAAAAAAACAATGGAAGTGTTCACTGCAGAATCCACGGCTGATCCATCTCGTAACGGACGAAGGGATTTTTCCACAATGTGTGGCCTCACTGAGCTTAGCAAGGCCATCTTCAAGTCATCCTCTGTCTTGTCCGAACCGAAATGAACAATCTGAATATGGTCGTCATCGCTTCCTGTAGACTCCTCAATCAACAAAAGATAGATCTCAAAACACATTGCAACTCTCAATCAAGATTTCCACATACCAGTCATCGGGTATGTAACCATTGGCAGGTCTGAGACATGCATTATCTTTGTTTCTAAACTCGTTGCAAAGTCCACCACCTCCTTTGCTTGCATTTTACTTCTCTTACCTAATCACCAAGAAAAGCACAATTTTCAAAGCGTATGAAACTATGTTCACCATTTAGAGGTTAGTAAGCATACTTACATTTCTCTCTTGCATGAGCTACCCCATGCAAACTCAAAGCCTCCCGGGATTGCTCTATCTGCAAAGAATTATCAAATATCTAATTCAAAAATTATTATAACGATGTGGACAGGCACCATACAATTATGAAGGCATCAACTTTCATACCTAAGATGTTGTACATACCCCTCCATTGGAGGTCTTTGGACACTTGAATCTGCTATCACAAATATTTGTGTGCCTCCATGTGCTCTTTCTTCTCTATCTTTCACAGCGTCATTGTGTGCCTTCGCCTCGTTTGGAGGGAAGTATCCCTCACCATACTCCAAGAACCATGGAAAATCTTGGTAGACTCTACTTCTAAAGTTGCGTGCCATCTGCATTAGGTTAAAAATATGCTTCGATTTTTCAATGTCGAGCATTGCTTTTTCAAACTCTTGACCCCTTTTATGTTAAACTTGCGAATGTGCAACCACCTAATACGAGCAAGGACATAGTTAGCGTCATAATCTAGTTCACATCATGTAAGGTAATTGTCCGTTGCGCATACCTGCAAAGACATCTTTTTCTTGCATCGGCAAATGCCTTGCTCACCTCACACTATGTTCCCTTTTTCATCACACCCAACTCATAAGCGAAGATTTTGCTCTTATGTATCAACTTAGCATCTTCAATGAATGACTCCAAGTCCAAACCAGGCATTGATTGCAAATGTATATTGCGAGTACAATTGTATACGTTCTTTGCCTCTCTAACAATGGAAGACCAAAATACTTTGATCCTCAACCACTCTAAAAAAACAGCAGACTCTCCTGTGACAATGAAAACAATGGATATCTCAAAATGACGAAATCTATCCACATGACTTGGTAGTCCAACAACTAGGCAAACAAATGTACTCACCAATTTGAGGAATGTCTAGACTTTTCACATCTCTCAGATCATCTGATGCCATCGCATGCAAGATGAAGCTTTTTTTGTTTGATGGGAGAGCTGCACACGCCAACCCATATAATCTTTCCTCTGTTATCCACTTTGGCCGACTAGTCCACTCGATTGCGTGCAATGTCCTACACAAGAGTCCAAAGGATTATATGGTGACGTGCAATAGGAATTGTATTTGTTCTACCTTAGAAAGATAGCCAAGACCAACCCACCTCCACCATTCATCTCCTAAAGCAGGGTCAACTATCGCCAATGCATATCTTGACTTTGTTTTTTGACTGCGTGTCTGCATCAAAGAATGTTTTTTTGTATCGGGCTTGAAATTCGGTCAACAGCTTGCTATTTTTCTCTGCCACAATCTTTTTCAAGGCAACAGTATACTTTTCCTGCATAAACATGAAGACATTGATCGATCAAATGTATGGATCTAAAACTTTTTGACACTCAATAGTTGAACAATCTCAAAACTCATACTGGATGTAGCAGCTGAGACATTGATCGATCAAATGTATGCATCTAAAACTTTTTGACACTCAATAGTTGAACAATCTCAAAACTCATACTGGATGTAGCAGTTGAGACATTAGAGCTACATGTACATTGTACCATGAGACTTCTTTCCCACCCTTTTATCTATTTCTGCCTACATCCAGTTGTATACAACACATGGCAGTTTCTCCATGATTGCTTCCTTCGAAGCAAGACCCATTGCCCGCACCATCCATAACATGTATGTGCATGATGTGGACACATATCTTACACTATTAGTCAATATTACACTATTTCAAGTCAAATGCACACTCCAATACATCAAAGAGATATTACTTGTTTACACACATCACTATGCTCAACATGTCGGTCTCATTTGAGGAGTCTACTTTGACTAATTCCACTCTTACTCGAGGATAAAGATCTGCATCTTTCTCGTAAGCAACACCTAACATCATAAAGATGGTTTATTAATTGTATTTCTTAACATAGATGTAAATTGATACCATAAAAAATGCAGCTAGCTTACTCTCTTTGAGCACTCCCATCCAGACAACAAGCCTATGGTTGCCATCCCAGGTATACAACATTTTACCGCATAGATCACTCCAGCAAGTGTTTTAGATTTCAGCCTCAAACTCATCGTTTATTGCATGCCACAAGGGATCCCATGTCTTCTTGGTGTCATTGTCCACAACGATGCTTTGATAACATATCTTGTCGAACTGTAAAGTCTTCATTGATGGGAAATTCTCCCCCAGCGTTTGCCCCTGCAGTCATATAAGCCTCCATTATCATCAATCTCCTCGTTAGAGTTGTATTTGTCTTCCACAAACCCAGATGATGCTCCTTCCTGCACTTTAGCTTTTCCTTTTGTATTTTTTTTTGGATTTCTCGATAGTCGCGACAGGTGGAGATGGCATCATACTAGCTGCTATGCTCTTCGAAATAGTCATAGCAGCAAATGAAGACTATTCTTCTTGTTCTTTCCTTGAGATCTCGGTGACCCACTACCAAATAAATAACACAATGTAAATTAATTAACATACAGACTTCTAACAACTATTTGAAAGATAATACTCAAATACAAGAAACACCAACTTTTGGAAAAATGAACATAGCAATTACCAGATTAGTACTCTTCAAGGAATAGAAATGTATTTCTGTTGGTTTGCCATGAAAAGTAAACATACAATAGTATGTTTCAAAATGTTTGGTATACCAAAAGCTGAAATTTGATCGAGGGAAGCAACTTGGATTGTTATAATCGATATGCTTAACAAGAAAACACACTCTATGCCTGTCAAAAAGACTATTAAGGCACATCAAATGGCAACCCTCTTCAGATCTCAAATTTTCAAGCATCATGGCTTGCCAACATCCATAGTGTCGGACAAAGATCTTAGAATGACCAGTAATTTTTGGAAGGGTCTCTTTGAGAACCTAGGAAGTAGATTACATTTCTCTTTCGGCTTATCATCCACAAACAGATGACCAAAGTGATATAACTAATCTAACGATTCTTGATCTACTAAAAGCCTATGTCATGGAAGTAGATCAATGTTCTCAATGATAGAAGTACCTACCTCTTATAGAGTATGCGTACAATGACATTGTACATACTTCTATGGGGAAAGCACCTTTCGAGGTTAAAGAGGGAAGATCCAAAAGACCCTTACTCCTTAAAGTGCATGGGAAGATCTTCGCGTGCTGATGAATATAGCCGAGACTCACAGAATCTTTTCCAAAGATTAAAGAGGTTATATCCATCTCAAAGCAAGGCAAAAATGGTTGCTGCTAATAAGCACAGAAGAGCCTTAGCCTTTAAGGAAAATGATTGGGTCTTGCTAAAGTTTCTCAAGACTCATCTGAGGCATACTACGGGAAAGAGTCCTATGGACCACCAAGACTATGATGCTAAATTGGCAAAAAGATACTATGGTCCTTAAAATTCTTAAGCCAATCAATGAGATGGCTTATCAATTGAATTTGCCCAACCATTGGCTCATGCACAATGTTTTCCATGAGAACCTACATAAGCCTTACAAAGGAGCACCACCAAAATAAGCACTAAGTTGTTGCAGACCCTCCAAAAATTGAAGATCAAGAAGAAGTACTTCAACCTGAGTCCATCCTATGACATGAAGACAAGGTATTAAGAAACGGTAAAATTATCTGACAATATCTTATTAAGTTTAAGAATATTCTTTTAAAGATGCTAGATGGATGCAAGGAACCTAGCTTAAGGATAATATGAACCTTGACAATGCTTACAATGCTACACTATAGTAAGCATATGAAAATGCATTTTAAATGAAAAATATTTTTGTCTTAAAGACTAGTTCTCTCTTTATTGTGCACAAATTTAAGTAGTATGCATACTAAGAATCATGTTTGTGATGAAGACGTCTCTCAAACACCATGTAGAATTTGTCACTCTACTTGGGAGGATGAAATGGACTAAAGAGCAGACATGTTTGCGGCAGCTACGTCTCCCAAGCACCAAATGGACTAGTCATCCATCTTGGAATGATGTTGTAGGGTAAAAAGGGATCCTCTACCCGCTAAGAAACATGGACTAATGACTAGGCTTTATCTTCTCTATCTCATAGTCAAGGACAACTATGATTTCAAGAGAGAGGTAATGTCATAAAATATAATATCTAACTTTACCAAATGATTTTCTCATATTAAACTGATCATTTAATGTGGGAGAATAAACGGGAACAAGAGTTAGAATAGAGACATGTGCTTCTAGACCTATCTCACGGGATCAAAAGGAGAAATGGTTGCATCTCAATAGGGGTCCAAAAGGAGATGGTCTATCAAAGAGCAATGTGCAATAAGTGCTTCTAGGCTTACCTCAGCAGGGGACCAAGAGGAGAGATGGTTACATCTCAATAGGGGTCCAAAAGGAGGTAGTCTATGAAGGTGCTCGAGAAGCTTCCCATGCATGGGGGGTAAGGTGTTTGAGTCAAAAAGAGACCCTACAAACTTAATGAGGAAGGTGCTTGAGAAGCTTCTCATGCATGGGGGGGTAAGGTGCTTGAGTCAAAAAGAGACCCTACAAACTTAATGAGGAAGGTGCCTGAGAAGCTTCCTATGCATGAAAGTCCCAAAGTTAGGGGAATCTTTGACTTAACCTTCCACTCACCCAAAGGGCACCCCTTTTCTGAAAGGACACATGGAACACCTGTCAGACTCTCCCTATGCTTAACCACATGGTGTGCTTGAATGCTATTGGTTGGGCTAAAGAGGGGTCCAATGAGCTTCTAGTTCCATCCAACAAATATCTAGATATTTTCAAGCTCTCTCTCTCTAAGGGGTAAGGAGGACACTTGTCCAAAGACTACCCATGTACTTGAATGCATGCTGCATGTGATTGGCTAGGGGGGAGAGGGGTCCAATGAGCTTGAAATATGTGTAAAAGCTATAACTCGCCTCAAGCAAGCAAGGGGGGTGCTGGGAGGATATACACCACACACACTCATTTTGTGGAATCATTCTCACTTGGTGAAAGTTGAGGAACACCACCTCCTTCTCCAAGCTTGTGAGAAGGGAGAGCCTACACCAACACTCTTGGCTATGGAATGCAAATCCAACCAAGAGCCATGCTTCAATGCTTAAGTTTGCCATCTTTTCCATCTTCATTACTATGCTATTATGTATGCTAGCAAGAAGAGCGATGATAAGTGAGGAACTATTTCTTTCTCCTATGGAATGTTTCTTCTTCCTCTTCCCTACCCTCATTCCCCGCTAGCTCTCTCCACCTTCGAAGGTGTTTGAGGCCTTGGGACTAAGGCTTGGGATGGTTAATGCTTTCTACAAATTTTATGTTATATTTGTGATGCATGAAGCTTTCCATCTTCATTGCATCACCTAGGTCACAAGCAACACAAAGATTGTATTGTACCAAGTCTCTCTTGATGAGAGAAACTATAATTCAAATGGCTATTGGAGGGGGGACCGGTTCCGTATGAATCCGATCCTCAACTACAAGTTAGTAGTATATTTCAATCTTTACAATTTGCCATTGCTTGTTGTTAACAACTAGTTTTATAATCTGTTCCTCCTTATTATTAACATTGTTGCAAAAACCTCTCCCAAGGCTGACCAAACAAGACTAGCTACAATATCTTGCTCACATACAAGGAGTAGTAGCATGTGCCACAATCTTGTGATGATTCCTGCTTCTCTCTACCTCCTTGCTTAGTTTTGTGCTTGCTTTTATAGCACTATGGCTACGGAGGTGCACATGTTAGCGCGCACGCGCACGCGTGCACACACACACACACACACACACACACACACACAATCCCCTCCCCCCAGACACACACTCACAAAAGTATCGAGGGGGCCGCAATGCGCACATGTGTTCATGTTTGGTTTGCTCCTGCATGGTATTTATGACTTTATGTATAATTGAACCTGCATCGTTCAAGCACCTTTGGATACAACACGAAGCTGGCTTCATATATTGCAAAACCTTGTGTATTATTAACTGGCTCAATGCGAAGCTGGCTCCATGCTTCGCAGCGAGCGAGCATGAGGAATGGTCTGCATAGAGGTGCATTCAGATGGCAGTGGAGGTCGTTTAGTACCTCTTGCGGCTCAGAGACGAAGGCTATGCTGGAGGTTTGGGCATGGGGTAAAGGCGATGCAGGTCAGCTCGGTGCAGAGGACGATAGAAACCATGAAACCCCGCACCTCATCGCCCGCATCGATCCCCCCCCTAACCTCCACCTCGCTCACATGCAGGGACTCTCTAGGCACACTCCGCTCTCTCAGCTCTTCCCTGCTCTAGATTCTATCTTATCATATTGCCATACCGACAAGGATTCCGTATCGCAACAAGATGGTTCCCTCCTGCAACATAAGACAGCCACTGATTCTACGTCCCCTCCAGCATCTCTTGGCATCTCATGTGGCTTGTTTCATTCTGCATTGCTTGTTGATGGCGAACTCTGGACTTGGGGAAAGGGTGAAGCTGGTCGGCTGGGTCTTGGGTCTGAACATCCCAAGTATACACCAACTTCAAATCCTTACCTCGAAGATGTTCAGAATGTGGCACTGGGAGGGTTGCACTCTGCGGCCACTACCAAAGATGGTTTTCTTTACACATGGTAAGTGCTTACAAGCTTGAATTCTGAGTAATCGCAAAGAAGAGGAACGGAATGTGTATGATGTAGCACATGCTGGATTGTTTTTAGGCACTTGGTTGGCAGTCATTGATCATGATCCGACTTGTCAGAGATGTACTTTGGAGCCTGAGTCTTTGAGGCACTGTTTTTGGGTTTGCCCATATGCACAACCAGTGTGGATGACAGTTTGTTGTCTAGTGAATAGAGTGGGCATCCATGATGTGTTTGTGACGTGGGGGGGCAGTTGCATGGCTTTTGCAATTTCCGTGGTCTCACACCCTTTTTCAGGGCTTGCCGACAGATCCGGTCTTCCTGCCAACTCCCTTAGGATATAGACCAGGCACCCTACAAACGATACCAGATGCAGGGCATGAGTTGGATTTCTAACACCGCGACAGAGTTTTTACCACAATATGTAGCATTACACTGTGGACCATGTGGAAGGCTCGCACCGCGATACAATTTTAACCACAATATGTAGCATTACACTGTGGACCATGTGGAAGGCTCACTGTCCCCACATTCTGGGCTCTCAGTTCTCCCCTACATCCACTGTTTTGACAACCAGTTGGACACAGCTGTTGCATACTCTTCGTAGTTAGTGGGATTATAGTGGGATTATTCAGGCAGCTCCTCCAGGGCAGCGGAGCAGTGTAGATGCATCTTTCTTCACAAATGGGCAAGATCGTCAGTTCTTTTTTGTCGTGATCATGGCCACATCATATGGCATTATGCACCCCCACAGTGGTTCCTTTTACATTCATCATGCAGACCACCTTGATGTATATGTAGCTCACACTTTGAAATTTGTTAGCCTATTTTTGTACCTCCTCTGGGAGATAGGCCATTGTGCATCTCTAGAGGTCTCTTATGTACACAGAATACAGCTCCCTTTTCCGAGAGAGAGAGAGAGAGAGAGAGAGAGAGAGAGAGAGAGAGAGAGAGAGAGAGAGAGAGAGAGAGAGAGAGAGAGAGAGAGAGAGAGAGAGAGCACGCTAATTACTTCCACGAAACCCTATAGACTGTGCGACCTGGCTGTCTTACGCAAACTTAACTGCCTATTGCGCGCCATGACTGCCCTGCGCGAACCCTAGCTGACTATGTGCAAACCCTAGTTACACTGCGCAAAGTTCAAACCCTAACTGACTGCGCACGCTGTTGACCTGCGACCTGCTTAAATTGCACGAACCCTAACTGACTGTGCGTGGCTTGCTAAGCTGCTCGCCTGTGACCTTGGGTAGGTTACAAGCAACATCTGCCGCCCGCTTGGTGGGTACTGTCTTACACAAATGGCTTGGAGTTGAACAATACTAGCTTGTTGTTTCTCTTGCTTTTATAGTAAAGGTTATCACATTATTTCCAACCCCTTGCTTCGAGTGCACTTACGACCAAAGGCTAAGTTACGATTCTGAGAGAGAGAGAGAGAGAGAGAGAGAGAGAGAGAGAGAGAGAGAGAGAGAGAGAGAGAGAGAGAGAGAGAGAGAGAGAGAGAGAGAGAGAGAGAGAGAGAGAGAGAGAGAGAGAGAGAGGCTTGTCTCCATCGGCATCTTCGCCCTCTTGAGGTTATATCCCATGGCGGCTATTGTACCGTTTTTGGGCACTTCTACGATTGCCCCATCACCCACTACTTGGACTTATGACCTCACAGTAGAGGATGACGCCGCCATTGAGGCAGCCCCTCGACACTATCTGGATGTACTCTTATTGGTCGGATGGTTGGCCAATCTCCATCTCGCTCTTCGATTCGCGCTGGATTCAGTTTGCACTTGGAGGTGCCACGGGCCGCATCTTGGAACTCACCATGTTGGGCAGGGAAATCCTCTTGGTGCAGTTATCGGACGTCTCCAGTACGGACTCTCTTCTTGCTCGCTCCCCTATCATATCTAGGAGTAGATTGTTGGTACTCGATCGATGGACCCTAGAGTTTGTTGTGGAGGAGTTTGATTGCCAGCAACGCATCCGCAGATTTTTGGTGACCCTCTCTTGCCCCTCTTTACCAGTTACTATGCGCGCATGTATTCCTCGCCTTGTATCACGTTGGGTTATCATGATTCCTGGATCACTTGTTACTGCAGTTGACACTCCTCGAGTACAGGTCTATGCGCCAGGTGACACCTAGTTCCCGGATATTGTTCGTTTCAGATCCTAGGCTACTAGGAGGACCCGCTTACAGCGCCTGGTGGTTACTGGTCGGTCGGATCAATGCTTACGTTGCCATGCTTTTGGTCACCTAGCTCGAGCCTGCCCCACCCAGCCTCCAACACGCTCAGACTCCAGAGACGACACTCTTCGCCTTCACCGGGCAGCTACAGACACTATACCGGCACCCCCTGTAGCTTCCCCCGCTGCTTCCCAGGTGTCTGCCACCCCTCTGGCGCGTGCCTGTTCTCTTGGACTTTGCCCTCATGCATCTCGAGCGCATCCTAGAGATCCATCTACCTTAGTAGCACAGGTTGCACTAGATCTTGAATTTGATAACCTTTGCATTCTCCTCATGCAGTACTCCTCCTCGCTCGCCCCCTCCTCCAGCGACAAACATCCCACTGCTCACTGCCCCCTGTCACCACATGTTCCTCGGGCCTTCATGGATAGTGCTCCTCTTGAGTGGCAGTCCTCTAGAGCAGAGCACAGTGGGGACGCTTCAAGCCCTATGCTGGTGAGACTCTATATTCTTTGCCGTGCGAAGAAGGGTCAGGTATTATTTGGCAGCCATTGGAGTCCCATGATGTCCTTCACCTTGCCTTTTGATACCACTGCGACATGGACAGAGAGCGCGATTCTTGAGCATTTAAATTTTACATTAGCATACTATGCAATCAATGCAATCATGGCTCTGGTGTTTACCACCTTTCTTTCCGGCACAGCCGTTCCCTCAGAGTATTGGTGCGGTGCAGTGGTTGGATATTGATGGATGCTACTGTTTGCCTATCATATTCTCGGTGGAACTGACATGGCAGCCCCCACAGACTATGAGAGCATGGCCACAGACAATAGTTATTGAGGCATTGCATTGTCCACACCAATATTTCTTGGCTTGGTATACCGCGGCACGATCGTTTTTGCCCGGCCAACTTATGCGGCCATTGCCATTGGATGTTGATGCATTACCATGGGTAGTTTGGACCCCTTGTCAAGGGGCCAAAGGCGCGCTTTGTTAGAGCTATGTACGCTTATGTGGTTCACCTCTTTGCATAGTCGTTGTTATGGTTTTGCATATCGTGTCTTGGAATGTAAATGGGTTGCATCACTCTAGCACCAGTGGCCCCAGGCCAAATTTGCTGAGAAGAGATCTATGTACTCGTGTATCCGGTAATGTGGATATTTTGCTAGTGCAAGAGCACAAATTATTTGAGCAGAGATTTCATGCATGCAGGAAGCTATTGCTTGGAAATTCATATACATATTGGGAGACAACAGTAGGGGATCATCAGACAAGTGGTGGCGTATGTATTTCTATGGGTTCTCGATGGAGGGATTCTGTTAGAGGTCATGGTACTCTGGTTCCAGCCCGTTCTGTGGATCTCATGCAGATTGGTGAGAGACTACTTGGTATTCTATGCATTTATGCCCCGATTCGTGCTCGCTTGATAGCCTTGATTGCGCATGCATTACCTACTGTGGACTATGGCAGGGGACTTCAATAATGTCGAGACATCTGGGGATTGGCAGTCTGTTGTGTCACGTGCACATCTAACCCTATGTGTACGTGGACAAGCTGTTCCTACTTCTAGGGTTTAGGTAGCCTAGGAGGTGTTCTGGTAACCTTGTGAGCCTGTGCATAGGCCGTGCATGTCCAAGCACTTAGAGTAGCTGCATACCCTCTTATTGCACAACCTAGGATCATTAGCATCATGATATAGTACCAAGCATGAGCATTTTCCACTGCACGTTTCAGTTCCGACCTCGCGTGGGAAACACCTCTTATAAGTCATTTTATTAAAAGTGACTTTCGGAATTCTTTTTTGTAAGTTTGTTGGGAAGCTTGACCTACCCAACATCTCTTTCCTATAAATGAAGACCTAGCGCTAGCAGAAGAAGGTAGAAGAGCCAAGGACAGGAGGGAGGTAGGCACCGCAGTAGATAGGCAACACCTCAGTAGGAGCCCTAGCGTTTCTCAAGAAGAAGACCAGCGTTTTTGCACGAGCAAACCAGCGTTTTCAGATTTCAGCCCTTAGAGAACCCGCTCCCACCCGTTTGCAGATCCTCGCTGTGTCCCATCTACACCCAGATCAGCCTAGCGTTTCCAGATTTCAGTAGATCAGCGTGGCGTTTTGCAGACTCAGCAAAGACCAGCGAGCGTTTTGCAATTTCAGCCACATCAGTCAGCGTTTTTGCATTCCCAGCCTCGCTCGACTCGGCGGTTGCACGTAGGGGTGCGACAGTTGCAGATCCATAGCGGAGCATCTGGCGTTTTCAGTTTTCAGCCTTGGACGCCGTCATCGTCGACACCATCGTCATCATCGTCATCGTCATCGTCATCGTCATCACAGATCCCTATCTTGACGACGACCCATCGTCGTCGTCGACATCGTCGTCAACTTCGGCATCATCAAGTACCACAACATCTAGAAGTATTGTACCAGACTTTGTGCAATCTAAAGCAAATACCTCTCTAGCAATAGAGAGGGGGGCCCTTGGAGGGGGGTTTGGGACCCCATCTGGTGCCGTCTCTTCTCTCTCTCTCTCTCTCTCTCTCACACACACACACACACTCACTCACAGTTTGCATTCCACTGTCGTATTTTGGGTCATTGCACAATTCTCTCATTAAGTCAAGGAAGGCTCTCCCTTCCCGTCAATAAAAGGAACCTTGAGCACTTACTGTTCACTCATCGTGAGCCATACACCATCATTCACTTCCGTTGCACATTACATGTTTAAACCCGTGCTCTACTTTCTATTGCGAGATCGGAGCATGATGGATGGGATCGATTATTTTTCTCACTTTCTGTGGAGGATGCATGGCATGTTTCTTCCTTTGGCTACACCTCCCAGTCCTTAAATGTACTTGGGGTTTTCGGAGGCAGGATGGTAAGTTGCTTGAGCTCTTGGATTGATTTTATGTTGGGACATGGGTTGCTTCACTGGGAGGCACGATTACCATTTGGCCAGCCACAGTTTTGTATGATCATGCTCCTGTCGCATTGCTTTTGCAGTTCCAGACATCGTCAGGGACTCGCAGGGGAGCGCGTATTCCCGACTGTATTGCAGGATACTTCGCTGACCCACTCGCTACAGTTGAGTTGATGTGCAGAAGCTCCTACTACATGTGGTTCGGCTCAGCAGCTTGCTTCTTGCGTTGTTGCATCATCTGATGTATGTAGACACGTTGCAGGCGAGAGACGTAGAATTTGTTTCGACGTGAGCGGCAACTCCAGGATAGGCTTGCTTATATACGGCGTTTGCTTGAGGATTATCCAAGCGATGCATTCTTGGGAGATAGACAGACACTAACTTCAGCTGGAAAAGTATGACTAAACCTATCATGCTTCAATATCCTCTTGGATTTCTAAAGGTGATAGGATGAACAAAGATTTTTTTGCACATTTTCAAGAGCGGTCGCTTGGATTTTTACGGGCATTGCGGGATACCCAGGACACTCTACATATAGACCTAGATGTAGTGCGTGCTCTGGCTTCAGACTATTATGAGCATTTGTTTACAACGGAGGTGATTACGCTTGCCATCCTAGAGGCCAGAGAGGAGGTTTGGTCTCATGTGCAGCATGTAGTTACATGCTTCAATATCCTCTTGGATTTCTAAAGGTGATGGGATGAACAAAGATTTTTTCGCACATTTTCGAGAGCGGTCGCTTGGGACATTTTTACGGGCATTATGGGATACCCATGACACTCTACATATAGACCTAGATGTAGTGCTTGCTCTGGCTTCAGACTATTATGAGCATTTGTTTACAACGGAGCTGATTATGCTTGCCATCCTAGAGGCCAGAGAGGAGGTTTGGTTTCATGTGCAGCATGTAGTTACAACGGATATGAGCATGATTCTATTAGCTCCATTCTCACTACAGGAGATGCATGATGCGGTGCGTGGCATTGATAATGCCTCTTGTCCAGGGGATGATGGATTGACCCACAATTTTTTCAAGTACATTGGGATTTGATTTGTCACACACTATTGCGAGGGTTGCAACATATTTTTGATATAGGGGAGATGCCTCTTGCCATTTCATCTGGGCTAGTATCTCTTATATTAAAAGGTGGGGACTCTACTTATATACGCTAGTGGCGCGCGATTACTCTCATGTCTTCTATGTACAAGATTCTAGCCCGTATGATTGCTGCTCGATTGCGACCATTTATGCCTGATCTCATTCATGCTTCACAGACTGGCTTTGTTTAGGATAGATGCATCGTGGAAAACATTTTTACTTTTTATGAGGCTTTGGAGTGGGCACATCAGTCTGGCCAGCCGGTGGCCTAGAAGGCACTCTATAGAGGATGGGTTTTCCTGCACGGTGGATTACGGGGGTTTCTTCCTTATACAATTTTCTTATAGTGCAATAGCTATCAATGGTCGTATTGGTCGCTGGTTTCACCTCTTGAGATCTGTGCGACAGGGATGTCCTTTGGCTCCTTACTTTTTCTTGTTCTTTGCGGAGGCTATGTCTTTATACTTGCGTGTTAGGACTCTTTCGCTGCACGGTCTTCACATGCAAGTGCAAGGGGAACCAGATTTATTGGATCAAGAGTACGCAGATGATACGTTGGTTTGCTCTCAGTATGCACCTCATTTGTTGGATAGATTGCGGGATGCTCTTACCGTTTTCTGCATTACGAGCGGAGCTCTTATCAATTGGAATAAATCGTTTGGTTTTCTAATTGGTGTTGATGAAGCTCCACAATGGGGTGTGCAGGATGGGTTTACTTGGTTGGCTCCTGGACAGTCATGTCGGAGTACTTGGGCTTTCAGGTTGGCATTGATGTATCGTCGGAATAGCAATTTGCGCCACTTCTACAGTCAGTTAGGAGGAAGCTTTGTCAATGGTCGTCTATGCATCTCTCTCTTGCGGGCAGAGCCTTGACTGTGAACCAGGTTCTCTTGGTAACTATTTGGTACACCGCTTCTTGCTAGACTATGCATTCTGGGTATTCACTGGGCTTCGGCGTTTGGTGCACAACTATTTGTGGGGAGGTTTTGATGGCATGCACGACACCCGTCCTAGAGTTAGCTAGGGTTCGATTATATTGCCTTGCGAAGAGGGAGGGTTGGGCATCATTTATTGAGAGATGTAGAGTGGTGCTCTGCTGGCCAAACTTATAGTTAGAGGATTATTTCTTGGGGCCGAGCCTTGGAAACAATATTTGTATCATGCTTTGTCCCGTGGAGTGCCACGTTTTGGATCATTAGATGGCGAGGGGCCTTGGTGCATGACTATCTGTTTCATCTCATTGATGCTCCTTTGGATTATACTCAAGTTATCTCCTTTTATGAGATCACTTTTATGGATTTGGCTGACTGTACGTCAGGGTATGATTCGCTGAAGACCCGATGCATTGAGGAGATTGAGAGACAACCCTTAATTTGGAATGCATATGTTCGTGATTATGAGGGACGTCAGTTAGGGGAGCGGACTCATATTGACTGGGCAGATGGGATGATGGGCCAACAACTTCTGTACAGATCTGGTTAGAGGTAGGTTTCCTTGATGCGGATTTCATTAGCATTGAGTTCGGTATACGCTGGGGAGTTGCCACCCGAATGCTAGAGTTTGATGGATGCTCTTCCTCCGGATTGGCGGTAGGCTATCCTCGGTGACTCGGATTTGCCCATGCATGTGGGCTTTTTTTGATGATGACAAGCATCCACGCTTGGTGCGCAGAGGCACTCTTGTCTTCTCGCTTGTAGATCACGGACATAGTAGAGGGCGTGACATTTCAGGGCTCTTCTCCTTTGGATGAGCAACCTGATTTGCATTATGAGCCAGTTCGAGTGGTAGGTGCGTTTGGCAAGCGCTTATGTGTAGACCCTGTGTTTTCTTCAGAGGAGGCAACGTTATGGAGGTTGTGGGTTTGGGAAGGTTTACCACTGACACAACTTGTCTGGGATCCGGGAGAGGGGATGTGGCTGGGACATATTATAGAGGAGACGGTGTCATTTTGAGTACATCGCGTGTATTGGTAGACATATCATTTTTCGCCACCAGACTGTCCTCCATCAGCCACGTCAGCTACAACATTGGTTGGAGCAGAAGCTCTCTCATGCATTCATGTATCAATATTGATCATGCATTTGGACTTTTCATGTCAGCCGTCGTATTTTGTATTTCCTCTGGATGCTAGCGCATGCAGGTCTCCCGGTTGGGATGTGGGCTACTCGGGCAGGACATGAATGATGATGATCCTGCTTGTCAGTGTTGTTCGACACAGGTGGAGGAGATGCTCCACTATTGTTTCTGGATCTGCCCACATGCACATTATGTGTAGCGTGCTGTTTGCTGCCTTTTTTATAGACTTGGGATTCAGAATGGTTTTGTGACGTGGGGGGTCGTCACCTGGCTTTTGCAACATCCGAGGTCACATACCATGTATGAGGGATCTTCCACAGATTCAGTATTTTTGTTGACAGCCTTGCGATACAGATGGGGCACATTGGACATGGTGCCTGCTTTAGTACATGAGTTTGACATACAGCCTCGTGATATTCTATTTGCTACGATATGCAGCATAGTATTGTGGATTATATGGAAGGCTCGCTGTGCTCAGGTTCTGGGTGGTCGTTCTTCCCATGTGACCATTACTTTGGTTGCAGTTTGGTCTGAGCTTTTGCATACCTTGCGCAACCAATGGGATTCTTCAGCAGGCCTCTCTAGGGCAGCAGAGAGGAGACGACATCAGTTTCTTCGACTATGGGTGCGCACTACAGTTCTTTCAGTATGGATAGAGGCACGATCACGTGCCATTATGCCCCTCCACGGTGGTTTATTTATCATTCTTCTCAGTTTCCACCTTGATGTACATACAACCCTGCCACTGATCATCCACAGTTTGTATTTCTTCTAGAAGATAGGCTCTCTCAAGCATCTCTAGAAGTCTCTTTGTTCTCAATATATAGCAAGTTCTTTTGAGAGAGAGAGAGAGAGAGAAATGAAATGTTATATTAACGTCTTCAAAAGGCCATAGTGACCTATGAGACCAGAAAGTTACAAGGTGGTGGATCTGATACAAAGTCAGAGTAACAAAATAACCTAACAACAGTACAAAACAAAGATATATACTATGGGATCCTAGATTGGTCGATGTGAACTAAGCAAAAAAAAAAAAACTAAGCAAAAATGGGCGGCTTGCTGGGAAGCTGAATCAAAAAGATCTAGCAGCGGTCGTTGGAGAATCTCATCAATTTCCTCCATGGTTAGTAGTCTGACCGGGCGTCGTGCATGCCTGGCCTGCGTGCTCCGAATCTTCTGACGTAGCCTCCGTCGATGCTGTGTAGTCCTTCGCAGTCGTGGGCGCCTGGATTTCCCCAGTTCAATCGCTCGGTCGATTAGTGTGCCTCTGGTGTGAGACGAAGGGGAGATCTGCTGTGGGAGTGGCTCTTGCGACTGTCCCGTGTCTGCTCTGAAGAAGTCTGTGATCCGTCTTTGAGACTGGCTAGCCTCGCCATTCATCAGGCTCTCTCTGTGTCTGCGCAGCTCGAGCAAGAACAAACCCAGGCATCTCTGATCTTCGTATCCCATTACTCTTGAGAGTGGTCCAAAACCCTCTCTAAACAAGCAATGGAAGCGGCCTCGTATCTTGTAGTAGACTGGGCAGTGGCATGTATAATGCAGCTCTGTCTCAGGTTCCATGTCACACAAGGGGCATGTCCTGGCCTCTGTTGGTACTCCGCTGTATCTGCCAGTTTCAATCCGCAGCTGGTGAGACGATGTGCGTAACTGGCCAATAGCACATCGTATCCCATGAGACAAGTGTGTATCCATGTATCTGGGTCTCGTCACAAAACCATCTTCCGTAAGCTGGAGAAGGTGGTCTCTGTAGAAAGCCATCTTCGTGCCCAATTCTTGTGCTAGTTGTATCCATGTCCTCCTGGTGTCTAGCTGGGTCAGGTCTTGGCGGATGAGCTTGGTGATCTCCGACTGTGTAAGAATGAGAGATGGTGCATCCAATGAGTACTGGAATGGTGGCAGCCTGTCTATGCTGAACCCATGCGCCTGAAACCATGATGTCATCTCCCCATATCAGCATGTTGTCTCTCCTTGTATGGCTAATTGTCGAGAGGACTCAAGTGCTATGTGAGCATATCTGTCTCTAGGAAGTTCCCATGTGCGGTTTATGAAGGAGACTGATCTGGTGAGCGCCTCCACCACTAGTGGGGGGGCCGCTAGCTCTGCTCGGATAGTGGTCCGTGGTACGGATGCCTTGGCTCTAATGAGCCGCGAGATCGCAGAGACGAGAGGTTTCTCCATGTTCCCCCATCCGTCTGTGCGACCCGGCCTCCCGTGGTGATCCAATGAAGGTCCCCATATCTCAGCCCCATAGAGCAATGCTGAAGCCACCAAGGTGTCAAAGAGCAAGAGCTTCGTCCGGGGCTCCTGAAACTGAACCTGCGAACACATCCTCTCCAATCTACCCAATGCTGCATGGGCTCTAGTCAGTCTGGTCTCTGCTGCTCTTCTGAGTGAGAATGTAGGTCCGCTAAAAACCACTCCAAGGTAAGTGTAAGCGTCTGTGTACTCCACAGTCTCCTGGCCGTATGTGAATGTAGGTGCCGACCTCCTGATCCACTATGGGGTGGTATTAAACACCATAACCTTGGTTTTACCAAGGTTGACAGACAAACCACTTTCGTGGGCAAACGTATGCAAAGCATCCAATTGACGTTGCATTCCCTCTGGGGATTCGGAGATCAACACAATATCATCAGCATATAACAAAAGTGGAATCCATGTCCCTGCCAGCTGTGCACCTTTATCCCCATCGCGTCAATGTAGTCAGAAACCTTATCCACATACATACCGAAAAGAGTAGGAGAGAGCGGGCAGCCCTGCTTCACCCCAATAGTGGAGTGAACCGGTGTAGAAAGTCCCTCCGGGGTGCGTACATGCCCTACTACTGATCTGTACAATGCCATGATCCCCCAAATGAGCTCTGTGGGTACTCCCATTTCCCGTAATCTGCGCATCAATCTAGCTCTGGGTACTGTGTCAAAAGCTTTGCGGAAGTCCACAAAGCTACAATAGATCCGTCTCCCATGAGATCTGCCTTCCTCGATGATGGCCCTGAGTGTCAAGATACGGTCAAGAGTAGAGAAGCCTCTCCTGAACCCTGCCTGCCCAGTTGCACGCATTCCTTCCCTCTCTGCCCATCTACTCAGCTGTTGCTCAAGAATGGATGCATACAACCGTGCCAGTGTGTGCCCAATCATAATAGTGCGATAATTCCCAGGCTCCATGGGGTCTCCTAACTTGAAGATAGGTACGATCGTAGATAGGCTCCAAGTGTCCGGTAGGCCCTCACACATGGCACAATTAAACATTACTGCTAGAAGCTCTGCTAGTAGGTCTTTGGCATGTATGAAATGCTCAGCGACTAAGCCATCATGATCATGTGCTCTCCCAGTCCTCATCGTGTCAATAGCTTTCTTCACCATCTCAGCGGTGAAAAAAGCACATGTGTGTGGGCATGGGTCGGGGGGGTTGGGGAGGGGTGGCTGTCCAGGTACTGCGTACAAAGATGATGCGTATTGACCCCAGGTCTCTGTGGAGGAAATAGTAGGGGGGGGGGACTGCTCATGAAAGAGCCGCCACGCCTCACGCGAGTCCTGACTCAAGAATAGCTGATATAGATCTTGCTCGAGTCGAGCCAAAAAAGCCCTCTTCTTCCGCCGTACCAGGTGTCGGAAGTCGATCTGTGGCTGTCTGTGAGTGACGTCCCCCAAAAGCACCTCCCTCTGAAGTTTGGCTCTAGTCTGGCGGCACTCCTCATCGTACCAGCTGTTCTGAGGCATGCTCCGTGATCGGCGGCTCTGCTCAGGCTGGGTGTGTGGGTATGCTTCTGTTGCTGCCTCATGTAATGTCTGTGTCAGTATAGTAGTTAGCTCCTCCAGAGGTCGCACCGGGTCCTCAGTGCATAGGCGTCTGTAGATCCCGTCCATGTATACAGAATCCGTCTCCCGTGTGAATGTGTAGCGAGTAGGGGCTGCTACTCGTGGCCTGTGTGCTACACTGAACTGGAAAGAGATGGTCATCGACACCAGAGCATGATCTACTGCTACCCCGACCGGTCTGGGCCCAACTGTGAGATCCTGGATACTAGGGATGAGATTCGGCTGTGCCATGACATAGTCCACTGTGCTGGCTCCATGCCTCTGTGGGAAGCATGAAAACCTCCCGCAGAGCAGGAAATCTCTGTAGGCCGTTCAAGATGGCCAATCCATGTGCAATGCCCATGTCTATCAGGTGTCGCCCATACTCAGTATATTCCACATCGTGTGATAGTCTGGACAGGCCCGTCTCCACAACATCTAGCTCTCTTAGCATCTCCTCTGAAGTATCATAAAACACTGCCTGGTGATGGGCAGTCCTAGCATTGAAGTCCCCTAGGATGATAATGTCACCATTCCTAGAGAACTCCCATATGTCATCATCCAAAATAGAGAAAGGGGATTGTCCTCTGGGTGATGCATAAACTGATGTACTCGGGGGAAAGTAGCAAATTGCTAGGTAGAGATATCTGCTTGTCTGTGCTTTCAATCTCACCCACATGTACCTAGCCTGCTTATCCCTGCGAGCTATATGTATCAGTGGCTGCAGATCCTCTCTAATTAACTCTGCCACTCCCCCCGAGCCCCACCCTCTCTGCTCTGAGCGTGTCTCCTGTCTGTAAGCTGTCTCCCACCTGTATCCACTGATGTGAGGAATGGATTGCCCCGGGGCCTGGTGTGTCTCAGAGTAAAAGATGATGTCTCTTCCAGTAAAGCTATCCTCAAAAGCACCTACATCAAGATGCGTAGATCCATTACAGTTCCAGGCAGCCACTTTGAGTGTGGTCCCATAAGTCTCGCATCGTCATGTGGAGCGTCGCTCTAGTATTACCACTTTTCCATCTCCGTAAAAGGCAATCTTGCCTTTTCCCCTTGCCGCTCTAATCTCCGGCATTACTTCCTGCATATGAGCGATCTGCGAGAGGGTGAGATCATCCCCGAGAAAGATGCCAGTCTCTTTAAGAGTTGGTCTTTTCTTCAAGAAGGACTTCTTCGCTTCCATGGAGGGAAAACGGAGGATGAGTGCTCTTTCTTTTGAGGTTTCTCCACTGCTTCCAGTTTTCTTTATGTTGCCCACTCTCCATGCCCTTGTGTGCGTCGGCTCATGAACCCCCATCAAGGTTGTGAGTTCTTTTACTTCTTCGTCCACATTGCCTTTGTCTTTAAGACCGCAAATTCTCACATGTAAAGCGCGCACCCGTCTCCTTTGCTCCTCCTCTAGTGTCTGATTAATGATAGTGGGTGTGGACGTGGGCGTTATCTCCTTGCCTTTTCCTTTGTTGGCCACCTTGATCCATTTCTCGGCTTCATCCGCCTTCTGTTGAGTTTTGGTAAGAACATCCACCCAAGAAGTCGTCATTTCTTTGTGTTGCTCTTCTCCCTCTTTGATGGCCCGTACTTGCTCCTTGATTGTGTTGATTTCTTCGATTACTGAGGGTTGCAATTCGCCCTCTTCAGTGTGTTTCTTGATCGTGCTTCGGCGAGATCTTTCTTGAGCGACGCAATCTCTTCCTCTTGAGTCGTCACTCGGTCTTCCAACGTACTTATCTTGCTCTCTTGGATCAGCACACGACCTTCGAGCATGTTTATTGTGCCCAAGAGATTGCGGTTCATCTTGGTAATGATCTCTGTCATTTCCTCTTTGCATTTTTGAATGGCATCCTCTAGGGGGTCGGCTTTATCGTTCAGCTTCCTCATGCTTGATCGCCGTCCGCCAAGGAGTCACTAAACGTATGTGCACCCACACTAGCAGCGGGCGCGGTAGCTGAGCGAGTGGGGGAGCGTGAGGCGGTATGGCAAGGGAGGGGGAGCGATAGAGTGCAGACGAGAGAGAGAGAGAGAGAGAGAGAGAGAGAGAGAGAGAGAGAGAGAGAGAGAGAGAGAGAGAGAGAGAGAGAGAGAGAGAGAGAGAGAGAGAAGAAGGGGGGGGGGGAGTATCAAAAAGAAATAAAATGATATATCAACGTCTTCAAAAGGCCAAATTGACCTATGAGACCAAGGTGATACAACATAGTGAATCTGATACCATGTCCGGAAAAAAATAAAAATAACCTATGAGACCAAGGTGATACAACATAGTGAATCTGATACCATGTCCGAAAAAAAAATAAAAAAATAAAATAATTTGTTTTTTTTGACTTCCTACGTGTAGAAGAAGGGGGGGGTGGGGAGGGGAGTCGGGACACCTTACGCGTAGAAGCGGGAGCGACGCGTGAGCAGGGGCGGGGCTGTAGGCGGAGCGCGAGGGGGGGGCGGGGCAGTGCAGGGGTAGAGAGAGAGCGGGAGCGGGGGGCAGGGCAGCGAGCAGGGGCAGGGGAGCCGGGCAGCGAGCAGGAGCAGGCGCGAGCAGCACAGCAGCGCGAGGGGGGGCGGGGCACAGCAGCGCGGGAGCACAACAGCGCGAGGGGAGGGGAGCACAGCACAGAGAGAGAGAGAGAGAGAGAGAGAGAGAGAGAGAGAGAGAGAGAGAGAGAGAGAGAGAGAGAGAGAGAGATATTAACGTCCATTTGGAGGCTGAAACCGACCTATGGGAAAGATCAAAGTACACCTTTTACATTGACTTCCAGCTCTGCAAAAAAGAAAATAGGATAAAACAACCTCAGTAGCTCAGAGCTCCATGGTCATGAGCTTACCGTTACAAATATGTATCACCCATGTTGTCCATAAAAAGAAAAAGAAAAAAGATGTACAACCAAGTTTCTTTCATCATGTATCATGTTTTGGAGGTGATTTGTCAATAAAGTCTCTAATGATGGCTCTCCCTCCTCTGTAGATTGCCCACTTTCCCTTCTTTCTTGCTTCTCCTACTTTCTCTAATTTTGCTGATTTGTTCTTTAGTTGGGTAGGTGTTAGCTCGTTCGAGATCCAAACTGATGTGCCTTTGAAGGACATCTACTTCATGACTCCTATCTTTTCTTTCATCTCATAGTATAAGACCTTTGCCTGTTTTCCCTTGACTTCCACATACATTGCTTGTCACAAGACGGGCACACGTGCCAATAGAAAAGAACAAACTGAACAGACTTTTAACACTTCAATAACAACTAAACTGAAAGAGAGAGAGACGACACGCGACACGGAGTGGCGAAATTCCACCCCAGAGAGTATTGGCCCCAAACCTTGGCGCCCCTTTCGGTATTTTCTTTATATTGCATCAACACAGTACAAGCTGGTACTCCAAACTCTGCACCTTCTCCGGGAAGCATGCTAGAGAATGAGCCCTAACCTCATATTTAAAGGCCCTTGGCCTGAAAAGTAGTTACAGTGAAAAGCCTTCAAAACTCAAAAGCTTCTGGTCCCAAAAGCAATGCCAAAAGCTGTCAGCGTAATTTACGGAAATCCGTATAGCTTGCCACGTCATCAGCCAACGCAATTTTCAGGAAATCTGCCGTACAGCTACCACGTCATCAACTTTGCGGGTCCTGCTTTATTTTAATCTTTATGCCACTTGGGGCCCCATCAGACGGGGTCCCCATAAGTTGGTAGGACTTCTTCTTCTTCTGCTCCTTGTTCTTCTTAGGGTTTAGGCCCCTCGGCCGGCATTTGTAAGTTGGCTCCATTCTTTAGGGCTTTGACACGTCAGCAGTTTGTTACATTGCTTCTCCTAGCTCGATGAAAGGGACCACCTGGGACGATCGTTTAGTCAGTATATCTGTTTCTACAGTGTATTTAAATCCATCTTGTTCATCTTCATGTCTTTGTGTGTCCCATCCGTCGGGAAGACCTTCGATTCGGATATGTCTTTCTATGCTTTGTACTCTCTCTTTTCTTTAATAGCAGACAAAACTTCTTCGGGAAAGCTTTGCCGGTTTACCTTAAAAAGTAGATTTGTCTTCTTCAGACTTTGGTGGGTGCTCTTAAATTGCTATTTTCTTTGTTGTCAATTCTTGTACTTTTGGGGGGGGGGGGGGCAGAGAGAGAGAGAGAGAGAGAGAGAGAGAGAGAGAGAGAGAGGCAGAGTTCCGCTTCCAAATGCATTGGCCCCAAAGTCTGAAGCCCATTTCCGTATTTCTTTCTTTATGGATGATCACAAGGTACAACTACCACAGGGTTCCTCCTCTCTGCAAGCTCCACGGCTTCTCTGCCAAAGAAAGAGGCCTTGCATTGAGCCTTTGTTTGAAGGTACATAGTGCCCTAAAAACAAGGCGCCCCAAATGTGCTTTTCAGCTCTCCGAAAATCTCACGCTAAACGAGCCCCAGACTCGGCCACATGAATGCCATGTCAGCAACCCTTGATTTGCGGCATGATTTGGGTTGACCTAGTTGCCATGCGAGCATTGCATAGATATTGATTTTGGTCCTTTTGTCCACTGTAGGATTAGGCCTCTTGAGCCATGCCACACCAACAACTTGCTACACCTTCTCAAGGGACGTGGTAAGCCATGAAAGCAACTTCTTTCAAAGCCAAGAATCGGAGCTAAAGTCTACTGCTCAAAAAGTTGGAATTTATGTTGTATAGAAGCTTCAAGAGAACAATTGCAACTCTCTCTATACACAAAGTTGTTTTACTCTGCAAGCGTTTACATACTACGCATATGGGAAAACTATGCGTTTTGTAACAAATATACAATCTTTACCAGGACAATGAAAGCAACATAAGCTTTAATCAAAGTAAAGAGACTTACAACATGGAACAAAATGGTCTTCATCATAAACAACAAATGGATCAAGCTTATTTATTTTTCATCAAAGCTCATGCATGGGGCCTTCCGCTTTGATACCAAATGTGAGACAATTGTCTCATGGCGACATTAAACTCCATCCGCTCATGAGAAAATGAGAGAGAAGATGGAAAATTCAAAAAAGAGCTAAGTGTGTGATTCTCCACTCAACCTTAGCTTATATAGTCAAAGCACTTGCTCTTTTAGGGTAGCTGATGTTAACCGGCCCTTGAGGCTCCCATTACCCCTTGCCATTCTCATTAGCTCTCTGTCTCATGTTTGTACCTTGTCTTTATAAGCACCCTCGAGCTTAGGTGTAAGGTGCAACGGAATGAATGTTTGAACTTTGCTCAAGATGAGTGCTCCGATCTGTGCTCAAGGTTCCTTTTATTCTTATGGAAGGGAGAGCCTTCCGTTCTTAATGAGAGAGTGCAATGGACACAAACAAAGTGAATGGACATTGTGTGTGAAAGTGTATGAGACTGAGAGAGAGAGAGAGAGAGAGAGAGAGAGAGAGAGAGAGAGAGAGAGAGAGAGAGAGAGAGAAGAGAATACGACACCAGAGACGTTGAAAAACCCTCCTCCGAATCCCCCACTCTCGTTGGCGAGAGTGGTCTACTATTGATTGCACAAACTGGTACAAAGTGGATGCATGAGATTGATGCAAGTCTAGGCTATGTCGAGGTCGACGACGGGGATGACGAGACTGACTCTAGGGCTGAAAACTGATGCACTTTATCTGCTGTCCAAAAACGCCAATGGCTAAAATCTGTTGCTGCCAAAAATTCAAGGAAAAACGCTGTTTTTCTGCAGGTTCTTCGTGTCTTCGGCTCCCCTAAAAAACGCAGATTTGCGGGTCTTTGAAATGCTCCAAAAACGCAGATTTGGCTGGTCTTTACTTGCTGAATTTTCGAGGCTTTGTTACTGATTTGCTGAAGCTATTGCATTGCTGAAAATGCCAGGGAAGTGGCGATGATGGTCTGCTGAAAAACGCTAGCAAAGGGGGGACCTGTGGCGATGAGGCTATGGATGGAAAACGCTAGGGGATAGGAGTCTATGGCGATGAGGATCTTGTTGAAAAATGCCAGCAGATTGGATGAGGCTACTGATGAAAAACACTAGGTGCTTAGGGTTCTTGCTTGGAGAAAAAACGCCACCAAGGGGGAAGTCTTGCTGAGAGAGAGAGGGGGAACCTGCTGCCTGTGTTCTCCGTGCTCTTCTGCCAATTAGTGCTAGCGTAGGTTTGCTTATATATTATCTTACCCAATTTGCCCTACTTAGTTCCCAACAAAAGTCACTTAAAATAATAAGTGAAAAATGTCAAAAATAGGGAAAATAGGTTAAATGCACTGGAAAATTCCCTTGAAGGATTCTGATGGGAATGCTGATGATGCTGTGTGCAGCCAGAGGATATGCATCTACACTAACTGCCTGGGCATGCACGGTCTGCGACCAGACTCACAAAAGTGCCAGAACACTTCCTAAGCTAGACTGACTGGACTGACTGAACCCTTGTCATGCTGTAGCTTGTCCATGGACACATAGGGTCGGATGTGTCTTCATGTACTCTTTCTACAACTGTGTCGTGCCAAGGAAGAGACATGAAATGTGACTTCCTTGAATGCATACTTTCATGCTCATTCATGAAAGTATACATTCCGCATACATTCGTGCTCATTCATGAGTGAAACGTGCTCAACGTACAATATGTCATGCCTAGGAAAAGGGATCACATAAAGACGCTGACGAAAATACAGGAAACGATCACGAATGAAACACTCAACGTGCTGACAAATCAGTCGAACACATAGTACTTCCTGTAAGGGTTCTTTGGACCTAGGCTCGAGAGCCAAGGCCGAGTCTTCCTGAGGGGGTTCTTGGGACCTAGGCTCGAGTGCCAAGATCGGTTCTTCGTAATTGATTGAATCTGCAATGAGGTTAGCTTCACTAGAGAAAGTATCAACTAACACATCATCCTTGTGAACAATCACATCATCTTCATGCAAATCATCCTGATTGTGAGAAATCACATCGTGATCATGCAAATCATCATGCTTGTCATGGTCATCCAAATCATCATGCTCATCATTATCATTCAAATCATCATGCGTATCATCATGCAAATCCTGTGTGTCATGCTTTGGAGAAGAAGAGACTGAGAGAGTCTCCTTCTCTTGAGTCCGTTCAATCTTCGCGTGCACATTAGAAATGAGAGATGGAGAATGAACAACTTGCTCTCCACGAATGACAATGGGTGAGTCACTTTTGGCATTGAAAGTGAACGTATTTTCCTCCCAATCAATGAGAGGGTTATGCTCACGAAACCATCGAATGCCCAAAATCATATCATATCTTGAGAGAGGAGAGACAAAAGTTTTTCTATGAAAAGCAGCTTGTTGAACTGTAAACAACACATCAAGGCACTCTTTTGTGATGAGAGAGTCCATACTGAGAGTGAAGCCAGAGACCTCGAGAGGAGATTTCTAACTAGCCTGTAGGCGGGCTCTCTCAACAAGAGAGGGACTGATCACATCCTGCATACTGCCTGGTCAAACAATATGACAAAACGCTGCCCCGTCATATGACCATAACATTTAATGAGAGACTCATCAATGGGAGGGTCAGGAGAAACTTGGGGCACACTCGTGTTGTCATTGATTGCATTGATAGAGGAAGTGGGTTCTGTGGATTCTTTAGATTCATTAGAGTCAAGCATAGGACATGTTCTTATTATGTGACGCTTAAAATGATGATGAAAACAACGACCTTCCTTAGAATAAGTGCTTTGCTCTTCCGACGTGATGTATCCTCCTAAAATTCCTTGTGCTACCTTTTCATTTGGAGTGAGCTTAGGTTTAGCAATTGTGTTAGCCTTACCCTTAGGTTCATTTTGAGAGTTTTTTTTGAGAGACTGTTGGAAGATTGGTTAGAAGAGTTACCGTTCTTACCATTCTTACTGTTCTTACCATTCTGAGGGTTCTGAGAAGTCTGAGAGGTACTTGTGGAAGTTTTGTTCTCCTTAGGCTTTCCCTTGTTGTGCTTCATCTCCTGTGCGAGAGCAATCGCTACCGCCTTGTTGAGATTGATTGGATTGAAGATTTCTACATCAAACTTGATATATTCGTCTAACCCGAAAAGGAAAGCCTCTTTGCGCTCATCATTCGATTTGCGTAATTGAGTGCTGAGTTGCAAAACACGGTTAGAAAAAGACATGACTGGCATACCATGTTGCTTGAGATTGCGCCAATCTTCTTTCAATCGGGCTAGGTACTGAGGAGGCATAAACCGCGCCTTGAGCTTGTCTTGGAAGTCGGCCCAATTTAAGGAGAGGGGCGCGTCTCCGTCGGCTTCCTCTAGGTGCATGGCTAGCTGTGCCTCTTGCCATGCGTGGTACCAAATGATGGCATCACCAGCAAGGTACATAGCTGTCGTCAAAAGCTTGCTATTTCTTGTTGTCTTAGTTGTCGCAAAATAAGCATTAAATTGATGCAACCAAGAATGAATAACACTAGCGTCCATCTTATCATCATACTTACTGAACTGGATCTTCCCTGTGACTGGGTTGTTGGAGTCCGAATCGCGGCTTGCGCCACTCGATGAACCGGGTTTCGAGGTGGTCATTCATGCGTTGTTCTCTCTGGGCCTCACGCTCTAACTCCAAAGTTCTTTCTTCGGCCGCTTCCCTTCTTGCGTCGGCCGCCAAGCGCGCTTGCACAAGCTCACGCTCAATAGTAGCCGTTCTTTCTTCGGCCGCCAAGCGAGCTTGCTCCTAGTTGGTCTTTCTTGCCGCTTTTTTTTCTTTCCGTTCCTCGGCCGCCAAGTGATCGCGATCCTGTTTGTCTTGGCGGTCACGCTCCGCGGCAATGCAAGTCGCCTCTTGCTTTGCCATCATGTCCATCATCGACTTAACCAAAGCTTCCATGGGGTTTGGTGCAATTCCTGGCGTAGGTGGCGAAGGGGGAGGGTCAGGAAAACCTCCCTGTTGTTGAAATTCTTCTTCACTACTTTCTTGCCCATCACTCTCATGCCCGGTATCCATTCCGCTTCGGGTGATGGCCATGCATTGAAGTTGTGGGTTCTTAAGTTCACGAGGAACTTGGGTTCTTGTGGATCTTGGGTTCTTGGGTTCTTGAGGTTCTTGGGTTCTTGGGGGTCTTGAGTTCTTGAGGGTCTTGAGGTTCTTCTTTTGCTTGCAATCTGTGTTAGAGAAGGATCTTCTCTTCACCCGAGTTCTGCTCTTTTCCGCGGGCGCACCCCTTGGCGGCCTTGCGCTCACACCAAGGTTGCTTTTTCCCACCTCACGTCGATTGGTCGTCTGCTAAGTGCACGGTCCGCTCTCAATGAGTGAAAAGCGGCACAAGGAGAGACTGGACAAGCCCTTCTTTCCTGGGATTCCTGTCACTCTTCAAAAACACGATTAGGAATCGACACGCCCAAGCGAACTTGGGTTCGTGCGACCGCAACAAGCAAAAAAAAAATCTGTGGTTCTTGTGGTTCTTTCCTTGAGTGATACAGAACACTGCCAAAGCTCTGATACCAATGTAAGGTGCAGCGGAATGAATGTTTGAACTTTGCTCAAGATGAGTGCTCCGATCTGTGCTCAAGGTTTCTTTTATTCTTATGGAAGGGAGAGCCTTCCGTTCTTAATGAGAGAGTGCAATGGACACAAATAAAGTGAATGGACACTGTGTGTGAAAGTGTATGAGACTGAGAGATAGAGAGAGAAGAGAATACGACACCAGAGACGTTGTAAAACCCTCCTCCGAAGGCCCCACTCTCGTTGGCAAGAGTGGTCTAATATTGATTGCACAAACTGGTACAAAGTGGATGCATGAGACTAACGCAAGTCTAGGCTATGTCGAGGTCGACGACGGGGATGACGAGACCAACTCTAGGGCTGAAAACTGATGCACTTTATGTGCTGTCCAAAAACGCCAATGGCTGAAATCTTCTGCTGCCAAAAACGCAAGGAAAAACGCTGTTTCGCTGCAGGTTCTTTGTGTCTTCGGCTGCCCTAAAAAACGCAGATTTGTGGGTCTTTGAAATGCTCCAAAAACGCTGATTTTGGCTGGTATTTACTTGCTGAATTTTCGAGGCTTTGTCGCTGATTTGTTGAAGCTATTGCACAAACGCCAGGGGATAGGAGTCTATGGCAATGAGGATCTTGTTGAAAAACGCCAGCAGATGGGATGAGGCTACTGATGAAAAACATTAGGTGCTGAGGGTTCTTGCTTGGAGGAAAAACGCCACCAAGGGGGAAGTCTTGCTGAGAGAGAGAGGGGGAACCTGCTGCCTGTGTTCTCCGTGCTCTTCTGCCAATTAGTGCTAGCGTAGGTTTGCTTATATATTATCTTACCCAATTTGCCCTACTAAGTTCCCAACAAAAGTCACTTAAAATAATAAGTGAAAAATGTCAAAAATAGGGAAAATAGGTTAAATGCACTGGAAACTTCCCCTGAAGGATTCTAATGGATTCTGATGGGAATGCTTATGATCATGCTGTGTGCAACCAGAGGATATGCATCTACACTAAGTGCTTGGGCATGCACGGTCTGCGAACAGACTCACAAAAGTGCCAGAACACTTCCTAAGCTAGACTGACTGGACTGACTGAACCCTTGTCTTGCTGTAGCTTGTCCACAGACACATAGGGTCGGACGGATTCCTAGCTACTTTCCGCAATCCATGCCTACTCTTGGTGCCTTTTTCCTTGTGTGTTGCAGTCACACTTGACATGCCTAGCCATCCAACCTACTTACACACTTGCGCTTGGTCTATCTTTAGGACCTATGCCTAACCAAAGACCCTAGCTAATCTTGGATCTTGTAGATTCACTGGCCTTTTACAGCGTGGCACTTTGTAAATATGCCAGGTTTTACTTGAGGTCGAACAACCAAGGCCTTCTAGGCGGCTCTGTCCAATCAATATGGGTGAGATGGTGTTTTTAGGGTATTCCCACATTTATATTTTTGTCCAATGATTGCCATGCCTACACCTAGTGCACTTTATATGTGATGAGGGTTGGTAGTCTATCACTTGTGATTTGGAGTATAGTACAATCTATTCATTCTCTGTCAACGTTTTTGTCTCGCACTCTTTTTATTACTTCCGCAGATGCCCACTATCGCACTTGAGCCTTGACTCTCTTGAGACATCAGAGACAAAGATTGAACCTTGACTCTTGAGACAACAGAGGGAGCTTGAGCCTTGGCCTTTCTTGAACTATCATATTGATATTGCTACCAATCTATAACAGAAGTTATTCAGTTGGGACTTTGACTATTCCTCTCCATCAACACAACATTGTATATGGCACAAAGGGTCAGTCTTCTTAGGCAGAAAACTAAATGTAGTTTATTTTACCTGTGAAATATCTTCTTGAACGTATGAAGGTATGTATCCGTTTCTAAGAGCTTGCTTTTGCGACATAGTATCCAAACTCTTAGATGAGTGTCTTTTTTTGTGTGCTATAAAAGATCAAACTTTTGTAAATCTTATGTCAATGTGTCGTTAATGCGTGCAAGTTATAACCCTTGGTTGCACGCTAATTGATTAGAATATGAAACTAGGTTTGAACATGATGGTAAAAGTTATGTGATAGTGAGCTTGTTTTGATGGTAAGGCTTGCAGGGGGTTTGGAGGTTTTGGAGCATTGGGCCATGGTCGTTACAAAGCAGAGTTTTTACCAAGACGACTACTTCTTAGTGAAGATGAAGATGTCCGTGTGACTTATGTTGCAGGGGGTGGGTCCCACTCTGCGGCAATTTCGTCATCAGGTATGTTGGGTGTATTCTATTGTCTCTAGCCCATCCTTATAATTTACATATAGCTACATTGTAATAGGTCTAATTTGCAAGTAAATTGCTTATTGCCACCCAATTTCATGGACTTAGCACTCGCGTTCATAATTTTGAAGCAAATTGTGCTCATTGTTTTAAGTTTAAGCAAGTCATTGGTATACATTAGTAAGGCTTTTTTTTAATAGCAATTTTAATTGTTGTGCTCCCATTGTGGCTTTATTAGGTGGAGTTTGTGCTTAGATTGTTAATGTTCCATGTTTCTTTCAGACCCTCTTTTAAGAGTGATTATGAAGTTAGCAAATTGGAAGACACGATCATGATGAGAAAGAAAGATTTTATTAGCGTCCTTTGGAGGCCAGCTTGACCTAAAGGAAAGATCAAGTACATCTTGGTTACATCTTTTGGGCATACATGCCAAAATGGCATATAAAAACAAAAACGAAAATACAATGCTTTTGAAAAACCTCGTATGACCTCTAAGAGGTATAGCTATAATGGGGTTTCAACATATAAGATGGGATGTGGCTAATCTAGATAGGGGTGTGTGTCTACTTCTTGGGGAGTGGAATGTAAAACTCTGCAATGATAGCTGTGCCTCTTGTGTAGACTAGCCACTTGCCGTTCTTCCTTGCTTCTTTCACGTTAGCCAATTCAATTGGTCTATTCTTTAGCTGTAATGGTGTCAACTCATCTTGCCGTTCTTCCTTGCTTCTTTCAGGTTAGCCAATTCAATTGGTCTATTCTTTAGCTGGAATGATGTCAACTCATTTGCTATCCACACCTTTGTCCCTTTTAGTGATTTTATTTGATTCATTATTGGGGCCATGTCAGATTTATTTATGTAGGTATCCTTTGCTTGTGTACCTTGCATTATGATGGAGTATGGGTTTCCTAGATCCACGAATGGGACACCTTGTTGCATTGTAGCCTTATACTCTTTTGATTAGCACAGTTGTACCCCACAAGGCTTGGCCACTTTCCATCTTCTCTCTCTAGCGTCTCTCTCTCTCTCTCTCTCTCTCTCTCTCTCTCTCTCTCTCGGGTGTGTGTGTGTGTGTGCTAATAAAGAGAGGAAAATGGTATAACCTTTCTATCACCCAAGTGTGGTAGATTGGTTATGCCATTTCCCTCTTGAATAACAGGTCTTGAGTTCAACTCTCCTCGTCGGTTAGATCTTTAAGGTCTCTTGGGATAGTTTCCTACGACGTTAAAACTCTCTTCTTCTTCTTCTTCTTCTTCTTCTTCAACAAGGACACGAAGGAGGCCATCAAAGAAGAACTCACTAAAGCCCTTACCGAGAGCTTGGAAGACAAGCTCGAAGCCACAAAGGAGGGATGGGTAGAAGTGGTCAAGAAGAACCTCAAGAAAGAAGCGAAAGAGGACGCCCACAAGGAAGAAGCTCTCCTTGTACACACCACCCTTGAAGAGGAGAAGATGCGGAATGCCCGTCGCCTCAATATATGAGTCACCGGCATTGACGAAGGGAAGGAATCCACTCCTGAGAAAGATGGTAAAACCTTATGCAACACACTTAGTTACAAAGTAGAAGACCCAACCCCCTTCACCAAAGCTTGGCGAGCCGTCAAAGACCTCACCAAGAAGAGGCCTCTTATACTCCAATTCCCATCGGAAGAAGCACGCACCCTTTTCATCCGAAAGAGGGTAATCCTACGAGGTCTCACGGGCCCCCCCATCTACCTAGATGACGACCTCACAAAAATGCAAGTGGAGCATAGAAGAGCATGCATGCCCTGGATCCAACAAGCACGCAATGAAGGAAAACGAACCTCCTATCGCGACGGCCGGGTCATCATCGATGGCAAGGCCGTAGCATAGGGACTCGCGGCCTATGGGACACTATATGAGGAGATACACATGGCAGTTTGGAACTGCAACGGCTCTCTGTGGACACACCCAGGGAGATTGGAGGAGGTGATGCATGACAGAGACATCATTCTACTCACAGAGACACATGAGAGCTCAGAGAGAGGTCTACCCCGAGTACAGGATTATCAATGGGAATCCACACACAGGAAGTGCACACGGCACAACACCACTAGAGGATCTGGCGGAGTAGCAGTCCTCTACCGCCACTCACTCCATAGCAGGATACGGATAGTAGCCCGTGACCCAGGAGCACGCTACATGTGGGTGTGGATTGAGCTCTCTGATGAACACATTCTCTACATTTCCATTTGCTACTTAGCACCCAGTGGTTCTAGATTTGCACAGACAGGCGGAGGAGAGACAGATGAGGCTCATACACAGGGTGGAGAGGAGGAGGATGATACACTTTCACCATATGCATGTCTGAGGGAGGAGATCATGGAATACTCCAAGCTGGGAGAAGTTTTCTTCACGGGAGACTTCAACGCCAGGACAGAGTAGACAGTGTGACATCTACGACTTTGACGACCCAGAGCTACTCTCCACCATGGAGAACACAGAGGCAGAGAGGTTTTCCAGAGAGACCACCACACCGACACCGTACGGGCGACATCTACGTCGCTTGGGATCACAGCACCGTCTCGTTATCTACAACGGGATGGCGCAATGGCCATCATCTTGAGGCCTGACTTGCATACCACCATCAGTACCCAGCGGCGGCAGTACAGTGGACTACATCATCGGCTTCAGAGAGGCAGCTTGCCTGCTCACATCCTTCACCATCCCACCACTACCTATTGGGGTTGACCATGCATATCTTGCCCTCTCTTTCACTAGCTCACCCATCTCACACACACCACCATACATTTTACACATGAGCTAGCCAGAGTTTACTCATCACATGTCTACGAGGGGATCTACACTCTCGACCCAGATACACCACTCTCTACACTCACTGGCCAGCTTTTCGTAGTTCTACACACCTCAGCCCTTAGCTGCTTTCCACATACTACCCACACTGGTAGACCTCCACCCTCTGGGACGATGCCCCAGAACCGGTGGTACGACGATGAGTGTAGGGATCTATACAGGCAACTACGGGCTCGACGAGCCTTGGAGGAGATCACTGAGAGCGAGGTCCGGTGACAGATGAAGGCCATCACACGCCGTAAACAGCGGGCCTTCGAAGAGGCACAAGAGCTTGAGCTATACCACCTTCTCATGAGTACAGACTACGCCACCGCATGGAGGATTCTCAGAGAGCCACGCCCTACCACCCCCCTGGAGGATCCTCAGATTTGGCATGATTACGCCGAGTGCCTATACCAGATACCTGGGCAGGCACTGATCCCGGAGCCACCCAACCCTCGACCTACCACCTCGAATTTCTTCACATCTAGTATGGTGAAGAGGGCTATTCGACGCCTTCAGCATGGCCGCTCAACAGACCACACTAGACTACAAAGCGAGCACCTCATCTATGCAGCAGACACCCTCTCCCCCTTGATAGCATGTCTCTTCAACCGCGCTTTGGTTGAGGGACTACCAGAGGAGTGGACCATGCACACCAATGTGCCGATCCACAAATCTGGCGACACCTTGGACCCAGGGAACTACAGGACTATCATGATTGGCCACACATTGGCCAAACTATATGGGGCAGTTCTTGAGGCAGAGCTCAGCACATACGCAGAGGCATCAGGGCTTCGTGCACCAGGACAGGCAGGGTTTCGATGCACTTTCTCGACCATTGATCACATCTTCGTGCTTCGTTGCCTCGTCGACGGAGCGAAAGCACGGAAGAGACGACTCTACTGGTGCTTTGTGGATTTCCGCAAGGCTTTTGACACCATCCCTAGAGAGAGACTCTTTCAGCGTCTCCAGGAGCTACAGATACCATATGAGATGATATGGGCCATTCATTCTTTGTATGCACAGGTCATAGGTAGAGTGCAGTGCCTAGGTGGAGTATCGGACCCCATTGCTAGCACCATTGGTGTGAAGCAAGGATGCCCCCTCTCCCCGACCCTATTTGGCCTCTACATCGACGAGATAGCAGATTACATCCTACGAGCAGGCGGGGCGGGCTCCGACTTGGCAGGTACACCAGTCCATATTATGCTCTATGCAGATGATATTATTCTAGTTTTTGAGACACGGGAGGGACTACAGAGCCACCTACACGCCTTGGATGATTTCTGCACACATCGAGGGCTCACAGTGAACCTTGGCAAGACCAAGGTCATGATCTTCCACACCTCCAGGACAGTCCGGAGTAGAGCAGTGCTCATGGTAGCAGGTGGACAGGTTGAGATAGTTGATTCATATGTATATTTGGGGGTGACTTTCATTGGCACCACGGGCAGATTTTCCATGACCCAGGCAGCCAAAGACCGGCTTACACGAGGATATGCAGCACTGGCCACCTTAGAGCGCAGATGCCACCAGGCCCACTTCCAGGAGCCCCGCACCAAGGGGTGGCTTTTTGACACTTTAGTTACACCTGCCATGATGTACGCTGCCGCAGTATGGGCACCAGGACTCTCAACATCTCTCTGGACACAGATAGAGCGCCCATAGATCATTATGATTTCTCGTTTGCTCCATAGCAAACCATCAGTACCACACAATATCATCAGAGCAGAGCTAGCGGCACCCCCGATGCTAGTAGACGCCCTCTTCCATACAGTTTGCTTCATCCAGCGCATGCGAGAGCTTCCACCAGACAGACTCACATGCAGAGCTTTCGAGGCATCGATACAGCTACATCAGGAGGGGGGCACCAGAGCATGGTACTCACAGGTCACAGAGTGGTTCACATCCCATGGCTTGGACATCACAGACTTGCCCCCTTTTCAGTATGATCTCGACTCCCCATACATACGCCTCTCACATCATGAGAGGAATCGAGTTCTCAGACAGGATCTCTGGCAGCTATACATCCGAGAGACATGGATCACACCCAGAGAGCCTCTTCCTACGAAGAGGCAATACTACAGAGACCACTTCCTGACGATCCTAGCAGATGGTTTCATCCAGAGACCGAGATACATGGATGTCCACATGCCACATAGAGCACGGGTCGCCATTGGACAGCTCAGAGTATCATCACACCAGCTAGAGATTGAGGCAGGGAGAGCTGCACATGTCCCCAGGGCAGAGAGGATATGCAGACTTTGCACAACAGACATTGAGAGTGAGGAGCATTTTGTGTGCAGATGTAGAGCATATGCGGGGATCAGAGGCAGATATCCGACTTTGTTTGCAGATCAGCCCACCTTACTCCAGATTCTTCAGTCCAGAGACCAACGACTTTTTGGCGGCTTCCTCATAGAGACATAGCAGCACTGGGACTCTCTCCTTCAGACATCATCAGTCGTGAGAGACGAGTGCCAGACACAGCTTACAGATTTCTTCCAGAGGGGCACAATAGTACCACCATCCCAGACTACTCAGAGAGGAGTGACTCTACAATAGGCTTAGGAGGTCCAAGCTCGCAGACGTCCACGTCCCCATGGACGTAGGGCACCCCGACTTCACCAGAGAGAGATTCAGGAGATCCAGGAGCGCTACTACAGATCTCTAGAGGAGAGACGCATCCGGGCTTTTGTAGATCCAGCTGCCATCCTACGGGGATTGTTCACACCTCACCCACCCATGCATCATGTCTTACACCCTGATTATGTGACTGGATGGAGCTAGAGATATGATAGCATTTCTTTCATGATTGTATATACCCCAGCATATAGGATTGCATCTCTCCGCTGTTTTTAGAACCCCACCCTTGTAACACCTCCCTCCTCCCTCAGTCCTTACACAGGATAGCTATTTTTGCTTTGTACCTTTCATCCTTCACAGGATATCCAGAGGACACCCACCCCATGTACATTGATTTGTCTCATAGGCCGATTTCGGCCTCCTATGGACGTTAAAAAATCTTTCTTTCTTTCTTTTCTCTCTCTCTCTCTCTCTCTCTCTCTCTCTCTCTTCGTGTTCTCTTGTCACTGCACCCTCCATTGCACTTTGACACACACTCACACATGCACGTCCACACGCGTTCACGCGCGCGCGCGCACGCACACACGCGCGCGTGTGCGCACACACACACTTTTTTTGTAAATCAATTTGATTTAACTATCTGTGGGAAACCTCAAAGAGAGGAAAACCCACCAAAAAGATGTACAAGGAAAGGAACACAATAGTGTTCAGCGGTATAAAATATCTAAAAGCATTCATAAGAAAGCTGATGTATCTCTGCTGTGATATCACCAACTTCCAAGGCAAACCGCAAAGACTGTCGAAGGGAAATCTTGAAGAAAGGTAGTGGATCCATATGAATGTGATGGAACATATAGCCATTACGCTGTCGCCACAGGCTCCAGTATGCCCAAAACCTGACCCACATGAAGAAGGATGCAAAGCACTGCAACGCCGGCGAGAAGATACCAAAAATCCAGAACCGCTTATGGAAGACCGTCGTGGGAAAACGTAGCCGCATACACGCAGAAACCCGACGAAGGAATTCTCGAGTGACACAGCAATCCCATAAGAGGTGACAAACATCCTCCTCGGCAGATAAGCAACGGACACATGATGAAGAGCGGATACGGCGCATCCTAAGAAAGGTACCCAATGGGAGGACACCAAGTAAACACCGCCAAAGAAACAAACGCTCTTTCAACGGCAAACGACTTTCCCATATTGCAGATATAACCCTGCGCCACCAAATATCTGATTTATGCATGTGCCAAATAGCATTGCAATGATCAACAATCCATGGACGAGGCAGAAGAAGAGCATATGCCCGGCCAACAGAAATATCTTGAAATGGCATTTCCCCAAGCTTCCAATCAGACATGCAATCACCATCAACCAAAGGTGAAACCGGCAAGAAAGCTGTCAACATTTGTTGTAATTCTCTCCAAAAATGCGATAGTGCATGCCCAATCCAAAGCGACGAGTGGCAAATGGAAACTCGAAAGTGAAACCATCTGCATCCACCACATCCTCAACCACTCGAATGCCACGGCAGGAGAGGAAATATGCCTAGCGAGGCAAGCGGTCGACCAAAGTAAGAGAAAAAGCCCGACTCCAATGAAGGCTCTCCGCACGAAGCGAGTTTCGTTCTCTCTGGGCATTCCATGAAAGATGAATCGTAACCCGTTTCCATGCAGAAAGCAAGATGGAAGAAAGTGGGCATCCAGGAATACGACCATCCATCTTACCAAAGACTGCCTCCCACATGGATGATTGCCAATGACCAAATGAGGATGTAACCACATGCTGACTCAAGTGTGCAAACATAAGAGTCCAAGGCTGAGATTGTTGCACAAGTGTAGACAAAAGCATAGCCTTCCTAGCAATGACATGCCTACGCAGGTCCAAAATATTCAAACCACCAAAGCGCTTTGGTGTACAAAGTTTTGCCATTGATATCAAGCGCAAACCTTTTTTGTGAGCACGCGTTCGCCACAAATGAGACAAAATGGCCGACATGAGAGTCAAGACAATGACGGGGCCAATGCAACAATGGCAAGAAGAACTGAACATATGCCACGAGGATACTCTGAACAATTCGCAGGCGAACATGTAGCGGCCAGGTAGAAAGCTTCCAGTAATGCAGTTTAACATTCATGCGATTCATAACCCAATCCACTTTCTGCGTGTGAGTAACATTCCATAACCCAAATGCCTAGTGATTACATTTGGAAGAACAATCTCTCCTGGCCACAACAGAGCATGCCAATCACAAGAACGAAGCGGTAGAAGCTTTGATTTACGGAAATTGACTTTAAGACCAGCCGCAAGCGCAAACAATAATCTCTTGAACATCGTTTTGTTGATTGCGGGGCATAAATAGTGAGTCATCTGCATAAGCCTGCCCAATAAAAGTATGACCCGATGGTAGCTGCAAACCTTGAAGACGCTGCGCAGAGGTCAAGTGATCTAGATACATCAACAAAGGATGAGAAGCAATTGCATACAACAAAGCACTAATAGGATAGCCTTGCCTAACCGAACAACCAAGCGGCCACGATTCTGTCAATTCCCCGTCCAGAATTCCCGACGACGTACTACAATCATACAAGAAATAAATTACATTGGCCAACTTAGGACCAAATCCTAGACATCTCATTGTGGCAGCAATGAAGTCCCAATGCACAGTGTCAAAGGCCTTTTCAATATCAGCTTGCATGATGAGCACATCTTGTTGCGTATACTTAGCATATTCCATGCCAATCATAAGATTGGCCAAATTGTCCATGATTTGATGACGACGAATGAAACCATACTAAGCCTGATGAAAACCTGTAAACAAATAGTCCTTGATGCGGTGGACCAACATTTTAGCCAAAATCTTGTATATCACCGGCATCAAAGTTATGGGCCGCCAATGAGAGAATTGCTCACAAAGCGCTTGCTTGGGCAACACCTTAAGTAAGCCCTCTTTCCATGAAATTGGTAGATCTTGTTTTTCCCATGCCATATTTATCATGAAGATCAGGGGTTGTTTAAGGGCATCCCAAAACGAGAGGAAAAATTCCACAGTAAGTCCGTCCCAACTAGGAGATCTCCACCGGCCCAATGCAAGCAGGGCACCATGCAATTCGGCGACAGAGAAAGGATCCTCAAGGCATTGTGCCTCCTGCGAAGACAGGATTGGACGAACATAAGAAAGCAACAATTCACGCGCTCGACAAGCTACTGAAGAATGCTGAGATGGGGCAGCAAACACCGTACGGTAATGTGAAACCATAACCTCAGCCAATTCCCGCTTCGAAGAAGTCCAAGCACCCGAGGGAAGCATAACCCGTTTAATCGACTGCGAGACTCTCGAATGATGCAACTGCTTAAAAAATTTCTTCGAAGCACAACCTTTATCCATAAAGGCCTGTTGTCGGGCATGCGTCTGCCACTTAGCAAGCTTCCTCTTATCATTTTGCTGAATACACACTTTAGCTTCACATAACTCTGTCATCTTAGAGTCAGACAATGGGCGAAAATCAGGCAACTATTGTAATCGTTGACTAACCTGTTTCGCATCACCGACATTCTCCCGAATACGCTGCATATGCTGCCTACCATAGTCAGAAATCACAGTTTGTACTCTCATGACAAAACGATACCAAGCAGCATCCAAATCAATATGCATTTGAGCCAACAGCGGGGGAATAATATCGACAACCATGTGATGAAAAGCTTCATGAGTAAGGTAGGTATTATTAACATGCAACAAACGTTTCTTGTGAAGAGGCCGATAAAGAGACTGTCCAAAAGACAACTACAGCAAAAGAGGATAATGATTCGATAACTGCAGAGCATAATCTATCCTCATGTCACATACAAATTCTTCATATTGTTGCCCATTAAGCAAATACCAACGATCTAATCGTGCTCTATAAGAGGAATGAGCAGCATGTTGAAAGGTAAAACCAAAGGCACATGGATGCAAAGAACGCCATATATCAATCATCTGAGCAGATGCAACAAGAAGATCCCAATTATGTTTCTCCGCAAGCAGCATATGCGAATTGCCTGTGGTGCTGTCAATCATATCAGGAGTATTATTGAAATCTCCACACAAAAATGCATTCGATGTCCATGGGTGAGACGAGATTTCTCTCCACAAAGCAACTCTTTGCCCAGAGGCCGTATATGCATGTGTACCTCCAAATTCATGAACTCGACCATTCAACAAACACGGTAAAACCATCCAACGACCATGCGGATCATTGTATAACAGAACATGCTGAAGCTCATGTCGAATTAGCATCAATATACCAGAGAAATCTTGCAAGCCAGCATACGCAATCCAATATCCGGCAAAATAGGAACATTGACCATCAAACTCATGCTGATTGTGCTCTTGCAATACAGCTATGTCTGCCCTACATGTATGTACATAGTGCCAGGTCAGCCGCCATTTATCCAGGTTGCATAACCCACGCACATTGTAGGAGATGCATTTAATATGACTTTGCATTGGAAACATATGTACATAAAGCAACAAGTATCAAAATCAAGTGGAGGTGCCCATAGACACGTCTTCATTCACTGCATCCGTACGAGGACCCATCCTCTGAGTCAAGGCAGGAAACGTGTCCACAGTGTTCACATGCGATGTGGAAGCCTCACCAAGGAGTACATCTTTGTAAGAGTGCATCGCTTTGTCCCATGCATCAATCAACGTGCGATTGTCATTGCATGGAAGTTGCTTAAATGATGCATTCTTGTTAGCATTAACAGAAGGAACGTAATTACGAGCAGAAAGTGGCGTGTGAATCTTCATTGCTTTTTTCGGCACCACCCATGTATTGACATCAATAGGTCCAACATTTTTGCCTTTAACAACAGTCCCATTCCCAAGATCAGTAACTTGCTGTACCTTGCCTTTCCCTTTGTCCACATTCGAAGCCACTTTAGCAATAGAGACTCCACTTTGCTTGGCTTCACTTGTGGGTTTTCCAGTAGGGAGAGAGGTGGACAAAGGAACAGCAGAGGGAGGGGGTTGCAAGACCGGCTCTGGACATTCAAATTGCATATGACCAAATTTGCCGCATCGAAAACAAGAATTCGCAAATTTTCCCTATTTAAGTTTAAAGGGGCGCTTGCCTACCCATGGATCACCTGAGTCAACCATAATACCATTAGGGGTAATCTTATCCGTGTCCCATAGAATACAAAACCTGTTGGTATTCGCATCCAATTTTGGAGGACAGATAACCTTTCCAAGCTGCGCAGCCAACAGGGGCAGGAAATGTCTCCACGTGCGAGGGAAATCAACAATTTCTACCCACACCGGGCATTTGTGACGAATAAGACTCTGGTAGTCTTTAGTGAGTGCCCACGGGAGAACATGTGTCATCTGCGTATTAAAAAAGAGGGGAGACATCTCAAGAAAAAGATTTCGGGCTTCTATATTTGCAAGCAAAACTTCATAAAATCCACACGCCTCAAAGTAGACACCATGGACAGCTTGCCGCTTAAGAAGAAAATCGACCCATTGGCCGACATCTTGCGCAGTAGGCATTTTCCTCGGGAAAAACAGAGTAACTGCATTCATAGCGTACTGCGCAACTGGGTCCATGAGATCCTGCACTGGAATGCGCACCTCAAGAGCAGGCGCCCGACCATTCCATGCCTGTCGAGCCTCCTCAAAGTCCTCATACAAGCATGCCTTGATCTCAGAAGCTGCCTCCGACGTGGAATCCATCGCCTTCCGACGCTTAAAGACGCACAGTGAGTCAAACATAAATTAAAAGAAACTCCTTCTGCAAACAAAACCTACTGGCGAGAAACTTTTGCAGTCTACTGTCGAGAAAACCTTGCAATTAACATACGAACCACAGCTATGTACATGCTTCACCAAAAGCAACAACCAAAACCCACAACAATATACATCTCCTGAATTCTGCCCAACGAAATGGAGCTTGACTGAGACTCTACCTGTATACAAACTGCTCTGCCAGTCCTGCAGAATGATACCACAATTGGCGTGCAAAGCCTTCTGCAACTGTCTACCTACAGTCTTGCTGTTCAATACTGCACTTCTCGACGGCGACAAACAAGAGGGCGCGCTGCGTACTGCTGCTGCTGTGCACAGGGAATTCACACAGCAGGAGCTCCACGCGCTGTCTCACAGCGCACTACCTTCAGCGTTTGCCCACACCCACACCCACGCGCGCACACAGTCACCCACCCTTGCTGGCGCAGGCGCAGCAGCGCGCAAGAAATACTCGCAGCAGATCAGGAATTTCACGCGCAACTTGTATCTCCCACACACACACACACACACACACTGTTGTACAAAGAGTTCTCATTCTCTGACATGAGCTTCACTTACCTCGTTTGGGCCTCTCACAATGCTGAGGCTCTCTATGGGGCTTTGACTTGTTCTAGATCATCGGGCTCTGACTTTATTTTCTTAACAAATGGTGTTCTTATCTTGACAAAATTAAGGTCATGCTACTTTAGTCCCTTAAATTTGGAATGGTTTATTGAGGAGCCTTGGCTTGACAGTGGTTCTAATTATTTTTCACTTATCGCCTCCTGGAGGAATTTTTTGAAGGGCTTTCTTGGTTGTTGAATAAATGGATATGTCACCTTTCCCCTTTTAATGATTGGTGTCACAATAGCTTGATATTATCCTTTGGTGGAAATCTACCCTCAGCAAGAACTTACCCTGGTGGGAACCTTCCCCTTCATATCTCAATGGTGGTTGCCACTTTGCCTTGTTTTGCTTTGGGTTTGAGGATGGAAATAACTACCTTTTGGCGGGCTCACGATTCTAGCACTCTCTCCCTTTTTGCATTGTGGCAATGTCACTCTTCTAAGAACTTCTCCTCTACTAAGTTTGCATGTGATGACATCGTATATACCTTCTGCTTTGATGATGGGCACTAACCTCTGAGTTGTGACATCTATGGCTGCTTCTCCCATTCATGCTACGGGATGCTATTGGTTGAATAATCTTTGGATCAATGCTTCTCCACCATGGTGAGTTACTCTTACTGTTTTGTGACGTCTTATGAGACGTTTTTCCTCTCATATGAATTAACTTGTTCATGGCATTCACTAGCCCATGTGTGCCCTAGAGGCTTTCTTGTCGCATTATTCCTACTGGCTGACATCTGGTGCTAGGAGTAGTGACAATAGCCGGGCATGCTTTAGGAATTGCAATGCTTTCTTTTGATCTTTCATGCTGTTGTACCGCCATCCTTGAAATCTTTCGATTTGTTAGGCATGTATCCCGGTTACGGATAATAAGGGTATCCATACGGACTCCAACCATTGTAGCTTGGTGGTGTGGTGGGAGAGGTGGGGGCAACGGCGGTTGCAGTGGATCAGGGTTAGATGGCTACACCATATTCCTAAAGACTCCCTCGATCGGAACAGACGGTTGGGAAGGTTGCCGGTTGGAAGCTCTCGTATGTTCTGATAGCGGAGGATGATGGAGGTATCACTTAGGGCATCATAGGGTTAACATGTAATTTAGAAATTGTTGAAAACTTTGCAGCATCCGGAGATTTTGTTGCGGATGCCATGAAAGAATGTCGCGAAGCTCTTCGAGGAGAAACTGCAAGTACTCTGCTGAATCAATGAACACCATGTCTTGGGTTCTTTATGGCTTACGCCTTGTAAGCCACAAAGACAGAGCGATGAAGACGCCCGATGCGCGATGGACTAAGGGTGGGAGTGGCTAATAAGTCCGGGGTCGGAATTTGGAAGCGCTGGTGTGCTCTGTCTGCTCTTTGCTAGGACTAGTATGCTTTCCAAAAAGCACATGCTTGAAGCTCTAATACCACTGTAATAGGAACGGGCACCACGTGCCAACAGAAAAGAACAGACTGAGCAACTTCAAGCACTTCAAATAACAATTGAATTGAAAGAGATGCACGACACAAGACGAGAAGTGGCGAAGTTCCACCCCAAGAGAGCACTGGTGCCAAACCTTGGGCGCCCCTTCCACCCCAAGAGAGCACTGGTCCCAAACCTTGGCGCCCCTTTCGGTATTTCTTTATATGGCTTGAACTTAGTACAATGCCGGTACTCGTGCTCTGCACCTTCTCTTGGAAGAGTGCCAGAGACCGAGCGCTTTGCACATATTTAAAGGCCCTTGGCCTATGACAAGCAGTTTACATGAAAAGCTTGAAGTTCTAAAAGCATCTAGTCCCAAAAGTTGGCCCCCAGAGCTGCTAGCGCAAATTATGGAAATCCTTACAGTTTGCCAGGTCAGCAGCGTATAACACGGAAATCCATACAGTCTGCCACGTGGCATTGCAACGCAAAATGCGGGTGTCTGTACAACTTCCACGTTCATGCTCCACGCAAATCTGTGTGTGTGGGTATGCTGGTCCTACTTTATTTTTCTCTTTAGGTCACTTGGGCCTCATCGGATGGAAGGTGCAGCAGAATGAATATTTGAACTTTGCTCAAGATGAGTGCTCCGAACTGTGCTCAAGGTTCCTTTTGTTCTTATGGAAGGGAGAGCCTTCCGTTCTTAGTGAGAGAGTGCAATGATCACAAACAAGTGGATGGACACTGTGCGTGAAAGTGCATGAGACTGAGAGATAGAGAGAGAAGAGAATGCGACAGCAGAGACGTTGTAAAACCCTCCTTTGAAGGCCCCACTCTTGATGGCGAGAGTGGTCTACTTATGATTGCACAAATCTCTACAATGCTTGGACTTGCCGACGATGTCGACGACGATGAAGACGACGACGAGACGGGTTGAAATCTGGAAATGCTAATGGCTAAAATCTGCAAATCTTCTATCTGCTGAATTTTGACTCTATGTCGGGGACGATGTCGATGGCGACGATGCGACGATGACGCGCTGAAAACGTAGATGCTGAAATCTGCGTTTTCCGGGCTGAATCTGCAAACTACGTTGGATCTGATCGTGCGGCGAGGAACTGCTGCGGGAAGGTGAGGTCTGCGAGGTTTGGTGCTTGATCTGCGATGTCTTGACTGCTGAAAACTGAAAACGCTGATGCTTATGGGGATTCCGTCGCGAAGAATCTGCAAAACGCTGGGGCTGATCTGGAAATAAAAAACGCTAGGGCTGAAAATGGTTCTGCTGTCACCGGATGGCCTGCACCAACTGCAAACGCTAGGTCTCTTGTTGAGTCTTCCGTCGCCAAGGATCTGCAAGAAGCAAAAACACTGGCTGATCTGGTCCAAAAACGTTAGGACTTGGGGTTTTGTTGAGAAGTTGCCTGTTGAGCGATGGTGCTCCTGCTACCTCTTCTGCCAATTAGTGCTAGTCTAGGTTTGCTTATATACAAACTTACTCAATTTGCCCTACCTACTTTCCAACAAAAGTCACTTAAAAATAATAAGTGAAAAATGTCAAAAATAGGGAAAATAGGCTCAATGCACTGGAAAATTCCCCTGAAGGATCCTGATGGGAATGCTTATGATCATGCTGTGTGCTTCCAGAGGATATGCATCTACACTAAGTGTACGGTATGCGAACAGACTCACAAAAGTGCCAGATCACTTCCTAAATCTAGACTGGATGGACGGACTGAACCCTTGTCGTGCTGTAGCTTGTCCAAGGACACATAGGGTTGGATGTGTCACATGACATCCCCTCCTTTTCAAAGTGAGGTACTGGTACCGAATTGTATGGCGTCGAGGGAGATCACCAATAACATCCGAAATCCTGGAAGGGACTCTTCGTTGGCCCACTTTGATGCGTGGGTTGTGCGGTACTTGAACTTCATAAAGGTCTGCAATGCTTGTTTCTTTGAGCCACGCCGAAAGCGACTCAAAGTCTTTTGGGGTTCCTTCGATGCTTCAACTTCGTCTCTACTTCTCCAAAGCATGACACACATGATTTGCATGATGATGATTTGAATGATAATGATAAGCATGATGATTTGGATGACAATGACAATCATGATGATTTGCATGATCAAGATGTGATTTCTCACAAGCATGATGATTTGCATGAAGTTGAAGCATCGAAGGAACTCATGCTCATCACCTCCAAGCGAAGTATCCATTCCGCTTCGAGTGATGACCATCCACTGAAGTCTTGGGTTCGTGTGGGTTCTTGTGGTCTTGGGTTCTTAAGTTCACGAGGAACTTGGGTTCTTGAGGTTTCCTTTCGCTTGCAATCTGTGTTTGAGAAGGATCTTCTCTTCACTCGAGTTCTGCTCTTTTCCGCGGGCGCACCCCTTAGCGGCCTTGCGCTCACACCAAGGTTGCTTTTTCCCACCTCAGGTTGATTGCCGGCCGCTAAGTGCACGGTCCGCTCTCAATGAGTGAAAAGAGGCACAAGCGGAAGCTGGACAAGCCCTTCTTTCTTGGGATTCCTGTCACTCTTCAAAAACACGATTAGGAATCAACACGCCCAAGCGAACTTGGGTTCGTGTGACCGCAACAAGCAAAAAATTCTTGTGATTCTTGTGGTTCTTTCCTTAAGTGATACAGAACACTGCCATAACTGTGATACCAATGTAAGGTGCAGCGGAATGAATATTTGAGCTTTGCTCAAGATGAGTGCTCCGAACTGTGCTCAAGGTTCCTTTTGTTCTTATGGAAGGGAGAGCCTTCTGTTCTTAGTGAGAGAGTGCAATGATCACAAACAAGTGGATGGACACTATGCGTGAAAGTGCATGAGATTGAGATATAGAGAGAGAAGTGAATACGACACCAGAGACGTTGTAAAACCCTCCTCCGAAGGCCCCACTCTCGATGGCGAGAGCGGTCTACTTATGATTGCTCAAATCTCTACAATGCTTGGACTTGCCGACCATGTCGACGACGATGAGACGGGCTGAAATCTGGAAATGCTAATGGCTGAAATCTGCAAATCTTCTATTTGCTGAATTCTGACTCTATGACGGGGACGATGTCTATGGCGACGATGTGACGACCTCGCGCTGAAAACGTAGATGCTGAAATTTGTGTTTTCCGGGCTGAATCTGCAAACTACGCTGGATCTGACCGTGTGGCGAGGAACTGCTATGGGAAGGTGAGGTCAACGAGGTTTGGTGCTTGATCTGCGATGTATGACTGCTGAAAACTGAAAACGCTGATGCTTTTGGGGATTCCGTCGCGAAGAATCTACAAAACGCTGGGGCTGATCTGCAAATAAAAAACGCTAGTGCTGAAAATGGTTCTGCTGTCGCCGGATGGCCTGCAACTGCAAACGCTAGGTCTCTTGTTGAGTCTTCTGTCGCCAGGGATCTGCAAGAAGCAAAAACGCTGGCTGATTTGGTCCAAAAACGCTAGGTGGTTGTTGTGGAGGAGCAAAAATGCTAGGGCTTGGGGTTCTGTTGAGAAGTTGCCTGTTCAGCAATGGTGCTCGTGCTGCCTCTTCTGCCAATTAGTGCTAGTCTAGGTTTGCTTATATACAAACTTACTCAATTTGCCCTACCTACTTTCCAACAAAAGTCACTTAAAAATAATAAGTTAAAAATGTCAAAAATAGGGAAAATAGGCTCAATGCACTGGAAAATTCCCCTGAAGGATTCTGATGGGAATGCTTATGATAATGCTATGAGCATCCAGAGGATATGCATCTACACTAAGTGTACGGTCTGCGAACAGACTCACAAAAGTGCCAGATCACTTCCTAAATCTAGACTGGATGGACTGACTGAACCCTTGTCGTGCTGTAGCTTGTCCACAGACACATAGGGTTGGATGTGTCACGTGACATCGGATGGGGTCTGTGTCACAAACGGAAGCGCATAACAATGTAAAATATACTTCGATAAATAGAATTTATGTAATAGACTTGGACACTCCAACTTGGACACTCCAAGTCGAGAATTCTACTGCGACAACACAAATAAACACTTCAAAACAGTTCACGGTTTATAATTGATTTGACACTGGCCCGGCGGAGTTCCGTGCGTAGAGATATTGGCCCCAAAGACTGGCACTCCTTTCGGTATTTCTTTTTGTATTAATCTGTGTTGAAAGTACAGGAGTGCGGGCAGGCGCTCACACTCAGACTCTGCGTCCAAATGCTCTGAGTTGTGAGTGGCCTACCCCCTTATTTAAAGAGTACAAGGGATGCCAAAAGCAGAGCCCAAAAGCTGAAAATCAAAAGCCCCAATAATAAAGCAAAGGCTCTTTCTCTCTCTTGCTTGTCAAATAAAGGAAGTCCAAAAAGCTATCCATAAAAATAGCTTTTAATATAAAGCAGAAGAGCTCTCTCTGAAGCTTGCGTAGAAAAAGCAAGAGTCTGTCTCTCTCCCACTCTCAATTGCGTAGCCAAAAAGCTGCCAAAAGCTGAACGTTGATTGTGCCGGAAATCATGGGATTCTGTACTGCTGCCATGTGTCATACTCTTCGCAGTTTGCGGGATCCGTACAGCCTGCATCCACGTCATCTTTTTTTTCTGCCTGCCAAGGACTGTCCCATGCCAAGGGAGGGTGTGTGTGTGTGTGTGTTAGGGTTTGCCACGTCACCATTTGTGAAGCCAGAGAATTTAGAGAGAAACAGAGAGAATGAGAAGAACGAGATCGACACAGTACTGGGGACCAGAAGATGGGTTGCCCCCTCTCCCTCCCCTAAAAATATCTTTATTACCGGGGAGAAGTCTATACAAGCACTTGAATCGAACGTATTACCATGCTCGTTCTAGAATAAGATTTGATGGTTCCCGGAAGCCTCAGCTTCCCATCCCTACGGCTGAATCCTATTCCAAGGAACTTTCGCTCCTTACTCCGAATCCCGGTTCTCGCCTCTGAATCTCATCTTCCAGACTTAGGGCATGACATCCTTGCAACTCTTTTCCGACTGTGTTTCTAGAGTCCTCTTCCTGCATAATAACATTGCTTTCTTGGACATGGAGTCCTTCCTTGGGAATCTCAACTTCCGGATCCCAATTCGAGAGTCTACCACTCTCTGATCCGTGGGTCTACTCCCAAACTCAAGGTGTGTAACCCTTGATGAGCGCGCGGTGGTGTGTGCAAGTGATAGAGCACGCGAAGATGTGCAGGCCTTGAGGCTTGAAACGGAGGCACTGTGCTGCAGAAGGGAAGCGCTTGCAGAACGAAGAGGGAGAGAGAGAGAGAGCTCATGTTTTTGGGGAAAACTCAATAAGTGAGTTTTGGGTTTTCCCACTTTATTATAAGTGACCTTTAAAGAATGTGTCCAGGTTTAATATGAACCTGGACAAAGTATAAAAATGTACAAAAAGGGGTTATTTAGGCCTTTAACCCAACAACCTCCCACTTAAAGGCATAAATGACGCCTTTAAGCTAACCAACTCCCACCAGTTGTATGCAATGCTCATGTTGAGCCTTAGCAAGACTCTTGGTGAGAACATCTGCAGGGTTATCTTGTGTATGGATCTTAGTCAAGCTGACTAGACCATCCTCCAATACCTATCGTATGAAGTGGTACCACACATCGATGTGTTTGGTACGCGCATGAAACATGGCATTTTTGGCTAAATAGACAGCACTCTGGCTATCACAACCCAACACGGGTGTATGAGCAGGCATGCTAAGTTCTTTTGCAAGTCTGCCCAACCAAATGGCCTCTTTTGAAGCCTCTGTGGCTGAAATATATTCAGCCTTAGTAGTACTCAATGCCACAATTTTCTGTAACCTAGAACACCAAGAGACTGCACCACCAACAATGGCAAATACATATCCACTGGTAGATTTCCTGGTATCCATGTCACCTACCATGTCTGCATCACAATATCCCTGCAACTTTAAGTCACTTTTGCCATAACAGACACACTTTGATTGTGTACCTTTCAAATATCTCAGAATGCATTTGACAGCTTCCCAATGCGCTTTGCCAGGATTCGACATGTATCGACTAACAACTCCCACTGCATAAGCAATGTCGGGACGAGTGGCAACCATAGCATACATAAGAGAACCACAAGCTGATGCATAAGGGATTCCCTTCATTGCTTTCAATGCCACCTTATCCTTTGGGCAATCTGCTTTGCTAAGCTTAGTGTATGGAGGTACAAGTACTCCAAGAGGCTTAGCATCAGCCATATTAAGCCTGTCAAGTACTTTTGCAATGTACCTTTCTTGAGATAAAAACAACAATTTCAGCTTTCTATCTCTTCTAGCCCAAAATATGCTTTGCATCACCCAAATCCTTCATAGCAAATGTTGAATTTAGCTTACGTTTCAGAGCATCAAGACTAGTCTTATGTTTCCCGGCAAGCAGCATGTCGTCAACATAGAGAACAAGTATGACGGGACTACCATCTTCATCCCTTTTCGTATACAAACAATGATCTGCATGGCTGCGTTTGAAGCCTTGAGCCAGCATAAAAGTGTCAAACTTCTTATACCACTGCCGTGATGATTGTCTCAAACCATACAGAGCCCTTTTTAGTTTGCATACAAGTTCCTCACGTGTAGGAACTACAAAACCTTCAGGTTGTTTCATGTATATGTCCTCTTCAATGTCACCATGCAAAAACGCTGTCTTTACATCCATTTGATTCAATTCCAAATCAAGCACCGCAACGAGAGCAAAAAGGACACGTAAAGTTGTAAGCTTTTCAACGGGAGAAAAGATTTCTTGAAAATCAATTCCTTCTTTCTCTGCATATCCTTTTGCAACCAATCTTGCCTTGTAGTTGGGTTTTTCATCCACAATCTTAATCTTGTATACCCATTTGTTAGGAAGAGCCTTTCTCCCTTTAGGCAATGGCACAAGATCCCAAGTATCATTTGCATACAAGGATTTCATTTCCTCTTGCATTGCAAGCTCCCACTTACTGCTTGACTCACATGTCTTTGCCTCTTTATACGTAAGAGGCTCTCCCTTATCTGTCAACATAATGTAATGCAAAGAGGGATCATATCTACTGACAGTCCATCTTGGACGAGTAGACCGCCTCACCCAATGATCCACATTATCCAGTAATGGGTCTACATCAGGTGGCATAATAAAATCATCAACAATGGGCTGCTGTACATCATTTTGAGCACCATTTTCAGCATTGTTTCGTGGCTGCAAATGTCCTTCAGGAGCCTCAATTTGCTGTCTAACATCATCCGGCTCAAACACCACTGGATCATCTACATTTTCAGCCATATGTGGTGCATCCTGAGGGTCAAAAATAGGCCTAACAAGTGTTTGGTCATGCTGAAATTTGACCCTTTTATGGTCATGCTTTGAGGCACAATTGTTTTGAAGCAGCCTTCCCTCATTAAAAACAACATCCCGGCTGCGTACAACCCTTTTGAGCTGAGGTAACCAAATCCTGTAACCCATTTCGCCTTCTTCACCATATCCCATGAAAAGGCCTTTAATGGATTTGACATCTAGTTGACTCCTCAACTCGGGTCTGACATGCACAAAAGCCTCGCAACCAAAAATGCGTAAGTGATCATATGAAGCAGGCTTGCCAGACCAAATCTCTTTAGGAATGTCACCTTTCAAAGACATGTGAGGGGATCGATTGCATATATGCACTGCAGTTTTCAAAGCTTCTCCCCAAAATCCATGAGAGAGATTAGCTGTGGACAACATGCATCTCACCCTCTCACAAAGTGTCCTATTGAATCTTTCAGCCACACCATTAGAAGAGGGGCTGTATGGCACAGTAAGCTTCCTCTTAATGTCCAAATTTTCACAAAATTTGTTAAATTCAGCACTTGTGAACTCCCCCCTATTGTCCATACGCAATCATTCTAGCTTTCTACCTGTTTGGGTGGTCACAAATGCATGAAATCTCTTAAACGCAGCAAAGGCTTCATCCTTAGATTTAAGCAAATAAACCCAAGTTTTTCTAGAATGATCATCAACAAAGGAGACAAAATAGCATGCACCTCCCATAGACTTAGTAGGCATGCTACATACATCAGAATGTACAAGATCAAGCACACAAGATTTACGAGAGACACCAGAGTAATAAGAACGCTTTACTTGCTTGCCATATTGACATTCATTACAAAAGTCAAGGTTTGTGCCTTTAGCATCAAGCTTGTTCAAAGTACAAAGTTTAGAAAGGCCCTTTTGGCTCATATGGCCAAGCCTCTTGTGCCACAACTCCATGTGAGAGTTAATTTCAGCCAATGCAATAAACTTGCCCAACACGGCCTTTCCATGCATGTAGTAAAGTGTCCCTTTCTTTGTGTCCTTTACAATCAGCCTTGAGCCTTTAGTCATTTTCCATGATCCTCTCTCAAACAAGATGCTGTAACCATGCATATCCATCTGACCAATAGAAAGTAGACTCTTCTTGATTCCCGGCACATATCTAACATCATGCAAGACAAGCTCATTTGTGCCATCTATGGAGAGATTCACAGTGCCAATACCCTCAGTGGAACATGCATGATTGTTTCCAAGGTATACATGGCCACGCTTGCCTGCATCAAAAGTAGAGAAACACTCCTTGATAGGAGTCACATGAAATGAAGCACCGGAATCAACAATCCAAGTCTGGGATAATGCATCATTGACAGTCAACAAAGCATCAATAAGATCACTCTTGGTGATCTGCATGTCCTGTGAATGAACATTAAGAGAGACATCAAAGTCATAAGCATCATCATCTGACAAAGTGGCACACAAGATGTCCTCTACATCTGACAGCTCCTCTATCACAACACTAGAAGCCACATTGGCCTTCTCTTTGTCCTTTGAGCTATCCTGTGCATCTGTCTTGACTTCCTTCTTCTCTTTCTTTTTGTCTCCGCCATTCTTTTTCCGTTCTAACTCGGCTTTATAGTACCTGCAATCGGGTTTCTTGTGACCTTTCCTGCCACACTAATAGCAAGTCACATCACCCTTGCCTTTGCTGGCATTTCCCCTTTCCTTACTCTTACTCTCACTCCTTTGTGCATATACATTCTTCTTTTCTGTCCTGCCTCTAACCATGTTGGCAGAGCTGCCTGCCTCTCCACTTGCTTTCCTCCTGATTTCCTCATTCAAGATAGAACCCCTAACACCATCAAAGGTCAAATTGGGGTTATTTGAAAATGAAACCACCAATGTTTCCCATGACTCAGGTAAGGTCATAAGAAAGAAGATAGCTTTCAGCTTATCATCAAAAGGGGCAAATCAGAATCCTGTAACTGCGACAAAGTACTTGCGAACAACGACAAGTGCTCTGCAGCGCTCTTGGACTCATCTAGTTGCATGCCAACAAGTTTTCGCATCAAATGCACTTGGTTGACAGGCGTTGTATTCTCATACATTCGCTTTAACTTCTCCCACACATCAAAAGCACTTGTGAGACCTTTCATATCAATGACTGTCTCATCGGTCATGGCCATTTTAATGTATGTAACATCCTTCCTGTTCAGGCTAACCCATGCTTCATCCATCATATTCTGTGGCTTTACCTGTTCAAGTGCCCCTTCACAATCCTTAAGAAATAGGATTCTCTGGATCTTGTCTTTCCAAAGGTCGAAACCTGTTCCATCGAATCTCCTAATCTTGAAGAGATTCTTCACATCCGAAGAAGATGAGGCCATAGTTGCACGAATAAGAGGGCTAATACGTTGAATTTTTGGGCAAAATGCGCAAAAACGGAGTATAGCCTTACAGAGGTGTGCACTACAACTCCAAATGGTCACAGGAGCAATTTGGGGCAAAATAGGTCGATTTGGGCACAAAAAACAATTTCTGAAATTTATGCACAGGAAATTTCAGCAAGCGAGTTTGTGCTCAAAAACAACAAATTTAGTTGTTTTTAGCTTCACAGAACATACATAAGGCTAATGCACAGCCTTTAGAAGCATGTAAGAGCAAAAGCCCCAATTTGTAGCATCAAATTGCATGAAATTGAGCCACAAATGGTCATACATAGCCAAACTTTGTCAAACGTACTCAGTGGATGACCAAGTTTGAATTAGCATCTTCTCTCGAGATTCTGGAAGGATATGTACAAGCATTACAGTTGAGGACAATTGTTTAGAAGCCAGAGGGATGTTGCCAAATGGACTATTTTCTTATTTTTCTGAGTAATTTCTTTTTATTGAAATTAGGATATTTAAATGTGTGCACTTGAACCGTTGGATCTACGGGAATTATTTAAAGCCATTAGGAACGAACAACTCTGATGTGTCATATGATGGGTGACATTAAGCATTGGGAAGGGGTTGTACCGTCAGTTCGGTAGGAGAGACCGGAAAACGGATATTCCTGATGCGTCACGTGATGGGTGACGGGAGCTGAATATTCCGTTGGTTTGGCAGGAAACCCGAACTGGAAAAAGGAATACGCATAAAGACGCAAGCACAAGAATAAAGATGGGTTCTGAGAAGCTTTTTCTAATAGTGGAATATTTTTAAGCGTTTTTTGGAAAGAGCAAATGCTCTCCCGCGAGAAATTTGTGTTTGCATTGCATCTGTGCTTGAGAACTGCACTCGGGGACGCTTGGAATGTGATTGCATAGCATCACTTTTCAACTCACCGAGTTTTATGGAGTTTTGTCCAGGTCACTTTTTTTTTTTTTTGGAAAGTGACTTGCCGCCCACTTGTCAGGTGCACGGAAGAGAATAAGAATTTGCTCGAATCTAGTACTCCGTACACAAACACAAGGGACACTTTATTTCACTTGAAAGAATTGAATTGAACTGAAAGAAAGAGAGGCAAGAGAGAGAAATTAGACGACACAGGGATGTCGGATCTCAACCCTCAAGGGCCCCCTTCCTCTGTTGCCAGAGCAAGTACTTGCTTTATTCTTGCACAAATGCTACTACAATGATGTTGATGCTAATGGGTACTGATACTATTGATATTGGGTATTGAGGTACTGATGATCTATGTCGAGAACGACGATATCCACGATGACGAGGTACTGCTGAGGACTATGTCGAAGACGGAGATGGCGACGACGGGTACTATGTCGACGATGGTGAGGCCGATGATGAGGTCTATGTCAAAGACGATGAAGTCGACGACGGTTCTATTACCGAAGACCGGGAGGTCGACGGCGGTCTTGTTGCCGAAGACCAGGAGGTCGACGACGGTTTTGTTTCCGAAGACCGGGAGGTCGACGACGATGACGATGATGACGTCGACGATGGTATTGATGATGACGGCGTCAAGGTTGAAACTGAAAACACTAGGGATTCCGCTTCTGTCGCATTGCTATGGGCTGATCTGCAACTACTGTTGAGGGTGTGGTTCTGCAATGCAAAAACGCCACGCTGATCTAGCTCAAAAATGCAAAACGTTGGCTGATCTGTTGAAAACGTTGACTGACGTTGGGTAATGAAGATTGAAAACGCTGATGGTACCCTGCCGGTCTTGTTGAGAAGATGCACTTAAAGTTGCTTGAGCTCCTTCTCCTTCTACTGAGTAACCATGGGGTTCCTTTTATATTTCTTTAGCAATTTGCCCTACTTACTTTTCTAACAAAAGTCACTTATTAATAAATATCTGAAAAATGTGTACTTTGGCAAAAAGGGTTCTATGCTCTGGAAAATGCTCGTGCTAATTGACTGTGCAAGAGAGGATGTGCAATTATGACCGGCTTGGGCATGCACGTCTTGCTAGAGGCTCACAAAGTGCCAGGCTCAGTCCTAAGCTAGGCTATGATTGATGCTAAACCATGGTATAAGCGTGTACACGTGGCGCAAATGACATCCCCCCCTGTTAAAAGTGAGACACAACTGTCAAACTTCTATCTGTACTTCTGATGTTGATTGATGAATGCTTCTGATGCTGTGGATGCACAAACCAATGCAGATTCCTCCGAAACCAGGGACTGATGGTACTGCGGGTGCTGTGGGTATTGCTGGCGATGCAAACACCGTGTAAGCGTCACTGTCCAGCCTTACTACGATTGCCGAATATCAGCTTGGGCTCTATACCAGATAGTGCTGACTCTGCTGTTGTAGCAAGAGCTGTTCCCTGAACATTGACTGTGGTGAAAACAGTACTGGTGCTGATGGACCGAGGTGTGGTTCCGGAGTCCTTTTCAAAGCTTCAATGACGAGGGAAATGGATGCACGCTACATGCGAATGCTGGGTTTTCGTGCATCTTATGTCGATCTTCCTTGAAAGACCTGGCAATGAAGATGGGAACTGGTAAGTCCATGGTCGGAACTCAAAAGATTCTTCACGAAAAAAAATTGAGAGAGGTTCCTTGGGTTCTTTGGTGCAACTTGGGTTCTTGATGGTTCTTGGTTCTTGAGGTTCTTAATTCTTCTGGGCTTCTTCTGCTTCCTCCCTTGAGTTCACGAAGCTGAAGTACGCACATAGCTCTGATACCAATGTCAGGTGCAACGGAAGAGAATAGGGATTTGCTTAGATCTAGTACTTCGCACACAAACACAAGGGACACTTTACTTCACTTGAAAGAACTGAATTGAACTGAAAGAAAGAGAGACGAGAGAAAATAGAGACGACACAGGTATGTCGGGTCCCAACTCTCAAGGGCCCCCTTGCTCTGTTGCTAGAGCAAGTACTTTCTTTATTCTTGCACAAATGCTACTACAATGATGCTGATGCTAATGGCTACTGGTACTATTGATGTTGGGTATTGAGGTACTGATGATCTATGTCAAGGACGACGATATCAACGACGACGGGGTACTGCTGGGGAATATGTCGAAGACGGAGATGTCGACGATCATACAATCATTGAGCAAAGCGCAAACAATCATTCCGCTGCACCTAACATTGGTATCAGAGCGTTGGCAGTGTTCTGTATCACTCAAGGAAAGAACCACAAGATTTTTTTTTTTGCTTGTTGCGGTCGCACGAACCCAAGTTCGCTTGGGCGTGTCGATTCCTAATCGTGTTTTTGGAAGAGTGACAGGAATCCCAAGAAAGAAGGGCTTGTCTAGCCTCCCCTTGTGTCTCTTTTCACTCATTGAGAGTGGACCGTGCACTTAGCGGCCGGCCAATCAACGTGAGGTGGGAAAAAGCAACCTTGGTGTGAGCGCAAGGCCGCCAAGGGGTGCGCCCGCAAAAAGGAGTAGAACTCGGGTGAAGAGAAGATCCTTCTCAAACACGGTTTGCAAGAGAAAGAAAACCTCAAGAACCTCAAGAATCTCAAGTTCCTTGTGAACTTAAGAACCCAAGACCACAAGAATCCACAAGAACCCACGACTTCAGAATGGTCATCACTCGAAGCGAAATGGATACTTCGCTTGGAGGTGATGAGCATGAGAGAGGCGAAGAAGAATTTTCCCCACCAGGAGGTTTTTTTGACCCTTCCCCGTCTACGTCAAGGATTGCACTAACTCCTATGGAGGCTTTGGAGCAATTGTTTCTGAAATAGAATTTAGAACGCGAAGCAAGAAATGCAGAAAGAATGGTAGAAACGAAACGCAGACACGCAGAAGACAAAGCAGAAAGAGAAGCCGAAAGAAAGGCAAGACAAGAATGTCGTGACCGACACATGCAAGTGTTCTTGCGACTCTTGTCTCAAGTGCCGGCACAGAGGCAAGAGATTCAGGAGAAGGAAACTCTTATAGTCTCTTCTTCTCCAAAGCATGACACAAGATTTGCATGATTGTGAGAAGCATGATGATTTGAATGATGATGATAAGTATGATGATTTGAATGACAAGCATGATGAGTTGGATGACAAAGATAAGCATGATGATTTGGATGCCAATGACGAGCATGATGATTTGCATGATCAAGGTGTGATTTCTCACAAGCATGATGAGTTGCATGAAGAAGACGTGATTGTTCACAAGGATGATGAGTTAGTTGATGCTTTTTCTAGCGAAGCTAACCTCGTTGCAGATTTGATCAATCATGAAGGATCGATCTTGGCTCTCGAGCCTAGGTCTAAAAGAACCCCCTCAGGAAGAACCGATCTTGGCTCTCGAGCCTAGGTCCAAAGAACCCTCACAGGAAGTATTATGTGTTCGCATGATTGATACGCACGCATTGTTCGAGTGTTTCAGTTGTGATCGTTTCCTGTATTTTAGTCAACGTCTTTATGTGATCCCTTTTCCTAGGCATGACATTGTATGTTGAACACGTTTCTCTCATGGATGAGCACAAATGTATGCGGATTTTTCATGAAAAGCTGAAAAGTATGTATGTAAGGAAGTCACATTCCATGTCTCTTCCTTGGCATGATACAATTTCCGAATGAGCACATGAAAGTATGAGCACCAAGCGTGGGCATGTCCATTGTGTTTTGCCACAGTTGATTGCTCTAGATCCTAAGAGAAAGATTCGATCTCATTGTTTGCGTGTGTTTGATGAACGGGTTGTCACTCCGTCTCTATGTTCATGTACATTGCATACACAGTCTTTAGAGAAGACAAGATTTTTTCCCTTCACTTTACGTGGAATAGGTATGTTTATGGTTTTGTGTTGGAAATGGTTTCAGGAATTTTCAGCCCTGGAGATTCTTGAAGAAGAAAGAAGCATGACTCTCGACGAAGTTGAAGCATTGAAGGAGCCACAGAAGACTGTGTCGCTTTCGGCGCGGCCCAAAGAAGCAATCGTTGCAGACCTTTATGAAGTTCAAGTACCGCACGCCCCACACATCAGAGTGGGCCGGCGAAGAGTCCCTTCCAGGATTCCGGACGCTGTTGGCGATCTCCCTCAGCGCCATACATTCGGTACCAGTACCTCACTTTGAAAAGGAGGGGATGTCACGTGACACATCCAACCCTATGTGTCCGTGGACAAGCTACAACATGATCAGGGTTCAATCAGTCCAGTCAGTCTAGATTTAGCAGTGATCTGGCACTTTTGTGAGTCTATTCGAAGACCGTGCATGCCCAATCACTTAGTGTAGATGCATATTCTCTGGTTGCACACAGCATGATCATCAGTATTCCCTTCAGGATCCATCAGATTCAGTCAGGGGAATTGTCCAGTGCATTTAGCCTATTTTTGGTATTTTTCACTTTTTAATTTTAAGTGACTTTCCAATAAAAGTAGGTAGGGCAATTTTGCTAAGTTAATATATAAGCAAACCCAAGTTAGCACTATTTGGCAGAAGAGGCAGCAGGAGCACATGCTCAACAGGCATTCTTCTCAGCAAGAACCTTCAATCGCCAAGCTCTTCATAGCCTAGCATTTTTGGACATCCTCAGACACCTTCCACCCCTGGCGTTTTCGAGATTGGCTTCATCGCCATAGATACTCAGCCTAGAGTTTTCAGTTGACATCGCCAAGACTCCACTGCCTTGGCGTTTTGAGCCATGATCGCCAGCAGCAGACCCAGAACAGCCTAGCGTTTTTGCTAGCGACAGCAGGCAGCCCAGCGTTTTTGGTTTTCAGCCCTTTTGCAGCAGAAGACTCAGCGTCTTCAGCATGCAGGATTAGCAGCAGATTCAGCCCTAGATGGTTGCAGAAGAACCTCATTTTCAGCCTATAAAAACAGAGCCAAAACAGAGATTTTCAGCCACCGAAACAGCCCCAAAATTCAGCAGATAGAAGACCACAGATTTCAGCCCTAAAGTCGTCGTCGTCATCACCGTCGTCGTCATCGGCATAGTTCCAAGTTGCATCAGTCCATTGCATCCGCATTGTACCACTTTGTGCAATCAATAAGTAGACCACTCTCGCCGACGAGAGTGGGACCTTCGGAGGAGGGTTTTACAACGTCTCTGGTGTTGTATCTCTCTCCTCTCTCTATCTCTCACAGTGTCCATTCATGTTGTTCGTGATCATAGCACTTTCCATTAAGAACGGCAGGCTCTCCCTTCCATAAGAACTAAAAGGAACCTTGAGCACAGTTCGAAGCACTCATCTTGAGCAAAGCGCAAACAATCATTCCGCTGCACCTAACAGAAAACCTCCGAACGACGTAGACGGGATGTCTGGGGAGCGTTTGGTTGTATGCTTGAAAATATTGTTGTTGTTACTCCCGGCCCAGACCTGGATGGTTACGCGGGAGGAGTATTAAGAAGTCTAAGCAGCGGTTACTCTCAACACCTCCAAACAACGCAAGCTGCGGTCTGGGGGTGTTTGGTTGTAAAAGGCCTCTAGAACTCCCAGCCCGGACCTTTTTAGGTTATGCGGGAGGAGTGATGAGGGAGACGTTGAATATCTCCTGGCCCGGACCTTCTTATATTATTCGGGAGGAGTGTTCATCGACGACTTTATGTTTCTATGTCTTGTAACATGCATATGAGAGCATGTGTTCCATTGTGATGTGCCAACCACTGAATATTCCTAATTGGATGAGATTGCCTGGGTATGTAATTTTAGTGCATCAAGACACCTGTGGAAGATCAACGCGGTCTGGGTGTGATGGCTAATTTTACTACGCCGGAATATCAAGAGTTCTGATCTGGACGCAAGGAGAAGCCAACTCCTTGATCAAAAGAGCGAAGAGGAGAAGTCAACTCCTCAAAAAAAAAAAAGAGCAAACTGATTGTCCCTCGAAATGACCCTCGGAAATTTTTGTGCTAACTTGAGTTGTTTTGCAGATATGTTGTAATTGTGGACGATTACTTTCTTTCAAGAAGGGGGGATGTCACAAACTGTTGACGTGTCAAGTCACTGAAGAACGGAGCCGACTTGCAGGTCCCGGCCAAAGGGCCTGAACGCTAAGAAGAACGAGCAACAATAGAAGAAGTCCTACCAACTTATGGGACCCCGTCCGATGGGACCCAAGTGACAAAGGAATTAAATAAAGCTGGACCCTCGCACACACACAAAAGACTTGCGCAGAAACTGATGACGTGGGAGTTGTATGGACAACCCGGATTTTTCGCTGACAGTGTTGACGTGGTAGATTTCCGCAAAACACGCTGGCAGTGCGGACATGGCAGTTGTATGGATTTCCGCAAAACACGTTGGCAAATTTTGGTGCTAGTACTTTTTGGACCAAATGCTTTTGAGTTTCAAGGCTTTTCATGTAAATTGCTTTTGGGCCTAGGGCCTTTAAATATGAGGCCATGGGCTCATTCTTTGGCATGCTTCCTGGAGAAGGTGTCGAGCGTGGAGTACCGGCTTGTACCGTGTTGATGCAATATAAAGAAATATTGAAAGGGGCGCCAAGGTTTGGGACCAATACTCTCTGGGGTGGAACTCCGCCACTCCGTGTCGCGTGACGTCTCTCTCTCTTTCAGTTCAGTTGTTATTGAAGTGCTAAAAGTTTGTCCAGTCTGTTCTTTTCTATTGGCACGTGGCACCCGTCTTGTGACAGTTTTTAGCAGGAGGTGCATGCTCTTTCAGCGGCACTTTAGCCTGTGTACGTCCTCCTTCGACTTGCGGATATGGAGGGATCGACCTTGGGTCTAGTCTTTCATTTGTTTTTGCATATGAAAAACCATATCTCCAAATGCTCCTTGTTGACTGCTAATTGGTAAGAGGTTCCCCCTCTATGTACTACTATGATACTATCTATCAATGATTGATTGTACACTATGGACTCTAATTGCTATGCTCAACTCAATTTTCAGCCGATATTGGAGTGTGTGGAGAGAGGATGGACTTTCATGAGCCGTCCCATCCATGCGATGGCCGCCATGCTTCATCCTCTCTCCAGGTCGCCAGAGCTATGGAGTGATACCTTCCTTAGCACAAAACAATTTGAGTAGGTTGGGCTCATGTTTTCAGAGGATGATCAGCTTTAGATAGGCAGGGAGTTCACCAACTACATGAACGGCATCGACGCCTTCTTTTACGAGGGCAGTAGCCTTGAGGAAGGAAGCCACAAAGTTTCCTGTGACGTGGTGCCACTATTATGGGAGAGTTGGTCTTCTTAATCTCTCACGCAAGGCTCTTCGTGTTCTTTCTCAGGTAAGAATCCATTTAACACTTTACTTTTTCATCTTTTTATAGTATAATGCAACCATAAATTCCACCCACTTAATTCCGCGCACAGGATTGCTCGGCTGGAGCATGTGAGCGCAATTGGAGCTCTTACTCTCTCATTCACACGAAGATTCGAAGTCGCCTTAGCACTTGTCAGTTGGAGAAGTTGGTGTTTATAGAGCTAACATGAGGCTCGTGCGGAGTTACCAATCTTTGGGGCAACCCAAACAGGTAAATGATTTTGGCGTATGGCTGCTGGCATAAACACATAATATAACTTTTTTGTTCACTACCAATTATTTTACTCTTCAACAGGTGGATGTGACACAACTCAAGATGGTAGATGAGTCTGCTCCAGAGGAGATGGACGGACAGATTAGAGACGAGCAGGAGGGAGCTGCATAGAGAGCTTGAGAGTGTGGATTGTGGTGTGACTAGATCATGTGCACAAGCTCTCAGCATTCCTCTACGCCCGACGCTTCCTGATCTAGACACTGTGAGACGAGAGAGTATTCGCAGGGGGAAGCTTCTTGTTCACTCCTTGCACGCGAGTAAATGAAGCTGTCCAGCTCATTCACACCGAGATTGTTGATTTCTCTGAGGAGGCTAGCAGTGCAAAGGTGCTTGTTCAAGATGCCGCTGTTGCTGAGCCAGAGTTTGATGAAGAGGGCAATGTCCTTGATGATGGGAGCATGCTCTCTTCCGACGATTTATCTTCGGCATATGACACAGACTTTGAGGCTATAAGCATGCTGCCTAATAGCCTATGTGCATGCTTTTTAGAGCAGCAGACTTTTATTGTGTTTCATTATTTTGATTCAGTTTGTATGGCATATGCAGTGTTTGGTTGTGGCTGATGCCACAGACATTATGCTTGTAGTCGAGTTTGTACCTGTGTTTCATTGTTTTGTTTTAGTTTGTATGGCATTTACAGTGCCGGCTTCTGGCTGGCGCTAGAGACAATATGCTTGTAGTTGAACTTGGTTTTATGATTCATCACTGAGGCTTGAGGCATTTGATTTTTATGTCCAATTATCAATATGTTCATTTTTAGCATTGTAATTTGTAATGTAAATTTGTTTATGAGTCTATGGGTATTTCACTAAAACATGGGTCTTTTACAAATGGTACGTACCTATTACGTACCTGAAAGGTGGTTCAGTATGGTAGTATGTTCCGTACGTACCTAAAACATGCCGTACACTACGTACCTTTCCACCTTGATCAATGCAGATGTAACGAGTTGCTTTAATGTTTGAAAACCTTGATCGAGCTCAATGGTCCATGTGATAGATGGACTAACACTATGGTTCTTGCTTTTAACTCCCTTTGGCAAACGCGTAAAGGGCTCAACAATATTGGCATAGTCTTTGAGGAATTTTCGGAAAAATTGGGTGAAACCTAGGAAAGATTTCACTTGCCATGTGTTTCTAAAATAGGCCATTGTAGGACCACTCGTACCTTTGCAGAGGCATTGCCGATGCCATCAACCGAGAAGACATGGCGGAGATGCTGTACAAAAACTCCATGTGAAAAAATTTGCTTTTGCTCCTATGATAATGCTTTCGCTTGGTAGCCATCTCGGTTCTTGGCAGCCTTATGGGTTTGTTCGAAAGACGACGACAAGATAGCTAGGGTGCTCGAGCTTACCTTGCCAGACGATATTCATTGCCCAGGATGGATGACCTCATGGATCGACCCTCGGGTGCGCGATATCTCACCAAGATTGATCTTCACTCCTGCTACCATCAAATACAGATATACTCATGTGACATCTTGAAAAACGTATTTTGTATGCGGCATTACTATTTTTTGGTCTTACCTTTTGGATTGGCTAGCGCTCCTGCAACTTTCCAACGGATGATGAATGGCCTCTTACGTGCGTATCTAGGAAAGTGGGTTGTCGTGTTGCGCGACGACATACTTGGTTATAGCCGGGCACTCGAGGAGCATTTGCAACACCCCTTCTCATAAGGCTGCTGAGAACCGAGATGGCTACCAAGCAAAAGCATTATTGTAGGAGCAAGAGCCGAGTCCACAAAATGGTGGAAACCTTGTCACGTGACACATCCAACCCTATGTGTCCGTGGACAAGCTACAGCATGACCGGGGTCAGTTCAGTCAAGTTAGTTTAGAATAGGAAGTGTTCTGGCACTTTTGTGAGTCTGTTTTCGCCGACCGTGCATGTCCAGACACTTAATTTAGATGCATATTGTTGCTAAATTGGCTTTATCTTATAGAAAAATAATTCTAAATGAATTATTGGATTTATAAGTGAGAGGGTTCTCTCCCTTGGAACACCGAGGAAAAATAATTCTAAATGAATTATTGGAATTTTAAGTGAGAGGGCTTTTCTCACTGTAGACATCCGAGTACAGAGTATTCCTAGTGCGTCATTTAAAGTAATGACGGGAACACTGAGAACGGGAATATCTGTAAGGCCACCAGGAACGGGTACTTCTGATGTGTCACATCGGATGGGTGACAGGGACCATCGGAAAGAAGTATCCGACCATCCGGGAACGGACATCTCTGATGCGTCATAGGATGGGTGACATAGAGCATCGTGAAGGAGATTGTATCGTAAGTTCAGTAGGAAAGGACTAGGTGATGGGTATTCCTGATGCGTCACAAGGTGGGTGACGGGTGCATCGGAAAGGGAATATCCATAGTCGGGAGGAAATTCCGAACTGTGTTAGAATTGTGCACAAGGAAAAAGCAAGCACTTGAATGAAGATGGGTTCAGAGGAAACTTTGAGGAAAAACAGATGCTTTTTGAGAAAGCGGGATTGCCTTTCGGGAAAGCAGATGCTTTCTCGCGAGGAAGTCTATGTCTGCATTGCAACTGTGCATGTGATTGCATCCAGGGACGCCTGGGAAGTGCTGTGAAAGCATTGTTTTTAACTTATAAGGTTTTATTGAGTTTTTGGACAGATTCAGATCATTTTTGAAGGTGACCGACCGCCCACTTAATAAGTGGGCAGCCATCTGATAAATAAGGCAACAGATCAGCCAGCGTTTTCTCTCTCTTTTTTTCTGGCAGAGCAGCGAAAAAAAAAAACCGGCCACGATCTCTATGCGAGCAGCTATTCGTGCCCGTGGCTAGGAGCTATAAAAGCATCACATGCCCTTACAGAGAGAGGAGGACCTATCTTTGCAAGGAGGAGATGCTGCTGCAGATTTCAGCCGTAAAGAAGACGTTGCCAGGGATGCCCATGGCTGCCCCAAGTGTACTAGATGTCGCAGTGCCTACGAAGAAGTTCCCTCGCGAAGAAGTGCCTACGAAGCGTGTTTCCATCGCGACAAGTTGTTGTTTTTCTCTGTTTTCAGCCCATAAACGTCGTAGACAGGGCTGATTTACGAGAAGGAACCCGAGAACACACCTCTTTTGTGTGTAGGATTGGAAGAGAGGATTTTCTATGGAGAGATCTCTTCCGGGGAATTGCTTTTCGAGAACGGAGTTGTGTTTCTAGCGTCGAGACTTTGAAGGTAACGATTTTCATGTTATGAACTCTGAGTGTTTGTTTGTAGGCGTACTGCCTCTTAGTGAGGGAGTAGGAGCAGAGGAAGGCATGAGCCTCTGTAGGAGAAAAGCGCTCTGAGGAACTAGAGCCAGATCAGCCCAAGGGTTGAGTACCCAAGTTTGGGAAGCAGATCCACGGATCGAAGAGAGGTAGACTCTCGAGATGTGATCCGGAAGTTGGAATTCCCAAGGGAAGGACTTCGTGTCCAGGAAAGCGGAGTTAATCTGCAGGAAGAGGACTCTGGAAACAGAGTTAGAAAAGAGTTGCAGGGATTCATGCCCTGAGTCTGGAAGGTGAGATCCAGAGGCGAGAACCTTGGTTCTCAAGGATTTGGAATAAGGAATGGAAGTTCCTTGGAAGGACTTCGTGTCGAGGAAAGCGGAGTTAATCTGCAGGAAGAGGACTCTGGAAACAGAGTTAGAAAAGAGCTGCAGGGATTCATGCCCCGAGTCTGGAAGGTGAGATCCAGAGGCGAGAACCTTGGTTCTCAAGGATTTGGAATAAGGAATGGAAGTTCCTTGGAATAGGGTTTTGCCCTAGGAATCGGAAGCTGAGGCTTTTGGGAACCATCAAGTCTTATTCTAGAACGAACGTGGTAATTCGTTCGGTTCAAGTGCTTGTATAGACTTCTCCTCAGTAATAAAGATACTATTACGGGGGGGGGGGACCAGCCTATCTTCTGGTCCCGAGTACTGTGTCGATCTTTTCACTCTCTATCTCCCTCTCTATTTATTTCTCTCTATATCCTTTGGCTTCAGTAATAAGTGATAAATCCTATTTATCCGAATGTATTTTATTGTTATGCGCTCCCGTTTGTGACACATATCCTCTGGTTGCACACAACAGATTTCCATCAGAACCCATTAGGAGCATTTTTACAGTGCATAGATCTATTTTCCCTATTTTTGACATTTTTCACTTATTATTTTTAAGTGACTTTTGTTAAGAACTAGGTAGGGCAAATTAGCAAGTGAAGTACATAAAGAAACCTAGCGCTAGCACTTTCTGGCAGAAGAGGCAGTAGGAACTTCGGTTCAACAGGCACCTTCTCAGCAAGACCCCAGCAGGCCTAGCGTTTCTACAACACAGCAGCAAGGACCTAGCGTTTTGCAACCACAGATCAGCCTTGGCGTTTTTGCATGGCAGATCAGCCTCGGGGACCACAAGACACAGCAGATCAGCCCTAGCAATATCAGATTCCCCAGCGATAGCAGATCAGCCTTAGTGTTAGGAGTTTCCTCAACAAAGACAGATTTCAGCCCCTAGCGTTTTTGGTTTTGCAGATCAACCTCAGCGTTTTTGTAGATCTTCACGACAGAATCAGCCCTAGACTCAGCGTTTCCAGTTTTCAGCAGTCAGTTTTCGCAGTAGAACCCCCAAACCTCGTAGATCTCACCTTCCCGCAGCAGATCCTCGCCGCACAGTCAGATCCCGCGAAGTTTGCAGATTCAGCCCGGAAAACGCAGATTTCAGCATCTGTGTTTTCAGTGCGTCGACATCCTACCGTCGTCATCGACATTGTCACCAACATAGAGTCAGAATTCAGCAGATAAAGATTTGCAGATTTCAGCCCTTAGAATTTTCAGACTTCAGCTCGTCTCGTCGTCGTCCTCATCGTCGTGGACATCGTCGGCAAGTCCAAAGCATTGTAGAGTTTTGTGCAATCAATAGAAAAGACTTCTCTCACCATCGAGAGAAGGGCCTTCGGTGAAGGTACCTCTTTTCACTCATTGAGAGCGGATCGTGCACTTAGCGGACGGCCAATCGACGTGAGATGGGAAAAAGCAACCTTGGTGTGAGCGCAAGGCCGCCAAGGGGTGTGCCCATGGAAAAGAGCAGAACTCGGGTGAAGAGAAGATCCTTCTCTAACACAGATTGCAAGCGAAAGAAGAACCTCAAGAACCCAAGACCCTCAAGACCCCCAAGAACCTCAAGACCCTCAAGAACCCAAGACCCACAAGAACCCAAGTTCCTCGTGAACTTAAGAACCCAAGACTTCAAGTGTATGGTCATCACTCGATGCGGAATGGATACTTCGCATGGAGTTGGTGAGCATGGGAGTGGCGAAGAAGAGTTTTCTCCACCAGGAAGTTTTTCTGACCCTCCCCCTTCCCCATCTATGCCATGGTTTGCACCAAATCCTATGGAGGCTTTCGTGAAATCAATGATAGACATGATGGCACGACAAGAAGCGACTCGCGTTGCCTTGGAACGCGAGCGCGATGAACGAAAAGAAAGAAAAGCACAAAGAAAGGCGGCTATTGAGCAAGCGCACTTGGAAGCCGAAGACAGACGCGAGGTGCAGAGAGACCTACGCATGCAAGAGTTGGTCTGACAGGCTCTCACCTCGAGACTCGCGCCCGACAAAGATGTTGGTAGTTCATCAGTGGCGCAAGCCGAGATTCGGACTCCAACAACCCCGTCACAGAGAAGATCAGTGTGATGGTAAGATGGATGCTACAGTTATTTATTCTTGGTTGCATCAATTTAATGCTTATTTGTGACAACTAAGAAGATAGGCAATAGCAAGGTTTTGACGACAGCTATGTACCTTGCCGGTGATGCCATTAATTGGTACCACGCATGGCAAGAGACACAGTTGACCGCGCACCTAGAGGAAGCCGAGGATGGCGAGCCTCTTTCTTTCAATTGGGCCGACTTCCAAGACAAGCTCAAGGCGCGGTTTATGCCACCCTAGTACCTCGCACGAATGAAGGACGATTGGTGCGGTCTCAAGCAAAATGGTATGCCAGTTATGTGTTTCTCTAATCGTGTTTTGCAGCTCGGCACTCAATTACGCAATTTGGATGCGGAGCGCAAAGAGGCATTCCTTTATGGATTGGACGATTATATCAAGTATGATGTCGAGGTGCTCGATCCAATCGATCTCAACAAGGCGGTAGCGATTGCTCTCGCACAGGAGATGAAGGATAACAAGGGAAAGCCCAAGGAAAACAAGACTTCTCCAAGTACCACTCAGATTTCTCAAAACGGTAACTCTTCTAACCAATCTTCCAATAGTCTCTCAGAAAAGAACTCTCAAAATGAAAGGGTAAAGCTAACACAATTGCTAAACCTAAGCTCACTCCCGATGAAAAGGTAGAACAAGGAATTTTAGGTGGATACATCACATCGGAAGAGCAAAGCACTTATTCTAAGGAAGGTCGTTGTTTTCATTGTCACATTAAGGGTCACATAAAAAGAACATGTCTTAAGCTTGAATCGAATGAATCTATAGAACGCACAGAACCCACTTCCTCTTTCAATGCAATAAATGAGAACACGAGTGTGACCCAAGTCTCTCATGATCCTCTCATTGATGAGTCTCTCATTAAGTGTTATGGTCATGTGAATGGTCAGCGTATTGTCATATTGTTTGACCCAGGCAGTAAGCATGATTGGATTAGTGACTCTCTTGTCGAAAGAGCCCGCTTGGAGGTTCGCAAGACATCTCCTTTCGAGGTGTCTGGCTTCTCTCCTGGTATGGACTCTCTCATCACGCAAGAGTGCCTTGATGTTCTATTTACTATTCAACAAGTGTCCTTCCGTAAAAAATTTGTAGTCTCTCCTCTTTCAGGATGTGATATGCTTTTGGGCATTCGATGGTTTCGTGAGCATAACCCTCTCATTGATTGGGCGGAAAATAGGTTAATTTTCAATGCCAAAAGTGACTCTCCCCTTATCATTCGCGGAGAGCAAGTTGTTCATTCTTCATCTCTCATTTCTAATGTGCAGGCGAAGATTGAAAGGATTCAGGAGAAGGAGACTCTCTCAGTCTCGTCTTCTCCAAAGCATGATACCCATGATTTGCATAATAATGACAAGCATGATGATTTGCATGATCAAGATGTGATTTCTCACGAGTATGATTATTTGCATGATCAAGATGTGATTACTCACAAGCAGGATGATTTGCATGACAAAGATGTGATTGTTCACAAGGATGATGGTTTAGTTAATACTTTGTCTAGTGCAGCTAACCTCGTTGCAGATTTGATTGATTACGAAGAACCGATCTTGGCTCTCGAGTTGAGGTCCAAAGAACCCCCAAGGAAGTAGTATGCGTTTGAATGATTAGTCAGCACGCATTTTTCGAGTGTTTCATTCCTGATGCTTTCTTGTATTTTAGTCACCGTCCTTATGTGATCCCTTTTCACCGGGATGACATATTGTTCGATGAGTACGATTCACTCATGAATGAGCACGGATGTATGCGGATGATTCATGAAAAGATGAAATCTTTGTAGTCAAGGAATTTACATTCCATGTCTCTTCCTTGGCACGACACATGCATAGAAAGAGCACAAGAAAGATTGAGCATCAAGCATAGGCATTTCCATTGTGATTTGCCATAGTTGATTGACTTAGATCAAAAAGTCACGATTCGACCCCATTGTTTGCGTGTGTTTGATGAACGGTTTGGCACTCCATCTATATGTTCATTTGCATTGCATGCACAGTTTTTTTGAAGGAATAGTATTTTTCCAGTCACTTTACATGGAATGGGTATGTTCATGTTTTTGTGTTGGAAGTGGTTTCAGAAATTTTCATCCTCGGAGATTCTTGAAGAAGATAGACGCATGACTATTATGAAGTTCAAGTATCGCATGACCCACGCATCAGAGTGGGCCGGCGAAGAGTCCTTTCCAGAATTGCGGATGCTGTTGGCGATCTCCCTCAACGCCATACAGTTCGGTACCAGTACCTCACTTTGAAAAGGAGGGGATGTCACGTGACACATCCAACCCAATGTGTCCGTGGACAAGCTATAGCATAACCAGGGTTCAGTTCAGTCAAGTCAGTCTAGAATAGGAAGTGATCTGGCACTTTTGTGAGTCTGTTCGCAGACCGTGCATGTCCAGACACTTAGATTAGATGCATATCCTTTGGTTGCACACAACATGATCATCAGATTTCCATCAGAACCCATCAGGAGCATTTTTACAGTGCATAGACCTATTTTCCCTATTTTTGAAAATTTTAACTTATTATTTTTAAGTGACTTTTGTTGGAACTAGGTAGAGCAAATTAGCAAGTGAAGTACATAAAGAAACCTAGCGCTAGCACTTTCTGGTAGAAGAGGCAGCAGGAACTTCTGTTCAACAGGTACCTTCTCAGCAAGACCCCAGTAGGCCTAGCGTCTTTGCAACACAGCAGCAAGGACCTATCATTTTGCAACCACAGATCAGCCTTGGCGTTTTTGCATGGCAGATCAACCTCGGCGACCACAAGACACAGTAGATCAGCCCTAGCGATAGCAGATTCCCCAGCGACAACAGATCAGCCCTAGCGTTAGCAGTTTCCTCAGCAAAGATAGATTTCAGTCCCTAGTGTTTTTGGTTTGCAGATCAACCTCAGCGTTTTTGCAGATCTTCGCGACGGAATCAGCCCTAGACTCAACGTTTCTAGTTTTCAGCAGTCAGTTTCCGCAATAGAAACCCCAAACCTCGTATATCTCAGCAAAGATAGATTTCAGTCCCTAGTGTTTTTCGTTTGCAGATCAACCTTAGCGTTTTTGCAGATCTTCGCGACGGAATCAGCCCTAGACTCAACGTTTCTAGTTTTCAGCAGTCAGTTTCCGCAATAGAAACCCCAAACCTCGTATATCTCACCTTCCCGCAGCAGATCCTCGTCGCACGGTCAGATCTTGCGGAGTTTGCAAATTCAGCCCGGAAAACGCAGATTTCAGCATCTGTGTTTTCAGCGCGTCGACATCGTACCCGACATCGTCACCGACATAGAGTCAGAATTCAGCAGATAAAGATTTGCAGATTTCAGCCCTTAGAATTTTCAGATTTCAGCCCGTCTCGTCGTCTTCCTCATCGTCGTGGACATCGTCGGCAAGTCCAAAGCATTGTAGAGATTTGTGCAATCAATAGAATAGACTTCTCTCGCCATCGAGAGAAGGGCCTTCGGAGGAGGGTTTGACAACTTCCTGGTGTCGTATTCTTCTCTCTCTATCTCTCAGTCTCAGCACCTTCATTCACAGTGTTCACCACTTTGTTTGTGTCCATTGCACTCTCTCACTAAAGGAACGGAAGGCTCTCCCTTTGGTAAGTAAAAGGGAACCTTGAGCACAGTTCGGAGCACTCATCTTGAGCAAAGTGGAACATTCACTTCCGCTGCACCTTACAAACCTGCTAGATGCTGTGGGCATAGGGAAAAGGAATTCCTCGACCACAAGTTATGCACGAGTCAAACACAAAGAAAATGGTGAGCTCATAACGTAGAAGTTGATATGACTTCAAATAGTGATGAAGTCGTAGGTCGAGCAGCAACACAACCTCAATCCATCAGTTTGAGTCTTGATGCTTTGCCTAACGGATCACCTTAAGGCAATCGGCAAACCGTATGTCGAGCCTGAAATTATGCACCACATGAGAAGAAATCAAATTCATGAGTAGAGCCATTGTCAAATAGTACCGCTACGGTCGGGCCATGTGGACCAAACATGATATTACTGATGTGACCACCTAGGCATTTACGTGCATTAAATAACATAAAAATTTTCTGAATTAAAAAAGAGAGTACTTGGGAGTATTAGAACATCCATGGAGGTAGACATTGTTGTTGAAACATACCATTGTCTTTTGCATGAGACAATCCTTGTGCGCTACGGAAGTGGCAGGTGTGTTTGAAAACTGCTTGTGCTAATGTTTTGTTGACTAACTTGCAGTTGCCAAATTTGTCTTTCGCTTGAGACAATCCTTGTGCGCTGTAGAAGTGGCACGTGTGTTCGAAAAGTGCTTCCACTATTGTTTTGTTGACTAGCTTGCGGCTGCCAAATTTGCTGACGTATTGAATTCAGCGAAGCGGGACACAGTGAGGAGGATCCCCAATGGTTAGCTCACGCCTCAGGACAGCCAAAGTGTTGTCGAAAGCCTTTGCAAAGTGTTAGATGTCATGTAAAGAAAATCCATCGAATGGCGCAATACATCAAGCGGGTGTGTAGGTTGCGATCCCAACATATATATTTTCTGCTAGAGAGCTTGCGGATCCTCCAAAACGGGCTTTAGGTCCATCTCTAGCATGCAATAGATCTATTGAAAATGTGCCAAAGTTGCCTGCTGAGTAGTACCACAATCCACCATGCATAAGCCTAGGCATGCCGACCATTTCACCAATCATCATCCAATGGGGTGACTTCGAATTGTGAGTCCCCCAAAAGGGGCCGGGACAAGTTCCAAGAGACAAGAGACTCTTGGGCGAAACATGGGACGTGTGAAGCGGGAGTTGGAGAAGAAACACCCTCGGGACGAAGCCCGTGCATGGGTGTGAAGTCGGGAGGAGAAAGTGGCATTCCCGCGCCAATCTCATGCGGAGACTCTAACTTTAGGCCTTTTTTGCTTATGTCTCTGGAAAGGAAGGCTACCTATTTCTCTTATTGACTCTTTTGAGTATTCTTCGGGTCCTTAAAAGTCCTTTGTTGAACTTTTTGGTTCATTTGTAGCAGCAAGTTTTGATGTTTTGCCCTACCCTGTTATGGTCTAGGGTTGTTTTTTGCTTCCGCGCACGCACACGCACACGCACATGCATTTACATTGCTAAACTGCTCGTCAAAAACTAAGACTATACTTACGTGGATTCTTATAGGTGCATATACATTAGATTTCTAGTTTTGGTCCTAAAACAATTGGTTGCTCCCTCTTCCATTTGTCTAGGTTAGCAGGCCTTTGTGAATTTTCACCTTGAGCATGCGGAGACTTGAGTTAAACTTTGATTTCTTGTGCATGATCCTATGACATGTCACAATGACAAGTGCATTGTTTGTTTGACTAATCTATAATCGACAGGTAGCGCTTTTGCAAGAAAATTCTAACTTCCAAATTCTGATTGTGCATGCTATGTAGTGTTATGATGTATGTTTTTGAGGTACTCACACAGTTGCACATGTACTCACGCAAACGTGCTATACTTATATATGGTTCCGGTCGTATGTGTTCAACAATTCAGAGTTGAGGTCCAATTGCTTACATCGTTTTTTTTTCTCCTTGATTTATGTATTCTATTTAATGTCCATACACCTTGCCATTTGGTTGATTGAAGCATGTAATCACTCTCCTAGGTGACTTGTATACTTGGGGCAGAGATGAAGGGGAAGGCAGGTTAGGGCATGGTGAGGATCTTGTCACGGATGAAGGAGCTTTTAATGTCCCCTTGCAAGCGATTCTTATGCCAGAGCCAGTTGTGTCTGTGAGTTGCGGAGGTTTCTTTACCATGGCATTAGCAGCAGAAGGGAAAGTTTGGAACTGGGGAGGTTGGCTCTCTTCCTATTTCTTTCATTGTCTCGTGGTAGAACAGTTTAAGATTTCTTTTTTCTGTGTATCTTCCTCTTATCAATCTGTATTTTGTTTGGAAGAAGTTTTTATTCCAAGTTGATGTTTTCGTGAAATAGGTAATGCCAATTATGAACTAGGGAGAGGTGACAATCGGTCACGTTGTAAACCATCTATAATTCCAGAGATTGAAGGCATGCATGTGGTTCAGATAGCATGTGGTGGCTATCACTCAGCTATCTTGACAGGTAACTTTTGGACACATGCTCTACAAAGGGTTACATTTAGTTGTCTTAACAGTCCTTGTATGCTTACCGGTCTTCTTAATAAATAATGACTGTCTTGGTTGGAAACTACAGTTCGGTGACGTTAAGCGTTGTTCCCATGCTTTTTGATCGATCTTCATCTGTGTCTTTTTGGCTTTCTAAAACTAGCTTTAGTGAAGAAAGGAGCATACATTTGATGTGAAGTATTGACCAATTAAAATTTTCTTTGATATCTTAGTTTGTAAAAGAGTCCTTTCATTTAAGAGCCTCATATGGGTCCATTTCATTAGATTGTTTTATTATTTCCTATGTTGATTGGACTTACTTTTTCATATGAAAGCTTTAAAATCTTCTTTTGTTTTAACTTGCCAATAGGTCCCTTCCATTAAGAGCCTTACATGTCTTTACGTTCTTTTCATTTTATTGTTTCAGAATGCCAAGGTGAACCTTTCACCTTGTTTATCTATGTTTCGATCTTTCTTCATGCTGTCTTTTTGGATGTAACTTTTTCATCCCTATGCCTGTTAGGTATGTGCATTTGCTTAGTTATTTGCTCCTTTTGGTCATTTACACCGTCATAAAATAGCAATGGGGTGAATTGGAGCCTTTGTCACAATTTTTCATTGCAGCATGTCCCACATATATGTACTGCATGGAATTTTACCTCAGGTTTGAACTATGTCTGCAGCTGAAGGACGAGTCCTGACTTGGGGTAGAGGTGGTGATGGCCAACTTGGCCATGGCTCGTGGGATAATGGAAGAACACCCAAGGTGGTGGAGGCTTTGGCACATCTTCGCGTCGCATACATTGCATGTGGAAGTTTCTCTACTGCTGTCATTACCGGTATGTTCCTTTACATACTTTTGTTTTTGTTCTTGGCAATAATGTTGAAAGATTGAAAAAATGCTGTCAAAGTACAGGCTAGTGCAGCCGTACAGTTTAGGGACGGTAGATTAGATGGCATTGGCATGATAAAATAAAACTCGAAATACACAATGGAAGTAGAGTGGAATGTAGACACAAACTTGATTACTTGACTAAACTAAAAGTGTGTACAAAGAGGCTCATTATGTAGAGCGAGTGCAAGCATCTCATCTGGCATCATGCATGACATCACATAGAAGACCCAAATCAGCCCAACTTGCAAACTTGTGGGTGACCTTGGCATTTTAGGGACCTCTTAACTATCTCAGGTGAGTCCACATCTAGTAATGGCCCCCATGGGTACCCACACCCCTTGGGTGCCTTTTCCACATGTTACCACATGGTTCTATGCCACCTATGCATCTAGTAGACAAGAGGTGTTATACACAAGCATAGGCTAAAGCTCAAAACCCTAACAGCAGGGTACATGCTACAACATGGTTCTATCCACCTATGCATCCCAATAGACAAGAGGTGTTACACAGAAGCATTGGGAAAGCTCAAAATCCTAACAACAAGGATGTTTCTACCAAAATCTTTTACATTCAACTCCTGGAGTTTCAGTGATGTTAAGAAAAGTGCATGCACACAGACAAGAGAGAGAGAGAGAAATGAAATGAAATAAAATGTTATATGTTATATTAACGTCTTCAAAAGGCCAAAGTGACCTATGAGACTAGAAAGTTACAATATGGTGGATCCGATACAAAGTCAGAGTAACAAGATGACAAAATGACAGAATGACAAAATGACAAAATAAAATACTATGGAATCCTACACTGCTAGGTGTGGACTAAGCAGCTAAACAACTAGCTGGGATGGCTAGATCATAGGAGATCTAGCATCGATCGTTGGCGGATCTCATCAATCTTCTCCATGGTCAGTAGTCTGACCGGGCGTGCATGTCGAGCCAAAGTGACCCGAATCCTCTGATGCAGCCTCTGTCGATGCTGTGTAGTCCTCCGCAGTCGTGGGCGTCTGGATCTCCCCAGCTCAGTCGCTTGGTCGATCAGTATGCCTCTGGTGTAAAGCGACGAGCTCTGCCGTGGTAGTAACTCCTCTAGGTGTCCAGTGGTAGCTCTAAAGAAGTCTGTGATCTGTCTCTGAGACTGGCTAGCCTCTCCTCTCATTAGGCTCTCTCTATGTATGCGTAGCTCGAGCAAAAACAAACCCAGGCATCTCTGATCCTCGTACCGCATGACTCTAGAGAATGGTCCAAAGCCCTCTCTGAACAAGCAATGGAAGCGGCCTCGTATCTCGTAGTAGACGGGGTAGTGGCATGTGTAATGCAACTCTGTCTTAGGCTCGATGTCACATAGGGGGCATGTCCTGGCCTCTGCTGGTACTCCGTTGTATCTCCCAGTCTCGATCCGCAGCTGGTGTGAAGATGTGCGTATTTGGCCAATAGCACATCGTATCCCATGAGACAAGTGGGTGTCCATGTATCTGGGCCTCGTCACAAAACCATCCTCCGTAAGCTGGAGGAGATGCTCTCTGTAGAAAGCCATCTTCATGCCCAGCTCCTGTGCTGGCTGTATCCATGTCCTCTTGGTGTCTAGCTGAGTCAAGTCCTGGCGAATGAGCCTGGTGATCTCGGACTGTGTAAGAGTCAGAGAGGGCGCATCCAGTGAGTACTGGAAGGGAGGCAATCTGTCTATGCTGAACCCATGCGCCTTAAACCATGATGTCATCTCCCCATACCAGCATGCTGTATCTCCCTGCATGGCTAACTGTCGAGAGGACTCAAGTGCAAGGCGTGCATATCTGTCTCTAGGAAGTTCCCACATGCGGTGTATGAAGGAGACAGACCTGGTGAGCGCCTCAACCACCAGTGGGGGGGCAGCTAGTTCTGCTCGTACAATAGCACGTGGTACTGAAGCCTTGGCTCTAATGAGCCGCGAGATCATAGAGACCAGAGGCTTCTCCATGTCCCCCCATCCATCACTGCGGCCTGTCCTCCCGTGATGATCCAGTGAAGGTCCCCAAATCTCAGCTCCATAAAGCAATGTAGAAGCCACCACAGTGTCAAAGAGCTAGAGCTTCGTCCGAGGCTCCTGAAACTGAACCTGTGAACACATCCTTTCCAATGTACCCAATGCTGCATGGGCTTTGGTCAATCTAGTCTTTGCTGCCCTCCTCAATGAAAATGCTGGCCCACTAAAAACCACTCCAAGGTAAAGTGTAAGCATCTGTATACTCCACCTTCTCCTGGCCATATGTGAAGGTGGGCGTTGACCTCCTGATCCACTGTGGGGTGGTATTGAATACCATGACCTTGGTTTCACCAAGGTTGATGGACAAACCACTTTCCTGGGCAAACCTATGTAAAGCATCCAAGTGACGTTGCATCCCCTCCGGAGAGTCGGAGATCAACACAATATCATCAGCATATAATAATAGTGGAATCCATGTCCCTGCCAGCTGTGCACCTCTATCACCGTCTCTCTCAATGTAGTCAGAAACCTCATCTACATACATACCAAATAGAGTAGGAGAGAGCGGGCAGCCTTTCTTCACCCCAATAGTGGAGTAAACTGGTGTGAATAGACCCTCTGGGGTGCGTACATGCCCCACTACTTACCTGTATAATGCCATGACCACCCCAAATGAGCTCTGTGGGTACTCCCATCTGCTGTAATCTGCGCCTCAATCTAGCTCTAGGCACTGTGTCAAATGCTTTGCGGAAATCCACAAAGCTACAATAGATCTGTCTCTCACGCGATTTGCCCTCCTCAATGATGGCTCTGAGTGTCAAGATATGGTCAAGAGTAGAAAAATCCCTCCTGAAACGTGCCTGCCCAGCTGCGCGTATCCCCTCCCTCTCTGCCCATCTACTCATCTGCTGCTCAAGAATAGATGCGTACAACCGTGCCAATGTGTGTCCAATCATGATAGTGCGATAGTTCCGAGGCTCCATGGGGTCTCCCGACTTGAAGATAGGTACAATAGTAGATAAGCTCCAAGTATCAGGCAAGGCCTCACACATGGCACGGTTCAACATAACTGCTAGAAGCTCAGCTAGTAAATCTCTGGCATGCGTGAAATGCTCAGCCACTAGATCATATGCTCTCCCAGTTCTCATCCTATCAATGGCCTTCCTCACCATCTCAGCGCGGTGAAAAAAGCACATGTGTGTGGGCATGGATCGGGGGGGGTCGGGAAGGGGGGCTACTCAGGAACTGTGTACAAAGATGATGCATATTGGCCCCAAGCCTCTGTAGAAGTGATGGCCGGGGGGGGGGGAGTGCTCATGAGAGAGCCTCCATGCCTCACGTGAGTCCTGACTCAAGAATAGCTGGTATAGATCTTGATGTAGGCGAGCCAAAAATGCCCTCTTCTTCCGCCGCACTAGGCGTCGGAAGTCAATCTGTGACTGCCTGTGAGTGATGTCCCCCAAAAGCACCTCCCTCTGAAGTCTAGCTCTAGTGTCCCGGCATTCCTCATCATACCAACTGTCCCCAAACTGCGTATCTGCTCAGGCTGGGTATGTGGGTATGCCTCTGCTGCTGCATCATGTAGTGTCTGTGTCTGTGTCAGTATAGTAGTGAGCTCCTCCAGAGGTCGCCCTGGCTCCTCTGTGCACAGGCGTCTGTAGATCCCGTCTATGTATACAGAGTCCGTCTCCCGCGTGAAGGTGTAGCGAGTAGGGGCTGCTGCCCGTAGCTTGTGCTCTACACTAAACTGAAAAGAAATGGTCACTGACACAAGAGCATGATCCACTGCCACACCAACAGGTCTGGGTCCAACCGTGAGGTCCTGGATATTGGAGATGAGGCTCGGCTGTGCCATGACATAATATGAGAGAGAGAGAGAGAGAGAGAGAGAGAGAGAGAGAGAGAGAGAGAGAGAGAGAGAGAGAGAGAGAGAGAGAGAGAGAGAGTGAAATGAAATGAAATGTTATATTAACGTCTTCAAAAAGGCCAGAGTGACCTATGAGACCCAACTGATACAAAAGTGCTGAATCTGTTACAATGTTTGAAAAGTGTGAAAGTGTGAAAATAAACGTGAAAAATTAAATACAAAGTATTAGATAGACTTCTTAGGAGCATTCTGGGTGTCTGGCTAGAATGCTTCTAATCCTTTGTTGTAGTCTCCTCCGGTGAAGTGTGCTTATGCATCTCGGTCGTGGTCGTCTCGATTTCCTAAGCTCAATCGCCCTGTCAATGAGGATGCCTTTGGTATGAATGTGGGTACTCCTTTGTGCTGGCTGCTGGCCTCTTGCTTTTCCTTCCATTCCTGCTTCTCTCGATCCGAAGAAATCTGTGATGTGCCTCTGAGGCTGTAGTGCTCTTTGTCTTCTCATTAGATTATCCCTGTGCCGATGTAGTTCCATTAGATACAGGCCTAAGCACCTTTGATCTTGGTATTGCATGACTCTATCTAGAGGTCCAAAGCCTTCTTTGAATAGGCAATGGAAACGCCCACGTATCTCATAGTATACGGTGCAATGGCATATGCAGTGTAATTCTGTCTCCGGCTCCATTTCGCATAACTTGCAAATTCTGCTCTTAGGTGGGATTCCCCTAAATCTGCCAAATTCAATTTCCAGCTGGTGTGAGGATGTACGAATCTGACCAATAGCACATCTCAAACCATGAGACAGGTGGGTATCCATGTAGCTTGGGCGAATCAAAAAACTATCTTCAGATAGCTGTAGGAAGTTTTCTTTGTAGTCGGCCATCTTCGTGCCCAATTCTTGTGTAGGGTCTACCCATGTCCTCTTAGTGTCTAACTGTATAAGATCCCGGCGGATGATTTTATTAATCTCCGTTCGTGTGATTGCCAGTGATGGAGCCTCAAGAGAGTATTGGAAGGGGGGTAATCTTTCCATACTGAACCCGTGTCTCTGAAACCACGAGGACAGTTGTGCATACCAGCATGATGTATCTCCTTTCATTGCTAATTGTTGAGAGGATTCAAGGGCCAATCTAGTATATCGGCAATTATTTGTATCCCATAAACCATGTATAAAGGACACTGATCTGGTAAGAGCTTCAATTTCTATCGGAGGGGCAGCTAGTTCCGCTTGGGTAATCGCGTGTGGTACGGAGGCCTTGGCTCTAATCATTCGGGAAATCGTAGATACCAAAGGTCTCTCCATTGACTTCCAATTATCTTGATCCATAGATGGTCCCCAAATTTGGACCCCATAAAGCATAGCCGAAGCCACCACATTATCAAAGAGCCACAGTATTAGAGTTTTGTTCGTGGTTCCTGAAACTGCACTTGTGAACACATCCTCTCCAACCCTCCCAAGGCCGCAGAGGCTCTGGGCAATCTAGCATCCGCTACTTTCTTAAGAGTAAACTTCGGTCCTGTAAATACCACACCAAGGTATGTGTATGCATCTGTGTACTCTACTGTATCTTGGCCATATGCAAATGTAGGTGCCGATCTCCTAACCCACTGCGGTGTGGTGTTAAACACCATAACTTTGGTTTTACCCAAATTTACCGACAGTCCGCTGTCCTCCGCGAATTTATGTAATGCATCTAACTGCCTCTGCATTCCATCTGGTGATTTTGCTATCAATACAGTATCATCTGCATATAACAACAAAGGGATCCATGACCCTGCAAACTGAGCACTGTTGTCACCCTCTCTATCAATGTAATCTGATACCTCATCTATATACATACCAAATAAAGTAGGGGACAATGGGCATCCCTGCTTTACTCCAACGGTGGAATGAACAATGTCGGAATCCCCTTCTGGAGTATGTACATAACCAGTTACTGACCCATATAAGGCCATGATCCTCCAGATAATCTCTTTGGGGACCCCTAACTCTTGCATTCTGCGCATCAATCTGGCCCTTGGTACTGTATCAAAAGCTTTCCGAAAATCCACAAAGCAACAATACATCCTTCTCCCGCTTGCTCTTCCTTCCTCAATAATGGCTCTGAGCGTAAGAATATGATCTAAAGTGGAATAACCCCTCCTGAATCCAGCTTGTCCTGTTGCCCTTATGCCCTCATTCTCTGCCCATCTACTCAATTTTTGTTACAGAGTGGATGCGTACAGTCGAGTCAATGTGTGACCCACCATAATGGTACGGTAGTTCCCGGGTATCATAGGATCCCCTGACTTGAAAATAGGTACGATAGTAGATAATTTCCAAGATTCAGGTGATCCTTCACACATGACCCGATTTGTCAGACGAGCAAGGACTTCTGAAAGTAGATCCCTTTCATGGATCAGATGTTCTGCTACTAAACCCTCATGATCATATGCTCTTCTTGTCTTCATCTTATCAATGGCTTTTTCCACCATTTCCGTAGTAAAGAAAGTACTAGTAGTAGGGCATGGCTCTAGCGGATCTGGTAATGGAGGCTGTCCAGATACCGTATATAATGATGTTACATATTGACCCCAAATCTCAGGAGAGGTAATTGTCGGAGGCGATGAGTGCTCGTGAAATAAACGCCAGGCCTCATGTGAGTCCTGACTCAAGAAGAGCTGATATAAATCCTTCTCCAGTTTGGCTAAAAATGCCCTTTTCTTGCGACGTACTATACGCCTAAGAGCAATCCGAGACTGCTTATATGTGATGATCCCAAGTGTAAGCTCTTTCTGGACCTGGGTTCTCGTCTCTCTGCATTCCTCGTCGTACCAACTGTTTTGAGGCATGTTCCCAGATCCTCTCTTCTGATCAGGCTGAGTATGTGGGTATGCCTCTTGTGCTGCTCCATGTAGTATCTCTGTTAGCTGAGAAGTAATCTCCTCAACAGTATATATTGGCTCGGCTGCCCACATCCTATTGTAGATCTTTTCCACATAGACTGAATCAGTCTCTGGCGTGAAAGTATATCTTGTGTGTGTCTTCTTCCTTTGTACTTCAGAGGCATTGTATTGGAAGGAGATTGATAAGGTCAAGAGAGCATGATCCACTGCAATCCCAACCGGTCTGGGTCCCACCTTAAAGTCCTCGATACTAGAAATAAAGCTTGGTGAAGTCATGACATAATCCACTGTACTGGCCCCATGCCTGTGCGGGAAGCATGTGAATCCCCCAGATAAAGGGAAATTCTCTAGACCATTAAGTATGGCCAAACCATGTGTAGTTACCATTTCCATGAGATGTCTCCCATATTCAATGTGTTCTTTATCCTGTGAGTTTCTAGTAAGCCCCTTCTGTGATAAATCCACTTCTCTGAGCATTTCCTCAAAAGTATCATAGAATACTGCTTGAGAGTTGGCCGTTTTGGCATTAAAGTCTCCTAAGAGAACGATGTCTCCATCTCTAGAGAACTCCCATATGTCATTATTCAATATGGAGAAAGGGGACTGTCCGTTAGGTGAGGAGTAGACTGATGTACTTGGGAGGGAAGTAGCATATAGCGATATATAGAAATCTACCTGTCTCGGCTCTCATTCTCACCCACATATACCTTGCTTGTTCATCTTTCCTGATAATCTGTAATAGTGGTTTCAGCTCCTCTTTAAATAAGACTGCTACTCCTCCTGAACCCCGGCTACCTCGCAGAGATCTCTTGTCTGGTCGACCAGTTGTTTCCCATAAACACCCCTTCACATGTGGCATAAGCTGTCCCGGTATCTGGTGTGTCTGTGAGTAGAAAACTATGTCTCTGTCCCTAAAACTGTCCTCAAAGGAACCTACATCTAGCCTATATGATCCATTACAATTCCACGCGGCTATCCGGAGCGTCGCCCCATAGGTCTCGCAGCCTCATGATGAGCGCTTTTCCAGAACCACTACTTTCCCTCCTCTATAAAAGGCGATTTTTCCCTTTTCTCTTGCTGCCTTTATCTGTGGCATCAACTCTTGCATGTGTGCCACTTGTGCCAATGTAAGGTCATCTCCCAGGATTTTTGTGGAGCTCGCTGCTGCTGTTGCGCTACCCACTCGCCATCGCAACCTCCCCCTGCCCCTCCCCCCCCTGCCCTCGCGCGCCACCGCTGCCCATTCCCCCCTGCCCTCGCCGCCCGCACCTGCTGCGCGTACGCCAGCGCGCTGCCCAGCCTGCCCGTAGCCCTATGCCCGCCCTGCCCACCTGCTCGCCAGCTTTCCCCCACTCCCGCCTGCCGCCCCGTTTTCTGCCTCAGCCCCCCAGCCCCGCCTCCCAATCCTACCTCACAACGGCCATCCTGCTTGTCGGGCCTCGCCAGTACCAGTGACGGGTTCGGTCGTGCAAAAGCTTCGTTTTTCGACTACGTTTCTCCGCCCCTCCCCTACAGCAGCAGACACAAATGGAGGCCCCAGGTTTGCCACAGAGGGACTCTGATGAAGCCCCCTCGCCCGACCCCGCTGAGCCCACCATTCGACTTGCTCTCTCGCCTACAGAGCAAGCGAGCCTTGCCGCAGAGGTAGAGAGATTGCAGGCGACTTTGGTCATCTGCAAGGTTCTCGGCACTCGACCTAGTAGAGGAGGGATGCGAGACCTTCTCCAGGCCCACCTTCTCTCAGAGGTGGGCAAGATCTTGGATGTCCAGATTCTCGGACGGGGGTACTACCAGATTGAGTTCGAGACTTCCGAGATGGCTTCCAAGGTCATTGCTATGAGTCCACTGGCCATCCGAGCATCACGCGCCCACTTTCGACAGTGGCGACATGGTTTTGACCCGACTTCGGATGTGCTAGTAGAGGAGGCAGACATCCCCATCTCAGTCTGCTTTCCGGGTTTACGGAGGGAGTACCTTCCACTTCTCTCCAAGATTGGCTCAGCCATCGGGACAGTCCTGGAGACACCTCGTACGGCAGCATCAGTAGCTGCCAAGGCGGCTGGCATCCCTTCAGTTCGAGTTTTGGTCAGAGATACCCACACGCTCCCGAAGGTCATCCTTTTGCCTCGGGTGAGTGGGGGTTGGTTTCGACAGAGTGTGGAGTACTCGGGTCTCCCGAACCAGTGCTTCATTTGCAGACAGATGGGCCACCTAGCGAAGGCCTGTCCACGGAGGAGACCACGACCCGCACCCCAGCCTCAGCCCCAACCTGCCAAGGCTGGGCCGCAGCCACAGCCAGCGACACAGAGCACAGATTCAACGCCACCCTCCGAGCCTGGGGCTCCAGCGGAGGAGGGGTGGCAGCAGGCCCGTGGCCGTCGACGCCAGGGGCCACAGCGTCAGCCTGGCACTCAGAGTGGCCCCCAGGTCCCTACTCAGCAGCAGTGGGTTCTCACGGGGAACCGCTTTGGGCCTCTTGAGCAGGAGGAGCCTCCTTCGCCAGCCTCCACCTCCGCTTCTCCCTCGCCAGCCGCTCCGCCGTCCGATCTCCCCTCCTCCTCCTCATGCCCTCCCCCGCCCTCTGCTACCGCTCACCCCCCACCTCGCTCCCCCCATGTCTCTGCCGCCCCACCCCGCTTCTCCTCTCCCTCGCCCCCCCCCAGCCCCTTCTCCCCCTCCTCCTGCTTCAGTACCTCAGTCGGCTCAGGAGACTGGACCCTCGCCGGCGGCTAGGAGATCTCTTGGCAGCGCCTTTGCCACGAGTCGCCTAGCGAGAGAGGGTCAGCCCTTCATGCGGCCGCCTCTGCAGATTCAGACATCTTCTCTTGTAGCTATCCCGCGTGGTTTGACGAGCATTGACCTCCGACGCCGCTGGGATTTCTTCGATTATGGGTTTACTCGTTTTCTTGGCGACTCCGCAGCAGACCACGAGGCAGCCTGCTTCAGAGTCCACGCTTTGTTCCTCGCCGCTAGGGGGACAGAGGCCTTGGACTCAGTAGTTGGTTTCTCCTTCCCCCTCTGTGGCAGGACTGAGACAGAGTGGTCCCTCGACTCAGTGGTTGGATGGTTGCATACACAGGTTCTCGAGTTCTCTCACCACATGGGAGAACTTGGCGTTACAGATTTGCTGCAGACGTTGTGGCCACTGGCCAAGTTTGCAGTGACACCCCCAGACTCAGCAGGATGTAGACACATTGTGGTGTACTTTTTTGCTGATACGCAGTGTTTGCCTTGCTATGTATTCATTCATGAGGACTCCTGGACAGAGGAGGTTGCTTTACGCACGGCTCGCTCTGCTTGGGCTTGGACCAGGCACTCACTGCAGTCTTGCCTATCTAGAGGACGCTCGGATGCGGATTACTCCCCATCCAAGCCTGCTTCGAAGATAGCTCGTCTTGCTGCTGTGGCAGCATCTGTTCTCTCTCGCTCCCCATGAGGATCGTCTCGTGGAACGTGCAGGGACTAGGTGGGCCCCAATTTCAGCGACAGCGGGGCCGATTGCGTCAGGAGCTTCAGCGTTGCCTTGTGGGAGGAGAGATTGATCTCCTTATGCTTCAGGAGCACCATTTGTCTGAGAGCCGCATTCGGCGATGTGGTCAGATTTTGCGTGGACGCTATGATACCTTTTGGTCAGCTGCTTTTGGACCTGGAGGCATCCAGGGTGGGGTATGTATGACTATTGCGGACTCGCTTCAGCAGGCCATTGTGGGCAGAGGGATTATTGTACCAGGCAGGGCTCAGTGGATTACTATGCAGGTTCAGGGTAGCCTTGTGGGTTTCTTGAACATCTATGCGCCCAATGTGGCGAGTGCTCGTGCAGAGTTTTGGTCACAGATTGTTGAGTCTTTGCCACAGGTTGACCAGTGGTGTGTAGGAGGGGACTTCAACATGTTGGAGGACCCTTCTGACAGGATCGGAGGCAGCCATGCTACTGTGCATGGAGTCGAGTTAGCAGCTTGGGAGAGGTTTTGTATGACGCTGAGGGTCTCGGATACATGGCAGCATTCTGGCTTTGTGAGGCCTCCAGAGAGTCTTGCCTTCTCTAGATCGGACCGCAGAGTGGGAGGAGTGAATCTATCGCGCATAGATCGCTTCTACACTAGTGACCACTTCAGTGACTTGGGGGGATCAGTGGGCATCCTGGCAGGGACATCCTTCTCGGACCATGCACCAGTGATTCTCACAGTGGCAGATAGGCAGAGGAGTGGGAGCACGATGCTTCGCATCCCAGAGCGGGTCTTGTTGGACTCAGCACGCAGAGAGAGGGTCGAGGCTCTATGGACAGAGGGCATGGACAGCCAGGCTCCACCTGCAGACAGAGTGGCCTCAGGCCTAGCTCAGCTTAGCCACTTCTTTCTCCGGGAGTCTCTGGCTCGACGGGCTGCAGCGAGAGAGGAGGAACAGCGTCTCAGACGAGGCATTGCTTCACTACAGAGGATGCAGGAGCAGCATCCAGACAGTCCATGGTTGGAGGAGCAATTACAGCAGGCTCGACAGGAGCTTGCTTGCACAGAGGAGAGGCGCCATGAGTTTGCCTTTCATCGACAGGCATCTCAGTGGACTCAGGTGGGTGACAGGGTGACAGGTGGTTTCTTTGAGACAGTGGGACCTCGGCACTCGCATGCCAAGGTCAATCAGTTGAGGAGACCCGATGGGTCAGTTGTTTGTGAGCCTGAGGATATGCGTGCAGTCGCTATTGACTTTTACCGTGAGCTACTGTCAGCTGAGCCCGAGTCAGAGAGACAGGATGTATGCAGGGAGCAGGTTTGGGCACAGATGCCCTGTCTTGTGACTCAGGAGATGCGGCAGAGGCTTGAGTTACCTCTTCAGCTTGAGGAGCTGCACACGGCTCTTAGGGCCCTCCCTCGTGGTAGCTGTCCAGGTGAGGATGGGTTGACTCCCAGCTTCTTCTTGGAGTACTGAGACCTGCTTGGCCCAGATCTTTGTAGTGCCTTTCAGTACATTCTGCACACAGGAGTGATGCCGGATAGCATGAGTGAGGGCCTGATTTACCTCATTCCAAAGGAGGGTGGCTCCTTGGATGAGATTCGACAGTGGCGCCCCATCACCATTCTCAACTCAGCCTACAAAATTCTTGCCAAGGCTCTGAGTTTGAGGATTCAGCCACTTTTGGAGAGCCTTATACATGGGACTCAGACAGGTTTTGTCAAGGAACGTAGTATCCTTGACAACATCTTCACTTTTTGGGAGGCTTCTGCCCTTGCACGGCTCCGTGGGGAGGACCTTGTGATTCTTCTTCTCGATTTTGAGAAGGCATACGACAGAGTCGACTGGGACTTTCTAGAGGGCACGCTACGCAGGATGGGCTTCTCAGAGGCTTGGATCAGAGGGGTGTCAGCTTTGTACAGACAGGCTCACAGTCAGGTGCTTTTGGCAGGAGGTAGAGGTGAGCGCTTCATGCTCACACGATCGGTCAGACAGGGTTGTCCTCTTGCCCCCTTTCTCTTTCTGTTCTATGCGGAGGCGATGAGCAGATTTTTGGTGTCACGGCAGGTTGGTTTGAGGGGCTTAGCACTCTCTCTACGGGGAGATGAGCTTCTGGACGTTGAGTTTGCCGACGACTCAGCCTTGTACTTAGAGGGCCAGGAGGCCAATTTACACAGATGTGGGCAGGCTTTGGAGACCTTCTGCTGTGCATCGTGCGCACTGATCAACTGGAGAAAGACAGTGGCTTTCTCGGTTGGTAGTGCTCCTGTGCCAGATTGGATGCAGGAGAGGGTTTCAGGTGGATTCCTCCAGGGACTGCAGTTCGGTACTTGGGTTGTCAGGTTGGTTTGGATTTGTCCCCCGAGCAGCAGATTGCTCCTCTTCTCCTGTCCATCAGGAGAAAGCTGTTACATTGGAGCTCAGCCCGACTTTCGCTGGCTGGTAGAGTAGTAGTTGCCAACCAGGTGTTGTTGGCGACTATGTGGTACATCACTTCTTGCTGGATCTTCTCGAGTTCTTGCATCAGCCAGGTACAAAGGCTGATCAGGAACTTCCTTTGGTCAGGTCGCGACACTCAGATTGCCCGAGCCAAGGTGGCTTGGTCGGTCATCACACTTCCTTGTTCTCAGGGAGGGCTTGGGATCATTGATCCAGCACAGCAGAGCAGAGCCCTTCTTGGGAAGTTCGTCGTCAGAGGACTTCTTCCAGGCGAGGAGCCCTGGAAGGAGTTCTTGTTGCAGAGGCTTCGTGCCAGGGTGCCTCAGTCAGGAGGCCCTTGGCAACCTTCGACCAGATGGATCTTTACAGAGTTGCGTCGAGTTGGTTTGAGCAGGAGACTGGAGGACCGATTCGTTGTGAGTCTGCTTCGTTCTTGGGAGCTATTACGGCGTGGCCTAGAGCAGAGACAGCCGACGTGCACGGAGGAGCGCCTACGGCAGCCCCTCGTCTGGAACCCCATGGTTAGCACTCAGCGAGGCCACTTGGTTGGGAGTAGGCCTCATGTTTCTTGGGGTCCCATGGCAGCAGGTCCAGCGCGCTCTCTAGGTGACTGGCTAGAGTTCACAGGTTTGTCAGAGGAGGTGCAGGTTGTCCAGCTACAGGGCATGAGAGGGGTTCAGAGCATGTGTCAGGACATCTCAGAGTCAGTTCCAGCTGACTGGCTCACGCCTCTCGAGCCAGTGGCACCCCGGTGGATGGGAGCCTTCACACGATTGGAGGTTCTCATTTCAGTCAGGGCTTGCTCAGAGACTGTCCCAGCCCTGTTCTTCGAGCTTCAGGGTGGGGGACGACTACAGAGAGTTGCAGTTGAGGCCCCGTAGGTAGCAGAGTGTTGTTTCCAGAGGATCCGAGTTGTGGGCTTCTGTGGGAGGACTTGCGTCATAGACCCTGACCCAGCAGCTCTTGAGACAGGACACTGGAGGCTATGGGCCTGGGAGTGCTGTCCACTGGCACGAGTACAGTGGGATCCTGGTGAGTGGCTATGGAGGGACCCATTCTCTTCTGCAGACCGCCCAAGAGTCCCTTTCTTTCAGTACACTGTTCGGCTTGGACGTCATATACTTGCAGCACAGAGTGAGGCCCGCCCCGCTGCAGCACGTCATTGGCAGGAGGAGGGTCTCACAGTTGAGTTCTTGGCAGCTTTTTGGCAGAGGCTGTGGGACTCCAGACAGCCGAGGCGCGTCACCTTGTTCCAGTGGTTGGTTGCACACAGAGCCACAGCAGTAGGGAGTTGGCTTGTACATTGTGGTCTCTCGGCCGCATGTACAGCCTGTGACCAGTTGGTGGAGAGTCAGCGTCACTGTCTTTGGGACTGTCCCTCGGCCCAGCAAGTGTGGCTACGAGTTCTTCGGCTGATGCCTGTCCTCTCCACGGCTCGACAGTACACTTGGGGGGCAGCGACTTGGTCCACCCTCACGGGCCCGGCACTTCAGTTTGAGCTATCTTCCACCAGCAGGATGATAGTGATACAGGGGGGTCGACCTACACTCCAGCCTGCTACAGACCTTACTCCACAGGAGTGGAGCAGTGAGAGAGCGGAGTGTTGGGAGCTCATCAGCGGCCTAGCTCTCTGGTTCATCTGGCGGGCCCGTTGTTTCCGCATCTTTGAGGCTCGCCTTGTACCACCAGCAGAGACTGTTCGTGACTTTTGGCTAGAGCTGATCCATACTCTCAGAGGACAGCTTGAGGGACTACAGGGCAGCTCCGACCGCATGCGGGAGCGCCGCGAGGCTTTCCTTCGACTCTGGCGCCCTGGGCCGTTCTACGCCATGGTCCAGGGGGTGCTCAGATGGCACTACTGTCCACCTGTGTGGCTTTTCCCTCCTCCCATCTCTTGATTTAGCCCCATTGTACATATGCTGTTTTTTCATTGGGAGAGTCTCCCCACCATGCTTGTCGTAGCCCTCTCTTGCAGAGGTGGATGTAGCCCTATGGGCAGTTTTCATTAACTAATAGAAGGATCTTTTTCTATAAAAAAAAAAAGGTCATCTCCCAGGAAAATACCGGTTTTCTTAAGAGTTGGCCTCTTCTTTAGAAATTCTTTCCTTATTTCTATATTCGGGAAGCGGAGAATAAGTGCCCTATCCTTTACGTTTCCCTTCTCGTCGATTCCTTTCTTGCCTACTCTCCATGCACTTGTGTGAGTAGGCTCTGTGATGCCCATGCGTTGTAGCAGTTCCCTCACTTCTTCATCTACATTCTCTTTGTCTTTGACTCCTGTGACCCGCACATGTAGAGCCCGATTCTTCCTTTTCTGCTCTTCCTCAATGGTCATATTAATAATGGTGGAGGTAGGTGTGGTCTCAAGCATCTGGGCCTTTCCTTTCTTCGCATCCTCAATCCATTTCTCTGCTTCATCAACCTTTTCTTGTGTCTTAACAAGACGTTCCGCCCATGAAGATGCCGTTTTCGATTTCTGTTCATCTCCTTCCCGTAGAGCTTTCATCTGATCCTTCATGTCCTCGAGCTCCTTCAGCACGGAAGGTTGGTCGTCTCCCTTCTCCTTAGTTGTAGATTTGCAAGCCGCAAGTTCTCCTTTTAGCTCCTCGATTATTGCATCTTTTTCCCCCATGTGCTTTTCCATATTTGTTCTCCATGCTTCAAAACTTGCTACTGCCTCATCGAGTTTCTTTTGCATAACGCATTCTGTTACATTTACTTCGGCCTTGATTAGGTTTCGTAATTCCGTTTTCACGATCTGAATTTCCTCATTCTGTATCCCCCGGATCTCTCTCCTTAGTTCTCTCATCATGTCTCCATACATGGAGTTCTTGTAGCTCTCAGCGTTCGCGTGCATTTCCTTCCTGATGTCATCCCTCATATAGTTTAACTCTGATTTGAGCATCACGTGGACCTTCTCCATCAGTAGCTCATCATGTATCCTGGAGGTTTTCCCAACTTGTAAGGATCCTGGTGATAGTACAATATCTCTGTTTCTCCGTTTGAAAGTAGCTGTCGTTTTTTTTGGGGTTGTGTAGCTATCTACACCCGGCCCTTCCCCTTCTGTAGGCGGATCCATCGGACCCGAGCCACAACGGTGGGGTGGGGTGCTAAGGTGAAGGACTCTGAGTAAGGCAAACTTAAAGCTTTAAAACCTTTAAACTTTAAAATTTTATTTCAAAGCTTAAAAACCTTTAAACATTAACGTAGGAAATCTTTGTCTTTCTACGCGTAGATGAAGGAAGGGTGCCGGGGACGTGCTACGCGTAGGAAGTCCTTCTACGCGTAGAGGGAGAGGGCTTGTGTGCGAAGCGGGTTGCAATCGAGGTTCTCTCTCTCTCTGGTTGTGGACGACGCGCAGGGCAACAAGTAGCTCCTCTAGCTGTGGGCGACGCGCAGGGCAGCAGTCCTCTCTCTCTCTCTCTCTCTACTGCGAACAGGTCCCTGCTGCACAGTGCTAGGCATTGCCCTTACTACCCGCAGGTGGAGAGAGAGAGAGAGGGCCTTGTGTGTGTGGAGGGCACACGCCCCCTGTGGAGGACTCCGTCCCCTTTTCTATTCTGAGAAAACCTGTAGTGTTTTCGATTTCTTTCCTTATGTTCATTACGTAGCTTCTTTCTTGTTCTTATGTAGGTTCTTTCTTTCGTTGCCTTGTTTGTCTGGTAGAGAGAGAGAGAGAGAGAGAGAGAGAGAGAGAGAGAGAGAGAGAGAGAGAGAGAGAGAGAGAGAGAGAGAGAGAGAGCTGATGGTGTGCAGAGACAGGAGAATTGTATTGCTGGGGTAAAAACAAAGATCATCGACTAGGCTTTGGCGGGACTATGGATTCAGAAAATGTCCCGAGACAAGTTTTCTTTAGTCGAGAAGACAGGCAGCTCAAGAAAGATGCTGCAGTTCTTGCTGTTGCACTAGGAGCTCGTCATGGGATAGCTATTGCCTTGAGTTGATACTGCTTTGGACCCCCTCCTGAGGGATGTTTGGTTGAACAGGGAAGGTTTCTGATTCCTCATTTTGCACGAGGTTTTTGAAGCAGTCCACCTCTTTGTCTTCCTGCTAAAAGAGAGAGAATTCAGCTGTTGTTTCAAAGGCAACAATCTTTCGTGGCAAATTCAGCAGAAATTTGTCATTCAGTTGTGCCGTTGAGCCTTGAGACAAGAGACTCTGCACATGTGCGTGTGCGCACGCACGTGCGCGCGTGCACACACACACACACATGCGCGCTCACACACACGCACACACACTCTCGAATGCAGGCACTGAGATCATATAGGCCTTCCCAGATTTTGTCAAGAAAGTGCCTAAAAGCCCCACTGACATAGTACCAAGAATGCTGACTTGAACACAATCAAGATGAGAAGCTCACTTGATTGCTCCCTCGTCATCTTCACCCCCATCTTTGAGATGTTCTTATCAAAACCTTCAATAGGTATATCATTAGGAGGGTTATATTAAAATAGGAGTTACAGAATTACATGTTCATAAGGCTTCTTTAAATCAATTCAGAAAAAAATTTGGTAGGTTTGTGAAGAGAAAGGGGTCATTTTATTCATAAAAGTAGAGGGTTTTTTTCTATTATGTTTTTTATTTTTCCTTGGAACCTTTACTCCCATGGATGTTTGCCTCTCAGTATACGGTGTATCTTCATTCCTTCCACATTTAGTGTTTGGCATGATTGTTGCCGGGTCTTGTGCTTAAGAGTCTACTGTAGCTGCGACTCTAGAAGGTCATCTCACAGGAGGCCTTCACCCAATTGTCTTTATAAAAGATCTGATTTCTTTTGCTATGCTCTTTAGTTGAAAACTCATGGATTATTGACTTAGGTTCGTTAGGGATGGTGCACCAACCACTTTCATCACTTGTCATCGTGAGGACATAGCAACAGATGACACACTAAAGATGGTGTTCTAATGCCCTTTCGGTTGTCCAATGTTCCACCATGTCATAATGTTATGTGGATAATATTTTTCGTTCATATTTGGACAAGAGTTTCGTCATCTTTTTGGATGGCATCCATTTTTATAGTGTTTCTCAAGAGAAATGTTTGGAGCATCTTCCTAAATTTCGAGTGGCCTTGCAATCACAAGGTCCATGCTCAGGAGACAAGTGGGATTGTTTGAAGTGGAAAATACAGTATCTTTGATGTGTTATTTTTAAAGAAGTCCTTGAAATGGTTCAAGCCAAGATACTCAAGAGGCTGCCTCCTACCAACCTGGAGGTATTGTATTCCAAGGTACTATCGCGAGTTCAGCAAAGATTATGCAAAAACTGTGGTATTCATCGCATACTTAAAAGCTCAAGGGCATGCTTTTACTTGGAGAGTGGTGCAGCAATGGAGCTGTGATAAGCTAAAGAGTAGCTTTGGCTAATGCTCCTGAGGTCGCTATTGTGGATCATCACAAGCCATTTGTGTTGGGGATAGATGCTAGTAACAAAGCCATTGGTGTAGCGCCAGTTGTAGACAGTAAACATTGTCTTTCTGAGAGCAATAATTAGATAGAGCATAGCAAAACTGCTCTACTCATGAACATGAGCTCTATGTTATTACTCATACCCTACATGAATGGTGACACTACTTGTATGGAGAGCACTTTGAGATAGTATTTCATCATGCGAGTATTAAATGGTTTATCATCTTAGACAAGTCTGAAAGGTAAAAAGGTTAGACAATCAAAGATCCTTCAAGAGTATGATGGCGAGCTGCAATATTGTAAAGAACAATAGAATATGGTAGTGGATGTTCTAAGCAAGAGATTAATGATTTTACCAAGTTAAAGAGTGAATTGTTGAAGTCTCTCAAGGGCAAGTGTGAGCACGATCCACCATTCTCTTAAGGTCTGGAGTGTGGCTACAAGGAGTGATCTCTCTCATTTCAAAGGAAGCGCAAGTGTTAATTGCACAACTCTCTGCTTTACCAAAGCCAAGAGTAAACTGTTTCAAGTTTCTCAAGAATAAGTGTAAGCATGATCCTTCATACTTGCCAGGAGAGTACTCTCTCAAGCGAAAATGGTAACTTCACATATGGTCCACCTCTCACAAGTGATGTGCTAAATTCTTTGAAGCATTTTTCCACTGATAATGGGTGCTTTAGCAAAAAGGAGAAGTGGATTCAAACACTAGGTGCCAAGTTCTTTGTGTTAGTATCATGATAGTCCAAGTGGTGGTCTATAGCATCATGAATATGAAAGTCACATGCATTCATAAGATGATAATTTCAATGACCAGAATGGCATCAAGAAGTTCAAGATTATGCCTTGCGCTAGTATAAATGTCATGTAAACGAAGCTAAGCATTAGGCAAGCTCCTTCATCTACTCCAGATCTCAATTGGGAAATAGAAGAGTATCTATATGGATTTTATAATAGGTCTCCAATTGCAAATCGCTAACATGATTCAATTTGGTCAATTGTGACTAGTTGATGAAGATGTGTAGGTTTCTTTCTACAAATTCAATAGACTAAACTCTCTCTCTCTCTCTCTCTCTCTCTCTCTCTCTCTCTCTCACTCACTCACTGATGGGCCTACTCTATGCTTTGCCCAATGCCCAACTACTCAACCCATCCCTAGGCAATTTTTTTTAGCACAAGCACACTACTAACTGACCCATCATGCAACACAAAGGCAAATAATGTTGCCCAACATCAAGGGCAGGCACCCATGGTGCTACCCAGTATGAGGCGGAGGAGAGGGGGCAACTCTAAAAACTTGCTTCATGATGTGTATATCTTGGCATTCTGCCTTTGAGCGCTCCTCATTCTTTTCCCAAACATTTTCATGTGGACTCTTGTTAAGCTTCTTCATTGACCTTTTTTTGGTGTTGCCCACCTAGCTATGAGGCTACGCACTACCTTCATCTGCTTCTAGCCTTCTAATGTTAGATTGGGGTCAAATCGACTCTCATTCTATGAATAAAAACAACCATCAAATTTGAACATATATGTAGCTTTCAAAGTGATACTAATGATGATATTGTTGAAAATGGCTATGTTCCTTATCAAGTCTTGAACTTCAGGTCACAAACAAACCCCATTGTTCTCCTACCACTTTAAACATTTTTTGTAAAAATTGAAGGAAATTGTTCTTAATTGATGTGTAAATCATGTTCCCCTAAGCGTGCCTCGATTCACATTAATCCATGGAAATCAACACTATAAGGCATAAAAAGAATTGGTCCCTGTTCTTTTGCTCATTCTATGAATGAAACAACCATCACTATTTGAGCATTTATGTAGTTTCTAAAAGTTAAACTAATGATGATATTGTTGAAAATGGCTCTGTTCCTTATCAGGGCCTGAACTTCAGGTCACAAACCCACCCCAACTTTAAACAGTATTTGTAAAATAAAAGAGTGTTCTTGATTGATGTGTAAATCATGTTGTCCTAAGCTCGCCTCGATTCACATTAATCCATGGAAATCAACACTATAAGGCATAAAAAGAACTAGTTCTTGTTCTGCTTCAGAACCATAGCTTCATGAGAATGTCTTAAAAAAAGTCAATCTTTAATGGTTAAATTTTGACAACTACTTCTTGGAAAAATAACTCAACTTGTTAAAATGTCTAGCTATGCTTAACCTAAAATATACTAAGTATTATATCAAGTTTTTACTTATGAGTATTATATATCTTGGAGTGTTTGATGCAAGTTACCTATATAAAAAAATTGATCAAAATTTACCTCTATAAGACATAATTTCACCCAATTCAATTAATGATATTTCTTTAGTTCACATGCGGTGTAGATCTTAGAATTGTGAAGGTGCCAAAGCTAGGGTTTTCACAATTTTATGTCATCCAAGTGTCTCTCCTAGCCTCCCAGTCCAAATTGGCTATGCAAGCACATATAGTGTAGCCTCCATGTTAGCAAATGTTTGGGGCACTTTAAATAATAAATTGAATACCCAACCAACAAGCAAAGTGGATACACGTGATCTTGCACCCATCCATTCTAGACCTTTTCCAATACTCAAGAAGGTTAGATTTCCTAAAAGTTGTAGGTCCATCTAGTGGAATCCACATGTCTATCTAGTGTTTTTCGTGTGAATCGCTTACGAAGATGGCTCGGCATGCCGACATAAGCAATTAACATAGACATGTTGGTAGACTTTATTGAACCTCCATTTTAAACATCATCTAAAAAAAACTAAAGATTTTCACTAGACTTAAGGAGGGGTACAATTGGGACACATGAGTGCTATAGAGGTATTATGTTTAGAAGTAATTTATCTTGCCCTAATCCTAATCCATCTTGGGCTCCATTTGTCATGTTTGTACATAATCTCTCACTTATGAATTTGACATAATTAGTCTCTCAATCTCTCATTTTCTGTATCTTATCACTGAACACTCTAATCATGGTTTTTAAGATATTAACCCTAATAACTTTAAATGCCAAAAACCATTATTAAAATTTCTTTATCATCTCTAATTACTTTTACCAACCTTTATTTGGTATATTCCAATGGTAGTTATGACCATCTTTTGATTATTTTTATTCATAATAGAAAACCCTACATGAGTCACATTTATTGTTAATGCAACCTAAAAGACAAGAAATTGTCAAGTCCCGTTCATAGCAAAAAATTGTGCCACATGAGAAAAGTTTTCCAATTGTGAGCACCTTCCCTATCTTACTAATTTGACATGTGGCTACTTGTCCTACTGTCAATACCTATGTGTAGGATCTCCCTTGGCTGAAATGGTAGTTTATGGGTTGCTCATGCTAGAATATATACCTATGTATTGGTCACCCGTTACACGGAGTCCTTGTGTGGCCACCTGCCATGCATGTGCTCTCCAAGTGTCCACTTTCCTTGCATGTGTTGCCACCTGCTAGAGTATACCCGTGTGTAGGCCGCTCATGCAAGATTATACTTGTGTGTGGGTCATTTGGTGCATGGAAGCCCATGTGTGTCCTCCTACCACGCATGTGTTGTCCAAGTGTCCACTTTCCTTGCATATATTGCTGGTAATTTAAGGGACTGCCCTTTTACCGAAACACACTCTTTGGTCTAGAGAGCTTTAACTAAACCAAACACATTTTCAAGGTCATGACAATTTACAACAAAATTGTATGTAAGCTATATAGTCACTACAATAAAATGGAAAGCTGGAGAGAGGAGAAAATCCGATGGGGTTGCAGCCACATGGCTCCCTGAAATCCTTGCTAGCTAATGTATGGCATAGACAGATATAGATATAGACCAAAAAGAAACAAGTGATAAATCAAGGCTTACCCTTAAGGTGAGTTAATATGCAAAGTGAAGCAAAGAAAGAGACCCACTTCTATGTTCTCTCTCTCTCTCTCTCTCTCTCTATATATATATATATATATATATATATATATATATATATATATATATATATATAATGTGTGTGTGTACGCGCGCGCACACACACACTTGCTTAAAACAAATTATTCTTTTTTTTTTTTTGGGGGGGGGGGGGGTTGCTTAACCCTACAAAGTGAGAAAAAAATTTTGTCAGACTATGGAGCCAAATGGTAGACTACAATAAGTTCAACTAGGAAATTGATATACCCAACCAATGAACATTCCCAATCTATTGGAGGACTTGTCCTCCATGTCAAACATATTTACAGATAGCCATTTGAGCAAGTGTACTACTTTCTTTTGTAATTGTCTCTTTGATCATATCCCAATGTGAGTTTGATATGCACCCCCTACAATGCCTATTGTCAATTGCACATGAAGGGCCTCTCACCCATGCAACATGCAACCCAATCTATTTGTGCAAGTTGCTTGCAGAAGGGCCTTCTACCCACAGTCCATTCAACCCCATATTGCCCGTACAATGAGAGTCTCTTATTGACCTCATGTAGCCCAATGCATGCCCTATCACCCTCTTGCTCTCCCCTATCCCCTACCTTGTCCCACCTATCAGTTACCTCGTGTATAGTACACAACGAGAGAGAGAGAGAGAGAGAGAGAGAGAGAGAGAGAGAGATTTTACTATAATCTTGGAAGGCCAAGTATGACCTATGGGACCACAACAGCGTATCAAGTGGTACGTTTGGGGCTAATAATTGATTCTCGATGCCCAAGGATTGTAGAAATGAGCGTTGCAATTGGGAGGCCACATCTTCGTTGGGAGAAAAATACATATGGAAAGAGAGAGAGAGAGAGAGAGATTTTCTACCCTGCCCCCATACCCCTCCCATCCCTTCTTTAGCATAAATGTAGAGAGAGGTATGGAGTAAATCCCATAATTAAAAAACTAAGGCAATACAAAAGAATTAAGAAATAAAGAAGTTTGAAAATCGATTAAATTATTAAAACTATCTTTTGTTTAGAATTCATAAAAAAGAGAAAACACTAGATCAACAATTTCTAAGATTTAAGAAAAACAAGAATTTGTAAACTTAAAACTAAACCATCTATTTTTCTCACGTGAGCTCTTTTTACACAAGACCAATATTACAAAGTTAGCAAAAGTTTACTTGAGGTAAAAGTTTAGCAAAAACTTCAACGTTTCATGCCTTCATCCCAAATTCCTTCCTTGGTTAATGAGCATTCACTTTCTATTTCAAAATTGTAGACACTTTTAAAGTCCATAATTAGATTTAGAGAGTAGTCATCTAAATGAGTGTCCACTATTTTATTTCAACCAATAAGCATTTTCGGCCTCAAAAAACGCTTGAACATACAACACAACTTTTTTCCTATTTTAGTCAGTAGAAAGAGAAAGCATCTCTATAGTCTTTTTCCTTTTGGTGGGCCAAAAAGTTGATAAAAGCATCTCCTAACCCAATTTATTTTTTTTACAAGCTGACACCAACCTCGTGAGCGGAGCCGTAGCGTGCCATGGTTTGCACGTCCTGTTCTTGCGTGCTTGCTCATGGGACTTTCACCAGCTACCCCCATGCTCATCGGATTTTCCTGTTTTTCTCGCCCAGCCACGTTGCTACCACCGCCCACCAGCTGGCCTCTTCAAGCAAATTTCTTCTTTTAGGAGAAGTACTGAATTGAATTGGAAAAAAGGGAAAATTACGGAGGCCCCATAGGTAGGAGAGGGGCAATCCTAGCTCCATAAGGGGGAGCCTGAGAGAGGAATCAGGAAGGGGGAAATAGAGAACAATAACTATCAATAACATACATTCTAAGGGGCTCATACAATGACAGGATGATATTCCTCCATTAGTGCCATCTGAATGATTTTTGCTACACTTTTGCAGCTTCCTTGATGTGGCCCTTAATCTCCTTCATAGAGCTGAGAAATCCAAGGGACAATGGCAGTGATGAGAGGGAGTGTGAATGCCCAAAAATTGCCTTGTTTCTTTCATTCCATATATGCCACAAATAAACACCCCTTAGGCAAGTCCAAAGTGGGATATCACAAGAGCTGTTTTCACCTAACAATAATGCCCTCCAAGAAAATGGACTTGTGACTGAACGTGCTTTTTGAAGCTCCACTTTGAAGGAGTCATTATGTTTGCAGCTGACAAAGAGATGGAAGATAGATTCCTTACTAGCTTGCATCTCTTGCAGATCCAATCATCTACCCAATATTTTTTGCTTTGGAGCCAGACCAGATACCTTGATGCAAGATTAACCACATAAGAAAAATATGTTTGCTTGGTAAAGGAGAAGCCCTGATACACTTAAATCTCTAAGATCACTACTTTGGGTTCCATGAGACTCTGTTTAACTTCATATGAGTATATAAGATGGCATAACTTAAACAAGGGGATATTCCTCCTAGGGCTTTGAGGCGTCATGTGTCTCTAAATCTCTGATATTCTCTCCAAAACCAGGTTTGCACACCCTTTGGTAAGATTATATTGCTACATCAACACTTGCTTAGATGCCCAAATACCATCTTTGTACACACCCTTCCAAGATCTGACTCATGCTTTGTGACACTTGTGAGATTTCCTTGTAAGTTGGTCCCTCTAGGGCAAGTTGAGCTTGCCAAACCAAATAGAATCATGCAACCAGAAACTAGATGAAAGAATCCACTGGTCTGAAGGAGTCCATTCCTTTCTTTAATGCAGCCAAGCATTCCAAAACCTGCAAGGGAGGTCAGAACCCCTTGGGGGTATAGTTAGTATTGAAGGTTATAATTTCCTATAAAGTGAGATCAGACCAAGATTTGTAATCCTTGACTTTGAAGCTACTAGAATTTCTCTTGATCAAGGTGGCCCAGTAGTCATTAGAAGATATAGATCTCATTACCCATTTGCTTGTTATCTTGGTTGCTAGGTGCTGAAGGTTGAGGATTTCCAATCCTCCATTCTCTTTGTTGGGGTAAAGCCCCATGTGGTCGGTTAGGCTAGGTGCCCGTCCACTATACTTATTCATTATGTACATAATAGAATAAGGGGGCTCACATGTAGAGAGTGAGTTTTAGCCCCTGCAAACACAAGGTCTCCTCTTCTTCTCTCTTCTCCATTGCTACACACACTCACACGCCCCCGCTCACGCACTTTAGCTGGTATTAGAGCACAGGGATTGGGAGCACCGTTGGAGCTCAGCGGGGAAACACGTGGAGAAGCAGCAAAAACTGCAGCACGTTTTTGCAGACATGTTTTGTCCTACCAAAACGTCTTCATTCAAGCTAATTCCATGCGGTCCTGAGTAATTTTTTGTCCTCTTCAACTTTGCAGAAGAAAGTATTCTCAAAATCTTCACCAATTTTGAGATACGTTACTCAGGCTGCCTGCACGTGTAGGGTACACAGTTGCAGATTTTTACAAATCTGTTTCGACCTGTAAAAGCAACACATTTCAGGTCCATTCCCACTATTCCCAATTGTTTTTGTGTGGTCTACAACTTTGCAGAAGGAAGTTTCTGCAAATTCTGAACGGTTTGGGAGATATGGACTAACCGGCTCTGCTGCTGCAGGGTATTTGAAAAGTTGAAGATTATGTAATGCATATTGTGGTGATTTGCTACATTCGGAGAGCTTGGATTGAGCTTTGTTATTCTCTTGTTTTGTGCATTGATGTTTTGATCTCAGTGAAGAGAGTGTGGGTTGAGATTTTTAACAAATTTATGCTCATACGTTGAGAACACTTTGTGGATGTATGCATTCTTGTGGACTCTTAGGATTCGAAAGTGGATTCATCACAGGCTATGTACATTGACTTGTGCGATTAAGCAGATTTCAAGAGTGTTCTGAAAGCATTTTTAGCATGATTGAGAGCTGAATTTTTAGCTGATTTGGATGCTCTTTGATAAACATTTGGTACATACTTCATGCTGGTTTATATTGCCATGTGGATGCACATGATGTGAGTTTTTCGACGGATGATATTCTTCGCCTTGCAATGGAATATGTGGACTGATTTTTAGCTCTTCTGAGCATCAATTTATGTCATATTTTGGTTGGCTTGCAACCAAGTTTATGCTAGTATATGCCTCGCTTGTAGAGAGTGCGGTTGATGCACTTTGTGTTTCGGATTACAGGATTGTTTTCCAAGTTTAGGGAGTTGAGACTTTGGGGTAGCTCATGTATGCTTGAATGCGGATTTTGCGCATGATTTGCTCATGGTTTTGAGCATGTTTATGGCATGTATGGTTATTATGGTTAGATAGCCAAATACTGCCGACACTCTGCCGGATTTTTCTTGCGAGTTTATTTGTTTATGCGCTCAATGACTGCTTTGCCATCGTGTTTTGGCATCACATTGTTAGAGTGTTTGCTCACCAGATTATGTCATTTGACATACATGTGGTAATCTCTTTAGGAGGGAGATTGCTGATGATAGTTTCATCGACTACCACATAGTGCTATTGGATTAGAGTGGGTGTTTTGGTATCATTTGAGCGATTTTTCTCACTTGTTCGTTACATTGATCACCATATTTGTTGATACTTATCTTAGACAGCTTATGTTGTATTTTGACAGTACTTGGTGTAAGAGCTAGCCAGACTTTGGCTATTGTCAATTGATCGATTTGTGCTTGGTCTTGTCACAGGTTATCGCCATGGATTTGGCATGTATATTATTGTCAGGGTTTGTGCTTTTCCATACAAAGTTTGATGGTTCAAACTTTGAGAATTGGAAAGTAGGTATGCATGATGCATTGACTCAGTTGGGCCAAGTGTTGCCACTACAGGGATGCTAGGCTAGAGTCTATGACTGACGATGAGTGGGAGGACTTGGATGAGCTTGCACGCTCGATGATCATGTTACACCTTGGTGAGTAAACATTCTAACAATGTGATGCCAACTAGAGAGTTATGGAAAAGATTGTGCAATGCTTTTGGCACAAATGAGTCAAAGAGAGATGCCTGCAATTAAAGGACGATCTCACAAAGATAGAGATGTTGTGTGTTGGCATTGTGGTCATACAATGCATGAACGTAGGCGTTGTTTTCGGCAAATGTGAGAGCACAGGAGACAACACAAGAGGGATGCTACCACTTTGGATGATGTGGGAGCAGATGCAGCGTATGTGGCTACGCATGACGGACATGCAATGTATGTGGCTACGCATGACGAAGATGTTGCCTTTGCTTCCATGTTTACTCTTGACTTTCTTATGTCGGTTTTTGACGACACATTACCTTCGCATTGGATACTAGATGTGAGTGCTAGATTTCATGTCACGCCGAGTCGTGAGTGGTTTAGCACATATGCTAGTGGTATGCTTGGACGTGTGTGTCTAGATGATGGTTCAGTGCATGACATAGTTGGTGTAGGAGATGTCAAACTATTGTTGCCGACTGGTGCATCATAAACACCACATTAGTGAATTTGGGAATCTACCAATTCCCAATTTCAAAATGATCTTAAGATTTGACCACATGGCCAAATATTAGCCAAAGTTTTAAGAGCATGGCTTGAAAGATATTTTCAAGTACTACCTTGTAAAAGGATTTGTCCTTAAAAAAATAGTTTGAGATTTGTCCATATGGCCAAATCTTTAAGACATTAGTGATTCCCTTATTGGCTCTAAAGTCTCAAACTCTTTAATATGGTGTTCATACGTGTTGCGAGATGTACGCCATGTGCCAGGTTTGACATAGAGCTTGATCTCTGTGAGTCAGTTACGAGACAACAGATGCCAGGTAGTGCTGGATGAGCACAGTGTCAGATTGCATCGTAGACAGCTAGTCATAGCGAGAGGTGCTAGTGTTGGCATGATATTCATGTGATGCAAGTATGTCACGCTCGAGACGGTACAGTCTTTGTGAGTATGCAGCCATGCAGAGAGACGAGGCATGTCTCCTTTGCGGATAGGTTGCATGATGCTCCAGTTTGTGAGCATGTTGAGCCAGTTGTGCAGTAAGGCATGTCATTCGTGGATACGATGACGGATATGAATGACTTGAGTGTTGAGGATTCAGCCGTGATTCAGTCATTCATGGATATGCTTAGGCCAGAGGCTGATGTGTATGAGTTAGAGCTAGGCAGTTCTCTTGCCACATAGGGTTCAGGACAGACAGATGCTCTTGGTGCGCATGTGAGATGCGATGGACACGAGGATGGATTCCAAGGATCGGAGTTCTGGTGTCAGTGTGATTTCCATGAGTGGAGTTCTGAGCCAAATTTGTCTGAGATGGTCAAATTGGCAGGTATTGCTAGGATTGCATCAGCATTTGGGAGTCTCATGTATGAGATACTAATCTCGAGACCCGAGATTGCATTTGTAGTAGGTCCATTTGCAGTGGGAGCAGTTAGTCGTGCAGTGACTGACGTTGGCCTTGAGCATAGGGGCACTTTGTAGCATATGGTGAGATACCTGTAGGATGTGTGCGGCTTTGGTGAGGAGTATGGTGTCGATCGCTCTATACTTTCTCTACAATCAGAGCTGGATGCACACAAATTCAGTGAGCCAATGGGCATTGGCTGAGGTCATACTTGTGATGGCCTTGCACAGGTTTTGTACGGTTTTCTTTTCTCTCTCACGGCCGCATTGGCCTTTACGTGGGACGCTGTTGGGGTAAAGCCCCATGTGGCTAGTTAGGCCAGGTGCCCGCCCACTATACTTATTCATTATGTACATAATAGAATAAGGGGGTTCACATGTAGAGAGTAAGTTTTAGCCCTTGCAAACACAAGGTCTCCTCTCTTCTCCATTGTTGTACACACTCACACACACTCTCGCTCGTGCACTTCACTCTTTGGGTTGGCAACAGGTATGTCAGGCCACTTTGTTGAAACCTTCAGAGCAGCCCCATAAGAATATTTTGGCCAATGTGAATACTTTGTTGAGCTAGAACTGAGAAGGCTTCCAACAAGACATAAAAAAATAGAGAAGACAATAAGTAGTGGTTAAGCACAAAAATCTTGGCAGACAAATTAGGTTGGTGATTTTTCTAGGTGAATAATCTCCTTCTAAATATTCCCAAAAGCCAGTTCCACCTCTAGTTGAAGGAGACTTTGAAGCCCATAGGAATGCCCAAAGCCTGAAGATTTGGGCATCCTCAATTGTTTTACAACCAACTTGTGTAATTGCAATAGGACAAGGTCCTTTGGACACTTTAAAGCCAATTTTGGAATGGTTGATGCTGGAGCCACTAGCAAGACAGAAACTTCAATGCATTCTTAGAATAGTTTCACCGAATGGTCATCATTTCTGATTATGGAATTGGTGTCATCTGCAAGCTGCTGCAAGCATAGCTGGTCATCACAATATTCAACAAATATTTCTTTTATCTTACCTTGCTGTAGCAGGTCCTTAACCATCCAACCAAGAGCGTATGATGAGATAGCATAAAGTAGAGGTGAAAGAGGACAGCCTTGCCTTACAGATCTATGTAAAGGAACGAGGACAACCCTACCTTACAGATCTATGTAAAGGAAAACATTTAGTGAGAAAAACATTAGTTGAAATCCTAGCAAAAGCAGTACAAAACATTAAATGCACAAATCTTATGAAGACCTTTCCCAAACGCATATCCTACAGACTCCGAAGAATGAATTCCCATTGAATCCTGTCATGTGCCTTATCAAATTCTATCTTGCAAAGATATAGTCCTGCTCAGTTTTCTCTGCATATTCCATTCCTTCCCAAAGTGAAATGATAGCATCCAAAATGAATCTCTCTTTATGAAACCATTTTTCTCCTTCAGAATGAATTGGTGCATGAGAGGGATGAGTCTTCTAACTAAGGAGAGGGCAAAAAATCTTGTAGATAGAAGTAAGACATGGAATTGGCCTTCAATTAGATAGGTCCTCTCTTGAGCCCTTTTTATGTATGAGTTTGACTACTCCTGCATTGATTGAGGAAGAAAGAGCTTTTCAGGCCAAGGCTTCTTGCCATACTAGCATAAGATATGGAACCATGAAATCTTGGTACTAAAATAAAACTCATTATAGGAATGCCATCCAACCCAGGACTCTTGCCAGGTTTTAGTTTTCCAATAGATTCTCTTATTTCTTCTTCAGTCAGTGGGAGGTCTAACATTGAGCCAGGTGATAGGGCATTGTTTTCCTTCTAACAGATGCAATCCTTGCCTTGGATCTTGTAATTTCATTAGTTCTTACATGGAGAGAAGAGACTATTTTGGAAAAATAAGACCTAGCAATCTCCATGTTGTCCTTATGGGAGGAGGCAAGCACGTTAAGCAAAGGTGGGATATAATCCCTACATTTTTTTTCTTAGCAGAGCCAACATCTGTGGGTTGAGCTTATCAAAATTTACAGCCCAAAACTGCCTGATCCAAGCAAGGGCACCCGGGCCTCTAAAAGCTCTTCCCTCCTTAGCTTCACTTTAAGATAATTGAGCTCAAGATAGGGCATGTCTAATCGTGTTTGGGCCATTCTTTTGTTTACTTCTTATCTCCTTAGCCTTTTTTTAAAAATTGGGTTAAAGCCTTTTGGGTTTCTTTCATTACATAATACCAAGCTAAGATTGCAGTTGAATGTTGAATGTTGAATGAATGTATTATCACAAATGTACTTCACTTTTGCTTTTACAGAAGATAGTTTGAACAAAGTACTATCAAAGTGTGGTCAACCATCTTTGAAGTTGTGTTCCCCTTTGTGCAAGCCAAAAATGATACTAGGATTATGACCAGACAATAACAAAGATGAGTTAGGTTTGCAGCTTACCATCCAAAAGGAGTGCAAGAGATCAAATGACATATACATTCTGTCCAGCCTTGCAAATCTGTAGCATTTGCCCCTTCGATTGTTAGACCATGTGAATCTAGTCTCCTTTGATGCATCCATAAGGGAGCGTGTGTCCACCAACTCCTCCCAATTTTGGTTTTCCTTACCTTAAATGAACTGCCCTGAGGCCTTCCACCTATCTTGGGTATTAGTAACCATATTAAAGTCTCCAATAATCAATAGAGGATTAGAGAGAGCTCTAATTTCAACGTAGGTAGAACTTCTTCTGACAAAGCATTAGATGCATAGAGACACACTATGGTAAAATTGAAAGGCTCCTTGAGAGTCACAACAATCCATTGTCCCACAAGCCCATACTGGATATTGCAATGAGCTGTTCATGCTTGAGATCAATACCTATGGTTGCCTCACCTTTCGCTGCATAATGGTTAGTTTTGAACCATTTATGTTCCTTATTGATTCTGTGCAAACTCATATCCAGGTCAAACCCTTTACCTTTAATTTCTTGCAAGCAGATGAAGTCCAAATTGAGATGATCCGAGATCCATTTTTTAATCCTTATAGACCTTACAGGGACAATCAGACCTTGCAATTGAGAGAGAGAGACTAGAAATTGGATAATTCATTTCTTAATAGATTTTGGAGGTTACTTTAATGTTGCATGCCGAGTCAGAAGTTATATCAATAGGTATCTTGAATCTAGAGTATGGGGTCCTTCCATTGTCGAGAAGTTGTGTTGCAATACCGGATGATGCGTATGCCAAAGCACTCTCTCCACGTATCTAGAGAGCAATGCATTATAAAGATAAGTCTTTCCTGTTCCACCTAGCCCATCCAAGAAGAACAGAGTCCGACTATTCATGCCAATGGCTTGTAAAACCCAATTGTAAGCTTCCCTTTCTCCAACATTCAAAGATTATTCCATTCGAGCACAAACCTCTTTGTTCCTTTGCATCATACATTAAGTTTTCAGCAAGCACTCCATGCTCATTCATGATTTGCAATGTGCGATCCACTTGTGGCATTCCAGAGTAATCTGAGAGCCTCTTTCCATACTACTGAAGCATTGTCTCTAAGTTAAACAATGCTTGGTTTTGTGCCATGCATTCACAGATACACACATTAATTGTGAAAGTCCTCATATGATATACATGGTCCTCATAAAGCTCCTTACAAAAGTGATTCCATAATGCACCACGATATATCGGCTCACAAAAAACCAAAATGACTACAAACAGTAGCCATAATTATTTTCCTGTTTGTTGAAATGAAGCTTCTTCTAAACAAATAAACCATTCATCATCAACTTGCAATAATCCCCGTGCATTGCATGCTTCTTTAAACGTGTCATATACTCGTCCATTGAAGGTCCAAATATCCTCAAATACCTACATCCTTTGTGCTTGTTGAGTAACGTAGATAAATAGTATAACTCTCCGGTAGTGGGAACTATGTGGTACATTCTTCCAATCAAGTCACCCTTCTGTCTTGGAGTCCATGTTCTTGCTGGCTTCCAAACCCACTTTGTTGCAAAGTCTATGTACAACAAATTATTGGCCTCAAGATATTTTTGATTTGCAACAAACCACTCACTGAGCGTAGTCTTTTTGTTGGCCTCTCTCCCCATCACACTTTGTACAGTCGCTCTGTCATTAAAGAAGACTTGATTTTGATGAGGTAAGTGAACATGGAGGCATTGTATGTCAAGTTTATCTTGATGCAAGTCAAACCCAAATATCTGCTAGATAGCCTTAGATGTTGATACATATCATGCATTAAGATAGTTTGTAACTTCATCTAAAATCCCTTTAGTGTCTTGTAGAGAAATAGTCGCCCTGTCATGTCCCTTATACACACACACACTTGTAGAGATATTTCACAACGGATATAGTGGAGCAAACCTGCACATTGATATGTGCATTGTACCTCATTAGGAAAAATATGAACCCCAAAGGGGCCTTGTAAGAGCAACCAATCAGATTTCAATCAACAATAGGACATAAAGGGGGGCGGCATGGATAGCCCGTATCTACGTACCTCAAAACTATATCATGTAGCATAACTATGGATAGATATTGGCAATGCGATCCAAATGCATTAGTGTTCGATAACTAGGAATTTAAAATGCTCAAGTTAAAAAAGCAAAAACTTGTGGAACCGTGGCCACAAGCCCATTTTCATTGGTGTAGTGAGTATATTCCAAAAGCATCTTTGACCCTAAAGGGCCCTTTTTTGGGGTTCATATTTTTCCTAATGTCACCAAATGGATTGTATCGAACAATCCATTTATTATCCATTTGCACTTTCTTATAATTAGTGTGATTTCCATCATCCCTCCTCATGTATGTTGGGTATCCCTCCCTATCCACAGTACTTGATGCATTGAAGCCTCGAGGGTATTTAAACCTGCACTTTCTCTCTACCATACATGGAACATTTTTATTCAAGTTTCCACACGGACCATGTACATTACGCCAACTGGTAATGTCATACAGCTGTGGAAACATCACCTTATTAGGAAGCTTTGCACACACCATCTTATCATAATGGGCTGTCTCTGTTGGTTTGTACTCGGGAGCAAGTATCAATAGAATGTGGGCATGAGGAAGGCCTCTCTTTTGGAACTTAATCACAAAAAAATTGTCCAATGACCTTAAAAAAATATCTTTCTTAATCAACAAGCCCATCAAATCCTTGAACTTATGGTAGAAAATATGTGCAGTAAGGTCAGGATGATCACATTGGAGGTTTGTCCCGGCAGTAATACGTCTTCTATCTCCTTCCATCCAAGATTGCATGTGAATGTTATGAAGAGATCGGCTTTGCCTCTTTTGCATACAATTGCCATGGAATCCTGATAAAGTTGGTGCATATAGCATGGACCACCAACATAAGAAGAAGGCAATACAACCCTCCTTCTAACATTAGCACCCAATAACGGTTCTCTATCATCCCTGCTCCATCTCTTGCTTTGATCATGTCTATCAAACCTTGATACACTTCACTGCATAGATCACTCTAATGATTGCAAACCCATAAAAGCCTCAACTTCTCCATACAACTATATGCATCACAAATTTATTATTGCAATAGCCTACCACCACGTAGAAGACATTGTGTCGTGGCATCCTTGATTTGCAATCTATACTTGTAGAAATTCATTGTAGAAATATACCTTGTATTCTCATGTGCTTGCTTTTTGTTTTCTCGTGGCCTGTCCAATCGTGGTATGTAGGAATTCCAACCTTCTTCACCACTTGGAAATAGAAACATATATAAGAGAGGCATGTACGACCTGTGGCAATTTGAGATTCTTTTTAGACCACCACCAAAAAGGTTCAGCACAATATCACGATGGCCAATGTTACTCTCGTCCCCTTGATCAGGCATGATTGTAGCAACTTTCACACCTATTGCCAGCCATTTGTATGTTTCTTAGTGATGAACATCCTAACGATAGAATATTGGAAGTTTGAACCATTGTAGCAAACTGCCTGAAAGCTTGAACATACGGATTTACTCGATGCATCATTGAGTGCAAGCTTTCCAAAACATCTCCTTTAAGTTTAGAAACATGTTACATCCTATTTTGCAACTCATTCTCAGTGTCAAAAAAATACAACTAAGCAAAGCGAGGGATTTGATCTGATTGTTCTTCTGGCATCAATGGACCAATTTTATGATAGATAGATCCATGCACTTTGAAGGTATAGATTCCTTTTCTTTGATAGAGAGATTCATATATATGAGATTCTAAAGAAGCAAATACCAACACACTATCGTATGCTCTGATATGTTTTAGGAATTTCTTGCTTCTAGTATTACCCCCGTGCATTAATTCTCTTAATTCTAAAGGAGGTTCACATAATGGCAGCAAAGAAACACTCCCTGAGTTGCAAGAACTCTTTCCCACAAATGTGCGAATAGTCTTTGCTTCTATCTTTGAAGCAAAAGCACCACAAAGGGAACATGAAAAATCCAAGCTGCCTATGTTGTGAAGTATAGACTTTTTGTGAAAAAATGACAACATAGAGATATGCATCAAGGATGCGTTTTTAGGATATAAGTAGTCGATGGATAGGAAATATGTCTCAACTTTGGAGTAATCTCCCTCTCTAGAGACAATTATGGACTCCCCACAAACATCTCCATTATTGGCTTTCAAATTTCTTCTCATTTCAATCTCCTCAAAATTTTGCAGAAGCATTGAATCAATATCTACATCCATTGTAGCCCATCCCTGAGAAAATTCATTGCATTGATTCACATTTATCAAATGCTGGCAATCTTCCAAGCGAGCTACATTAATCCCCCCCCCCAGAGAGCGTCAAAATCTATTTCTTTCTGCTTCACGTCGTGTAGCTCGAGAGGCTTGACAGGTCCTACTATGTCTTGCATGTCTAGGAGACAACACCTTCGGACCAATAACCATCTATCCAAAAAAGAACTCTTATAAGTACTCTCAAATGTGGAGAATTAAGGAGAGAGTATGGTCAAATTTGTGAAAGTAAGAGTGGATTTTCCAACTATGTCCATCTCTCTTTCATGATGGAAACTATGAGAGAGAGAGAGAGAGAGAGAGAGAGAGAGAGAGAGAGAGAGAGAGAGAGAGAGAGAGAGAGAGAGTATGGCCAAGGTTGTGGAAGGAAGAGAGGATATCCCCCCTCCCACATGGGCCTTTTAGAATGTTTCAGATGCATAATTTACATAAATAACTCCCTCCCTCCCTCCCTCCCTCTCTCTCTCTCTCTCTCTCTCTCTCTCTCTCTCTCAAGTATGCTTTGAGGGAGAGAGGGAGAGAGAGGAGAGAAAAAGATTCTCTCCCTGTCAAGTATGTTTTGAATGCATCTAACCGCCATAAGGTGGAGAGAGAGAGAGAGAGAGAGAGAGAGAGAGAGAGAGAGAGAGAGAGAGAGAGAGAGATTGAATTATCATCCATGGAGGTCAAATATGACTTATGGGACCAAAAGCAAAACATTACAACGGGTTCCTTCTAATTGGTTTGTAACATACATCTAAGTTAAGGAGTGAGGGTTCAACAAGGGGTAAAAAAAGGGGAAGACAAACGCAAGTCCTAAGAGGGGGCAGGTGAGAGGCAAGCCAGCTTGGGAGTTTAAAACTCTTGGATAATGGCCTTACCTCCCTGATACACTGCCCATTTCCCTACTGCCCGTACTTTACATACTTTTTCAAGTTCTACTTTCTTGTGTTTGAGTTGGGTAGGTGAGATCTTCTGCAAACCAACATCTAGTGTCCTTGAGAAGCTTTGATTGCTTGAGTAGTTTGATTCAAGCCGCTTTGGTCTTGAAGGTGAGGATGGCATGGTTGGTTCAATGCTCGTGCGCAAGAGTGGTAATTGACTCTTCATTCCATTAAACCATGGGGATTGCCGCTTGAATTCGGGGAAAGGACTTATGGAATGTGGTGTCACTCTCCCCTTTCCAATCATTGGTAAGCCCACCAATGCGAACATTGAGGGAAATGTCTTCTTGATCATAGCAAAAATGCTACATGGTCCTCAACCTTGCAAGAGTTGACTTCATGTACTTGCATTTTGACTTTCTTTGTGAGGGTGGTCTCTACCTCCGCCTTGGCTTTAGTGAGCATGGCTTCCATGTGTTCCATTTCTTCACTCTTGCACTTTTCTATTGCTCTGAGACAACACTCAATTGTGGCAAGTCGATGTTTTAACTCGTCATTCTCCTTATGGAGCCTCTCGACTTCATGCTGAAGCTGGGTGGTGCTGTCCACTTTTGGTGGAGTCGCTACGACTCCGAAAAACGTGAGCTTCCGTGGGGATGAGGCCCGAGTGGTCATGACTTTACCACTGATTCACTGATTTGACAAGCTTTGGTGTTGCCCCTTTGTGTGCACAAGGCACATTCTGTTAATGCACACAAGGATCTTCTGCAGGCAAGATTCCCTAGGTCTGCCTGCAGGCAATTCAGAGCATCCTCGTAATTGCGAGGCCGGTAGCTGTGCTGCAGGTTGTAGGCTCTGCTGCATCGCGAGATAGGTGTTGTCAGGCAAGGCTATGAGGCTGCTGGTGAGTTGGATGCAGGATAGCTCTTTGGGAGCTACCCCCCCCCCCCCCCCCCCCCCCCCCCCCCCCCCCCAAGGCTGCCCTTACACCTAGGGGAGATGGTGTATAAAACAACTTTGGAGAGAGTATGACCAAATTTTTGGAAGGAAGAGAGGATTTTCCAACTATGCTCCTCTCTCTTTGATGATAGAGATGTGTGTGTGTGTGTGTGTGTGTGTGTGTGTGTGTGTGTGTGTGAGAGAGAGAGAGAGAGAGAGAGAGAGAGAGAGAGAGAGAGAGAGAGAGAGAGAGAGAGAGAGAGAGAGAGTGGGGGAGGGAGTTTGTGCACCAAATTAGCATGACCACTTTGAGACAAAGAGAGAGGATCTAATAGAAAGAGCGAGAGAGAGGGGGAGAGAGTTGGTGCATAACACAACTTTGGAGAGCACTTCTTTCAACATGTTATGGCCACAATTTTAGAGAGAGAGAGAGAGAGAGAGAGAGAGAGAGAGAGAGAGAGAGCTTATATAGAGCTCATCATGTATCCCCTACCAAAATGTAGTATCAAAAAAGGACAACCAAGAATTGTGAGCAAATTCGTATCCACTACATACATGACAGAAATATTCAATATTTGCAAATCCACCAAAATGTAGATCCCCATAGCCTATAAATGAGATAGAAGAACATGAAGATCCGAAAAGCCTATAAATGAGAAAGACGTGAGTATTATCATACACTAGATTATTCACTTCCTGTGAGGGGCCCCTTGCTGATGGAACATCTCCACTCACATTAAGCCCTGTCTTGGGCCAATGGGTTGACACCAAGGCATTGAGCTTGTTTATGATAGATCTGACTTCAGAGGCACATGTATTATGTTGTATTGCTACGGCAATGAAGTTTTTGTTGGTGCTTTGCAATTTAGACACAATGGTTTTTAAATCCATGCTATCTTTGTCAGGTTTGTTCTCAAGAAGAGACCTCTCTAAGGGACTCATGATTTTTTTTGGTTGCTTTTTATGTCAGAAAGTTGTTCGTGCATTGAGTTTTGTTGCTGCAAAATACCATTGATTTGTATTTGCATTTTTCCCTCTAAACGGTGATGATTAACCCCTTGCTCATGTTGTAAATGGCTCAACCCGTGAATGCTCTCTCTGTAGGAAACTTGAGATGCCTCCACTCTCTCACATGAGGCTTGAATGTTGGAGCATACTATGTGGATGGTACCTCGTCCATTTGCAATCTGCCTCTTTGAAGGTCCATCCCCCCCTCAAGCAACATGCTTGGCATTTTGCACATTGTTGATTTGGTCTCTCTCTGGAGTAGAAAAGACCACCTCCAAAGAATCTCCTCTAGATTTAAGGGTTTGTTCCATTATCGTGAGAAGATTAGGAATGGTTATACATGATTTTCTCTCTATCTATTTCTCTCTCTCTCTCTACCCATCTATTTCCCCCTTTCTCTCTACCCGTACCTCTCGTTAAACTCCTTCCTCCTTAAATCTCTCTCTCTCTCTCTCTCTCTCTCTCTCTCTCTCTCTCTCTCTCTCTCTCTCTCTCTCTATCTATTTCCCTATTTCACCATATCTATCCCTCTAGCTCTCCATTTCTATCACTTCTCTCTCCACTTCTCTTTGTGTCCATGCTTCTGTTAGTTTCTCTCTCTCTATCCCTATACCTCCTTTTCTTTCTACCTATCTTGCAATTTCATTTCCTCCTCTTCCTCCTCTCTCTCTCTCTCTCTCTCTCTCTAGTGCAGTCATTTTTTGACCTAGTAGACAACAATTCACTCGTTTGATCATAACTTCTTCATCTAATCTCCAATTTGGGTGATCTATCACCTCAAATGAAGAGCATGATGCCCTCTAGGCATTGATGTAAAGATAGAATTTTTTAGAGTTATGAAAGGCATTTTTGTAGCAGCATTTTTGAAGTGAAGAGGTTCAAGAAAGTTGACTCTCATCTCTTATTTTACATACAATGTCTTCCAACACTCACAAGGGTTCTTCTTCTTCAACAAGGTCCACAACGATTGTGGAAAATGATCCAAAATCTCCTAAGTGTGGAGATTGCAACACAACCACCCAACCAACGACATCGAAACCATGATCATGGCATACTTGGTATCGTTGCAAGAAATCGTAAACAAACAAGGCGAAGACTTATGGGCACTTGCAATGGAGAATGGCACACTAAGGGTACTTGTGGTTGAGAATGAGAATCTCAAGAGGACACTTGAGATGCAAAAAATAGGTTTGATGCAACTTAAACGCTCTCTTGTGAACTTGAATGTATTGAAGGAGCGCATGAGCAAAGTAGAGCATGACCATGTATTGAAAGAGGAAAAATTTGACACCATGAGCCGGGATGTATGTGACATGAAAAATGTATGCACAAATAAGTCTTGGTCTGATGTATGTGGTAACAATGTGGTTCCTAATTCCTCACTCATGCAAGCTATGGCTCAAACAAAGAATGTTGAGAATGTGGATGTGGAGGAGTTGACGGAACGGGAGCGACGTTCCAAAAACATTGTTATTCATGAAATTCCTGAATAGAAGTTAGAGACGTCTCCTTGTCTTGCCATTATATCAAAGATTTCTTCAAAACCCACTTTGACATGTCCGGAGTTATGGTCTATGGAGCACATAGAGTGTGTACTCGCTCGGGAGAATGGCCAATTGTATGCACCATGCCGGATGAGGCCAAACGAGAGATTATCCTTGATAATAGTTGGATCAATTTGAGGGATACAAAATGTTTTGTATGTGAAGATCGCACTATTAAGAAACAAAATATGCGTCACAAGGCATATGAGAAAAAGAATAAGAAAAACAAGGAGATCTCTCACGAAGAAAATGTGCCCAAGGAGGAGGCAAGTCCTTCGAGAAAATAGGGATACGTGACCTATGAGACTGAGTTACAATTGAAAATATGCTTTTGAAATTGTAATGGATACCCAATGGAATGCGAGGGCTGGCATTGATGAACTAACAAGCAAAGCCGGTGTACATTCATTGATGTGGTCAAAGAATCTCAAGCAACGAAGAGAGTAAGGAGGGATAGCATGTATGGTTAAGAAAGGATTGAAAGATTTTGGATCAATTGTCAAAGATGACAAGTACAAACATTATGTATGGCTGAAAATTATGACACCAAAAATAGCACCCATTTTTGTAGCCGGTTACTACATTCCTCTCATCATGATTCTCCCTTTATGCTTGCATGGATAGAGATCATCCATTTTTTGATTTAGAAGAGGACATTTCTTATTTCAAAGGCGAAGGTGATGTTATTGTATTTGGGGATATGAATGCTTGCACAAATACATTGCAACATGATACTCAACAATTTGATATGCCATACATTTCAAGGGAGTTGGAGGAAGTTTACTTGTATGATCGTACTTCAAGGGATGAAAAAGAGCCGGACCACTATGAAAAGTTACTTTTACACATGTGTAATAGCACGGGTATACTCATTGCCAATGGTGTATCTTTGTGGAGTGGAACCAATGGATATAAATGTAGGAAACATAACGGGATAGTGTGATTGACTATATGCTACTCTCCGAAGCCATCATGTATCACATAAAGAGTTTTATGTTTGGCCAATGGACACTGGAATATGACCATCGGACATTATGTATTGACCTTTCATGTGGAGAAGCAACTAAGCATGATAATCTAACAACACTTTTCAATATGCAACCAAACATAATCATTTAAAGTGAACTCAACGAACTTATGCGTCTTGTTTGCTTGTGTAATGTAGCGTGCTTGTCTTGTTTGCTTGTCTAATGTAGCGTGCTTGAGCTTTTTGGATAGCTGTGGTGACTTCTTGCAAAATACAAATGTGATCTTGTGTAAGGGTGTTGGCCACAGGAACATTACTAGTGATGGTGGTCATAGGGACAAGCAACTTCTTACCATAGACAATCTCGAAGGGAGATTTGTTTGTGGCAAAGTGGGGCGTGTTGTTGTAAGCAAATTGGAGGAGAGGAAGGTGTTGGGTCCCAATTTGATGCATTGTCTATTGTGTAGGCCTGAAGGAGGTCAAGGATAGTACTATTGGTAGCTACGGTCTGGCCATTACTTTCAGGGTGGAAAGTAGATGTGAAGTCCATTTTGGAGCCTAGATTAGTGCACAAAGCAGACAAAAAATGATTGCAAAATCAACCATCACGATAAAAAGTTAATACTTTAGGAAAACCATGGTGAGGAAAAATGAGACTCAAAAACATTTTTGCAGCTTGAGGTGCAGTTAGAGTTTTTTTACAAGGAATAACATATGCTTTCTTGCTAAACCTACCAACAAATAGTCCATATCATATCATTGTGCAAAGAGATGGGTAAAAAACCTATGATAAAATCCATGGAAATCTCTTCCCAAGGGTCCTTTGGAATATGCAAGGGCATAAGAAGTCCATGAGTTTTACCATGGTGTCTCTTGAAACGTTGACAAACAATGCAGTGTGAGACAAATTGTGCGACATTATGCTTCATGTCAGGCCAAAAGAAGATAGAGTGCTTTGAATGCCCGGTGACCCATATAATTTGGTGCATGCATTTTGTGAATAGCAAGTTCTCTAAAGTGTGTATTGACACAAAGCTTTTGATAATAAAAGAGAAAATCATTTGCAAAAGAATAGTCATCGATAGACAAATAATTATTGGCAATCAAATCAGACCAGGCATGTGAAAAATCCATACCTATTTTGTAAGCATCAATCATAGTATCAAAAGATTGAATTTCAGCAAAACAGAAAGATGATTAAGATACACCGTGTGAATGTGAGCAAATATGTAAGAGTGAAGGTTAGAGGGTGGTGCATCATCTACTGGCCTACGACTAAGAGTGTCAGCTACGCCATCGGATTTTCCAAGTTGGTACTGTATCATTGGGTGAAAGTTTTGAATGAAGCCTGCCCACTTAATGTGCCTATCAGAGATAGGTAGGTTGAGAGAGGAGCTGCTTGATAGCATGTTGGTCAGTTGTAACAAGGATTTTGGAGCCCATAAGATAATGTTTCTAGATGTCTAATGCATGAACTACTGGAAGGAGTTCCTTATTATATGCAGTGTAGTTGGCTTCACTAGGCTTGAGCTTCCTACTTTCATATGCAATGGGGTGGTCATTTTGCATTAACACAACACCTATTCCGGATCCACTAGCATCAATGATTACAACAAAGAAAGATTGTGTAAAATCATGCAATTGCAAAACAAGTGCATGTGTGAGAAAATACTTGAGTGTGTCAAATGCTTTTTGTTGACTTTCACCCCAGCAAAAAGTTGTATGCTTATGTGTGAGAAAGGTGAGAGGGAGTGCAATACAAGAGTAATTCTTTACAAATTGGATAAAAGCCAGAGAGACCTAGAAATGATCTAACATCGTGTGCGCTCTTGGGGGATTGGCCAATTTTGGATGGTCTCTGTCTTCTTGGGTTCTGGGTGAATACCGTCACTAGAGACAATGTGACCTAAGTACTCTTTTTTTTGTTTGGAAGAAATGACTCTTATTAGGGTTAGCATAGAGATCATGGTCACGTAAAAGCACAAAGACAATGTGAAAATGTTGTTCATGTTCTTTTTTCAATTTACTAAAAATCAAAATATCATAAAAAAGACAATAACAAAATGCTGGTGCTCCAACAAGATTTTGTTCATCATCGGAGACAATGTTGCGGATGCATTGGTGAGACCAAAGGGAAGTACAATAAATTCATAGTGCCCGAGCTATGTACGAAATGTGGTTGCAAAAATTTACAAATACATCTGGGTGCATACAAATTTGATGATACCCAGATTTGAGGTCTATCTTGCTAAACACAGAGGCACCTTTCAATTTATCTAAGGGGTTATCTACACGGGGAATACGGTAGCGGGTCTTCACAGTGACCTTGTTGAGAGCCCTATAGTCAATGCACATTCTAAATTATTTATATTTTTTCTCGACAAGTAGGATAGGAGCGCCAAAAGGAGAGGAGCTAGTACTTTTTATAAGAGGTTAGAGACTTGTCATTGGATCTCATGGTGGTGCATAGGACTGTGATGATATGGTGCACGATGCGATGTTTGACTGCCAGAGGTGATTTCTATTGTGTGGTCTATGTCACCTCGAGAGGGAGGTAAGTGAGGTGGGTAATCGTGAGCAAAACAGTCATCATATACATGCAAAAACTGCTGTTGTTGAGGAGAGAGAGGGGGTTGCTTCTCTTCCTCAACCTATATCACATATACCATATAGGCTTTGTTTCCTTTCCTAAGTGCACATTTAACTTGAGTGTGTGAAAGGAGTGAGTGTGTCTCAATTTTGGGGTTGCCCGTGAGAGTGATGTGTTGAACGTTAAAAATGAAGTACATTATGTGTGTCTTATAGTCAATGTTGGGGTTATGATCATGACAAAAATGCATACCTAAAATTACGTCGATGGATTGCAGTGGTGTAACGAGAAAATTACATTCTTGTGTGTATGCACCTAAAGTGATTTCAACATCATTAACCATGTAAATACCATTAAACTGTGTGCCTTGGAATGCACTCTTCACTTTAAATGGTTATTTTATTTGAGTTAAATGTAATTTGTGTGCAAGATAAAATCATGTGTGCTACCGTCGTCCTAAAAAAGAGAAACTATCATATCGTGTATAGAAGCATTCATTCGTAACAAAGAGTGTATAGTAATAGGAGTACATGTTGCATCAACAAAGTTGATATCAGTAGGTAGGGGATCGGTAGTCCAGTCATTGTAGAGTTTCTTTTTTGTGTCAAGATGATGAAGCTGGGCCACATGATTGGGGCATTGGCAGTTGAGAGGGCAATTGGCCATGACATGGACAATCCTGTGATAGTGATGACATACTATGCAAGGACGATTATTTGTGGGACGTGCAGTGGTGGGTTCAACCAATGGAGATGCAAAATTGTGAGGTGGTTGTCGAAATGTAGGGTGTTGTGGACCAGAGTTAAAGACATTGTGGAGGTGGTGTATTACATAGAGCGTGTCTGATAATAATTGGGGTTATACATGCGATTATTGTTGAAGTGCGAAAAATTGTTGAAAGGAGGTGGTTGATGCCATGGTGGATTAACTTGTAGCATATGTGTAATCAAATTGATCTCCTTTTCAGCTCATGTACATAAGAAATTGCCTCGTAGAGAGAGGTTGGATTCAAACAATGGAGCTTGGCTTGAATACCACGATGAAGTCCATCTTCATACTTGATTTGGAGCTATCTTCTGAAACATCCTCCATCATGTGCAGGAGCAGAAGGCGTTCCCAAAATCTATCAGTGTATTGGCTCACTGTCTCTCTTTATATCCAAGAGAAAGCAGACCAAACACATTGAGCCTGCGGAATTGGGGTGGGGGAAAGTTGTGCTTGATTTGGTCTTGAAATTCTAGCCAAGTGGCTGGGCATTGTGCACTCTTGCGTGTGACATTCCACCAGAGCGAAGCCTTGTCGGTCATGTGGTTCATGGCACACTTGATCTTGTCCTTTCGAGAAAAGGATTCGTCAGCAAAGTAATCATCAAATTGGCTAAGCCAAGAAAGGACTACGTTACCAATTTTGTGGCCATCATAGTGGGAGAAAGTAAATGCACAGTGATTGATTTTTTGGTCTTTATGGTTCGCTTGGTTGTCAAAAGTGGTCTTGAGAATCTTTGCAAGTCATTCATTGCTGAGTTCTACGTCTTGGTCATGTTTGTCATGTTCCACAAGTTGGTGTTGGAGCTCTTGGACATCTTGTTGTAGAAGCTCGATTTGTTGCTCGGTAGGAAGTGTATCAAGTAGAAAAGCATCATTTGGCATGATGCATCACTTCAAAAGGGCGTGATGGTATGCATGGCACCTTAAGCATATGCAAGGCGAGGCTAATTTTTTGCTTCTTCAATAAGTGTCGATGCAGCTTGCTTTACTTCAATTGGCAACGACTAGTTTTGATGCGGTTTGCTTTGTCTTCAAGCTACATTGATTAGGGTCGATGCATCGTGTTTCTTCTTCAATTGCCATCGATTAACTTTGCGAGGGAGGATCGTGATGGAAGAACCAAAAAAAGAAAGCATACAAGATGCAAGCATGTGTGTGTGTGTGTGCGTGTAATCGATGTGAATAATGTAGGTGCGTGTGTGTGTGTGTGTAGGAGCCTTGCTTTTTGTATAGAGGGTGGCCAAGAACACAAAAAGAGAGTGTGTGTGTGTGTGTGTCAGGACCCTTAAGGCTTGTGTTTTCTATGTACAAAAATAATAATAATGTATGGGAGGGCGTGTTTCCCTCTCTGTGTGTAGGCAGCCAATTGAGTAGTTGGGGAAAAACAAGTAGAACATAGGCAGTGCCACTCTTGGTGGCGGTTGCCTGGACATGTTGGGAAAGGGGATCCATAAAAGAAAAAAATTACCCACCATCGTGTAGAGCTACAGTGGCCCCGACAACAAAAACGAAAACATGCAAGGGTAGAGCAGCTTGGGGTGAGGTGGTGCAACGTTATGGGGTGTTGCATGTGAAAACTAAGGGCAAGAGAGTTGAGAAAAGGCAAGTGGGATTCCTTCGAGCAGCCCAGGCAGCAAGCGGGAGTTGGCTAAGAAAGGGTGGTTGGTTCCCTGAAAGAAGAGAGGCTAGGAAAAGAGAATTGAATTATTGGCCACAGAGTGTAGGATGGATGAGGTCAAGAGGGAGAGAGAAGGCCAAAAAGACAGTCGAGTGTGAGTTTAATGGGCGTCACCATGCAAGAGGGATCCAAAAGAGAGTGGGAGACATAGTGGATGGCCCTCATTTAGAGAGAGAAAGCTAGAGAAAGCGAGTGATGCAGGCATGACGAGTTTGACAGAAAATAGAGTCCTGCTAACCTACATTGTGAGGGGCTGGGGATAGGGCGAAAGTTGGGGAAGAAACAGCCACTAGGCGGATAATAGAATGAGATTGACCAGCCGGAGCTATGCCATCACCTGAGTGGTGGTTGGTCATAAGAGATGCCTCATAGTCTTCCACAATCTTCCCATGCCATTTTTTGACGATCAATAAGCATAATGCAAGACACATGATACAGATTGTAGCCATTGCTAGGTGTAGGCCACTTTGGACTCGTCTTGAAAGAAATCCAGAGCACAAAAATTTCATGCAACCTCATTGCAAATGAGAGATACAAAGTAAACCCAAGCCAAATGAAATAGATGACCTCAATCGATTGCACACACTAAGGCTGTCAAAGTCCTTTAAAATGGTGGCATATATCTCGGGCAATAAGACTTTGTACTTATACACTCAAATCTTTGCTCCAATGCACAATTTCAGTAATATATAACACTACAATTCACATCATGATTGATTTCAATTGAAATTTGCATGTTGCTAGATGAAGTTAAGATGTGATTAGCAAAAAACATCATACAATTAATGAAAATTTGAAGCAATTTCTTAGTCATAATCCTACTTCTTAGTTTCACAGTTGCACTTATCTTTAGATGAGTAGCCTTCATAGTGTTGAAATTGATTGGAGCATAGACCTGGACTCTGCTACCACTATTGCAACCAAGGAAATTGTGATGACAAAGACACACCTCATACTTGCGTACATGCCCCTCTAGATCGAGGGTACCATGTCTATATATATATATATATATATATATATATATATAGATAGAGAGAGAGAGAGAGAGAGAGAGCATCGGTTACAATCATCCTCCCATGCCTAGAGTGAGCTGGCTTCCTCTACCTAGGCATGTATCTATATTAATTGATAAAAAGGGTCAGATCATAAATGAGGCTATTCACGTTCCACTTTGAGGATAAAGGAACTTTATTGAATTAACTAAAACTCTATGTCTTATTGGATTATTCCATGTCCTGCTAGCTGCTGTCAGCCACTTGCCCATGGCTTAGTTGCCTTGACCTGCTACATCATGCACACATGACCATAAATGTTAGTGTCCACCTTCTCATAATCCATTCCATAACAGATTGTTACAACAACAATTTTTTTATGATGACTCCAAAAGAGACTGAAAAAACTAAGTACTAGGGACTCTCAATCCGTGAAATGATTATGGGAACCGTACAAGAAACCGATTGAAATGTAGATCCAAATGCTAGAACCTACATTAGCATGGCCAATCAAAGAGGAAGTGCAGCAAAGAGTAGCCACCTCAATCATGCCAACAAGGAAAGAAAGGCAAAAACCACCTTTAACAGGGGAGGAATGAGTGACATGAGGATGAGAAGAGGTCCACATGAGTCACACTTACCAAACAGCTGGTTTGAAGCATTAATGAGAAACACTGGCTAGAAGGGAGAGAGTGGGTACGGAACACAATTGTAGAGTCAGACCATCAAATTTCCAAAAGTGGTTCAAAAAATATAGCGGGTCAGGGGATCCATATGACCATTTGGCCAACTTCATATAGGTTTTGAGAGCTGAGTGCATAACCAATTTCCATACACAGTTTGAGGGATTTGGGATGACCTTGGTGGGCAAAGCTTTGACTTAGTTCCAGACATACCTCCTAGATCGATAACCAACTTACCGACTTTGGCAATGAGATTTGTTGCTATTTGTTCTAAAATGGGAATAAAGAATTGTACAGTGGCACAATTCTATAGCTCCTCTCTCTCTCTCTCTCTCTCTCTCTCTCTCTCTCTCTCTCTCTCTCTCCAAGCTTTCCATAGCTACAGCAGATATGGAAGCTTTCCATAGCTGCAATACATACGGAAGCTTTCCATAGCTTCTCAAAACACTCTCCTCTCTACATGCTTTCCCATTTTCATCTACACCTCCACTGTCCTCTCTCCCCAAGATCTCCATGGCTGCAGCACTTTTGGAGACTTTACCAAGCACCTCTGCTACCTTTTCTTCTACCACTTTGTAGCCCATCATCTACAAGCTATCCATGGCTATGGTTGCAACACATACGGAAGCTTTCCATAGCTGCTCACAATATAACTCTCTCTCTCTCTCTCTCTCTCTCTCTCTCTCTCTCTCTCTCTCTCTCTCTCTCTCTCTCTCTCTCTCTCTCTCTCTCTCTCTCTCTCTCTCTCTCTACGTGCTTTCCCATTTTCATCTACACCTCCACTGTCGTCTCTCCCCAAGATCTCCATGGCTGTAGCACTTGTTACCAAGCACCTCTTCTACCCTTTCTTCTACCACTTTATAGCCCATCATCTACAAGCTATCCATGGCTATGGTTGTAGCATTGGGGTAAACTTCTCTAACCCTCTTTTACCCTTTCAAGTACACCTTCTTAGCTCATCATCTCCAAGATTCCAATGGCTAGAGCACCTACAAAAACTCTATCAACCACCTCTTGGCTCCTTGCCATGGCTGCAGTATTGCACTCCAAGGTTCTCCATTGAAGGTTTAACCATGTGTATCTGTTACGAGATTGGGCACCCTCCTGTTGTAGTGGTTAGCTGCAATTGGGATAGCTGGGAGTAATGGTTAATTATGTGCTGTCTATTTATTTTCTAATTGATTTGATGATGATTTTGTAGAGTGGAATGCGGGGAGTTGATGATGAGGCATCGGCAATTACTCTTGGCCATTTTATATTTGCACAATATTTTAGAATCTCATTTCAATAAGCCACTATGGCTCTGTAAATAATTGTGGTGGGAACTCCCCTTATGGGTCATGCAAGAACTAATGAGCTTCACTCATTTACAAAAGTGAAGTGGTTGTAAAAGGAGGGGCCTCAATTTTTGGCACTTTAAACTCAAAAATAATATATTAAATACCAACTCCACAAGAGAGGTGTCGTGGAGTTTGGGGCTAGATTTAGGCCTTTCTCTTGCAGATTCTCTTCTCTACTCTCTTAAGCTATGGTTATTTGTTGTGTACTCTCTAATCTAGTCTCCATCTCTTACACTCTCTTACAAGCATGTCTATGTCAATTCTATGTTTATTGTGTGTGTGTGTGTGTGTGTGTGTCATAGTCTAGGTGAGTGTGTGTGCTTGGAAATTGGAAGAAGAGGTGGACAGGTTGATGGTGATTGCTTGGAAATTTGTGTTGAATATTTTAATCGATCGATGCCTCATCATCAACTCCCCGCATTCCACTCTACAAAATCATCATCAACTCAATTAGAAAATAAATAGAAAGCACATAATTAACCATTACGCCCAGCTATCCCAATTGCAGCTGATGCTTTGAGTAGAAGACCCTCACTTAATCATCTATCAACCATTACGGGAACTTCATTTGACACTATGCCTGACACTTATGCACATGATGATGACTTCAAAACGACATGGTTGCACATGCTTGATAATTCTGTACACACATTTCTCGAATACACTATTCAAGAAAACTTCCTTTATTTCAAACAAAAATTGTGTGTGACTAAACCTTTCCGTACATTTATTATTGAAGAATTGCACAAACCCCCTTACGCTGGACATAGAGGATTTGCTGCAACTTTTCAAAATTTATGTCGTGATTTCTATTGGCCTACTATGAGAATGGATGTTAAACAGTATGTTTCAACTTGTTTGATTTGTCAAAAAATCAAAGCAGCTATTGTAGTGCTTTTTGGACTACTGTGTTTGACAATCTTGGCACTACACTTGAGTTCACTTCTGCATTTCATCCTGAATCTAATGGTCAAACAAAAGTCACCAACCGCACTATTATTGACTTGTTAAAGGCTTATGTTTCTTCTCAACCTAAGAAATGGGATGATTACCTACATATTTTGCAATTTTCATACAACAACACCACTCACACTGCCACCGGTAAGTCTCCATTTGAAATTGTATATGGTCACTCTCTTCCTACTCCTGCTTCACGTCTTTCTAATGTTGTGCCTGCCGCTGATGATTTCACTACTGACTTTCATGATATTTATGCAAGCGTGCATTCTTCCACAAAACACTCACAAGAACTTTACACCAAGCATGCTAACAAGCACCGCAAGGCACACCAATTCAAAGAAGGTGATCATGTTTTACTTCGCATCGAAAAACGAAGGATCAAAAGTGTTGATACTAATGTCTTTGTTAAGCTTGCTCCTCGTTTTTATGGACCCTTCAAAATTTCAGCTGTCATTAATGATGTTTCTTTCCGTTTAGAACTACCTGCACATTGGCACATTCACAATGCCTTTCACATTAGTCTTTTACGCCCATTCCGAGGACCCCTACCTACACACCACATTTATGAAGACCCACCTTCACTTGTAGACCAAGAAGAGCAACTCATCCCTGATAAAATAGTTGACCATGAGACCACCACTACACGCACTGGAATGGTTTATAACTGTTACCTTTTGACTTTCAAAGGCCACCCTAGAGAGGATGCCAAATGGATGCCTGAAAAGTTTTTTCACAACTTTCCGGACCTTCTCCACACTTTCCATCACTCATGGTCCAGTTGATTTCTCTATTGAGCAACTGAGGACAGTTGCTATCCCTGGTGGGAGGGATGTTACGAGACTGGGCACCCTCCTGTTGTAGTGGTTAGCTGGAATTGGGATAGCTGGGCGTAATGGTTAATTATGTGCTGTCTATTTATTTTCTAATTGAGGTGATGATGATTTTGTAGAGTGGAATGCGGGGAGTTGATGATGAGGCATCGGCAATTACTCTTGGCCATTTTATATTTACACAGTATTTTAGAATCTCATTTCAATAAGCCACTATGGCTCTGTAAATAATTGTAGTGGGAACTCCCCTTGAACTAATGAGCTTCACTCATTTACAAAAGTGAAGTGGTTGTAAAAAGAGGGGCCTTAATTTTTGGCACCTTAAACTCAAAAATAATATATTAAATACCAACTCCACAAGAGAGGTGCCGTGGAGTTTGGGGCTAGATTTAGGACTTTCTCTTGCAGATTCTCTTCTCTACTCTCTTAAGCTATGGTTATTTGTCGTGTACTCTCTAATCTAGTCTCCATCTCTTGCACATCTCTTACACTCTCTTACAAGCATGTCTATGTCAATTCTATGTTTACTATGTGTGTGTGTGTGTCATAGTCTAGGTGAGTGTGTGTGCTTGGAAATTGGAAGAAGAGGTGGACAGGTTGATGGTGATTGCTTGGAAGTTTGTGTTGAGTATTTTAAGCGATCGATCTCCCCCTCTTCTCCCAACAGTATCTCCCTCTCTCCAAAAACATTTACTTCTTCATCCATCTCTAGCTCATTCAAAACCACCATCAAAACCTCTTATTGTAGCCCCTTCCTCTATGTAGCAATGTCAAACTCTACTACTCACAAAAAGCCAAAAGGTGAGGTAGAAAGGGTTGTCTTGTACAACACCAGAGATTATAATGGGGAGTGGGTGCTTCAAATGTTCCACAAAGGCGCTTGGGTCTTCATGCAACCTGCAACCACCATGACTCATTGTGTTTGAGATTGTGACACTTGGATCAACATTGGAAAGGGAGGCTTCTTGGGTTCAAAGACCATAGGATCAATGGGATGGTGGTTGTTATTCACCATGTGTATTCAATGCCTAATATGCAGTTAGGGCACACTAATCCAAGACTTTTTCCACCTAACTATACGTTGCTTCTCTTTGTTGTTGCAATAGACATATGCATTGAGTTGACCTATGTGTTCAAGTATGCTAGTATGTTTGTTTTGGGCCATTTGATGTCTATTTCCATCAAACTTGGTGAGCAACAACAATTAAGAAATCTCTCAGGAACCTTTCAAGGTTTTCATGTTGACATTGGTGCCATGATGCTTCCCAGTGTGCAACCATCGATGCTACTGCAAAGCAGAATCTTCTTCTACACACACACAATAGTGCCCATCTTTGAGCATTGTTATGGTAATATCAGCGGAATTGACATGCAATCACTTCTTAGCATGGAGTGGCTGCAGCGTGATGTTTGTCATCCAAGTATCCATAAAGGAGAAGATGGTTTTTGACATTCTTTCCTTGTTGAAGTTTGAGAGTTCGTTTAGGTTTATAGGTCTAAGCTGATGTTGTATCATGCATGTTTTTGTGTATTTATTTAAGGCCCTGCCATTCAATGTCACACCCACTATATTTATATGCAAGAATATGTCTTTTGAAGCATTACAACCCTTGTTAGGAGAAAATTGGGGATTTATAGAGGATATACATCAGGGAGATAGATATTGATGCAAGCTAGGGGCTTTAGGTATTGGGATACAATAATTAAAAGTTTGCACAACTTTGTATATATGCTTCCACCTAGAACTGTGGATGTGTAAGACAGGGAAATGGATAACTCTACAAAGCCTTGAAGGGAATCTTGTGACATTTGACATTCATATTACAATACCAAATGATGTCCCTGAAACTGTGCAAGTTAGTAATCGCACAAGCTAGGGGCTTTGGATACGGTACTTAAAAGTTTGCACAACTTTATATATACGCTTCCACTACGAGCGGTGGATGTGTAAGACTGGGAAATGGACCATGCAAGTTAGTGATCACAATCGTTGACACAGTTGCCTTGGTCACTTCAAATATTGTAGTTGCAGAGCATGCAAACGTCATGGAGGAGGAGTTCTTGGCAACCCAAGCCAAGCTTGTGGAAAATCAACAACCTCTTCATGTTGAGTCACTTGACTCTGATGCCCCAAACATTGTTGACAAGAGGAGATCGTCCCTCAACCTTTACCTCACACCAACTATGGACGATGACGGCAGCATGCGGTAATTGTCTTCCTTGTGTAATTGGCCATCCCAATGTATTTTCCTAACATGAACTTTTGCAGGATCTTTTGGACATGGAGGTGTGGACAGCTCACAAGGCAAGAGAGCACAATGTTTTTGGCCCAAAAGTAGCACTTTCAAACTACATCGGCAAACTACCCATGGGCGACATCTACATTATCCACAAGGACTTCTCCCTTGATGGACATTTTTCTTTGTGGGTCTTGAAGGCTGTCAACAAGATGTTGTGCTTGTCTACTATACCTCAGACTGTGCAAGTTGTTTTTCTTGTAAAAAAATTCCTTGCAATGGCCACTTTTGGCATAGGTTTTTGTGGTAAGGTCTTAGCCAGTGTAGCTATCAATGCCTTAGGAGTGGAAGACCCACAAGCCATAGCAGCCTCAGTCCTAACTTCCATCCTACCTAATGCTGAAGCAAGACGCAAGGAAGCACAGTGCCTCCTAACAGAAAACCTGTAATGAGCCCCTTTTTTAATTTCATATATCAATATAATCTCAATTCCACGTGTACTTTTGTATCTTGACTTACAATTTGGTGTAAATACATGGGTTTTAGTGAAATTTAAATTTCTAGTTCTAAATGGGCAAGTTTATTGTGTGTTTTATTAGCTACCTTGAATCTTTATTTGGTATAGAGACATGGTGTTCATTAGATCAATTTAAAAGCTATGCTTGTGCAAGTGATTTGTGGGTCAGTCTCTATCTACTGTGACGATGTCAGGGGTCCCAAACTTGCCAGACGGAGGGGTCAATGTACATGCAAGTAATTGTCATAGGATGTGTCATTAGCTTTCAAATGGTATTCTTAATGCTAATGTTGTGTTGGATTTGTCCCAGAAACTGCAAAAAACCCCTATCCACAAGGCACCAATTTTGGGCAAAACAAGTGCGCTTGTTTTGCCCAAAATTGATGTCTTGTGGACAAGGGTTTTTAACAGTGTTTGGGCCAAAACAAGAATATATGGTTCCTTCTAGATGTCAATCAAAGGCATTTTGGTTGTCTCTCAATCTTCCACAGGTACAGAAGGTTTGGAAGGCACTAATAGCCAAAACACTATCAATGATCACTTTGTTGGGTCTTATTTTCTCGTTGAGATACACACATAATATTTGTTTTATCCTTGGTGGTGCAGGAGGATCCTGTCCACAAGGCAACGAGTTTGGGCTAGACGGGGCTCCTGTCTGGCCTAAACTCACTGCCTTGTGGACAGGGACCTTTTGCACCACCAGGGTCAAAACAGATATGATGTGTGCATTTCAACAAATGGCACTTGAAGCCTGTTGTGAAGGTTTTTTAGCACTAGCGAACAAAATACTCATCCACAACTCCCCCCCTCCCCGTCTCCCCCTCCGTGCTCAATGGCATGGTGTGCAAGAACCACCCGACAATGTCCAAAAGACTTATAAAAAATATATTGAACACAAATTAAATGCAAAGAGCTTACTTGACATAAGAAGCAAGAGATTCCAAAATGAGTAAGGATCATTTCATTTCGACATTTGAAGTCATTACATATCCATTGCAAAAAGGTGTTGTTGTACATATTACTAGCTACAAGTTCGCTCATATCCGACGGGCTAGTGACAAGTCTTTTTGCATTATAGTTACATGCTTAGCATGGATGACACACAAGTTGGTATCCTCAAATAAACCCACCAAGTATGCCTCTGTGGCTTCTTGAGTCCTTCAAGGCTGATGGGATGCATGCGTAACTTAGTGTTGTAGCTTTGCACAATCTCCCCGCATGTCTGTGCAAAAGGAGCCCTTCGGATGAGAAGTTTCACACACTTTTTTTGAATAATGTTGAATATCAACAAAGGCTCCGCTAAAACGGAGTACTCTGCGAGGTTGCCTATATAGTGCCGCTTGCCCATCTTGCTGTAAAAATTTGTTTTGTAGCAATGCTTCTAGGACAAATGTTTTGTTGCTAGACTCGTCTTCTTGAGGTCTTAACAACAAAAATATGACACTCATCCTCTCTAGCCTTCATTGCTTCACAATTTGGCACGCGTCAAGCTTGAAAGAAAACTACAACTTAGTTCCAAACACTACAAGCTTGAAAGCAAACACCAACTTAGTTCCAAACACTACAAGAGAAGAAAGCCAATAAGTAAAGGTCATACAACGGCAATGATCGCAAAACCTCACATGATTCTTTCCTCACCATTAGAAGGTACTGCATAAAAGAAAACCATTTCTTGTTGAAGCCTCTTCAGATGGACAAAATATTATTTGACATAGAGTAAGCAAACTCCTTGTCAATATTATTAGCACGATTCCTTACATTGGTAGCTTTGTTATCACTCTATGGAGATTCTACAAAGATAGATGAGGGCATTGTCTCTTTGATATGAAAATAGTGACCTAGATGTGAGAAAACATCTTCATTGGAGGCCCCCTAGCAAGTTTCACCTTGCATGGCACTCGGAATACATTCTCAATAACTCCTTGTTTCCTCAAAGAGTTCTTGAAGAGGCCATGTGGTGCACTGTAACCCTTTGTACTAATGCCAACTTCATCACATTCCTTCTGCAAATCAACATCACTCATGCGATTAGAGAACTTACACATCACCTCCTTGGTTACAACATCATTGATAATTTTTCCTTTTGGTGTGTGCAGGAGTGCTATGACATCTGCCTTTTTAAAGAAACTAGTAAGCAGATGAATGGGATCCTCTTGGCTTTGGCTACCACATGTGTCTTGGATGAAATCCCTGCAATAAGAATAAAAAACAAAACAATCACCACAGAAGTGACTTCATACATGTAGGAAATATGATAGGGTATTCAAAAATGCACCTTGTCACTATAACTCTTCTATTCCAAGCACCACCTTTGGGAGAAAGGGTCTCTATGGATGAAAATATCCTCTTATCCTCTCTTGCACCTAAAGGTGTCTCTTTCAAACTCAATATGGTACCCTCAAGCTTTGCAATCTTACCATCCTTCTCTTCCACATCTTGTTGAAGAGTTTGTTCTTGTTTCTCCAGATGGATGATCCTCTGTTGCAAACTAGAATTGCTATGAATGATAACTTGGTTTTGGTGCATCCACCATTGGACACTATGAGCTCTGATAGTGGACAATTGCTTGCAATAGCCAAGCAGACCTGGCTCCCCTCTACCTATATTTATGTTGGATACACATTAACCAAAGGGTCATTGGGGTAGATGCAACCATCCACCCAAAGGTCCACATCTGTGTGACCTGCACGGCGGCATTGTTGTGTTGTATGTAAGTCATAACATTTGGAAGGTGCAAGCTCTTTTGACAACAACATATGTACACGTTTTGTTTTTTACCATGATGATCATGCTGTGGATGGGATATTTGTATTGTCATTTGTATCCATATCATGGAGAGATGGGGTTGTATATCATAGAATGAAGGAGGTAAAGAGGGGCCAAGGCAGAGATTATGGGCTATATATTATGGGTTGCAAAGACCATTGTATGCTATCAGCTCCAATAGACGACAATCGCTTGCAGTATCCAAGAAGATTGTGCTCCCCTCTATCTACATATTGTAAGAATGAAGCAAGGCTATTGAATGTTGGATACACATTGATGGATAGATCATTAGGGTAGAGGCAACCATGCACCCAAATGTAAAGATTGGTGTGACCTGCACCACGACGTTGTTGTGCAGTTTGCAAGTAATGATGCTTTGAGGGTGCAAAGTCCTTTGGTAGCCAAACATGTAGAGAAACCGTTTCCGAACTTGACAATCTTGCTGTGGATGGGAGGTTGCAATGTCGCATAGCTCCATGGAAAGGGGAATAAAGATATCCTCAAGAAAGAGTGGAGAACTGCAGCAAGGCAACGGAGGGGAGAGGTGAGCTATGGAGTGAAGAGCTATGGGATGGAGAGCTGCAGGAGAGCTATGGAGTGGAGAGCTTTGGGATGGAGACCTGTAGGAGAGCTATGGAGTGAGATCTATGGGATGGAGAGACGCAAGAGAGCTATGGAGTGGAGAAGAGGGCTATGGAGTAGAGAACTATGGGGGGGAGAGCTGCAACAAAGCTATGGAGTGGACCTGCATCAAGAAGAGGTAAAAGTCATTGATGGAGGTGAGGGGATAAGAAAGAAGAGGAAGAGTGTGTGTTGAAAAGTAGGAGAGAGAAGAGAGAGGTAGAGGAGTGAGAGAGGGAAGGAGGAAGAGTGTGTACTGAAAAGTAGGAGAGAGAAGAGAGAGGGAGAGGAGAGAGAGAGGGGAGTGATTTTGGAGGGAAATAAAAAGGGTGGGAAGATTGATATTTTGTAGGTCTAGCAGTGAGATTTGAGAGAGAAAATTGATTTTTGGGTATACATATAGGTTGGGGAGAAATTTTGAGTGAAACTAAGATTTTTTTGAAAAAAGTTCTTTTTTGGACTGAGGCTATGGACGCCCTTGATGATGTGGAAAAAAAAGGGGGAGAGGGTAGTTATTGTCACAAGGACCACCACTCTTTTGGGTAGAGAGAGAATGTACCTATCCTCCCTCCCTAGCCTCTATTGCACCCTATAAAAAGCCTATGAGAATACCCTCATTCAATGGCCTTGTCTCCTAAATCACACACATTTTCAGTCTTAATCCCTTAAAATTAGGGATCCTTACAAGGCCCTTTTGGGGTTCATATTTTTCCTAATGGATCTACTGAAGTTGAGACCACATCTATGTGGAGATGTACAAACCACCATGGAAAAGATGGGAATAATAGGAGCATCTCAAATGAACCTGGAAAATTTGAAAAACCAGTAGGTATAGACTAGACTTGTCAAGTTTGTACCTATGAACAAGGTCAGGGACTATTGTGAAGGGAATGTGGGAAACACAACCCTTTCAATACAATACAATGATTTAATGACCATGGCTATTTTAGACAGTGGAGCAGGAATTTCCATAGCAACCAAAGCTGTCTGGGAAGCTTGGGGAAAGCTAGAAACCAAACAAACAAGAATGAAATTGCAATTGGAAAATGGACACATAGAGAAACCAATGGGCATACTAGAGAATGTGATAGTCACCTCCTATGGGATTGACTACCAGCACACTTTTGCCATTGTAGACTTTGAGAAGAAACTCAATTATGAAATCATCTTGGGAAGACCATTCATGAGACAGATACAATTAATCGAAGATTGGGGCAATGATTATCTCTACCTTAAACAAGTAGGGACAATTACTCAAGTGAACTTGAAGGAGCATTCTTACAAGGATTTCTTGAGGACACCAATACAGGAATTGACTCGAAGACTTGTGGTGAGAGACCAAATTGCCATCATGGATACATAAAAACACTCCAATTTGGATGTGGGGGCTTCTCAATTGGGTAGTTTAAGAAGGGAAGACTACATTTTAGACAAAGAAGCGAATGATGCAGATTACATACCGGAACCATTCCTTGAACATATGTTTGAACCCTCTGAATGGACTCATACCCTGGCCACAATGGATGTATGTGTTTATTGAAATGGTATTTATTGAGATGACAGGGGAGCAACATGTCTTCTCTAATCACTATTATGATGCTACGGACGAGAGGAAAGAAGAACCAATTACAACAGAGGAATCGTACTTTGAACATCTTTCTCCAATCTAAAGCAAAGCAAGATAGAGCAAGCACTTTGGCTCTATCATCAACACTTTCATGTCACTACTACCAAAAGACCTCCCAAGTACACAATTCCAAATCATTTTGTGGCTTCCACTTTCACACAGGCCTTAAAGGAAGAAGGAGTGATAGAAGTGAATCATGCACAATATATTTATACAACCCTCACTCATGTGAAAAAGCCAAAGAACATCACTTTTTTGGGAGCTCTAGAAGTGCTAACATGGATCGCTTACCATGCTATAGGCCAGGTAGAGCATCTACTGCCTACCTCAGAGAAAAATTTATGGCTACTCCGTAGCACTGTTGATGAAAAATAAGTGCAGACAAGAGTTCCACCAATGGCAACAAGACTGAGGACATGTCCCTAGCTAGGAAACTGCTACTACAACAAAGGCTGCAAAAAGAGACAAAGAGCAAGAAGAAATGGGGTAGAAGGACACTCCTCTCAAAAGGAAGAAGAGAGAAAAAGGGAAAACGAAAGTAGATGATGCAAAACCTACAAAGTTTCCAATACCTGTAGTAGCAGCATAGGAACTAGCCCAAAAAGCAACAAGAGTGGAAAGATAGACGACGGCTTTTGAGCTTTTGAGAGAGGAGTTGAAGGAGACTTTGAGGAAAAATGGAAACCATCTCCTAAGAGGGTCAAAATTCAAACCAAACACCCCATGTACAATATGAAGGACGTCGGCTTAGAGCATCTCTATCAACAAGAAGAATATCAACAAGAGCAAGCCAAGGCACAAGGAAAAGAGAATAGACCGTCTAAAGAGGACTCACCAAGGGAACAAGAAAACACTGATGAAGTGATTCCACACTTCACTCCTCCAAGAGGGCAACCACAACCAGAGGAGATTATTCCCATTGCCAGCAATGTAGAAACAAAATCCAAACTGCCTAGAGAAACTGCCAACGAGCAAGTGGATGAACTAGCCATCCCAACAGAGGCTCCAAGCACACAACCAGAGGGCGACCACAACCATAGGAGATTATTCCCATTGCCAGCAATGTAGAAACAAAATCCAAACCGCCTAGAGAAACTACCAACAAGCAAGTGGATGAACTAGCCATCCCAACAGAGGCTCAAAGTGGATGAACTAGCCATCCCAACAGAGGCTCCAAGCACACAAGAAAACCATGCAAATGAGCCAATCACAACCGAGGCTCATGACACATCAAGGGATCAACCTGAAGTGAGCAACTCAAGAAGATTGGAGATTCTAGAAGACATAGATGAATACACCTAGTATGCCCATGATGTGGTGGACAAAATGAGAGACAAGATCTACACTTGCCACCAACAGCTCCACAATTTGTATCAGCAACTGCAACACTCAAATGAAAGGCTTGAGATGGCCAACATTTGTAATGAATCATACAAAGAAGCCATGGAATTTAAAGATGAGGAACTGGTTGAATTAACCGCAAAGTCCATAGCGGACTTGGAAGCTCTCCAAACAAGGAAACAACAGCAAGAACATCAGTTCAAAGGGGCCACCTCCTCTTTACAAGAGTTAGCTTCCACAATAAGGCGGCTACAAATTCAACTAAACATTACAAATACTCAATTTGCACAGTCAGAAGCTTGATGCCAAGAGCAAAATACATTACTAAATCATCTCAAGGACAACCCTACAGTAGCCACACTACAAGGCACAAATGAGGCATATCAACCGATGGAACAAAAGGTTAAAGACCTTGAGATGGAGCTAAAGCTAGAGAAAATGTAGAGAAGAGAACTTTCCATCGGGTTTATGGAGCAAGAGGAGGAAATACATCAAAAAGAGATTGACCAACTCAAAGCAGAATTGAGCAAAGCACAAGAGGCTGCCACCAGGGGAAGAACCAATAGATTTTCCAATGAGAGATAAAGACACCCTACAATTTATGGACTTTGAAGCAGTTACAATCAACTTGAGGCCAGTCGGGCCCAAAGCTGGATATTTCTCATGATGAAGCAGGACCCTCAGCTCAACTAAAAATCTTAACTGTTGAGGGAGAAGCGGCATTAAAGAAGCAAGTGGTAGAGGAGACCAAGACAATCTAGAAAGAATCCATGCAATGGGAAGAGCGAATATTGCACTCCATCAATGCCAACCTCCTCACATCGTCCACTATCAATGAGCAATGGCATCAACAAGCTCTCCCCTTCCCGCCCATAGAGTTTGAAGTACTCTAGATAGATTAAAAAAAGACTACTCAAGGACTTCCAAGCCAACCCAACACTGATACATCCAAAATAGCGGGAGATCTAGCTAAACCGGCACTCCAGGTATTTTATTTTGTATACAAATGCACCATTACATATCAAACAAGATCCTGTGCAATGCGTGGTACTGAGAGTCAGAAGCTGGGAACAACCTTCTATCATCCAACAAAGAGGCCCGCTTGGCTCAACTACCCCACGTTTCCACCACCCCTGAATAACCAGCCTACAGAAACATATATGGTCGAAACATTATCCTCAATCATTCAGCTATTTTGAGGGATTGTGGATTTAGCATGCATCATGTTGGTAAAGATTGCTAAAATGCTCCTAGCTTGCTTGCAGACTTTTCACTGCGCAGAGCAAACAGATGCAGCATGGATGTCATTCCTTGAAGGCGCCAAGGGCTTATGCTATGATTTATCTAGCCAACCTTTAGAAGAAGTGCTCCATGGCTTCTATGCTAGGGCTACCATCCTACTATATGCAAACATTTGAAGAAGCATTCTATATGGGCTTCTTCACTTACATATCCAAGATCTTTGGCCCCGTCATCACCAACCTGCGAGCAAGATTTGTTAGCTACTCTGAAGTTGGAGCAAAGAAACAAAATCACCATGCAATTTATGTCAATTGATGACAAAGAACTCCACCTCAGGTACCAACAAGGTCTCAAGAAGCATGCAAAAAGGACTGCAACAAGGAAGCTGACCATAACACCTTAAGTACCTGTGTCGCAGACAACATGTTCAAGGAGGGGGGAAATGTTAGCTGCTCAACGAACAAGAGCAAGAGAAAGCCTGCATCAAAAGGGACGCCACTCATTTTTTAAGACAATTGATTCTATTAAACCCCTCTGTATTACTAAGAAATCTTGCAAAGTCCAAATCCATTGTAATATTATTGATTGCCAACAAGTCTAAAGGGGTTCAGGGCCTCCAAGTTTGTAATTGTATGCAGTTGTTAAGCTTTGTATTGAGCACAAATAGCTAGAAATCTATTCTTTGAACCTTGGCTAAGGTATAAAAGCCAACTTTTGAAATTATAAATCTAAGTTTTGGATAATGAAAGTAAGTGTTTGTTGTAGAAGCTCAACCGTGAGTCCACTGTTTCTTCAATTCCTTGTGTCTCTCTTGTACGATGTTGCATTGTTATTCCCAGCATACCAACGCGTTCGCAGGTAAAAGCTCTTCCATCTAACGTAATTTTCTTGCGATGAAATGTGGTTTTAGTCATGTTTTCTACAAGCTATTTTTGCTTCCTACACACAATACACGCACCAAAATTGGTTTTTGACCTTAGGAATAGATAAAGCATGTCTAGAGGAAGCCATAGAGTGCTTCGGATGCCAAAACTAACTGACCTAAAATAGACTATTTATCTTATGGGTGATTTTGTCAGAGTGTCAAAAATGAAATTTGAGTACATGAGAGTGTTAAGGATACACTGCTCATACTAGGCAATAAGTTTTGTTGCATTCGGAGTCTCATAGCTACACAAATTCATTAGATCTAGCTTGTGGTAAGAAAAGAACCTTTTACGTTTGACACACATTTGAGACTGAGTTAAGTAGGAGCGGCTTAGACTTGGGTTTTTTGAGAGCTTAGCTATCTCTTGTAGCTCCATGCACTAGTTGGGTCATCTACGTTCCACAGATTGAAATTTTATGTATGTGGTTCTCACTTTGCTAGCATCGATATGGTGAGGATTGGCAATTGACCAACATCCAACATCGAACTTTGCAATCGGGGGAGCCATTTTTGTCAGGGAGGCTTCACCTTGCTCCAGAGGTTTTCAAGCCAAGGGCCAAGTGTGTCTAAATGGCTCGGTACAGTTAGGAGCCGAGGACAAGGGCATATGGTTAAGGGGTCCTACTTGTAAGAGCCAAGGGCTATAAGTAGGGAGGTTGGAGGAGATCAGTATGCTGGTCCATCCCTAGGTCTCATCTTGGTTTCAGAGACTCAAGTTTTTGGGAAAGAGGGGTGTGGTCTCTCTGCACTTGCATGATGTGCATGCATGCACCGTGGGTATGGTGGCTTGGCAGGCGAGGATGAAGCCACTCTTGGCCATGTGCATGGTCGCTTAATAGGGGGAGGGGCCGCTGTCAATCAATTCCAAATCATGTAAGAAGAATCTCAACGATTCATGCCAGCTTGGGTACCACTGTGGCAACCCAAGCCAAGCTGTGTAGCGGCCTCCATCTCTCCTGCTCTCTCCAGCAATGCTGCAAGCCCGCCATATATATATATTTTTTTGGGTGCTTTGATACAAGGGCTCCCAAGGCGTCCAAAACTTACCCTAATTGCGACTAAGGGTGTGTGCCCACCCTAGACACACACCCTTCGGCTATTATCTCTAGCCACCAAGGCAAGGCACATCCTTCAAAGCGAGGGGAGCTTGCCAGGAAATTAAAGGTTGCTAAAATTCTACTATCTCCAAAAAATTACAGATAGTCTAAAGTTTTCAAAGCCATTGAAGTTTTCAAAACTATTAGGTTTTCAAAGCAGTTGAAGTTGTTGAACTTTGATATAGCATGCAGTAGCATTAAATCCAGCAAACAGATTGAGGGAAAGATCGACGGCACGAAGTCTCACAACATTTTACGACTTTAAATGGTAAAAAAATAGACAAGGTCCTTTCTGATGACCATTTAAAATCGTCAAAGCTAGCAAATTGGAAGACAGATAATCTTCAAAACTTCTACACATGTCTCATCATTTGCAGGTCTCATATTATCTAACCTTTTTCTTGTATCCTTGTCATAGTTTATCTTTACATTCTCACTATTAGATACATAAACACATGCTATGGTGTGTAACAACAGATACTTGGTTGACAAAGAACCATCAATGAGGTAGTGTTCATTGCCCTCATAGTCACAATGCAATGTCATAGGAAGCTCAAGTTTTCTTCTTGAATGACTGTATGTAGTCCTTGAAAAACACATTTTGGAGGTAATAGACTTTGAAGATAGTGAGAGATCAACAATACCTTACCATTGTGTAAGGGAATATCATGCATAACAGTATTACCATCAATGTGCCAAGAGAGAAAAACATAGCTTGAAGTACTCATGATTGAGAGTTGTTTAGCTATGGAGGACAAAAAAAACGTGAGAGAAACAAAAACAAAATGGTATTTTATTCTTTGTGAAAAACTCAAAAGACAGTATGTCACTTCACAATGAGGCGGTCCGGGGTGGTCCGGGGCGGGCGGCAAGAAGAGCGGCCTCTAAACACCCTTCGAGGATCCTGTGCTGCTCAATTGGGGCTGGGGTTGGGGCAAGCACAATCAAAGACAACAACAACCCACAACCAAAAACGAAACAAGGAAGGGGAACCACCTAGTTGTAGATGCAAACTAGACGCACGTGATATCTCCTTGTACTCAAACACACCAAGGGAGGGGAATGCAGGATAGCCACACACACAAAACACAAATATTCACCACACCAGAGTGAGATAAAGAGCACAAATCAACTTGAGCAACTCAGTCTTAGCCTTAAAGACTAGATGCACACAAAGCTTGGTGAGAAACAGAGAGACAACACAAAACTTGATCTTGTTGCCAATACATAAATTGTCTTAGGGTCACGGGAGCCCTCTCACCGAGCACCCTCTTACAATTGACTTTTTAGGCAAACAATTCAACAAGCCCTGAAACCACCAAGCATGAAATGGCACAACATACTTCAATGACAATATACCTTCGACCACCTGATGAGCCAACTTATCAAGTCAATTTGGAGAGAAGAGTCGTAGTTGTTTCATACAATTGCACCCAAAACTATAATTCTTATTTATGCACAAGAGTAGGCTACAAGTGTGATGAAGAGTATGGAATCACTCCACTCTTGTAGATGGCATAATTAACTTCAAGCTTTTCCATGCACCTATGTGTAGTGTTAGAAATGAGCGCTCACAATCCACACACTCTACACAACTAGACTTAAAGAGTGGTGTGTTATGTATGGAAAATGGTGTGGTGTAGTGTGATCATGTGATGATTTACAAGGGAGAGAAGGGCTCTATTTATAGGTTTTAGAAGCCCCGATTAGGATTAGACCTAATCAAGTTTATTTGAAGAAATCAAAGATTATGCATATTTCTATTTTTTAAATGAGGGTGGGTCTCTCTTATCCTTTGAGTCACATGGATGTGGGCTCAAGGGAAGAGAATTATTGAGGATGAAAGGAGAGAGGATTGAGTGAATAATTTGGGAGTGCCTACTCTAATAGAATCACTACAATAAGGTTAGTGGTTAGTAATAATCACTACAAAACATTTACAAATCATTCACCAAATGGTGAGATATATGATGAGTAAAGTTAAGCTTGTAAAGAGAGGTTGAAGCTTTGGAGAAGTTGACATTCACCTCTTTACAGCACCGGCGGTAGAAGAAGCGGTCAGCATGGCGAAGTTGCACGTGTCAATGAAGCTATGTTGTCTTCACACCTTGGATAATTCATGATAAAAGCCTTCATTTGCAGAGGTTAACCTTGGATTTTTTCTGATTTTTTGGATTTCTTTAGAAAGCTGAAGAGGGTATGGTAATATGGACATATATGTAGAGAGAAAGGGGAGCGCATAGGGGTGTAGAAATGCAAGATGAGGGCTATGGAGGTGTGAGAGAATTGGAAATGGTGAAGAGGGTGAAATAGGACATGAGAGTTGCAGGTTTGGGTGTGGATAAGAGAGGGATGAGTGTGTAAGAGTGAGTAGGTGTGTGGAAGGGTGAGAGAAAATAGGAAGATTTTTTTGGTGTATGAAGGGGCAGTTTTGAAGTCTGCCATAAATTTCATGTAAAATCGCCCTTGACTTCAAAAATTTCTTAAAAACTTATGAAAAATACTTCATCTCACGAGCTACATTTTCTTTTTTTGACACATCCTCATATTTGGATCAAAAGAAGGTGCCAAAATTCGAGCAAAATCTGTCCCTGCAGCACCTAATAAGGCTTGAAGTGGGCCACTATTTGATTCTTTTTCCTTTGTGGTCTTCCAAGTGAGCCCCCCATACATCAACCATGACCTAATATTTCCAAGGAGCTTGCACACATGTATGGTATAGGATAAGTATCAACTATAATATATACTTGTAGGATAAAAAGATAGGCTAGCTAGTCATGAAAAATGGACACATGGAAGGCATGGTGGCAAAATATATAAAATAAAAGGATAAAAATCATGAGGAAAGGGACCCTCAATTATTCTCTACTTTGAGTGATTTATGGAATTTATCTGAAGATGAAACCTATGTACTTGTGAATATTTATCTGGGAGGGATGGAAAAAAATATGATGGAGCCGATAAGGTTATTGGTGAATTTTTACGATGAAGTCACATAAGGGTTTTTCAAGGCTTGTGTGAGTAGAGCTTAAGGGATAGAATGATAGTAAAATATGTATAAGGAATGACACTTGATGGAAGCTAGCATACTTAGGTCTGATAATGCACACCTAGGAATATATATTTATATAAATACAAAAAATTTGAAAAAACCCATTTATACTTAGGTCCTTTATTTGATAGAAAATATTTACATGTAAAGAGGACCGTAATTTTTTTATTTTTTTTTGTCTCCTAGCCCAATGACTCGCTCAATGATTTGATTAAAAAAATGTGATAAAAACCCTAAACGCACGCACACTATTTACAATGAAAAAGCAATCCTAGTCATTGAGCTAGGGTGTTTTTGTGGGGTGAAGTGGCTTCGTGAAATATTTTATGAGAGCCAAAAAAACGGCTATCATTTAGCCCTCCCATAGTTGATGATACATTCATGTACCATCAAAAGGCATATCTTCCAATGAGAGTGTTTTTCGATCCTTTGTGATATTTGGTGCCTTAATCGAATCTTCATCTTGTAGTATCAAGCCCAAAGACTTACATGGTATTGTAGCTATTCGATGCTCTTGTAGATCCACTGGTAGAACTCGGCTCAAGTAAGGCTTTAATTGATACCCATTCACCTTCTTGGGGTGCTCCTTGCCATCCAAATCCATAAGTTGATAGTGGCGTGAATAGTAGGCCTTCTTCACAATGTAGGGACCCTGCCATCTAGTATTGAACTTCACATCAAAGCAATTGTCAAGGCGATTATCGTACTTTAGCACCAAATCTCCTTCCTTGATCCCTCTGTCTTTCATCCTTGTCCTTTATTTGTGTAGCCTTTATTTTATAGCACTCATAAGCCACCTCCCGTTTCCATTCTAGTTCTGCGAGGGTGAAAGGCGATCTTCCCATGCTGCTTCTTCACCTTGTGCCACCTTTCCATGAAGTCGCATCGTGGGAATGTTCAGCTCGATGGGTTGCAAAGCTTCTTGACCATAGACTAGGTGGAAGGGTGTGAACTCTGTCGCTTCCTTGTAGGTAGTCCTGTAGGTAGTCCTATAGGCCTACAATGCTCCATCCAAGAAGTTATCCCATAGCTTTGTCTTGTTCTTTACCATCTTCCGGATTATTTCTGTAATGATGCCATTAGCCTTCTCTAAACCATTTGACTGAGGATAGTAGGGTGTGCTATGCCGATGTAGAATGTGAAGCTCATCACAAACTTTTGTGAGCAAGCCCTTCCTAAATCCTAGATCATTATCAGAAACAATCTCCAAAAGTGTGCCAAATCTACAACAAATGTGAGTGTACACAAACTTGCTTATTGTCCTCTCATTTATTCTTGCCACACTTTGAGCTTCTACCCACCTAGTCATATAGTCTATGGCCACCAAGATATACAATTTTTGATTTTTAGTCCTAGGCAATGGACCCATAGCATCAATGCCCCATTTTTTCAAATGGACCATTTGCAAGGACTAACTGACGTGGACCATGTAACAGGCGCTTGTTTCCATTAATCTAACAATTGTGGCAGCTTTTACACCAATGTTGAACATCAATGTGCAAGATTGGCCAAACATACCAGGCAAGAAAAATATTTTTTGCAGTGAGTTCCTGTGCAAAATGACCACCACACGTTTTCTCATGCAAACCTTCAAGAATGGCTAGAATCTCCTTGGTTGTCGGTATTCTCCTACAAACTTGATCTTTTCCCCTTTGGTAGAGGGCACCTTCCAAAAACAAATATGAACTCGCCTTCTTAATGATCCTTTGCTTTTGAGCTTTTGTGAAGCCCTCTGGAAACTTGCTCTCTAAAATGTAGCTCACAATGGGAGCCAATGACTCCATCCCCTGGTACCTTGGTTGCTTAATCATTGTTGCTGCCATGATCACCTGCACTTCACCTTCAACACATGCAACTGCTTTTTGGGCAAGCAAATCAGCATCTTCATTTTGTTTCCTAGGAATATGATACAATTGTACTTCTTCAAATTGATTGAAGAGTTTACGGATGGCATGAACCTTTTGCCTTAGCCTTTCATTCTTACAAGCCCAAATACCTAGAATTTGCTTCACAATGAGAAGTGCATCCCCTTTTACCATGAGACGCCGTATCTTTTGAGCCACACACATCTGCAAACCATGGATTAGTATGTCGTACTCTGCTTCATTGTTGCTCGTGGAACCGGGAAAATTCACATGCTCTTTCATAACAACCTCACCATTTGAATCAAGCAACACAAGCCCTCCCCCTGCTTTTCCTGTAGCCTTCTTAAATGATCCATCAAAGAACAAGGTGAATGCATTAGGTAAATGCGTTGGTGGTGGTAAGGGTAGGGTTTTCACTTCAGGCACCTTGATGTCCCTTTCATGCACTCTATAGGTGAGAATCCCTGCTAATTGTGCATGTACACTATCTTCTACTCTGAAAGAGTATTGGAACTCTTGCAATTCCATGATCCATTTTGAAATCCTGGGACTTAGTGTCATCTGAGATGACACCCAAGGAGACAAGTTTTCAGCAGTGATTATGATAAAGGGTTTTGGCAGGAGGTAGGATCTAAACTTTCTCACTGCAAAGACAAGAGAAAGCATCATAGATTTTGCTTTTGTGTACTCCTTTTCAAGTGCATTCATGACCCGGCTAGCAAAGTAGACAGGCCGCATCCTAGTGTTATGAGGATCTTGCTGCAACAATACCGCACCCAATGTCTCCTTACCCACACTTGAGCTAACAAAGAATGTAAACTCCCAACGTGGAGGCATGAGCATCAGTAGTTCCACCAAAACCATTTTTATACAAGAAAAGTACTCTTCAAGCTCATCAGACCATGCAAACTCTACATGTTGTGTCAACTTTTGGAGGGGGTGAAGTAACTCCAATGCCAAGTGAATGAAGCGTGACATGTACTTCACCTTTTGAATAAATGAAATTACCTCCTTAAGACTCTTTGGTGATGGTAGCTCAATGAGAGCTTTTGCCTTTGCTGGATCCACCTCAATGCCTTTGGAAGAAACCTTGTGACCAAGCAAGATCACTTCATCCTCACCTACGTGGCACTTGTTGGGATTGAATTGACCTCCCATATCATATAGCTTCTTAAGCTTTCTTCTACCTTCTGTAGATGCAATAATTTAGAGCTATAGATGAAAAAATCATCTATGAATACTCTAATAGACTTCCCAAAGAGTGCTTGAAACACCATGTTCATAAATCGTTGAAACGTTGCTGGAGCATTTGTCAAACCAAATGGCATGACTCTAAAAGCAAAACAACCCCAAGGGGTGATGAAGGTTGTTTTTAATTGATCCTCCAATGCAATACCTATTTGAAAGTAACCAGAGTAGCCATCACATACCGTGTACTTTTCTTTACTTGCTACCTCATTAAGAATCTCATCTTGAAGATGTCGATTGTGGGCAGATGTCGGTCTCTCATGGGTTTTTTGCCTTTCTATAGCTTTAGGGATTTTGCACCATGATCTTTTGTGATATTTACCTCAATCGGAGAGTCGTTGAAGTCTAAAGTGGTTGCCCTTCCTTCTTCTACGATGCTATGTAAGAGCTCATAAGCCCTCTTGTAGTCCACACTACAGGACTCCAGCTCTATGTAGTCTTTGATGCCAAATTTTTTCCCAAAGTGGCATGATTGCCTCTTCTTTGACAAGTTCTTAAGATTCCTTTGGCAACATCTAAACTTCTACTTTGTATCTGTGTGCACTTTTGAATGATTCATGGTAAATAGTGGCATGTTGAATTTCTAGTTGTTCTTTTGCAAGCCATGTGACATTTTCTTCTTTCAAGTAGTCTTCCTCTAACTAATATGGTGGAAGCTCATCAAATTTTTCCTTCATAGTCTTCTTTTTTGGAGTTTGTGAAGTAGATGACAGTGAAATTGGCAGAGTATCATCCAATTTATTGGTCGGACCAACTCTAGCAAGTCCTAGCCAAGCAAAAAAGCTAATAAGGCAACAAAGAGCTCTAAAAAGCACAATCCTAGAAAACTTTATCTTAGGTGCACCTAAGATACAGATGGGTGTAGGTGCATGAAAATTGGTGTCATACTAAATTCATAGGAACTGTATGAGTTGTTGGTGACATGCAAAAGGTCTGATAGCTTCTGGACACCTGCGGTGAGAGTTGTGAACAAATTTGTACCGCTTTTTGAGCTTTTGGTGACTGATAGAGTTATGTTGTGCCAAACTTGATGAAACTTGTCAAGGTGCTTTATTTGACCTCTGTAAACATATCTATGTCCTCAAATTGAAATTCAAGTCCCCCCTTTATCATTTCTATCTTAGGTGCACTAAGATATTAAAAAAGCTGATTTGGGGCAATTTTGTGCTCCTGGCACCTTGATTGGCTGTGGAGTGGTGATTCTCAATGTCCAATAAATTTTGTTTGATTTGACACACTGTAAGTAAGTCTTGGTCACTTGAGTCTCTTTAGTGCGGTAAAGTGCATTTGAAAGTAGTTTTGCATGAAGCAAGTGTAGTAGTGTGATGTAGGCTTTGTGATAGGTAGGGGGATCATGCCAATGTGAAAACGTGTGCAAAAAAATTCTTCCATTATAGAAGATCATCTTTGGTGCACTTAAGATAAAATTTGCAATTTATTGTAATTTAGGCCCTAATCTTGCCCCATATAGCTTCTACTAGGTTAATTATGAAGGTTGAAGCCCTTGGTTGCGTTTCTTGTTGTCCTTGATGAGATCGACAGTCCTCTTTTGAGCCGAACTTGACTTGGAGTCATTAACCACTAGTTGTATGCCCACTGAAGGTTGGTAAAGGTCCAATGTATTGTATAGAGTGCCCCATTTGAGTTTGAGGTCAAATGGATCAATATTTTGCATTGTGGTGCAAAATGTCGCTTTGCGGTAATGATATGGTCATTTTGCCCTACACTAATGATTGGGACACCAATGCATCCCTAACTCTCCACAGTTTCCAAACATGATGGTCCCAACATATATGTGAAATCTAATCCAAATTTGGTCCCTCCATCTTCGGCGCGCCGAAGATACGAGGTTAGCTTTTCTAACATATTTTGCATCTTTGAGCTTAGCAAATGTTTCCCTACTAGTGATGAGCCCATGGTTCATTTTTGGTGCAATTTGGATGTTTGGTGTGGCCAATGTTAGTGTTTCTAATCTCGAAAGTTCCCAGATTGTCCTTTAGCTCTTGTGGTAGGCAATGTGATAATCAAAATGCTTCCATACACAGTTACGAATTTACCCCTCATTTGACTGGAGTGAGTAAGAGGCTGATAGACAGTGCGTAGGAGAGCATGGAAGGTCGCCAAAATCCACAACCAGGAGCTCTCTCTCTAAAGGATAGAATGCAAATGAGAGGGAAAATGACCCAAGGGACTATACATACCTGGACTTTTTCGACACCCCCCATCTTGTACCTACCCAATGAGCTCATTAGGCTACATAGTGTACTCCTGGATCAAATTTTCTTGAAAACTGACATCCATGGACCTTTTTGTCGTGCAATTTGTTCTAGATGATTAGTGAGTTGGAGTGGCCGCCGAGTTTTTTTTATTGGAATTGCCCCCATAAAAATTTGGCCTTTCCATTGAGCTTCAAGATTTGGCGTTTAAAGTTGGGATCCAATTCTCATATTTTTGCTTATTTCTTTATTTATTTAACTTTTATTAGCTTTTTTATTAGTAAAAATGAAAGGAAAATTAACCAGACTACTCAAAACTTCCATTCCACACTCAAACATACTAAAACACTTCTAATTTTATTATTTGGCTATATTTTTGTGGATTGCTCCATTTTCATAATGATCTTGGCCAGAAAACACACAATATGAGTAAAAATCACACTATTTTATGTCTTTTGGCAGATATGTACAATATATACACACACCTAGGGGTTATGCTATTGCATACTCCACTCATCTTATTATTAGGTCAATCACCTAATCTGTTCAAGAAAGATCATACATTAACACACAATTACATCAAAACATTGCCCCTCTCTCTTCCAGATTCATATGATTTTGTCCATATTCAAATTTTCTCCTCCCCTCCTTGCTTCAATCCTCCAGGATGAATGAGTACCGTGGTTGTGTAGTGGGTAGGTTATAAAGTCATGTCTATGCATGTCCCGGATTGGCCCTATGATGCTATTGATGTCAATGCAATCAAACTCACTATGTTGTGCAAGAGGTGGGTCTTGAGTATTTCACTCAAGGGTTTCGGATGGCAAGGTATGCTGTGATTGAACTCTCTTGAAGAGTAAGTCCTGTAGCAATTGAGCTTGTTCTTTGATGGTGCAATATGCACTATCCACTGTGTGATGATTGAAAATAGTATATATGGAAACCAAAGAAGAAATATACAGCTAAGAGTAGAAGAACAACTGCCCAAAGCGACAAGTCAAACTATGGGTACCAAAGACCCCACTGCAAGTCAAGCCAACCTCAATCAGGTATAAGTGGTACCTAAAGTCTCAATAACGATGGGTGGTTTGACTTTAGGTACCCACTTATACCTGATTGAGGTTGGCTTGACTTGCAGTGGGGTCTTTGGTACCCATAGTTTGACTTGTCGCTTTGGGCAGTTGTTCTTCTACTCTTAGCTGTATATTTCTTCTTTGGTTTCCATATACATTTCTTTAGTAGTGGTGGTTTCTATTGAGAAGGTGGATGCAATGGATTTAACTTCGGGTTGTTAGTAGTGTACAACAACTTTTTGGGCACCCGATTTGTTGCGGTCTGTTGATGAGATGACTTTTGGGTATTCAAACTTGCCGGGTTCCCTACATAAGTTGAGTAGAAGAAGTCCTTAGTGAAGCAGTAGTTGTAATTGTGTCTGATGACATGGAAGTCACCAAGTGCATCATCTTGAATAGCTTTATAGGTTCTCATCCAAGGAACACCTAATATTAGGTCCTCATTCATATGTTCATCCGCTATACATATGAATGTATGTGGGAAAGAGAATCCATGAACTATAATATTCAAGTCGATTTTCCCTAGAGTTGGAGTGACTGTTTTATTGCATCCCTTGACGGTGGCTCGAAAATACTCACGTGGTTGAGTAGTTGCTTTGCGATAAATAGAATAGCTGACCGCATTGAATCGGGCTCCTGTATCTGCTAAAGCCTTGACTTTGTAATCCTTATTTAGATTTATGATGATTCTCATATCAAGACCTTCCATCCACTTGTTATTAGTCTTGACCTCGTCCTTTGCTAAGGGTTGAATTTGGAGAGTACTGAGTGGTACAACTTGGGGTACAGGTTGTCTTGCAGCTTTCCATTTTAAAACCTAAATGCACACCTACTCTTGAGCCTCCTCAATAACCTATTGTCATTTAATATTCCTTTCCTTAGATGCATGCATTCTTTGCAGAAGTTCATTAGTCAAGGGAAGGTTGTATTTGCAGAGTTGACATCCACTAATTCAACTTTCCATGATTTCTCCATTTAAGGTGGCTAACTTGATGGCCCCACTTGGTGAAACATCTTCAATGACAAAAGGACCATGTCCTTTTTGCTTGAACTTGGGTATATGTTGTTTCAATAAGTATACTAGGACTAAATTCCCTGGTTTAAAAACTTTCATCAGTAAATGTGAGTCAAAGAAATGTTTTTGTTTTTGTTTTTCTTTTTGTGCATATATGTGGACAATGGACGCTAAACATTGTTCATCTAGGCGTTCTAAGTCCTTGAGTCGTTCTGGCAACTCAGTTGCAACTCTAAGAGTGGGTAGTAAGAATTCCATTTGCAATATTGCATCTAGGCCATATACCAAATTAAAAGGATTCGTGCTCAAAGTGGTTTTGAAGGAAACCAAGGGTGTACTAACCAAAATTGTTTTGAAGTTCGTTCTGCTGGAACTAACAATTTTGGTTAGCACAGAGCTCAAAATTTTGTTTATATGTTCTGTTTGATCATTTTCTTGAGGATGATAGGGTGCAGATTTTTTAGATTACCATGAACTCATCTAGTAATTACTCTATCACCTTATTGAGAAAATGCGATCCGCGATCACTCACAAGCTCAATAGGAAGTCCATATCTAGATTGGAACCTATCCAAACCCAACAGTCGAAATTGAACGAGTCCAACAACTGAGGGGTTTGGTGGAAGAAACTCAATGAACATTAGAACCTGAACCCAAACACATCCAGATGTCAGACACAGTGTTTCCCACACAAGTTCAACCTCACAAGAACTACAGGTCGTTAGCTATACCCGATATCATTCGGGAAGAGAGTGAGGGTAGGACATCTGAAAGTGGACACACACCTTTCCTACTAGAGAGAATGTTTGGTGAGGGAATGCCCGACCCCCTTGAGGGAGTGGAGATTCCATCTTCACCATTCTCTTGTCAGGGTCCTACGTCCCACAAGATGCCATTAAATATTGCCAAATTGATGGATTTCATGTCTTCAGAAGTTAGAACCACCATCATGTCCAAACTATATAAAGACCCCGAGCTAGTCTCAGCTCTTCGAGCCTTCCTCAATGGAGAATTACAGGCCGGATTACCACAGTTTGCACATATGAACAAACCTGACTCGGTAATGAATGATGAGGAACATTTAGCACCACCATCTGACCTAGCGGGACATGAATCTGTAATTGAAGTACCTTTTAACAAGTTGGGGCAATACTTTGAAGGTGATGAATCTAATGCTACTCTGCCAATCACTACTAAAGGATTAACTGTAAAGGGAGTCCTTGACGGTGGTGCGAGAGTCAGCATGGTGACAAAGAGTTGTTGGGAGTCTATGGGGCGACCTCACCTTGAAGCCACAAGCGTAGTGGTAAAAATGGCTAATGGATCTATTGTTACGCCTATTGGAATGCTAAAGGATCTCAGAATCAAGGTCTTGGGACACAAGGTAAGGCAAACTTTCATTGTTATGGATTTTTCCAAGCATCCTATGTCATTTGAGATGATCTTAGGGCGTCCATTCATGAGGGAAGCAAAAATGGTGCATGACTGGTCCAAAAACCACGTCTACTTAGCGTTCCAAGACTCTGTCATTTGAGTTGATCTTTTAAGTGGTCAAACGCATCCTCTAGGAAATAAATTCATCATTGATAATCGATCAGACACAACAATTCACTCAGCTCCATTACAGTATTGTTACACGTGTAACGAAGACACGGATATTGGGGAGAACTCTCCTTATATGGATATCCTACCCGGAATGGCTGAGTCAGACAATGTCGATTGGGTACACCTAGCGGCAACTATAGATACATGGGGAGCTAGAGGAACAACCTGGGTAACACCAAATGGGGAAGAGATACCACACATTGCACCAGTAAACATGTTAGGTGTAGCGCATGTAACATCCGATGATAAGAAAGAGGCACACCTACGTGAGAGTGAAACCGATGATTCCTCAAAGGCTTCAGGCCAATACACATCAGAAACGGAATCTCAGGGAGAAATGGATTCAGAACCTAAGGAAACATCGAGTGAGCCAAGTATAGAAACTGAACACTCAATGTCTAGTACGACCATCTATGGTAATTTATATGAGAGTGAAGAAGATACAAGCGAAGACCTATCAAGCGAGTCGAGTTCAAACATTTACCAAAATCAAAACCTTAACAAGAAACAAAGGTCATATAAGAGACGACGATATCGAGCGAATGTGAGAGCTAGGATAAACAAGGAAAGATCTACTGGAGAATGGCTTAGCTATCTAGGGGCATGTGATGCTCATCGAAAGCTAGTAGACAATTGGGGTGAACATCTCCAGAGTGTCATGTGGTGCAGCCCGCGACCCATTGACCTCGCTCAATTGGAGGTTAGAGAGCCGAAATTGAGTCGAACTATAAGAAGACGTCAAAACCGAGAGTTAGCACAACAACAAAAGGAGGCAGAACTAAAAGAAAGGTCTCCGTCAGGACAAGAGCCTACTGACTTACATACGGCTCCTGAACATTTTAAATCTTATACCACGGGGGAGCGAAAGGTTGTGTATGCCAAAGCCCAACGAATACCTACCAATGGAAGCAGTGGAGTCTATGATGGTCCAGTGGTAGTTAAAGAGATAGAATTAGCAGAACCAGGTGAGGAGTCTAAACCAGTCTTTATTGCTCAAGACCTTACCGAAACTGAAGAGGCTGTACTTAAGGAGCTCCTCAAGGAATACAAGGATATCTTTGCTTGGACATATCATGACATGAAGGGCGTTCCACCTTCTGTGGTGCAACATACAATTCCCATGATCAACACTGCTAAACCCGTCCAGCAATGACCCTATCCAATGAATCCTAAGTACGCCAAAATTGTACAAGAGGAGATTGAAAAACTTATCCAATGTGGATTCATATACCCTATTGAGCACTCAGAATGGGTTTCTCCAATAGTCATTGTGCCAAAAAAGAATAGGAAACTAAGAGTGTGCGTGGACCTCAAGAAAGTTAATGCAGCTACTAGGAGAGATCATTATCCCTTGCCATATTCAGAACATGTGCTTGAAAGAGTTGCGGGCAAGGAAGCTTATAGCTTTTTAGATGGGTACTCTGGTTACAATCAAATCACAATTGCATTAGAGGACCAAGCTAAAATTGCTTTTATAACAGAGTTTGGAGTGTTTGCATTTCGTGTTATGGCTTTTGGCTTAACGAATGCACCTGCTACATTCCAACGATTAATAAACACTGCGTTTAAAGAATTTCTAAGGGAGTTTTGTGAAGCTTTCCTAGACGACCTTTGTGTTTATTCTTCTTGGGACAAGCATTTGTTATACCTACGAAAAATATTTGAAAGGTGCAGATTTTATCGCATCTCATTGAACCCTTTCAAATGCCAATTTTGGGTTAAGCATGGAGTCATTCTAGGGCATATAGTGTCCAAGAACGGAATATCCACAGATGAGAGTAAGATTAAAGCCATTGCCGATTTGCCACCACCTACGAACTATAAAGGAGTTCAAAGATTTATGGGCCATGTTGGTTATTATCGAAGATTTATTTTAAACTTTGTCGAGATAGCGCGTCCATTGTACAAGAGTCTTATCGAGTTTCACTGGACGGAAGAATGTCATCAATCTTATGAGTTATTAAAGAAGGCCCTAACAAGTGCTCCAATCCTGCGAACACCCGATTGGAATGTACCTTTTCATGTGCATATTGATGCATCAAATTTTGCTATTGGGTGTGTTCTAACTCAACCAGGAGAACATAAATTGGACTACCCTATTAGCTTTGCAAGTCACCAATTAAATGATGCCAAGATGAACTACACTACTACAGAGCGCGAAGGTCTAGCTATGATTTACGCAGTAAAGAAATTTCGCTATTACCTTCTTGCTACCAAGTTTGTGTTTTATGTTGATCATCAAGCATTGCTATATTTGGTAAACAAGCCATGTTCCACAGGTCGAATTACACGATGGTTGTTAATTCTTCTTGAGTTTGACTTCACCGTTGTTGTGAGGCATGGGAGGAAACATGTCATGGCGGATCATTTATCTCGTATCCCTAATGGCGAAGCTCCTACGGGGGTTGATGATGAATTTCCTGATACTCCTTTGTTCATTGTTGAGACAATGCCTGAATGGAGTGAAAAGATTGTTAACTTCTTAGTTAATGGTTTTCCACCCAAGGAACTGCGAAAAGATATAGCTCAAAAATTAATCAAGGAATGCAAACCCTATTGCTTATTGGCTGGAACTCTCTATAGGAGAGGAAAAGATGATGTTCTTAGACGCTGTGCCCGCGAGGATGAGTATTTATATATTCTACAAGAGGCACACATGGGTGTAGCTGGTGGTCACTTTTCAGGAAACTTGACTGCCCGAAAGATCTTACAGTCAGGCTATTGGTGGCCCACTCTGTTTAAGGATGCATCACTTTTTGCAAAGGGATGTGATGAATGCCAACGCTTCAACAAGCCACAAAGAAGGGATAGGATGCCTCTACATCCCATCAAGGTAACCCAACCATTTGAAAAGTGGGGCTTAGAATTTGTAGGACCGATTAGTCCGGCTGCACGTAACACGCAATCACGATATATCATTGTGGCTATCGACTATGTAACCAAATGGGCTGAAGCAAAAGCAACACGAAAGGCGGATGCAAAAACAACAGCTAAGTTCCTCTTTGAGAACATTATCACACGTTTTGGATACCCCTTTGAACTTGTGAGTGACAATGGAACTCATTTTATAAATGAAGTAATAAAAGAACTCACATCAAACTTCATGATATCTCACCACAAGTCTACACCCTATTATCCCCAAGCAAATGGCCAAGCTAAGAGTACCAACAAAACTCTCATCTCCATTTTGACAAAGACAGTTGAGGCTCATCGCACTAATTGGGACCTAAAGCTTACATCAGCTTTATGGGCTTATCATACTGCGTATAAAGTTGCTATTAATTGCACACCGTTTAAGATGGTGTATGGCCAAAAAGCAGTTATGCCATGGGAGTTTGTCATTCCTAGTCTTCGAGTAGCTTCTCAAGAAGGTTGGGATGGTAACCCCTTAGTGGAGCGATTATATATCCTGGAAAGGCTAGATGAAGAGAGGCAATTAGCTGTGCGAAATGCTCTAGTGGAGAAGGATAGGAGAAAGAAGTGGTTTGATAGCCATTTAAAGGATAAAGACATCAAGGTTGGTGATAAAGTTCTTATGTACGGGGTACGTAATGAAAAGAAGAAATTGAAATACGCTGGTAAGGGACCATATCGAGTGTGTGAAATTACCCCGCAAGGTACCATTCGTGTAGAGACTCTAGATGGAGTTGAAACCATTGGATTCCTTAATGGGAGTAAATTCAAAAGATATTATGATCCTCTAAGCCAGGAAGAGTTGCAAGCCATCCATCAAAAGAAGGCTGCCAAGGAACAAGCAGAGCTTTAAAAAATCCAAGCAAGAGTTGAGGCTCCAGAACGACAACAACGTCTTAGACGCCAACGAGAGGCTAATCTGGGGATCACGCAAGCATTTTTCGAGGACACAGATGACGACTCATTAGAATCTGAGCCACCCCTACGATACCCAATTGAGCTAAATAGCCCCTATGGGAAAGTACTATACAATGCCTTATTAGATACGGGAGCTAAACACAATTTGTTATCCTATGGATTTTGGTGTCAATTAGGAAAACCGACCCTATCCCCGAGTACGATGCAAGTCAAGGGCATTAATAAAAAGAAAACTGCGTGGAGTCCTTCAGACCCCTGTTGTCTATGACAATGGAAGCATAGTGCAAAGGTTTCTAGTCATTCCCGCGGGAGCTATGGAAGGCAACATAAACTTGGGACGCACGTGGATGTTGGCAACCAAATGCACTATTGATTGGGATATTGTTAGTGTCACGACGCGACCACCAACTCTTATCCCTATCATTCAAGCAAAGTCACCTACGTTGCAAACTCTAGCAAAGTTGAAGGATAGCCAACATTCACAAGCCAAGGTGGTTAACTCGTCTTTGCCTGCTACCCATGAACCTAGCACTTCAACACTTGTAGTTGCAGCAAGCAGTAATATTGCAAGTACTCAACCTGCACGACCTAAGAGTACATATCAATGGGTCCCCAAGGCCTTACTTCCAACTACCTCAACCCTCCCATCCATTCCAAGAAAAAATTTCCTGGGAAAACCAAGAGCGCGCCCTAGGAGAGTCAAGACCAAATCACGATGGATTCCAAAACAACTATTAGAAGCCCAAGGCTACTATGATGGAAATGAGCAAATTTGGGTACCTAAACGTAAAATGTGTCCTTCCCTATCGACAACAAACCCATATGAGTCAAACAGTGTAACGCTAAAGCCAATGGCAGACCATGGGAAGGGAAAGATCACAGAATGCTACACACCTAGTCCAGAGCTAGTTTGGGCTCCAAGGCAAAACCAATTTATTCCACCTAGCTCAGGAAGGGGGGAATTCCATGAAGCTTCTAGCTCCTCATGTAATACATCCATAGAGGTAAAAGCTTCTACACAGCCTCCATCTATAGTAATGGACCTCCATGAAGCTACAAAATAATCCACACCTCCCCGTGTTCAAGAATCACCTGATGAACCACTTCAAGTTCGATCCTGGGAGATTATCTTACCACCCTTGCAACTTGACGAGGCACCTAGGGTAATAGAAAACTACTGGCAAAAATCCTCACCTATTACCAAGTGGAACAATTGGTTTCAAAGGGTGACGACACCATTTCAAATAGTATGATCTACCCAAGGAAGGGGGGGAGTGTTTGTGAACATCCATCATTCACTTGCTTCCCTCTCAACCTTTCTCCCTGACCTCTTAATCTCCGATCTTAGGGAATGTATATATAAAGCCTTATACTCACAAAAACAAGATAAAAAAGTAAAAGAGCAAGATCCATAACACAAATCATAAAAACAAATTATGCACAAGAACACGACCCTTGTAATATTTGCACTCTAACCATCATCTATTTGCATGTACAGATATGGCTAGTACGCTAGAGTCATCCACTCCTGCCTTGGGTGAGAGGTACGCTCGTTACTTTTCACAAATATTTCACATGGTCTTTCCAGTGCTTGCATGTGAATGGGATTTGATAGGTACGCTAGCATGTGAGAGGAATTTTGAGGAGTTAGAATGGTTGATACGTCTCTTGACCACGTCTGATCCATACTTAGTAGAGAGCGTTTCTCCCATTGCACAAGCCTACCCTTTTGACCAAGATGACTATAGGCGTCTAGTGACCTTCTTAGTAAGCATGGGCACCTATGATGAAGAAGAAAATTTACACGACTACACGGATGGCACATATGGTCTCATGGATGATGACTTTGTTTATCTCGACGACGAGGATAGGGGTTTAGCCTTGGGGTTTCCCCCCAACCTCTACAATATCCTATTCCCTTGACTCTCTAGGGGGAGTGCAGTCAAATTAGCGACCCCAAACTTGTTTAATTTTTTACCTTTACATCTGTTTATGCATTTGATTACATTGCAATTTAATGTTCATTGCTGACAAATTGTTTGAAATTCTTTTACCAATCAATGTGTCTACCTAAAACTGCATATGCTTTTTAATCACTTATGAGAATGCAATTACTGTGCCAATGTTGTTTGATTTTGCAGTGACTGAAGAAGACTAAGGACATTCATCTCAAATGCTCTTCCACCTCGACGAACGAGCTTCAACTCAATAGCTTCCGAGAACGGAATCTACATCAGGAAGGGGGGCATGTTAACCCTCACGGCTCACGAACACCCCATCACCTACGACGGACGTGTATTATGTATTTGGTAGAGTCAGGTATCGGGCTTGTTGGACCAATAGGAAAAGGGTAAGAGTGATCGCCCATGAGAGGCGCACTCTAACTGGGACATTCAAGGGATTAGTTGGCTAAGCATGGGCGCCCAAGTGTGAATGGGGTGAGCTCATATAAAAGCCAACTAAACCTAAAATTCACTTATTCTCTCATTTGTGCAATAGAAGAGTGCTCTTGCTCCATCTCCATCTCCATATCCATCTTCTTCTTTCTCACCTCCTCGTGTGTGTGTGTGTATGTGAGAGAGAGAGAGAGAGGGAGAGTGTGTGTGCGATCGAGCATTACGAAGGCACAACGGCGGCGAAGCGGTTGAGCGCGGCACGACTGCAACTTCTTCTTCATCGCGGCGAGGAATCCTCCACGACAGGAGCATAGAGCGGTGAGTGACACACCATAGCCCTCTTTTGAGCTTGCTAGATTAGTCTTGTTGTGTGCTCGGAGCTATTTGTGGCTCGCACACGGTGTATCGGCAAGTCCCTTGCTTCGACAGTGCGGCAAGGAGCGCACAACTACCTTGTTTCTAGGCTTCAACAAGCCATGGGAAATCCATCCATCCAAAGTGAAGTGCAACGGCATCTTCGTGCTCATGGGATTCTCCAAGCTCCGCACCATGACGAGAGAGTACCTAGGAAGCCTCCTTGTGATACTTACAAAATAGGCCTCTCTCCAATTCGGGAAGAAGAAGAGGATCCATACGAAAGGCTCAAAAATTTGCTTCTTGATGACGCATCTCCTTCCCAAAGGACAATTCAAGATCCCCCACCAAAGGAACGAGAAGGAAGTGAGTCTCTTGCCACCTCGGTGGAGATGGCTCCACAAAGACGGTGGGAAAAACGCTCTCCATCACCTCCTAAACGGAGAAGACCATCGCACACTTCTCCACACTATAATTCAAAGAGGGATGACCAAAACCAAGAGAAGAAAAAGGTGAGAAAGAGGTCACCCTCTTCTCCATCTTTCTCAAATTCTTCATCTTTTGAAAAAAGCGATGGTGCAACTTTTGAACCATAAAACATAAGAGGCCATAGGAAATCCTATGCCGCGTGGAAGAGATCGTCCAAGCTCAAGAAGTTCAAAGAGGGAGGAAAGAGCATATCTTTCCTTACCTACGATGGCACCTTGGTGCTACAGACAAAGTCTTGGCTTTCATCCAACAATTCAATGCGGAATTTGGAGATGACAGTTTCACAGAGTCCTCTAAGGTACGCCATGTAGCTATGCATTTTCAAAAAGTCCACCAAGAAATGGTGGTCTAGCCTATGGGCAAACGGTGAAGCTCCACGACCATGGAAAGCTTTAAAGCTTCCATCATGAAACAGTTTTTGGCTACCGATGTCAAAGAAAAAGTACTCACCAAATGGTGAAGCTTGAAGCTCTCTCCCTAAAAATCCATTCACAAATATGTAGACAAGTTTTGGGACTTACATCTCAAAGACACTATATTCAAAAATATGGATTTTGGAGAGAAAAACAACAATTTTTTGCAGGCTTAACTAAAGAAATGGCAGAGTATGTCAAGTCCCAAAGGCCACGCACCATATCTACGGTTATACACCATACTATGGTGGCTTCTGGAATCAATTTCCAAACAGGGGCTACGAGAAATCCTAAGCCCACGGAAAAAAAGGGTTCCAATGAGCCTAAGGGGAAGGACAATGTCCAAAAGTCTTCGAAGGGAAATTCCAATAACAACAAAGCTAAGGAGAAGGGAGTTTGCAAAGGCAAAAATAAACTCTCTCCTGAAGAGCTTGAGAGTTATCACAAGGATAACCGTTGTTTCAAGTGCGGTGAGCAAGGGCATGCGTACCACGCTTGTCCCCAAAAGAACACCCGCCATGAACCTCCTAGAGCTACCTTGGTTGAAATCCAAGAAGAGGAAGCTCACCACAAAGGATCTCCTCTATGCCATGCTTGGGGAAAGGTAAGAGAACATGATGCTTTTATTCTCTTTGACCCTGGTTCTACTCACAATTTCATATCCACAGAGTTGGCCACCAAGCTAGGCATCCAAGCCTATGATATGGGAGATGTGCTACCCGCCGATGGTGCTTTCAAGGGGCAAGAAGCTTCAGTCACTCCCTTAATTGGGAAATTGAGGCTCCATGTCCAAAGCTATGTGGACAAAGAGGATGTCTTTATCTCTTCTCTCAAGCATGAGGATGTAATCCTAGGGGCACCATGGTTTGATTGCATGGCTGCTAATATTAAATTCCCTGAAAGGAGAATCTACTTTAGGTTCAGGGAAAAGGATATGTACATAGATGCTAAGGAGTTGGGTAACACCATACCCATTGTACATACGCAAGCTTTCAATAAGTCAATAAAGAGCTCTATTTCTGTGTACATGATTTTTGTTAAAGATTCTCAAAATGAACCTAATGCTTTAGCAAAAGAAAATATAAACAATCACAAGGAATTAGAGTTATCCAATTTTCTGAAGGGGTTTCAAGATGTTTTTATTGACGACATCCCTTGTGAACTACCTCCTAAACGAGGCAATGATGACCATGCAATTGAACTTCTTCTAGGAATTTCACCGCCTTATAAACCTCCTTACAAAGTTTCTCAAGCTCAACAAGAGGAGATTATGCAGCAAGTGCATGAGTTAGTTGAGAAGGGCATGGTTAGGCCTAGCTCATCTCCATTTTGTTCACCCGTGCTATTAGTGCAAAAGAAAGACGGCACATATTGTATGTGTGTCGACTATAGAGCACTAAATAGGATCACTATTAAAAATAGGTTTCCCGTTCCACGGGTAGAAGACCTATTTGATAAGCTACAAGGGTCAACCTACTTTAGTAGAATTGACCTAAAAAGTGGCTACCATCAAATAAGGATAGTTGATCAAGACATTGTAAAGACCACATTTTGCACTACGTTTGGTCTTTACGAATATATAGTCATGCCTTTTGGCTTGACCAATGCACGAGCCACATTTAACCGCTTGATGGAGAAGCTATTCCAGGCCTCACTGAACCTTTACTGGAGTGTTCTTTGATGATATCATCATCTACTCTAATTCATTAGATGAACACAAGCAACACCTCCAGGTAATATTTCAAATCTTAAAAGAGAATCAACTTTATGTTAATCAAAATAAAAGTGCGTTTTTCTTACAAGGATTCAGTATTTAGGTCACATTATCTCTCAAGATGGCATCCAAATGGATCCAACAAAAGTAGAGGTAATTAAAGGATGGCCTAAACCAAGGAATCTTCATGAACTAAGAAGCTTTATGGGTATGTGGGCATACTATAGACGCTTCATAGAGAAGTTCTCACTAATAGCAGGACCATTACATGACCTAACAAAGAAAAATGTTAGGTATACATGGTTTGCCAAGGAGAACAATGATTTCGAAAAGCTTACCTCTTAACCTCTGCTTACACTTTTGGATCTCTCAAAGCCATTTGAGCTCCAATGTGACGCTTGTGGTGATTTCCTTGGAGCTGTTTTGCTCCAAGAAGGGCATGCCATAGCCTACAAAAGTCAAAGGCTCGACCCTATTGAGCAAACTCTAGGCATATATGAAAAGGAACTCCTTGCAGTTGTACATGCCTTAGACTCATGGAAGCCTCATTTATTGGGGACTCCTTTCATTCTGCGGACAGATCACCAAAGTCTTAAGTACTTCATGATGCAGACCAAGCTCTCCGACAAACAAATGAGGTGGGCAAATTTCCTTTTGCAATTTCATTTTCATATTTCTCACATTGCTGACAAGCATAATCAATAGCCAATGCACTCTCAAGACGGCCGAGAGTGAATGCGGTTTCCATAGCAACTCACAATGATCTATCTTCTATGATAGATGAATATGCTATTGATCCCAATTTTAGAGATTTGATTTCAGCCCTTGCATTAGGGAAGAAAGAGGAAACATTTACCTTACAAGATGGTTATCTTCTCTATGGTAATATAATATGCGTTACTAACTCACTACGTGAAAAAGTAATGTATGAATCCCATGGTCCTCTTTATGCGGGGCATAGAGGGATTCATTCTACCCTAAAAGGGATTGAAACATATTTCTATTAGCCTACCATGAAATCAAACATACAAAAGTATGTTTCTAAATGTGTGGTATGCCAAAAGACTAACTTTGATAGAGGGAAGCAACCCGGATTGCTTCAACCTTTGCCAATCCCTAATTCACCATGGGAGAGGATATCCAATGTATTTTATCTTTGGATTGCCTAAGTCTATCCATGGGAATATGGGAATATGGAAGATAGTAGATAGGTTCAGCAAACAAGCTCATTTTATACCTGTCAAAAAGACTATCAAAGCCCATCAAATGGTAACCCTCTTCATATCACAAATTTTCAAGTATCATGGCTTGCTTATGTCCATAGTGTCCGATAGAGATCCTAGAATGACCAATAATTTTTGGAAGGGTCTCTTTGAGAATTTAGGGACAAGGCTAAATTTCTCTTTGTCTTATTACCCGCAAACGGATCGCCTAAGTGAAATAGCTAACCTAATAATTCTTGATCTACTAAAAGCCTACGTAATGGAAGTAGATCAAAGGTCCCAATGGGAGAAGTACTTACCGTTAGTGGAGTATGCCTACAATAACACTGTACATACCTCCATGGGAAAAGCACCTTTTGAGGTAATTGAGGGAAGATCTAAAAGTCCCCTGGTACTTAAGGTACACAATGAAGATCTTTGATGCAAATGAGTATAGCCGAGATCTACAAGAATCTTTCCAAAGATTAAGGATGCTATCTCTATCTCACAGCAAAGGCAAAAGGCTACTACTACTAATAAGCACAGAAGATCCCAAGCCTTTAAAGAAAATGATTGGGTCTTGCTTAAATTTCCCAAGGCTCGATTAAGGCACACGACAGGCAAGAATCCTATGGGACACCAAAAGAACTATGCTAAGTTAGCAAAAAGGTACTATGGTCCCTTCCAGATTCTTAGACCAATCAACGAGATTCCCTATCAACTCAAGTTGCCCCATCATTGCCTCATACACAATGCTTTCATGTGAGCCTACTAAAGCCTTACAAAGGAGAGCCACCTCAAGAACCAAGTATTGAAGACCCACCGGAGATCGAGGACAAAGAAGATGTGTTGCAGCCCGAGTCCATTCTCTGACATGAAGACAAGGTATTAAGAGGTGGTATGACTATCCGACGGTATCTTATTAAGTTTAAAAATTATCCTTTTGAAGATGCTAGATGGATGCAAGGCATACAATTAAAGGATAACCTAAACCTTGTCAATGATTACAATGCTTCCCTAGAGTAAGAAAATGTACAAATGTTTAAAATGAACAAAGTTTTTGTCTTATAAGACTCTCTTTTTCTTTATTGTGCACAAATGTTAAGTAGTATGCATGCTTAGAATCAAGTTTGTGGAGACGTTGTCTTCCAAACACCAAGTAGAGCTTGTAACTCTACTATGGAGCATTGATAGGACTAATGTGCAGACATGCTTGCGGCATCCTTAGGCTCTCAAGCACCAAATGGATTAGTCATCCATTCTGGAATGATGTCGTAGGGTAAGATAGGGATCCTCTACCCGCTAGAAAAAGGACTAATAAATAGGCTTTATCTTCCCTACCCCATAGTCGAGGACAACTATGATTTTATTTGCATTAATTAATTACCTAAAGCTCTCACAAAAGGGAAAACGGGGACACATGTCACAAGGCTATCACTTATGCTTCTCAATTATCATTGGCTAAGCTTGGAAGGGTCCAATGGGATGCTAGCATGAGTAAAAATCAAGACGGGTCGACCAAGAGAGAGAGGGGGCTGATTTTGGCAAGGCATTATCACACACACACACACACTCAAACAATCTAATGTGTGAAGCAAAGAAGACTCTCTCTCCTTCTCAAGCTTTAATGGAAAGCTCATCACCTACTCCAAGCTTGTGAGAAGGGAGGCCTACACCAACAACTCTTGGCTTTGTGATGCAAATCCAACCAAGATCCAAGCTCCAATGCATGCTCATCTCCTCTACCATGCTAATTACTAAGCTATGCTAAGCTATTATAAGTGATTATGTGAGGAGATATACTTCTTTCTCATAAGAATACTCCTTCTTTCTCTCAATCTACTCTCATACCCTGCTAGCTCTCACCATCTTCGAAGGTGTGTGAGATCTTGGGTCTAAGACCGTGAGGGAATTAGTGTTGTTTTTTCAAGTGTGAGATTGGTGCTTGAAGCTTCCATCTTCATTGCACTATCAAGTTATTGAAGGAACACAAAGTATTGTATTGTAAAATATCTCCCTAGATGGGGGGAACCTATAATACAAAGCCTTTTGGAGGGGGGACCGGCTCCATGAAAATCCCGGTCCTCAACTGTTGTCAATAGCTTAATTTCTCTTATTGTTCATGCCTATCTAACTAGGTGTTATGCTTTTGTTGCTCTCTCCATCCAAGCACTCTTGCTATGCTCATTAAGGATCTATTCTAATGAAATGCTCACTATGTCTATGTTATTTTCCGCTACACACAAGTTACTATACCATTAAATGTTACACCATGCCATTTCTTCAGAAGGTATGTTATTTTCACAATGAGTGGGTCAATCATTAAATTCAAGTTAAAAAGGCAAATGAAGCTTTCAAAGTCAGACTCTGTGAACAAGTAGGACTTGCAACAAAGAAGTCAAAGAAGGGTGAGAGGGGTGCTAACCATAACATCCGAGGATATGATAACTTTTTTCAATTGGCTTTTCATGATGGTGACCTTTGGGATCATCGAGAAGATATTTTCAAGCTTTGGGAAGAAGGAAAAATTAAGGGCCAAAGAGTGAAGCTTCCTACTACAACACAAAGAGCAAAAGGTGGTAGTGAAGAACCCTTAAACCTATCCCAAAGAGATGAAGATTACTCCCTAGCGTTCGCTACAAGGAATCCAAGAGAAACATATTATTCTTTCAATTCTTGCACGAGTCAAAGAAGGTGCATTGTCCCTTGATGAGATGTCTAAAGAGTTTGAAAAGTAAGTTTTAGGAAAATTCTTTTGTTACATTGTTTTTTTGTTATTTGTCTAAATTCTTTTTTATTTTCTCTAGGCAAAAGACATTTCTTTACATGTAACGCATCATGATTGAAAAGCTTCATTGTAAGGATTGGACCGAGATACAAACTCATCATCCAACTACAGTCACCACTCTACATTGGAGCGTTTTATTTTTCTTTTTAAAAATGTGGTAAGTGTTTCATTGTTTAAGTATTTTCCATTTTGAAATACAACTAATTCATTCTAGTTTAAGTTTGAAACAATCATCTTGTGTTCACATCTTTGTATTCTAGAATACAAACATTGTGTTCTCATTTTTTTAAACAGCGATGTAATATGTTGGAAGTATTCCAGAATACATGATAGTATTTTATTTTGTTTTTATTATATTTTATCTTTTACAAAATCGTACTTCACGAGATCCAATTAAAAGCATTCCTCAAAGATTTGAACAACATTTAGGACGAGTTAGAGCTGAGAGAAGAAGACTGAAGACGTTCAAAACATTGTTAGCACTCCTAACATTTGTATATGTATTTCGGATGATGTTATTACATTGCCTGTCAAATACTCTGTGTTTGAAGGCAAAGTTGAGAACACGGAGATCTTTTTTCCCAAGCGCCACTACACTCTTGGAATTGTAGATGCTACTTATGGCTTCAAACCACCTCATTTTGTAAATGATGATGTTAAATATGGTCTTAGTGCTTACAAAAAGGTCATAGAAGCTTTTGAAAAAGTCACAATCGCTAAATCTTGGGTGTTAGTATTCTTTCATGCTCATGATCAAAGTTCTGCTACTAAAAGTCTTTTACAGATAACTCCATGACCCATCAATTATGCATTTGGTAAGTCAAATGGTTCATAATTTTTTTAGCATTCTTTTTTTTGGCATGATGATGATGTAGTTTGTCTTTTTGACAGGACAAAATCTACATAAAAGGCTATCAATTGGATAGGTTATCCTTTGCTGCAGAGTTTGCTACCATGGGATTTTTTCTCCCTCTGGTCTTGATTATAGAGGTAGCTTCAATTTTGCTACAAAACCAAATCACACAAATATTTTTGATATACTAGGGGTGTGCAAAAAACTTCGAGATCTTTCTGATGATTCTAGTGAGATCATGAATCCATATCAAAAGCCACAATTGTTGATGATGGATTTTATTGATCTTCTCTCAAGGAAAGGAGAATGGGTCTTAGATCTTTTTGTAGGAACAAGTACTACTCAATTTTAAAATTTATACATTGATGATATTTGTTTTGATAAAGGCATGTCAAGTTTTGTATATTTTTTTATATAGGGACGGACAACTACAGTGAGTGCTTTGATGAATTTCAAGAAGTTGGTATGAAAAACATGGCAACACATCCAAGGGTTATGGATGTATCAGGTGAACCACAACCTCCCTTTGGACTACACGAAGGAATGCAGTTTGTTGATCTGGAACCTTTTGAGGAGCCAAATATGGTGGATATAGGAGATGGGGAGTGGTCATGGTTGGTGATGGTGGTAAAGATAATTCTCCTTCAACCAATCATGAAGAGGATGAGGAAGACAAAGAGAAAGAAGAAGAGTTTCCAATCAATCCATATATATTTGGGCTTAATTTAGTATTAAGACCAAGTTTTGAATTTTTTTGTTGTGAAGATCTGGCAAATAGATTGCCTATATTTATTATAATGGTTTCTCTTAACTTTTAGAAAAACTTTAGTTTTTGTGCAAGTTTAAATGTGTCTTGCATTAAAAGTTAATTTTAGTTTTTAGTTTTGTTTATGAAGCTTTGTTTCAAAAGTAGAGGTAATCTTGTTAGTTACCTCTTTTTTAAATTAGATGCAAAATTTGGAAATTGTAAATTATAATCTTGTTATTCATTTGCATTTTTAATCACAATAGTGAAAGCAAAAATTTTATGTTTTATTAATTGGTCAAAAATTGATGTGATTATGGAGATGTAAATTTTTTGAGTTAAACATGTGATTATAAATTCATCAATTTTTTATTGTTTTCAAGATCTTTCATTGTTAAATGAAGGATGACATAGAAATTTTAAGATTTTTTAGCCATAATTTTTTTTGAAAAAAACTTGCAAGCTTAAAAGCTCATTTTTTAGTTTTTTGTGCTATTTTTGGGTTTTTTTTATGGCACTCAAAACTACCTTATGCCCAGTTGTAATTTTTGATGACCAAGTGTTCAGGTATCCATCTGAAGGTCACAAGACCCTTGGTTGTGACTTGCCTTTTGGTTGAGCCTTGTGCTATATGATTGATCTCCATGGTTCCATGTTGAGCTGCTACTATTAGTAACCATACTCAACTGTTACCTTCATAAAATCCTTCTGCTTTGAGTAGCTTGTTTGGAATCATCTGCTGCTTCACATGTCTTTGTTGGGTAGCCTATTAGACGTTTAAATTTGGTACGGACATAATTTTTTGACGAACGCTTTTTTGGAATTCGACGAGCAGATTCCAAAAATATTCTCTCTCTCTCTCTCTCTCTCTCTCTCTCTCTCTCTCTCTCTCTCTCTCTCTCTCTCTCTAACTCTCTCTCACACACACACACACACACATGTGTGTGTGTGTGTGCGTGCTTTCAATGGTTGTATGTGTGTTAAAAAAAGAGGAAAATGGTACAACCTTTCTATCACCCAAGCTTGGTAGACTGGTTATGCCATTTCCATCTTGAATAACTTGTCTTGGGTTCAACTCTCCTCGTCGGATAGATCTTCGAGGTCTCTTAGGGTAGTTTCCTACAACGTTTGATCATTCTTCTTCTTCTTCTTCTTCTTCTTCTTCTTCTTCTTCATTTGCTCTCTCTCTCTCTCTCTCTCTCTCTCTCTCTCTCTCTCTCTCTCTCTCTCTCTCACACACACACACACACACACACAAACAACACCGGCGAACACACCTTGATCAAACATCCATTATTTACAAATCTCTCTCTTTTGTCTCTCTCATGTACACTCATACAAGCACATAAATGCACCCGAATCATTGCACACATAGTCTTCTCAAACGTTATGATATATGTTGGGCAACAAGCTTAACCACCAACATGACAGGTGTCTCTCTATTTTGTCACACTTGTGTGCACTCATATACAAACATGGAAAATATACCCAAATCAAAGCATCATGATTAGCCGTGCAACAAAATTAGCCATCAACCGGAAAATGATATATGCACAAAATTTATTCACAACAAGCCAATTTCAATAGTTAACAATCCATAATAATCCAATTTGACTTTGAACTACATTGAATTGTTTTTAAAGACTGCAATAACAAAACCACATAGACTAATATTAAAAGGATTGAAAGTACACATCTTAAAACAACAACTACAATAAGATATTGTGGATCAAAACAAAACAATACAATATGCTCATATGGTGTCAAGGGCTTATTTCTCTAACAGGAGCGAGGAAAGGTGAAATCTAGTTGTCCTCATTGCTAGTTTCATTGTTGTCATTGTTGGATTTGTTGTTGCCATAGTTGGCTCCATTGGCTTATCCTTGCATAGCAATGTATGTAATCTACACTTCTATCCAAGCCTCCACATGTCATTTGAAAGTTGCGCACTCCTGTGGGCTGCGAAAACCATGTTCCCTCCATATCATGATTGCATTGTTGGTTAGAACAACAACTTGCTTGATATCCCCTTTGGTTGGATGTGCATTGAAATCAAGGCCATGCATGACATTGAATATAAACATTGTGGCCTCGTTGATTGCACGAAAAGCTTCCGTGTAGTTGCATGCACTCTGTATTTTGTATCAATAATTCATAGCATACACATTATTGAGAATGTAATTAGTGTGCACATTGTTGATGGGGTCAACACGGGAAGGGGGGGGATTGTTGAACACGATGAGGGCCATGCTCACGTTGTGCAGGTGGCCCACGTTGATCGCATTTTTCATGATTTCCACTCAGCATGATAAATATGTGAATAAGAGAATACTAAAGGATTATCTTTTGAAATTAGAAACTTAGAGAAACTTGCAAATGAATGAAATTAGTGTTTTTTTGTCTATTTTTAAAGAACCCCGAGTGACTTTACTTCAAAGATCATTCGCACCATGTCCTCCATAATATTTTCAGATAAAATAAAGTGGAAAAAAATATCACTAAAAAATTAACCACCTTCAATTGACTTGCCTTTAAAAATCAAAACGTACTTACAAAAATCTAAACATAGTGGCAAGCACATTATGCATGATACTCATCGATAGTTAAAACATTGTATGAACAACTAGTAAGTTTTGATATGCCATTACATAGAGAATAAGTTCATGTGGAGTAATCAATACAAATTGGGATTTAGGTTCTCGATGGCCACAATTCCTATGGAGGTTGTGTTACTGGGGCATGTGTAGGTGGGGGCCCCATAGGTAGTGTGGGAAATAGTGGCCGACAGAGCGGTTGACCATGGCTTGGCCAACTTGGAACTATAGCTGGAGATCTACTCAGAGGAGGATCAGATGGCACAATCAACTCCTGTTGACGTCGTGAAGGCGATGGAGGTGGTTGTGACTATGCTGAACATGAGACCTCTCCCACATGAAGAATTTATCCTAGACCAGTAGGAAGCAGTTGCTATAGTTGAACACATGCCAAAAACAATTTGCAATCCCAGTTGTTGATGTTGATGCAATGTTGTTGTAGATGCTTGCACTCCATTGCCAAGCCACCACATCCTAGAAGACAATCCAAGACTGCATCTACAACCTTTGTGAAGGTACCCAACAACCACCTATTTATGATAGCACAAACATTAGAGGACATTTCAATAGTAGAAACCAAGCATAGAAGTGTCCTCCTCGACTTATCAAGGAAAGAACTCTCTCTTCTCCACTCCAAGCTGAAATGGTGCTCCAAGGGCATCAAGTGTCCATGGCAGGTCCCGTAGTGTCTCTCGGATCATGTCAAACTTGAACCCATTGTTGTCTACTACCACATCTCCTACCTGATGACCATATAATGGAATCACTAGAAGCCCTTCAATTTTACAAGTGAACATGGCGAGTAGCAAAGTCTCGACCTACAATATGGTTACTATTTAAAACAAAATCACACCAATATTCTCCAACCATGAAATTTGTGGAGAAATGGTTGAGAACTTACTGGATCCGTGAAGTCATCTATCACAGCGTATATATGTGACACCATCTAGAGAAAAATGGTGCAAAGATGGCAAACTCGGTGATAAGTGCCAAGTGGTCTTCTTAAAATGCCATGATTACTATGCCATCCGATAGTAAAAACTCTGCAACTAGGATGAACACACTCGCAACAAGCTTGATAGAGAATAGATTCCATATGGGTATGCCACAAATGTCGTATTCAAGTTTGCAATGTGTGGGAAGGTTTGCCCACACAAGTCGCACCCCTCCAAGCCACTGAGTAGACTCCTTTTACAGGAGTGTGAGAGAGACCCAATCAAATGTTGGATCACTCAAAGGCTCCTGCAATACAAAGTACCATGCAAAAGAAGATTGGTTGAGTGCTTATCAAGTTCAAAATTGAAAGTAGATGCCAAAGTGACATAAACTTACTCATAAGAGTTTTTTGGATCCATGAGAGCCTTTTGTAGATGGTAGAGATCAGCAAATATTGCAAGTTGTACTCTGACTACTCCAACACTTATATTTTCTTCCATTTCTGCATCAGAGTGAGTCAAAATTGTGTCGCACGCAAAATTTAATCAAATATTAAGTACCACCAAATTTTGAAAAAAAAAAGCATTGATCTGTGGTTGTGTTTCTTAACTCATGGAAAGGAGGCAAGTGGTTCGAGTGGCCAAACCAAAATTGAGTGGCTGCCCTCACTTTGCCCAATAGCAATGGATATGGTTTGCTCGAGAACCCCACATCTCAAAGGCTGGGATGGACTAGATTGTTGTGACTCCAAGTGAAAATCGGAGACACCCTGCTCATAATCTGATCCGCCACCTTGATTCTCTCTCCTTTTCCTATGAAAGTCCTCCAAAAACTCCAAAAAATCTTCGATGACTGGTCATCCTCTCTTCTTACCTTGTTTAGGTCTGCCCACTACAGTTTTTGGGCTTTGAATTCCCTTGGTCGTACTAGGGAAAATGGCATCGGTGGGAGGCTGATTGATGGTGACACTTTTGCTTTTGCCCTGTTTCTCCACATGCGCTAAATTTTATCGTTGTAGGAAATAATCAATCGGTTGTCATATCCTTGTTCTTCTCTTGAGCTTGAGTTTATTGAACATCCAATTGAAACTTGGAAACACTGCTTCTTGATCTACTTTCAATTGTGTTTTGTCTGGAGTCAGCTTCTCTGAAACAATGTTTGTTGATTCTTCAGGTATGTTAATGATGACATATTCTGGTGGTTGCTTTTCTTCCTTCGTTTGCACTTTTGCATCATGATGATGGCAATGTTTGTATCACCTATTCCGCTTTCACACTCACAAAGTTTCATTAGCTTCCTTCAACACCTTTATCATAAAAGAGGGAACTATGTCATAGCCTTCCTCATACAAAACTTTGTTGTTGGTATTTCATTTACGCACATATCTAGAGTAGCGAGTATTTGATCCCAACCAAAAGGTTCAAATGAATCTTCAAAAAATGGCTCTCAAATGTAGTCTTGATCCTAGACTAACCTCTCTAGGATGCAATCCTCTTTCCTCAGGCTCCCAAATTTGGATGCTTCGCACATCCAAATATGTTCTTTGTCATGCAACCGTGCAGGTATTTCTTCTTCATTGATTTTTGTTGAGTTTAATTCCTCTATAGGAGTTTGACTAACATCCCTATAGCTATGATCTTTGAAATTTATGCTCATTGTAACATTCTTATGCTGCAAGTAGATATGCTCATAGCCCCAATCTTGCACCGTCTTAAGTTGACACATAAATGGTCATCCCAAAATAACATCAAAGTTGCTACTTTTACCAAAGTCCACTATGGCAAAAGCCTAGCAAAAGTATGCTCATATTCAAAATCCCACAAGAGGATACTATGATATGTTCCAACATATCCAAAGATCTTTCTATAAATCCATCTACAAGTTGGAGTCTCTGTTATGTTTTTTGAGGTACGGGAATGTCTTAATGGAGACTTTTCAATCCCATCTTCTCTAAATATTTTCTCCTTTATCCCCATAGATGTGGTCTAATTTTCAACAACTCTAAGAGAGAAATTGTACATTGTATAAGAGAAGACATCAATTCATGCAAGCTTTTAGCATCCATCATTTTCTGTGTGGTTTTCCATTGAGATGGTACCACTCAAATCTCAGATTTTGTTTCATGTTCTCCCATGAAAGATGGCAAAGTCCATAGAGAGGGCGGCTTGCTCTCTTTAGATGCTATAGACCCAGCATCTCCATATAGAGATCGTATATCTCCAGGGTAGAACTCGCTATCCATATTGATGTCAGTGATAGGTGCACATTGTAAAGTAGCACTACCATCTTTGTGGTTTTTGATTGTTTCCAACAAAGATTGTTGCCATAGTTCTTCCACTTCTGGAATAGGTTTTATTGCTTGAGACTTAGCCTCATTTATTGTGTTAGCTACCACCCTTGGATCTAATGGTGTTGCATTTTTAGGTTTCATTGGTTCCCTCATTTTGTCTCTTTTGTGTTCAATTTTCATGTACCTTTCATGGATTAACACTATTTGTTTAGAAATGTCAAATGTATCTGACTCCATTAGCATGTGAGCGGTCTCTATGAGATGTTTGCACATTTTTAGTCTCTTTGTTTCAAATTCAGGATGTAGATACCTCAACCATCTTTGTTCTAATGCCTGGTTGTTTTTCAATCTTGCCTCATAGGCTTGCATCAGGGCATCAAAATGCTCATTAACTTTTGCTACCAAGATTGAACCTCTCGATGATATTTTAGATTATTTTTCTTTCTCTGTTTGTTCTATATTTTACTTTTCTTGTTTCAACTACTCTTTCATTTGTTGCAACTCAATTTCTAAGGTGGTTTTCTCTTTAGCCTTTTTGCTTTCATTTTGTCTCATTTAGCTTTCCAAGATTTTCTTTGTGTCCTTACTAATAAGCTTTTGCTAAACTGGGAGTTTTTGTTCCCCCTCAATAGTTTTGTTTTTTGCAGCTCCTTGAGCTTGAGCTCGCGTCATCACATCTATAGGAACATTGGTTCTACCTCATATCCGCTTGTTAAAGATATCACTTCTACAAAGTTCATTATTGCTTTCCTCTTGTTATTTGAATGTTTTGGAAAACTAGGAATGAGATGTGTAATAGCACATTCTAAACAATATCCCAACATCTCTATGTTCTTTACCAAATGAGGACAATCTCTTGGCCAATGGTTCCCCCCACACTCATGGCATGGTCCTACTTGTTGTGTAGTTGATGGTGCAACTAATGGTTGTTCTTGCCTGGTAAGAATTGTCTTTGAACCATACTCTTGATTGGCTATGAACATCAAGGTTTTCTCATCCATGAAATACTAATTTCTCATGGGTTGTGGCACACGTGTTGGCTGAGAGTAGTTGACTACTACTCTATCATCATTCAAAAGAGGTGGTTGTTGTCCTAACATACGTTGCGGTCTCTATTGAGTGTTACACCATGGGGTGTGATGATCCCCTCTACAAGTGTCACATCTTCTTATGGGTTGTTATCGTTCATGCAGGTTCTCTTTGTAGCCTTGGTTTATTCTTCTCGCCACTTCTTTGACCATTAGATCAATAATCATTATGGTAGGAGTTTGAACACTCCACTTCATTGTGGATTTTCTCATCGCAGTGGAGGCACTAGTCACGTTATTTGCATCATCCGTCACCACTACATAGGCCTTACAATTGTCAACTAGATATAGAGCCTCTCTAGTGACTTGCTCAAACGTTGTGCATGCTCTCAAATGCAGTTCATTTTTTAAGGTCTCATTTTTCAAGTCCTCAATGAAGAGAAAATCTCTCATCGTGCAGTAACTCTCTTATAGCTCAAACGTTGTACATGCTTTCAAATGCAGTTACTTTTCTAGAGTCACGTTCTTTAAGCCCTCAATGAAGAGAATTGATAATCTCTCATCTTGTAGAAACTCTCGTATAAGGCATCTCTCTACGTACTATTTGAAGCGAAGCAAAGCTTCCTTCACATTTTTGTTCTCTTTTTGTCTGAAAACGTCGATTTGTGACACACTGTTGTGATTGATCCCCCTTTTGGAGAACTCTTCTACAAATTCTTGCAAGAGTTGTGCTATGTTTGGAAAATCATCTCTGTTTGGTGGTTGCAACCACAACAAGGAAGTTCCTTCCAATTTCAACCCAAATCCTTCGTACTCTGTGTGGAAATATACAATTTGTTTAGCTCTCAAAACTTGTTTGAATAGTGAGACATGAGCGTACAAATCCCAAATCCATTGTACTTTTTCTTGACACAGTTGGCTACTTGAAATGGTCTCATTTTTCATGATTTGGTCTAACCAATCCGGAGTCTCTTGTAAAGATATCTATCTCTCGCTTTCTCTTCTTATCTAGGAGAAAATCCTAGTGGAATCCTCTCTAATATATTCTCCCGTGTCGTAGAGATTGGAGTATCCTTGTACGTATATCTTTGTAGGTCAATAGGATCAACACGTTCGTACGTGGAAAATTTCCTTGGATTAAAAATTGCCAAATCCCTTTAATTGTTCTAGTTTTTAGAATAGGGTTGTACCCACATCTTTTTAATGGGAATCTTGAAAGATCCCTTGGCCATAGGAGAAAGGGAAAAGGAAAGGGCATACTTTGCTTTGAAAAGGGGATTTGGGGGGGGGGGGGGGAAGGAAGCATGGAGAGGTGTAGCCAGGTTAGGGTAGTGTTAGAAAAAAATCGGGGTCTAGTGTATTTTAACTGACTGAACTTGTAAAATCCTGGTTAATGTTTGAGCTTGTGCCTTTAAGAGAGCCGAGAAATTTACACAAGTTTTAGTGAAATGTCGGTAGGAGCTTCAAATTTTGACCTAAAATCCAAGAGGGTAAAGTAGTCAACCCCTGCACGTCCCAACGTTTTTAGAAATTGAGATCCGTTCTTGAGTGCTTAACATGTACTTTGTCGCAAATTACCTTGCAGAAAAGGGCAATTATGTCTAAAAATAATGAAGCAACTCATCTCCAAAGCCTACACAACCAACTCAAATTCTAGTTTTAGCATCTTGTATTGGTAGACAATTAGTCTTCTTAAGAAAAGCTACAATTTTTTTCTAATTTTTGCAAAAACTGATCTCACAACCAGGGGTATTTAGGGAATTTTGGAAAATTTGAAGGATATTTTAGGAATCTATGACAAAATGTTGGCGGTATTTTGGGATTTTTTGAAATTTGAGGGGTATTAAAATAAAAGGGAAGGGTGAGGGGGAAGAAAGGAAAAAGAGGGCGGCCGGGGGGGATCAGTTAGTGCTTTTTTTTTTGGCTTAAGACCACCACAAAAGCCACCATAGGCTTGTAGCCTAGTGGTTTAGCTCATCCCTTATAATTTCAAGGTGATGAGTTCAAATAATGAAATTTGAAATTATGAGTGGTTTTGTGTAGGTTTTGAAATGGAGAGTGGGTGGAGTATCTTATCTAGATTCCATATAAAGAATTGAAAGTTGATCAAAGGCTTAAAGTGGAGTAGTTTACTCAAGTGGGCAACCTATTCAATGGTGCACTGAGAGAGACTACTCAAACTAATATCTTGGCATTCAAACGTAGTTCACAAGGTAATTTGGCACTTCAACAAGCTTGTAAATTTTTGCCCCAAAAATTTCACTAACATATGCAACTTGCTAGAAAATTGCCCACTGTATTTGATTACTGCCATTGGAATGCTCCCACTGTATTTGATTACTGCCATTGGAATGCTCCCATAGCAACATTATTCATGGCATCTCTTTGGAATCTCGATGAACATGAAGCTTTTCTTACTAACTAGATCACTTGGGTTTGCTTTTTTTTTTTTGGCATGCATCATTTTCAAACAACCTTCTAAATACATATTTTTTCAATCTTTTTGGTTTACTAAGAGGCTATTCACACAATACTATAAAAGGCCTTCCCACGTAAGCAAATGAACGACTCAAATTGTCATGTCCATTTTTCCTACAAAGTGAAAATTTTCACACTACATCATCATATTTGCCATAGTGTCAAGACCTAATGGGCTTTGTTATGGTGATCATGCTAACTCAGTTCTTGCAAGGCAATTATCATGCTCTCCTTCTCACAATTATGGACATCTCAAAAAGAGAAAAAACTTCTCAAATTGTACCGCATACCATTGATGACCATAAAAATCTCTTTACATGGTTAGCCTCAATAACCAATGAACCGCAGAGATTGATCGACACCCGCCAATACGTTCTTTGGATGGTGGAATGCCATTCTATTTCATGATTTGCATACTATCATAAAGAAAGAAGTTGGATTAATCACAATCAAATTAAAACTAGGTAAAAAGTCACAATGGGCTATATAATAGGATGAGAAAGTGTGTCTTAGACCCATTACTCATTTCTTCATCTTTATAGACATAGGAAAACAAACATCAACTATCCATCAAATCCATTACTCATTTCCCCTCTTTATAGACATAGGAAAAATACATTAACTATACCTGAGAGAGGTATGCAAAGCTTCATTAGTGCATATCTACCAAACAAGGTGATCTCTCATGATGGCTTGCTTAAAATGTGTTGGGGGCCGCGCATTTTGGGGGGAGAGAGGGAGAGAAGAAGAAGAAGAAGAAGAATCAATGGCATGAACATGGTAATGTGTGTGTGTGTGTGTGTGTGTGTGAGAGAGAGAGAGAGAGAGAGGGGGGGGGAGGAGAGAGAAGGTTTAATGTGTCTTAGCAAGAGCAATCCCTTAAACACCTAAAACAAGAGTGTCATAGTAAGAACAATCTTTCAAGGACGTGAAAAGAAAGCGAGTGTCATAGTAGGAACAGTCCCTCAAGGCTCAAAGACCTCAAAAGAGAGTGTCGTACTAGGAACAATTTCTGAAACGCCTAACAAAAAAGTGTCATAGTAGGAACTATCCCTCAAAGACCTCAAAAGAGAGTGACTGTTATGACTACTGCTCCTTTTTTTTTTTTTTTTTTTTAAAGAACTCTAAAAAGAAAATTAAAAGTCAAACTCAAAGCTGTCAAAATGTGAAACTCAAATTTGAAACTTTCCACCAACATTACAAAATTGCGAATTTTAATTTTTGAAATTTTAAAAAGTAAGCACAAGAAGAAATTTGCGTTTTGAATGATTGTGTTGTCCCACCTTTAGAAAAAGAGCCAAGAGTCCCACTTTAATAAAATAATAGCAAAATGAGGACAATAAAAAAGTCAAATAAGTAGATCCCACCAGTCTCCTTTCTCCTTCAGTCGGCCTTTAAAATACGAAAGAAAAATTAACTATGGCCTACATAAGGCTATTGTGAAGAATTTCATAATAAAAAGTTTCTTTGTGAGAACGAAAAATAGAAAGTGACATTAATCTTTTAAAAAAATGTGATATCATATTAAAATATTGTTTTTTAATGTGAGAAACAATGAATTATTTAGATTGCAAAAAACAAAAAAAAATGTTTGACAAAATACTCAATGCTCCTCTTTAAAGAGAGGGGGGTACACAAATGTCAACACCCTCTCATAAGGTCTTAAAAAAACATTTTAAAAAAAAAGGGTTTTATAATTAGCTTGCCATGTGCCACTAATATCCAATCTTTATCCAATGGTCCAAAGATGCACCCAACATCCAACCCTTTACTATACGTAGTCCAAAAAAAGACCTTAGTAATTTTCCATGTGGCACCAATCAACAAGCTCTGCACAATGTCCAATGGTTCACTAAGGCCCTATGTAGACCCAAAACTAGTCACAATGACGCGTCACGGTGCGGAAATTTTGATAGGTAAACCATGTGCATTTATTCCACACCATCAAAAGACATCTGAGAAACCTTGAAACGTGGCTAGAGCGTGTTGTGATGGCATCATGGCTCTCAAAGCCACAAAGTCAACCATCATATTAGCAACATAAAATTTGTTGCTAAACTTAAAGTCAACCACAGTACTAGCAACATAATTTAGAAGATAAAGGAAAGGGGGAGAGAGTCCCATCACTATCTCAAACGGGCATGGGCAGGAGGGGATCAATGGCCCACGTCTAATTCTCGGAGCATGGACATCATGGGTCGTCGTTCTTACGACACGCCCTGAATTTACTAAATTGGCCCGTATTTACACAACGAGGAGTTCATCATAGAAGAAACCCTTCTCCTTATGCTTTCAACAAGCACACGCAGACAAGGTGGTTAAGGTGGTAGGCTTGCAAAGGGAACGTCCTCGGTTTGAATCCAAGGGGGGGGAGATAGGGGGGTGGCTCGAATTTACAAGTTTTGTTACACCCGAACTTACAGGTTTTCCCGAATTTGAACAAAGCGCATCGGACGGTTGAGGTCGCACCCGATCCGCGAAATGGGCGTGGGCCATTGATCCCATCCTACCCATGCCCCACCGCGAGAGAGAGAGAGAGAGAGAGAGAGAGAGAGAGAGAGAGAGAGAGCAATTATATCCATTGACCATAATGATGGATGCTCTCTCATTGCCATGGTAGTAGCACGTATCCTGATTCCTCTTTCAATTGTTTGTTCATCTCATTGAGAGTTATCCATATTTGACTTTTGATGTCGCTTTCATTCTCTTCGTCAACCTACAGTGCCAATGTGGTCACATTTCTAGTCATGCTTTACAAAATAAATTCTCTTTCTAAATTTTTTTCCCACCTTCTAAAATATCTAACGGTATATTCACCCTTCAATTGAGATCTTTTATATGATCCTTGTCTTTTTGTGAACGTTTGTCCAAACGACAATTCTCTGATTAGTCAAGCACCAACAAACTTAGTGGTGAATTTTTTTTTGGGGTATTTTTATGTATTTCACAATATACTAGACATTAATTTGTGAATGCATCCATATTACAAAGAAAGACTCTCGATGCTTGGCTCATTGTGAAGCATGCATGTCATTTTATTCTAATGGCGATCGACTATCGACTTTGCTTTGCCAGCTTGTCGTGGAACATACAATGTATCGACAATTCTTAACTTTATCCTCCATTGAAAAAAGAAGTAGAAAATTGATTTCAAAATTAGGTGCAACACGCTAGCACACACTCTTCAGCTCTACAACACACATTCTTGTGCGCTCTCTCTCTCTTTCTCTCATATCATATATGTGTCACAATTAATTAATGGACCTTGATGCCTTCTCACCTCAGTGAGTGGTCCCTCTTAAGCTAATAAGTTGTATTAAGTTGTTCTTTTTGAAATCCCACTTTAAGCTAAGCTTTCAACACGTCAACTCCTTTGACGTGTAAATGATGTCCATTATCAACCTCTAGGAAATTTAAAGGTGGCCCTTTACTACGATTACAAAATCACTATTTAGGGAGCTAATTAAGTAGCAACTTGCAAAATGGAGTTTAGTTGGGGATTCAATTTTACACCAAAAGATACCTATGCTACTTACGTTTATTCCATGTTGGATTAGTTTTGCACAAGGTTGGATAGTGCTATAGAGATTCAAAAATTGAAGAAAATCAATTCTTAAGTCTCTATAATAAAAGGATAATCAAATTTAAAAAAAAATGTGAGCATTGCTTTAAAGGGGAGTGCTAAACTTCATTTGGGTTTGAAGGGATTTTTTGGCTACTCTTTAGATGATCGGAACCTTCTCTACAAGGGTAGAATTTGTGTTCCCTCTATCGGTGACTTTAGGTGCCACATTCTTGCTTAGAGTCATGATAGATCAAGCGCAAGTTATTCCGAGATTTAAAGGACTTATGCACTAGGTAGAAGGTAGTTTTATTGCCATAGTTTATTACAAGAATTCCATAACTTTGTGTTACAATACAAGAAGTGTCGAGTCAATAAGCATGAACACCTCGATGTTCAAGGGTTTTGAGAAACCCTATGGATATTCCTTAAGGAAAATGGGAAAACATTTTTGTGGATCCGTAAATTGCCTAAAACAAGTCAACGAAACAATTTGGTTTTGGGTAGCTTGACTAAAATGGCAAAGTTCATACATACTAGGAAGGATGGGAAAACTCTTGAGCTTTTTAGTTTATTTGTTGAACATCTTTGCAAGCTATATGGCATGCCCATAGATATAGTGTCAAATAGAGATAGAAAGTTCAATAGGTATTTGGCTATAGGCTTTAAATCATTCATATTGATGTCTCATTGATGTATGGTTTTAAGCCTAACTATTCCTTGGTCATAGGGCTAGAGAAGGCAAAGATTTAGTGTGCCAAGTACTTCCTTGAAGACATGAAGGACATATTGAGGGAAACAAGACAGAGCATTCGTAGTGCACAGGATCATGTCAAGACATATGGTAACAAAAGGCATACTTACCACCTATAGGCTAGTTTGTTTTTTGGAAAGTTCCAATGTAGTCAGAAACCATGAAAATGGGAAAGTGTGCTAAACTTTTTCCACGGTATTGTTTTCGAATACTTAAGATTTGGGATGCAACTTACAAACTTGAGTCGCTAAAGAGGTGTCAAGTGAAACCTATAAATCATATTAGAAGGTTGAATGAATCGCTTCACCCACATGAGCATGTGGTTTTTACTGATGTCTTTGTGGAGCACGTAGAGCCACTTGTAGTTCTGAATGAACCTAAAAATATTTTTGGATTTAGGGACTATCGTATCAAACATATAGTGTATAAAGAGGTTTTGATAAAGTGGAAGAATAGAGATAAGAATGTGTCTACTTGGAAATGGGGTTGCACTGTTATGAGGATAATTCCTATGGGAAGTCATTATATGTAAACCCTCTGTATTATGTGCGATCAAGGATTACTTTAAAAATCCTTTACTTGTAGATCTTCCATGAATAAAACACACTATTTTCTTTTCAATTTGTGTAACCTCCTTTGTCTGATTCCTTTTTGTATATTAAATAATGGTAAAATATGTGGTTTAAATACCCCTTGTATTAAACTCACGTGCTATATTAACATATTTATGGGTGAGCCCCCCTCCCCCACCAAGATAATTCCCCATTTTGATTTTGAGGACAAAAAGTCTTCTTTTGTCGCTCGTGGGGGAGGGGCTTCTTGTCTAAGAGTGGCAACATGCATGCCTAAGGTTCAAGAATAAGGATGCATATTATAGAGTGCATATGCAATCAAGCCGGTGTATGTGGGCAAGCCACTACATATAGCCTACACAATGAGATGCACTATCATCATTCCCTCTATGATTGAGTGACGAGCCTAAGCCTTGTCCCTCTGGTGGATTTTGAGCGTTAAAAAAACTACACACTTTTTGGACCTCATCTAGTCATTAAGTCTAAGAATCATATCCCGACAATGAGAGATATTTTGGGTGATTGTATGACCATGCTTTAAATTCTTGTCCTTCTTATTATTGAGAAGGAAATATTTGTGTAATGCACTCCTAAAATTGTCTCATGTCTTGGGATAACTGTGCAGTTTATATGTTATCATTTGTAGGCCTTTTCTTCAAATGTGAGACTCATTTGCACTATCCTAATTGGAGATAAAGTGAGTTTGACATGAATGATGAATATCTTCCCACTTGCGAAGAAACATATTTACTGCATCTATATGGCAGTCTCTCTACGTATTGCCAAAATAAGGAGACTTCATACTCTTGAATAATTAGCCACATCTTTTGAGTCAAGATATTGCAAACGATGTTGGTTTCATGTGAAGAAGCTACCCCTTGGGTGGCTTTTCCTAGGAGAGCTACCCCTTGGTCATTAGCTCTGGAGTGCAATGCTACTGATCTAGAGGATAATACGCTTACTAATTCATTAAAAATCAAAAGAAAATCCATGAGGTATGTCATGCTTTCATTGAGTGCCTTAAATTGTGCCTCGCATTTGTGCATGCCTAAGTATTCTAAATTTAATGATTTGACCAATTCATTGATCTTTGTGATTGGATTCCTATTTTGTGCAAGTCATATGGTCATTAGGGGAATACAATACTTCATTCGTAATAGGCAAGTCTTGATTGGTCAAATCTATGCATGGGTGGCAAATCTAAATCCATAATTCATCATGAATAAAGTAATTATTACCTGTAAAATTTTCTCCTTCAGCAATCCAAGACAATACATATGAGTGTCAAAGAGAGCACAATACACCAATCGATGCCATGGATAGTTTCTTACATCTAGCTTAGTACAAACATGTCTTGCATGTGGAAAAAAAAAGCGACTAAACCAAACAAGTGACTTATACCATAGGAGATCAATTTATATGCACATGCACACAAGATTGGAACTTGAATTATTGATGCGAATACTCCAATTCTTAAAAATTGGCCCAAAACTAGGAGCTGACAAATACATGAAAAGTTAAAACCACCAAAAAAATTACAATATTCATCAAATTTGTGAAGTCAAAAATTGAATTTTGATCAACTCAAACTATATGTGTCGAAAATTGTAATTGTCATTACAAGATGGCACAACACACAAGGTTGGAGTTTCCGCTTGCTATTGACATCAACATTTGTAATGATTTGGATATCTTTAGGTGGATCCAAATCTTGGATTACTTTAGATGTGCTTCTAAATCCAAGAATTAGTCACACCAATATGGTACAAGAGGGCGAGAACCCCCAAAAATGAATCACTTCATTTTGAATTTTCAGAGAAAAACCAAAGTCTCTCTAGTCAAATGCGTAGACTTGTTGCAACGTCAATGTGAATATAATGGGCTTCACTAGGGGCACTATTCTTCCATTGGGTTGTTTCCCTTGGATATTTATGTGATGAGACACCTTAGCTCTTAGGGTTTCTTATATTTTCTTATAGCCACTTATGTGATAATCAATCTAACTAGAGAAGATAGACTACAGAGTTCTAGCGCTCAAACTGTGTGGCTTCTCCTTCTCCATTTTATCTCCCTACTCTATGTTTTCGTTTTTCTTATGTTTCTTGTTCCATCATCTTCAACAACTGGTATCAGAGCAAGGTGATTTTTAGAGCCTCTACTTGTATTTCCATGTCCACAAACCATATGCACAATCAAGATTTAAGCAACTTTTAGGGAAATTGTTCATGGAAAGTATCCTTAACATTCAAGGGAGTATTCTTACTTGAAGACCTTATGTGTTATCCCCTCGTTCAAAGCCGTTTGTGCCCTCAAAATCCCGATTTGAGCAATGTACCAAAAGATACTCTATGGAGGCATTCATATCGAGAGGGCGTGTTTTTCTATAGATTTGCTTTGGGTGAATAGTTCTTTTGAGAAGCATGTTGTCTTAGCATTGTGATGAGATTCATATTGACAGGGTGTGTTTTTCTATAGATTTGCTTTAGTGAATAGTTCTTTTGGGATATCTCTTGTCTTAGCATAGTGATGAGATTTTGTTCAGATTTTTGTTTGGATTAGAGATGAGACTTGTGAATCTCTTGGAGATTCTCTTACTCTTTCTTTTTCATTTACAGTATGACTTAATCAATAGAAAAGGACACTTTTGGTGGGCTTACATCCGAAGATAAAATAGATGGTAGAAATTGTTCTCTTTGGTCATTTATGGAAAATAATGTTTTAGTTGCTAAGGGGTTGTGGGAATATGTATTTGGAGGTGAAGTTCATCCAAATAATGTTGTATCTACTTTGCATGTTCATGGTAAAGGGTGTGATGTGGTTGTTGGTATAGGACCCGCATCACTTACTCCAAAGAAGAAGAGATGGGAAACTAAAGATGCACAAGACTTGGAAATCCATTCTTCGGCCATAAAGCAGTCAATCAAACCACATATTTGATCTTGCAAGACTTCCCAACGTGCATGGGTGATTTTGCAAGATTTTTTCGAGTCAAAGATTGATGCCAAGATAGAGAATTTGAAGAAACAACTTGACAAGATTCATATGGAAGAAGGTGACAATTTGGTTCATCATTTCACAAAGGTCAAGGATCTTCAAGAGCAATTGCTTAGCATTGATGGATATCATTTCAAAAGCACTCTTGTATTTGACTTTTCAAACATCTTTGAATTTGTCTATGCAAGCTAATTCTCAACCTCTTTGTTTTGAAGAGTTAGTGACTTTGCTATTGTAAGAGGATCAGTCACATAAGGATAGGTCTTTACATGTTGATAGTGGTCATCATGCTCTTGTTGTATAAACAAAAGCACGGGTAAGGAGAGTGCTCATTAGTCCAAGTTTGGTGTTGGATAGTCTTTGAAGAAGTCAAACACTGATTCCAGAGGTCTAATAAGAAAGGTAAATTTCACTATTGCAAGAAACCCCGATCACTATATTAGTGAGTGTAAGATGCAACTTGCTAAAGAGAAGAATAAAGAGTCAAGTTCTTTTGTTTTGGATTTTGGTACTTCTTCTTCAACTAAGGAGGAGTATGCAAACTTTGTGCATGATTCTTATGCTTTCTTAGTTTGTTCAAATTTTGTTGCTTATAGTGTTGATGAGACAAAAAATGGTTTGGTACTTTGATAGTGGTGTATCTAGGCATATCACTTCAAGAAAGGATTTGAAAAGTTCATTGAATGCAGCTCCATTAGGAAAGAAGGTCACTTGTGCAAATAATGCTTCTTATCCAATTAAAGGTGTTGGTAAGATTTGTATTACCATTTTAGATGGTTGAGATTTATGCTTTCTAGATGTCTGTATGTTCCAAGGATCAAGAAGAATTTGTTATTTGTATCCTCTCTTACAAAAAATGGGTTTTGAGTCGATTTTTAGGATGACATGTGTTTTGTACGAGACCAAGAGAATGGTTACTCTATCATCACTATGGGTACACTAGAAAATGGGCTATTTGTGCTAAATTGTTATGTGAAGCAAATTTGAGCGTGTATTGTAGAAACAAAGACTCTGGCCATGAAGGATGATGAGTTATGACATGCTTGATTTGGGCATGTTGGTTATGGTAGTTTGATGACTTGAAAGTGTCATAAAATGGTGCATGATTTGTCTTTATTGGAGATGCTGCCTAGACATGTAAGTGAAGGTTGTGAAATATGCAAGATTGGTTCTATAGGATTCCATCAATGGGTAATAGCCTTTAATTTGTAAACTTCTTTGATGATTTTGTTGGGTCTATCCACTCAAAGTAAAGTCAGATGTGTTTGCTATTTTTCAATATTATGTCTCTATGGTTGAAAATGAAACAGGTTGCAAAGTACAAACTCTGCGTACAGATTGGGGGGGATACATGCCAGGTGCATTTAAGGATTTTTTTGGCAAAGAAAGGCATTAAACATTAGGGCACTATGCCATACACACCACAAAAAAATGATGTTGCAGAAAGGAAGAACAAGTCTTTGATGGAGATAGAAGTATGCTCGAGGCCAAGAGTTTGCCTCATAAGCTATGGATGGAGGTAGTTCCTTATACAACACATGTTTTGAACATGTGTCCTACTTCTGCCTTGAAGACATTACTCCATGTGAGGCTCCGTATAACAAAAAGCCTTCAGTTAGCTATCTTTGTGCCTTTGGTTGTCTTGCTTATGCTCATATTTTCTAGTAATTATGTGGGAAGCTTGGTGATAAGGCAATCAAATTTATTTTTGTACGGTATAGCAATGGCAATAAAGGTTATAGACTCTACAATCCTATTAAAAATAATAAATTTGAGAGATGATGTAATCTTTGTGGAAGTTTCTACTCAACGTATGGTTGCTTTACTTTTAATGTATCTCATGTATAGACACAAGATATATTTAAATATTTGATTCCTTTATTTCTGGACACTGAAGAATTGCAGCAAATTGATAATATTGATTAGTCTTTGGAAGACATGTGACACCTCATGATGTAGAGAAGATTGTGCATGAAAAGCAAGAAGCTCTCAGCAAAGAAAGACCCTTGCCTAAGTAGGCTTATAACTTTGTAGGATAGCAAGTTAGATGTGCCAGATGTATGATCTTGATTTGTTGCATTATTATTTGGGTATTTGATTTATGCAGACTAAAGAAGGCATGTACATGTATCAAACAAAGGATCAGCCTAGGATTTTTGAAAAAATTTGGTATGCAGAATTGTAAGTCAATCTCTACACTAGTAGAAATAGAGCTAAAATTGACCATGTATGCATGATGTTGGAAAACAATCTGATATACATACTTACATAGCGGTTGTTGGTTACTTGATTTATTTGGCAGGCAACACATGTTCAGACATTCAACTTGGGGTTTGACAAGCTAGCAAGTTTATGCACGGTCTAGGTACAAAACATTGGCGAGTTGTGAAGCACATACTTTGCTATCTTGAGGGGATTTGTTCTTTCCAAGGGGGGATAGTTGGGGAAAGAATGTTTCTATGCTGCTTCTTAGTTTGCAGCAATTTAGATGGGATAGAGATTTAAATATAGGCCATTCGATAAGTGGAAATTTACTTTTCTTAGGAAATCAATGTATTTCATGGTTGAGTAAGAAGCAATCCATTGTGGCTATGTCCAATTCTGAAGCCAAGTATAGGGCAGCATTTATAGTGAGCATTGATTGTGTATGGCTAAGAAGGTTATTGGAAGACCTTCATGAGTGTAAGTAGACACCCCACTACTAATTTTACTAAGAGCCAGAGTGCTTTGGCAATTGCAAGGAATCTTGTATTTCATGCAAGGACCAAAAGTATAGAGGTTCACTACCACTATGTCAGGGAAAAGCTACACGCAGGGGAGATAAGCTTAGTTCTTTGCTTTCATTTCATGAATTGAAAGTTATCTCAAGTATTTGCCATTGAGTTAAATGTTGGCCCTCTCTCTCTCTCTCTCTCTCTCTCTCTCTCTCTCTCTCTCTCTCTCTCTCTCTCTCTCTCTCTCTCTCCAATGATGATTGCTCCGTGATCCCTGATGTATATTCTATGTTGGCAGGTATTCCAATCCAATTTTCCTCAAGACACAACATATGAAAATAGTTGTCGTCAACCATGGCCAATGACTTTAGATGATGCAAAAGTTGCATGTGTAAAAGAAAAATCGCACAAAACCAACATGGGCTATATAGAACCATCCATAAAATTCTACAAAGCACCTTTTTTGTAGGAATTTTTATTCTCAAAAAACCTACACAAAGGACAAAATTGCATGCGCAATACTATCGATAGTGGAAATGGAGGTTGGAATGAGCATAAATCAAAATGTCAACAATAACAAGCTCACTCAAAGGTTATGTTGCATTGGAAGTGCTCACAAAAAAATCATCTTAGTCTAAGAAATTGAGCCAAGAGGATACTAGCATGCGTTGCTCGAGACGTTGAAAATATTGTTGCAAAAATGCATGCGAAGTTAGAGAATATGAAGAAGAAGCTCAATAGCACACAATGCAAGAATTAGTTTAACCTATGAAGAACCTTTGCTATTTGTGTCAAAGGCTACAATCCAACATTGCATAAGCTAGGACCATGGCTTTCCCCGAAGGGTGGTTACAAAGTGTTCCTTCTTGATGTTGTCATTATACAATGCATCAAATACACTCACCAACCAGTTCATCTCAAATTTTCTACTTGGTTGTCAGCGTTTAGGATTTGTTCTCAGCCTGCATTTTGGGGTTGCGTATAGGTTGAGACATCCTTCTTGGTGTAGCCCTCAAAGGTAAAACTATTCATGAGGGGCTATAACTCAATGTATTATGCCCTATGACTAATGGACTTGTTGGCCTTATTCACAAAAGGTTTTGTATTGCAATTACCACCACCAAATGATAAATATGTCTTGTAGGTCCTTCAAGGGTTTGGCCATGTGCTTCTAGAAGAGTTAGCACTACTTGACCAACACCCTATAGTAGATACCCTCTGAAGACTAACCTTTTGTTGTTTTATTTTCCCCTATTCTTTATGGAAGCTCCTAAAATTATTGTTACATGAGGTGTTGGAAAACTTTCCTCCCTTTTTGTCACTACTTGTTGCAACTTTAACCACATTTCTAGTGTCTTTTTTGAAGTTGTGTACCATATGTAGGCATGTAGTAAGGTGGAAGCCTTTAACGCATTGCTCCTTCTCTTCTTCTTTTGTAATCAAATCAAAGAACTAAACTAGAAATTTATCACTCAATGGTGATCCCATATTTGCAATTTTGTTCCCATGTCCCAACCAACTCCAAGCAAAACATCCAACAACACTAAGATAACCAAAATGCTCAGGATTTAAATACTAAACCCAAGAAAAAAAAGATATTGAAGGGCTCTCTACACATGAGAACTTTCTGGACTGACCTTACCAATGGCAATTAATTGCTTAATGGGGTTTTTTAGTCTCCACAATAATGCATCCATATCCTCCGCCTCGTGCATAACCTTTAACTCTAGCTCCTTATGCAAGAAAACAATTTATGCCAAGTAGAACCTATATGCAAGGAAGCTAGTCTCTCCCATGCTTGGCTTGTTTTTCATTTTGAGAAAATGTGTGCAGCAATGGAAGTAGAACTAACTACTTGTGAAGTCACCTACCAAATCCTAAAGAGATGAGGAAGTTGAAGTGCAAAGAAGAGGGAGAAGGAAGAGAACTTGGACATACATCAAAGTCAACCAAAAGAGAGATCTTAATAATCAAGATTTTCATATACATAGGTATCCATAAAATCCCATGCATCCTTACCTTAAAAAAAACTATTTTTAAATTATCCTTTTGCATGTATCACTAGCCAACCTCTATGAGGTTATACCCCCCCCCCTTCCTCCTCCTCAAGCATAGAGTATCATGTGAGAAAACCCAACAATCCCCCTTGTCACACAACTCCTCCCAAGTGTGCACTCAACCCAGAGAGTAGATCTATCACCATAGAAACTATATCACACCATAGAGCCCACCATGCACGATCACATGCTCATACACTTCTAATTGGGTTGTCTTATCAAGTATAAATGTATTGGCAATGTGTAGAACCCATCGAGATGGACTTTATTTACCATAAAACCTACTAACTATTCCCTCAAACTCAAACTAGCTTGAGGTTTTATTGACAACTAATTTCTAGGATATTACTGTGTGCAAGAAGATTTAGAAAACATCTGAAATGAGTCGGCATCATCCATAATAGCTCCTGCAAAAAGGTGCATATGGAAAAGTCTTCTACATGGATTTAACATGAAAATCATACTTTAATCCGAAATCAATTTTTGTACAACATGATTCCCATCTTTAATTGTTGGCAGCAAGTTGATTTTGTCAAGAACAAATAATCAATAAAAACGATTAATTTTAGAAAATCTTATCAAGCCACTACATATGATGACAACTTGAGAAGACATAAAACTTGTCGGTGAGGCCAAGATGTAGGACCACTACGTGTGAAATTCCTCTTAAAGGCTAAACAGAGCATGACACTAAAAAAACATGGAACTCTCACAAGCAGCATGTAGAGTCTATAGTGCTCTAACAATTTTGATTGTAGCAACTAGTAAAAGACAAGTTGGGATCACTTCCTATGAAAAAAAACTTCATCCGCCTTGGTCATGACATCTTGTCTATAATGTCATTCACAACTTGCATAGGAGGACGTAGGTAAGCTTTGCCATATTATGACCTCACACAATTTTTTCAAGTCTTAGAGGGGGTGTTGGTCAAGGTAAGAGTCTCTCTCTCTCTCTCTCTCTCTCTCTCTCTCTCTCTCTCTCTCTCTCTCTCTCTCTCTCTCTCTCTCTCTCTCTCTCTCTCTCTCCCCCCTACATTGAAATTGTGCAAGTGGGATTAGCAAAATGGTGAGAATGACATGGATTAAGCACATCGTTAAGGTGGGTTATACCACACATAGTTAAGGTGGGTAATACCACACATGAAACTCCACAGATTAGGGACTAGAGAGAGAGAGAGGGTTTTGCACACTCAACACTTAATCTCTTGCATTCAAGGTACATTTCAATGCACATGGCTCATCACAAAAGGCTCATACAGAGCAACACAGCCGCTATACATATCAACCATTACAACATTGTTAAATGCCCACATCCACACCTCTTATAGATTTTCACGCGTAACTTCAACCACATGTAGTGCTATCAAAAACACACTACAGATGTGCAAAGCAAGAAGTATAGTTGCAAAGCAATGTGGATTATGAAGAACCTTCCTTATGCAAATGTGTGCTTTTACCGCACGTGTCGGATGTTGGGGACTTGCCGAACACTGTGTGCAAGCCATGAATAGTTGCAAGCACACAACCAGACTGTCCTAGTAAGCTCAAAGGGGCCAATGGTGTGTCACTCATCGCTCTACGCTTGCCATCGTGAAGGATTATGTGCCTCAAAGAAGAGGGAGCCGTCACCACCACGTTCAACTGCCTCGCCGCCTCCAATGCCACCGCAATGCTCAATCACTCTCTCTCTCTCTCTCTCTCTCTCTCTCTCTCTCTCTCTCTCTCTCTCTCTCTCTCTCTCTCTCTCTCTCAAGCATACACACACACTCGTGAGCACAGGATGGAGAAGAAGGTAGAGGTAGAGGTAGAGGTAGAGGTAGAGGTAGAGCAAGAGCAAGAGCACTTCTTTATCATGCACCTTCAGAATGAGGATTTTACGTACACAGACACTGGGTGCAATCCTCCCCCGTGCAAGAGTGACCGTTTCCCTCTTGCACGTATTTACTTTATAGATTTCTTGAATGGTCAAAGTGAGTACAAACTGGTCGGCCAGTCATAAATGGCCAAAGCTCATAAAGAGCACTCATAAAATGTACATAAACCGTATATCCTTTCGCATAGTCCAATAATTGCTGATGCTTTTGCCACCTGTCAGTTGCAATAAATAGGTAATTATCAATTCCATTACATACCTCTCCCTTAGAAAGCAATTGTCCTCAGTTGCAAAGATAATAATCTGCAAACAATACTTGTCAAAAACAATGAGTAGTATGCTGTGTCAAAAATATCGCATAGTAAAAGAAAAAACATTATGAAACTAAACAACATTGCTTATGCGTGTTGTCATCCGCATACTACCTATTCTAGTGTCCCATACCACTGGAATAAGCAGTATATGTCATACCCTGATGAATCAGGATATCATTGGCCACACTCGTCATTCAATAATCAATTCTCATCAATCTCAAATCCAATGCCATAAATACTATCACGACAGGAAAATGTCATATACCAAGTCCAAATCCCACATAAATCGAAGTCCAAATACCTGCCAAGATATACACCCATTTCAAATCCAAATCCAAATATCCTTCATTTTGTATAGCCGGGTGACAAAAGCATGCTAGGGACAGTGGTGGCCAACCACTGCAGCATGATTTTGTGATTGGTGTTGCCTAAATTGGCGAATCTACACATGATGTGCTGCCTAAATCGGCGAATCGGCACTTGTGCTGCCTAAACCAGCGGATATGCACTTAACATTGTTGGAAATAGTAAAAGTCTTATTTATCAGTGTGCTGTCTGAATCGGCGAATCTGCATGCACAATTGGTGTTGACCAGGGTGAGCATTTACACATTGCCTAAACTTGTGAATCTTTGTGTGTGATCAATGACTAGACAATGCATAAAAATTTACTTGGTACCAAACTGAAGTAGGTTGAAATAAAGAAGTAAGTACCAAAGATTGACGATCATCTCAAATCAACTGAGATTATGTGAGTACACTACAACATGCCGCGCAAGAATCGACGTGGATATCAACGACTCAAAGCTTGTTTTAAAAGTAAAATACGCTGGGAATAATCATCGGAATAGGCGCCGGTATGGTGTCGTCAGTATATGTACCGGTATTTTAGCCATCGGAATAAGCTATAAATAGGGCAACACTGAAATAAGCATTGGTATGTTATTTTATAATACCAACGTGGTCTGGCCAATCGTGCATGGTCCACATGAGAATTCCTTGCACATGTACATTTCATCGTTTGATTGGTTGGGACATATCAACCACATTGATTCCTGTCCACGAGATTTGGAGCTTTATTATAAGTGGTGCCAGATAGACGTCCATGTTCTTTGCTTTGTACTTTCTTGAGACGATGAGTGACAACAACAAATGGCCCTTCTTAATAGCTAGCCATGGTGGAAGAGTATAATTAAGCAAAAAAATAGGCCACGTGCTCAATGACGAGCTTCGTAATCCAAATGGGTTTACTTCGTCCATTGCTAGACCAAAGCGGATACATCGAGGCTCATTTTTAAATGTAGGCCAACTTTCCTCTATGTGCTTCCATGCACGAGAGTCAACAGGTACCCGTATCACATCATCTCTCGATCTAGTATTTGAGTGCCATGTCATCAAAGCGGCTTTAGACTTGTACTTGAACATGCTCTTTATTCTTGGAATGATAGGAAAGTGTCGAAGTACCTTTGCAAGGATAAATTTTCTTTGTGTGTCCTCTCTATACCTGTTTGATCCACAATTGGGACACTGTTCCAAATTTTCATACTCATTGCGAAAAAGTAAACAATCATTAGAACATGCATGTATTTTGTGATAATCCAAGCCCAAATTAGTAAGAAGCTTTTTAGCAGTTGGATGGGTAGGAGGCATGTGATTCCCTTCCGACAAGATTTGGTCGTTGAGAAACCTGTCGTTACATAGACAAGTCAACCCCTTGATCACATTATTGAAATGTAATTTGCACTTTATCATGCTTAGGATACAATTTATTTACCTAAAAAGCTATGTGAGACGGAGGCATCAGACCACCCGTAGACAGACTGTAAATTAAGCATTGCCAAAGCAGTATGGAGAATTGAGATTTTCGCACCATTATCAAGCGGCATATGTGCAAGAGTTTTCATCATCTCGCCCTCTTTATCGTTGCTATCATGCCATCGATATGGACGGGATGACTGAGGTTGGTGAAGGAGTACGAGCGGAAGTGCGACACGAGAGAGACTGCGAGAAGAAGAGCACGACGATATGGTGAACTCGCTCTACTGTAATGTGTAGAGCATAGTGAGTTCTTATTAGGTTTTAACAAAAGAATATGTGTACATACCTGGCGGCCCGCCCACTTACCTAGGCAACCACATTGGGCTTTATACCCCAACAACCTCCCACTTAAAGTTCAATGTGGTACTTTAAGTGTGAGAGAAGCTACTATACAAGCTAATATACAAGAGATGTAGAGAAGTGATGTACTACCCTACACCTAACTGCTTGCAAAAATGCGCAAAGCTCTCTGAGGGAAGTCCTTTTGTAAGTAGATCAGCAGGATTTTCTGTGGTGTGAACTTTGACAAGCTGAAGTTGCTTATCCTCGAGCATTTCCATGATGAAATGATACTTCACATCCACATGCTTTGTCTTTGAGTGATAAACTGGATTGCGAGCCAATTGTATAGCACTTTGACTATCACAATATAACACATGCATCTCTTCTTTGATTCCCAAATCTGTTACTAGTCGATTAAGCCAAATTGATTCTTTGCATGCCTCTGATTCTGCAACATATTCAGCCTCTGTAGTAGACTGAGTAACACAATCTTGTAATCTAGAACGCCATGATACTGCTCCACCAGCCAATGTAAAGACATACCCTGACGTAGACCTTCGGTTGTCTAAGTCACATGCAAAATCTGAGTCTGTAAAACCCTTTACACTTAGCTCCTGACTCCCATAGCATATACGCATACTATTTGTAGCTTTCAGGTATCTCAATATTCCTTTCACTGCCTCCCAATGTTTCTTGCCTGGGTTTGACATGTATCAACTTACTACTCCCACTGCAAATGCAATGTCTGGGCGAGTAGCAATCATTGCATACATCAAACTACCCACTGCAGACACATATGGAATCTTATCCATTTCAGCCTGTTCTTCCTCAGACACAGGACAATCTTGTTTGCTAAGTTTCACATATGGTGGCAATGGAACACTCAATGCCTTTCCCTTCTCCATATTGAAACATTGCAAAACCTTGTCAATATACTCTGTTTGAGATAACCAAATCAACTTCTTTGATCTGTCTCTCTCAATGCGCATACCAAGTATATGACTTGCCTCACCCATGTCTTTCATGTCAAACGATTTTTCCATCTTTGACTTCAAAGCTGAAATTTATTCCAAGTGCTTGCCAGCAATCAACATGTCATCCACATACAAAATAAGGATCAGCCAACTGCCATCCTTAGCCTTCTTTGTATATAGACAGTGATCGAACTCACTACGTTTGTAGCCTTGAGAAAGCATAAACATGTGGAACTTATGGTACCATGCCCTCGGTGATTGTTTTAAGCCATAAAGACTCTTCAACAACTGGCATACCAAATCTTCCTTGCCTTTCTCAACAAACCCTTATGGCTGCTGCATGTAAATTTCCACATCTAAATCACCATGCAAGAACGCTGTCTTGCTATCCATTTGGTGCAACACCAAATCTAATATGGCAACCAATGCAAGAAAGCATCTCAATGTAGTCATCTTGACCACCGGAGAGAAGACTTCATCAAAGTCAATGCCTTGTTCTTGCTTAAAGCCCTTGGCAACAAGCCTTGCTTTGTACTTTGGCTGACTATCATGAGCAGTGATCTTATACCTGTAAACCCATTTACAAGGTAGAGCCTTTTTGCCCTGTGGTAATTTAACTAGCTTCCATGCCTGGTTTTTATGCAGAGCTATCATCTCTGACTGCATGGCCAATTGCCAATTCCCGGAGTCCTTCATTTGCACTGCTTCCTTGTAACATGAAGGCTCATTTGCACTGCTTCCTTGTAACATGAAGGCTCATTGCAATCAGTCAACCATGACATAGTTCATAGATGGAACAAACTGATCAGGAGGTCGTGAGATCCGTCCCGATTTACACAAAATAGGTGGCTGAGGCTCGGCCATAACTTGTGGTTCCACTCTATCCTGTCCTTACTCCTCTTGAGCCCTGACATTTTGTCTTGCACGTGCAGGTCCATCTTCTTGGAAGACAACTCTTCTAATCTCCTCAACCCTCTCTGGTTTAGAATGATATTTGGCTTCATTAAAGTGAACATCATTGCTGCAGATAACCTTTCTGGATTCGGGATCCCAAAGTCTGTACCCCATCTCACCAGAATTACCATAGCCTAAAAAGATGCACTTTCTACTCTTTGGCTCAAGTTTGTTCCTAAATTCCTTTCGAACATGAGTATATGCCTCACAGCCAAAGACTCTGAAATGCTTGTATGAGGGCATTTTACCTGACCATACCATCTCTGGCATTGAAGCCTTCTGCAAAACCTTTCTAGGAGATCTATTTATAAGATGAACAGCCGTTGATACAGCTTCAGCCCAAAACCCATTTGGCAGTTGTGCATTAGACAACATACTTCTGACCTTCTCTTGTATGGTCCTATTCATCCTCTCAGCAACACCATTTTGAGGAGGATTGTAAGGAGCAGTAAGTTCACGTTTTATACCTTTTGACTCACAAAAGTCCTGAAAGGCCTTTGAAACATACTCTCCACCATTGTCAGTGCGTAAGCATTTAAGCTTCTTGCCACTCTGATTCTCCACAAGTGTCACAAACGTTTTGAAAACACTCAACGCTTCATCCTTGTGCTTGAGAAAGTAAACCCATACTTTCCTCGAGTAATCATCTATAAATGTCATAAAGTAAGAAGCTCCCCCTAGAGATAGGTTAGGCATAGGTCCACACAAATCACTATGAACAAGTGCCAACTGTGTATCTCTTCTACTGCTTCTATGCTTATGTGGCTGTTGTGTTTGCTTACCATACAGACAATGTTCACAGAATTCAAAATCATTAAATGAAAAGCCAGGAAAATAACCAGAACGAGACAAGATTTCCATTCCCTTCTTGGACATATGTCCTAACTGGCTATGCCACAAAGAAATGTTCGGCTGCTCGGTTACATTGATTACATTTTTAGAGACATTTGATACATAAATCATGTAAAGTCCTCCAGACTTTACTCCATGTGCTACTGTCATAGAACCCTTGGATATCTTCCACATGTTCTGTCCAAAAGTGGTGACGTAGCCAGCATCATCAAGTAAATCTGTGTTGATCAAGCTCTTTGTAATTGCGGGAACATGTCTCACATTCTTCAGCGTGAAAGAAGAGCCATTCTGAAACTTCAATTGAACATCTCCAACACCTAAGATCTCACATGTCTTCCCATTGCCTAGCCGAACATGATCTTTAGTGGTCACATAAGAGGTAAACCACTCCTTTTTTGGAGACACATGAAGTGATGCCCCTGAGTCTATAATCCAGTCACTCAGTGCATTTCCATCAGATGCTGTAAGAAGAGCTGAGTCCATTGTATTCTTCAAGAAGTAGATGTCTCCTGACACTAGACTATCATCCTCTACAACAGTGTTTGTCACATTTATTTCTTGAATCTTCATTGAGGACTTCTCACGATGGTCTTCAGCTTTCTCTTTGCCTTTTTTTGTTTTCCATTCTCTGCGGTCTCTTTTCATGTGACCTTTCTTGCCACAATGGTAGCATTCTATGTCACTCTTGCCTTTAGCACTACGGGACTTGCTACGAGACCGATTCCTCTTTCCACCTTTGTAATTTTCTTTGGTCCTTTCCCTGACAACTAAGGTTGTTCCTTTGCCTTTGTCCATTGTCTTTTTGTTGGTTTCTTCAGTAAGTAGACTGCCTTCTACACCTGCTATGGTCAAACCATCTGGAGGTGCCGAATTACTCAAAGCTGTGCGAAAAGTGTCCCAACTTTTCGGCAATGTGATCAACAGGAACATAGCTCTAACAGGTTCATCAAACTTGAGACCTTGAGCTGACAACTGACTGTAGATGGTGTTGAATTCATTCAGATGATTGGACATAGGTGTCCCTTCTTTCATCTTCAAGTCAACAAGCTTCTTAAGCCAATATACCTATGAAGCTGCACTCTGCTTCTCATAAAGATCACTCAGCTTTGTCCATGCTTCATAAGCCGACATCTCGTCTTCTACATTGAAGTAAACGCTTTCTGCCAAAGTCAGCATAATGGTAGAAAGTGCCAATTCATCCATTTCGCTCCATTCATCTTCGTCCATATCTTCTGGTTTTATCCCCTTGAGCTTTATAGGTTTTATCTGCTTCTTTTGTACCAACACGTGCCAAATCTGCTTCTTCCACAATGGGAAATTGGTTCCATCCAGCTTCTTGATATTGTAAAGAGCAGTGTCCTGTGATCCAGACATAGCTACGCTTCACAGTAGTTTACTTTCCTGGGAAAAATTCAGCAGAGTTTCCCCTGTAAACTGACCTCTAAACCAATATCAACCTATCAAATGAACCAAGAAAGCTTTAGATTCTGCAGAAATTTTGGCAGAGTCTCCTTTGTAAAATGGCTCTGGTGTACTCAAAAAATAGACCAAAAACAGCTCAAAAAACCACTGTCTCTCTAACACTGTAAGCTGTGGGTAAACCTGTCTTGCACTTGTACTGTCTCTCACTGTCATGTCACTGTCCTGTAAGCATAGACTGCGACAATGCCTCAACAACAGTAAAGCAAAGATGCAATCCCAACTATCTAACTCGGAGTCAATACATCCTAGCTGCCTATCTAAGGGTGCTCGAGGGATCGCTCCAAGACCTGTATCACCGAAAGGATCTCAACATTCGAGAATCCCCCAGCTCAATAAAACCTCACTCGACCCTCAACAAAGGCTGCAGTAAATCTGACAGTACATAGACTTCCCACAAATTCATACATCCACAAATTTCCCACTGTATGCTGTAACCGCTGCGGCAGTTGTTTGCTGCGTGACTCACAGCCAGCAAACCCTCAACAGACATACATCATCTCTAACAATACATCCCATGTGAAAGTACCTGCAATGTCACGATGAAATCTGGAATATCAAGCAGCAAACACAAGCTACCCGATGAACTAGTGGATGTCGCCTACAGTCTATGTGTAGGTGCGCCCGTGTCGTATGTGACACGCCTCCAAGAACTATGAGCCGTCCTTCGTTGTGTAGACAGCCACAAATCAGCACTCTGGAAGTGCAGATATCCTCAGCACTTGCAGTCGTAGGCCGAAACCCCAAATTTGCAGAGTCGAATCTGCACCCACCAAGACCACGTAGTCGAAAATGGCCTGCGTAGAGCTTTGTCGAAGCCGAACGGTGGCCGAGATGACCTCAGAATGAAATTTTGAGAACACCAAGTCCTTCGAGCTTTCCTACAGGATTTGGGGCCATGTCTTCGCCTGTCAAATCTCACTCCAATCTGAGCAGGTGATTCTAGCTTCCTGCAATGCTACCCCGAGCCTTGATCTGAGCTCTGATACCAATTGAAGGAGTACGAGCGGAAGTGCGACGCGAGAGAGAGTGCGAGAAGAAGAGCATGACGATATGGTGAACTCACTCTACTGTAATGTGTAGAGCATAGTGAGTTCTTATTAGGTTTTAACAAAAGAATATGTGTACATACCTAGCGGCCCGCCCACTTACCTGGGCGACCACATTGGGATTTATACCCCAACAGTTGGTTCGCAATATTGCCTTAAATGTTGTTGTCTTTTTCTGTTTTCAATGATGGGATCCATGTCAAAGAACGCGTCTAACATCTGCTCCATCTTTACTTCTTGAAATGCCACATCAGGTATTGGTTGGGAGGACTCGGTCGATGACTGTTCGTTTGAAAATCATCTTCTCTGGGATGAAGTTGGAGCAATATCTACTCGGAGGTTGATCTATTGTCTCTGGACCGTGAGATCGATAACGCGGGTCTTGTAGTTGCTCTATGGGAAAGAGCCATTATTGCGTATGTGCTGGTCGCAGATTTTTCATTTTCGAAAGATCTAATGCTTGCAATGCGCACAAGGACACGCCATCCAGCTATCGTCCATACTTTATCTACCAATGATGCAACAAATAATTAAATCACTCTTGTTATAACTACACACTACTAACTACATGACAATACATGACAACCTCACGTTCTCTAGCCATGCCCGATCCCCGCACACCTCGATCTAGAGGTGCACGAAGATTAGGACCACAGGGTAATAATATCGTCTTTATTGGTCAATGACTATATATTAGGATTCTTGAAGTCTTTGTGCGCTTTTGAAGTCCGATTGCATTATTTTACTTTATTTATCAAAGTCAGTTTGCATTTTGAAGTACACAAGTCATTTTCGTAGTCCGTTTGCGTTTTTTCAACTATTTGCCGCTAGCTTTAACAACCTCACATTCTCTATTCGTGCCCAATCCCCGCACACCTCGGTCTAAAGGTGCACGAAGATTAGGACCACAGGGTAATAATCTCGTCTTTATTGGTCAATGACTATATATTAGGCTTTTTGAAATTTCTGTGCGCTTTTGAAGTCTGATTGTGTTCTTTTACTTTGTTTATCAAAGTTTGTTTGCGTTTTTTGAAGTACACGAGTCATTTTCGAAGTTTGTTTGCATTTTTCTTACTGTTTGTCGCTAGCTCTAACCTAACCTATAATAACTTAAACCTAACCTAACGGCAGTTCGTTTGCGTTTTTTGAAATACACAAGTCGTTTTCGAAGTCCGTTTGTATTTTTTCTACTATGTGCCGCTAGCTCTAAGCTAACTTATAACCTAACCTAACCTAACCTATAACCTATAACCTAACATAATCGAAGTCCGTTTGTGTTTTTTGAAGTACACGACTCATTTTCGAAGTTTGTTTACATTTTTTCTACTATTTGCCGCTAGCTCTGACCTAACCTATAATCTAAACATAACCTAACATAACTTATAATCTATAACCTAACGTAACCTAACCTATAACCTAAACCTAACCTAACCAAAGTTCGTTTGTATTTTTTCTACTATTTGTCGCTAGCTCTAACCTAACTTAACCTATAACCTAAACATAACCTAACTTAACCTATAAGCTATAACCTAACGTAACCTAACCTATAACCGAACCCATAACCTAAACCTAACCTAATCGAAGTCCGTTTGCATTTTTTGAAGTACACAAGTCATTTTTGAAGTCCGTTTGCGTCTTTTCTACTATTTGTCACTAGCTCAAACCCAACCTATAACCTAAGCTAAACTATAACCTAAACCTAACATATAACTTAACCTAACCTATAACCAAAACTTAACATATAACCTAACCTAACCGAAGTCTGTTTGTGTTTTTTGAAGTACACGAGTAATTTCTGAAGTTCGTTTGTGTTTTTTCTACTATTTGCCGCTAGCTCTAACCTAACCTATAACCTAATGTAACCTATAACCTAAATCTAACTTAATCTAACCTATAACATAACCTAATCTTTAACCTAACCTAGTCTATAACTTAAACCTAAACCTAAACCTAACCTAAACCTCAATCGCATGATGATGATGAGATGGTAGCAAGAACGTTCCCCAAAGCATAATTTCAAAATAAAATTGCATAAAAATTTAAAGCATTGAAAGCACACACATATACTAAATTGCACAAACCTACAAGCAAACTTGAAAAGAATCTCACCTTGATGTTAAGAAGTAGTCCACGAACGAGAATCTCACCTCCGGCAAGTCGTTGAGCAGCAGATCTGCAGCAGTAGGTGAGGAGGAGGAGGGCAAGAGAAGAGGCAAAAAAATGAGGGAAATGCACAGGGAAAGACCCGCGGTTCTGTTTTTTGCAAGGTCCACCGATACAGGTGCCGGTATAGACGCCGATATGAGCACTAGTATAGGCGCCGGTATAGTCCTCAGTATAGGCGCCAGCACAGACGCCGGTATGAGCGCCGAAAATTCAAAAATTAAAATTTTTAAAAACTTGATCTCCCTCTAGATTTACCTACACATATACCGACGTCCGCCATTGATGCCGGTAATTTGACGTCGAAATTTAAGCGAGCTCTTGTAGTGGTAGTTGTATGACAAGTTATCTCAATGTAGATTTCAATGAATGTAAGTACAGTGCCATAACATTGAAGAAGATTGAATTTACAATTTATAACACAATAAAAGTAAGTGAAGGGGTAAGATGGGGGGGAGGGTAGTCAGTGGAGATTTGTATTGTGTGAAAGCAATACGAAGACCAAATAATATCTCTAAATGAAAAACTAATCATGGTGCTTTTGGTTAAAAGGTTGTTAATATAAAATTCAAAAGAAAATATATTCCTAGTACATGACCTTATATTCATAATGTTTTACCTTAATCATCATAAAGGAGTATAAAAAACAGTAGCATACCATATGATGGAACATTAAAGATAATCATAAAGCAATTAAATTGAAAATCTAATTTTGTTAATCTAATTCCGTTAAGTCACTGCTAATGAGTATAATGGTACATTACTGAGTGGGAGTGGTGATTCTATATTGTTGCATCTATCGTGTAGTTGGATGTCAAGTGTGTGGCTTCTGTTTGTGTGTTGCAAAAGTGTCTACACGAATGACCTTCTTAAGTGATTGTTGAATATATAACTTGATACCGATTCAGAGAAATGAGTGCATGGCAAAGAGTTAAAGGGATCGAGTACTCATACTTGTGAAGTGGGCAATGGGTGCCATTAGCAGCACACAAAGCCCACTATTCTTGAACTGAGATAGATGGATAGAGAGTGTAAGCCACTAGTACTTCCAGTGTCGCTAACATTTTAAATAAATATTCATAGGCCTAATTAGGAAAGACTACTGATGAGGATTTTGTTCACAACTAGTTTGTGAGGCCCCCTTTTCACGGCTAAGGGGAGTTAGTGACATGCAAGCAAGCTGGTGGGAACTAATCATGACCATTCACCTTTTGTGTGTTAAGATCGTGCAAGCAAGTTTGACAAATTTTAGATAAGGCGCAGTGTTTGGGAAAAGTGTGCCTCAACTTAACCGGGGGGCGATCGAAAAATAAAAAATAAAAAAAATAAAATCATAACCACTGGTTGAAGGGAAGAGGAGAGGGAGGAAATCCGCTTGAAGAAAATAGAGTTAAATTGCAAAAGATGTTGATTATTTTTCAAAATTTCCTCTTTAAATCTACCATTTTGGTATGTTTGTGAAGTAGCTTTTTGGCCTGCCCAAAGGGCAAAGGCTATAGAGATGCCTTCTCTTTTTGCTGACTAAAATAGAAAAAAGATTGAGTTGTATTTTCAAGTATTTTTTGATAGGCCAAAAATGTTGATTGGTTGAAACAAGATAGTGGGCACTCATTTAAATTAAGAGTGTGTAAATCTAATGATGGACATGTCGTGAGTTTCCAAATATGAAGTGAATGCTCATTGCTCATTTACAAAGGAAAGGACATCTATATTCTATATATCTATATATTATATTATATTATATTAAAAAGACGGGGGTGGTCGTCCATGTGTCTACAAGCACACATGCCCCTCCCTTTCTTTTCCTCTATGAATGATCTACATGGTCTATCCAGCGGTGCTTCGTTTGGCCTTCCCTTTTCATCAGTGCTTGCTGATCTACCAACGTGGGATACCAACGACGACCTGACTTGAACATTTTCATGAGTGGTGAGATATATTTTTAAGTTTGATTGGATTGGATGGGTCTCATCGTGTCAGGTCATGGGTGGTGGGATTGCACTAAGACTATGTTAGGGTTACGAGAGGTTTTTGACTATGCACTCATCCATAGCGCTATGTTTGCGGCAGACTCTCCAGCCATGGAACGTCTTTGTGTGTGGACTCTCCCCCCCTATGCCATGATGTTACACTGCTTGCTTGGACTATCAGAGATGCTATCCATGAAGAGCTTATTGTTGGTTTCACTCATGTGAGTGAGCTGTGTTTTTTTAGGGCTACCTTGTTTTCCCTCTTAGATACAGCAGGCATCTAAGTGTGTTGATTTCTTGCTTGCAGGACAGTTAACTAAAGGTCAACGATAGGGCAAGGTGTTGATTACCATCCTCCAACGTTGCCACAGAGGGTTTTGTTCTTCAAATGAGGGACCGCAAGGCCTTTTTGCATTCAATCTGCCGCCCATCCACTGATGACGTAAGTGCGCTATCTAGGATGTGAAAGGAGCTTGTGAGGGTGGCTTGTGCTCCACTCATGGCTAGTTCAAGAACTTCAGCCCTCAAGGCCTCGGATGCAGGGGAATACCTCTGGTTGTGGTCCCCCCAAGCCTGACATCGACATGTTGACTTGGCTTGCCTCATATCTCATTATCCCTACCTTGCTACATTACTAGTCCCTGCTTGTTACTTGTAACTCAACTTGTCAATCCCTCTCACTTGGTGTGAGCCTACTCTCAAAATCTCATGATCATCTCGCTTGGAAAACATGCAGCAGAGGCGACTTGGATTTATGTCTACGTTTTTGAGGTTAGTGGTGTGGCCAGGTTTCTTTTATTGAAAGCTTGGTATATTTCAACTTTTAACTACGCTTTGTCTGCTAGGCATTTATTGTTAAGGATATAAAGCACAACAGTGATAAGGAATCCCACAAGCCATCATCTAGAGCTGCAGCTCTCTCTCTCTCTCTCTCTCTCTCTCTCTCTCTCTCTCTCTCTCTCTCTCTCTCTCTCTCTCTCTCTCTCTCTCTCTCTCTCTCTCTCTCTCTCTCTCTCTCTCTCTCTCTCTCCCCCCCCCCCCTCCCCCTCCCCAGGCACAAGCATGGGCCACTGGATGTGTGTATGTGTGTGTGGTGGCCATGACCACCGTGCTAGACATCTATCAACATGGCCACCATGGCAGTTCCCACGTGTGCCATGCCAAACTAACACTCTCCCATGCTTTCTCGGTTTGTACACCTTCTCTGCAAACACACTCTCAAATTCTCTTTCCATCGCTCCTTTAAGGCATCCTCATAATCTGCCAGCAAGTTGTCATTCAACTATTTGATTGAGTTTTGAGGCAAGTCTCCAATTCTCGCTTGTTGGTTGGGACTTCAGGGCTCGAGAGTCTGAGTGCCCTTGCAAATCGACACTCATGAGATCACTGTGGCAAACCTTGTTTGATTATTTTGCAATTGATGACCAAGGTGGGATTAAAATTAGCTGAACTGCAGGTTTTGTGTTGGGGCTCTAGTCGTTGTGCAAATTGTAAGTAGCAAGTGGGTTAGGTGGGGTCCATGCATAAGGGCATTAGCTCATGGAGGAACACTCTACCCAGTTGTAAAGCTCTTGCATTTTGATAATGTGTCATTTTCATTTTTGAAACTCTTATGCTCGTGCTTAAGTTTGTTGTCCACAGATTTTGACCATTCGTGGCCCTTTCCACTCCTCGTGGTAAGTGTGAAGCAAACTACATTTTGTTTAGTTCTCTGCTCACTGCCATGGTGGCTTTTTATTGTTCTCCTACAACAAGCTTGCAATAGTTGGCACAGAGGCTCCAGGGGGCAGTGATGCGGTGCTCCACAGATCAACAACACTCTGCTTTTTTATTTGTGATGTGACTGCTTCAGTGTTCTTCCCCTTCTTGCAACTTAGTCTCAAATTTTAGCATCCTTGCAGATGTTTTTGGCATCATTACTAGTTCCCATTTGTTCCTCTTCTTTCAACTTAGGCTCATGTTAAGTGGGGTTCTCAGACGTTACTTAATTTGAGTTACTTAGTCTTCTTTGGTTCTCCAAAAGTGGGTTTTTTTTTGCTGGTTTTTGATGCTCAAAAGTCAAGGTTGAATTTGAATCGCTTTGTGTGTTTGTTTATTGTTGTGCCATGCTGTTGTTGCACAAAAAATGTTTTTTTGTTTTTTTTTAAAAGCCTAATGCTCAAGCTCATGTTTGCAGGGTTAATTTGCTTTTCTATTTTTGTGTTTGTTTGTTGTCCGTGCTCTAATGGTTGTGCTTGTTGCCTAATTTAAATCAAGAAGTTGTGGCCATGGGAATTGTTGCCACCTTATTGTTTTGAATGAAGGTTGTCTATAGTTAACCTAATAGTATTTATATATATATATATATATATATATATATATGTGTGTGTGTGTGTGTGTGTGTGTATATATATGCTGGTAAATTTGGAGAGTAATCTATTGAATTTTTTGTGGCCTTAGACTTAAGTGGTTAGGCGTGTATTGGGTCTTGAGGCTTTGCACTTTAAAATGGGTGATCGATCGCTGGGCTCTTGTTAGTGGAGAGAATGTAGTGGAGGTAAGCAAACTTTGCACTCTCAATATGTGCCTACCTTGACTACGGTGTGCTCAAGCAAGCGACAACCATTACCCTACTGATCTTGTCCTGGGCAACTCCGCTCGACACTTCTACCATCTCTAGACAACACTTGAAAGACTCTCCATTTGAGTCCAACACTACTGCCATGTGTTTGTGAGAGAGTTGTAGTTGGCATAGCCTTTGTGGGTGCCATCGAGGAGTTACTACCTTGAAATGGCAGGCCTTGTGATTTTATCACTTGTTTTCCTCCGAATCTGTGTAGATCCCATTGGTGAGTAGAGAAAAAAAAGAAAAGAAAGGGAAGCTAACAAAAAGGTGGGGGCAGATGGCAGGCGCCGCGCGAGAGCAGGGGGTTCTGTCTGAGGACGGAGGGAGGGCAAGGAGTGGAGGAGACCTCAATGGTGGTCATCACGAGGAGGAGGGGTAGGCGGTAAAGAAAAAATGCTCACCCAACTGTATGCGACCAACAATTTTCATTCATCCCCCTCACTGCCCTGCACCCCACACTCGTAGGTTCTGCTTCATGCGCAACAAAACCAGTTCTCGTTGAGGCGCAAATCGCCCACCTCCACATGCACGTAGTACTCCAGCCTACACTGCCTATAGGGTGGTACGGGCACCTTGCAGCCACGATTGTGCCATAGCAGAGAGTGCCTTGACCAGTTGTAGTTGTGACAGAGGATCGATATTGTCGTGCATATGCCAGAATGGCCAACTAGGAGTACTTTCCCTGGCTGCAGTACGGAATAGCTGGAGGGGATGTTGGTTTTGAGGGAGGTGAACCTCGTTTATAAATAACACGGGGTCCAGTTCGAGGGATTGACGGCAGGGGCAGACGGATAGAGCTCCAGGCTCGTGAGAGGGAGGTTGTGGGTTCAAGAGGTGCTCGCGACGGCTGGAACCCTCAATTTTTTATTTTAATGGGTGGGCGATCAACGGCCGATTGATTCTCAGCCGCTGATCCCTCGAGTTGCGCCCGTGACACTTATGGACGAGGGGGGGTGAAGGTGGGGTATATTTCATTCCATCAAAATTAATGGGAGGCAAAAAATAAGGGCAGTAGTGTGATATACACTTTTCCTATCCCCTGATCACTGCCAGCAACCTCTATCTATTCCTCGCAATCCTCATTGGAGAACTCTAGCCGCTCCTACCAAAAAGTTGTGGCTCTACGCTTGAAAAGTTGCGGCTCTACTTCTTCTCTACGGTGGTTGCATGCAGGCCGTCAAATTTTATGGCTGGGGTGGGCGGATATGGAAAAGAAATGTTGGAGGATGAGTGGTTGAGAGAGAGAGAGAGAGAGAGAGAGAGAGAGAGGGAGAGAGAGAATAAAAGAGAGTATGTGTATTCGAAGGGTGCGCAAGTTCAGTAACTGAGAGAGATTGAGAGAGCGAGAATGGGACATTAACTGCATGAGAATTGGGTGAGTGGAGTGGAGAACGCCACCGTTTGGCTTAGAGAAAGAGAGAGAGAGAGAGAGAACCACGGAACCAATGGTGGTTGGTCGGCTTACAACAAGGAGGATGAACACGTGGGAAAAAGATTGTGTGTCCGCATATTGCATGCGTCGTGAGCAGCAAAAAAAAAAAAAAACCAACATTGCCAAGAAAAACACCCGCAGAGTGTGTGTGTGTGGAGACGTTTTCGCCCAACCAAAAAAAAGTGCATGCAACTGAGAACAGTGAGAAAAGCGGTCGTGGTGAGTGTATGAGAGGTGGGGGTTGGGGCAATTGGCAGAGTGCTCGATATTGGATAGTCGACAAAAAAAGGGTTGCAACTCGTGGTTGGGAGGGGATAGAGCTGCATGGCGCTTGAAAACGAGAGAGAGAGTCTGTTTGTGACTGAAGAGAGAGAGAGAGAGAGAGAGAGAGAGAGAGAGAGAGATGGAGGTGCGGCTTCTCTCGGTGCTCTACAACCACCACCACCCACATGGCAGTTACTCACCTATTCCAATCTTTCTCGTTCTCTCTCATGCAGCATATGTGCGTATGGTTGCATGACCCCTAACAAGCACACAACAACCACTGTTGATGGTCTCTCAACCAATTGCGCTTAGTTATAGCAGAGCAGGTCACTTAGAGCATACAAACCTATCATTAATGTCTGCAAGTCACTCACCAACCATGCTCTCTTGTTCGTGTTCACTGCTACACCCGTCACGTTGTCCCAAGCGTTGCCGTTCGTTTGCCACTCATGCCCACGTTGGTTGACGCCATCGTTGATGATAAGCCAAAACCCTTATAATGCTACCAAGTGGTGGTAGTGCCCACTACCGAACTATACAAGGGCTTATGGTGTTTGTCACAAAGAAGCCCCTTGGGTGCTCGCCTACTCTTGCTGCTCCATATTCATTCTAAAATTTAATATTTAGGATAATTATATTTAGCAAGCTTTCCCACTAGCTCAAGAATTTAGTTTAATTTCGTTTTGACTAGGTGCTCTATGGTTTAAATCCCTCGGATAGACGCTTGAGGTTTCTTTGTTTTGACACGATGATTCGCTTGTGTGTATCTCATTCTTCACCTCAAGGAATTGGTCGTAAGTCCAAGCTCGATCAAGAATAATCTTTAATATCTTTGTGGGAGTATTCTTACGACATGAAATCTTCTCTACTACTACTATTACTACTCTACATACCTGGTAACTTGCACAAATCCATAATCAAGCTCAACATGAACAGAGAGAGACAAAGAGCGGAACAGAGCGAGAGAGCATGTGCAGGCGCACCTCCTAGAGCGGAGTGCTACGCCGGGATGGCGAGAGAGAAGAGAGGAGAGGACAGAAGAAATACATAGACACTGGGTGCAATCTCCCCCCGTGCAAGAGTGACCATTTCCCTCTTGCACGTATTTACTTTATAGATTTCTTGAATGGTCAAAGTGAGTACAAACTGACCGGCCGGTCATAAATGGCCAAAGCTCATAAAGAGCACTTAAATCATAAAATGTACATAAATTATATATCCTTTCGCATAGTCCAATAATTCCTGATGCTTTTGCCACCTGTCAGGTGCAATAAATAGGTAATTATCAATTAAGACATACATTAGTTATAGGAATGTTTATGCTTCCAATTTGGTATCCTACTCGACATGGTCGAGGATTGGGAGGGTCAATTTTCTTTTAACTCTGTCTAGGCTTTGAGTAGGGAAAAAAGGTAGCACCCCAAATTTGGGCTACACGTTTGGAGCTCATTCTAAGCTGTGTCATGCAAAGATCTCTTTCTAGCATACCTTTACTTGCCGAAGGAGACAGAGGTGCTCGATATGGCCGACATGTGGCAAAGGTGCTCAGCATGGCCAACCATTTGTTACAATTCACGAAGCCGACAAGAGCCTCTCTTTTTTGTCTTTGCATTTTGGGGTTTAAATAGTTGCTAGGACATAGCACCCATTGGCTATGAGCATAAAGATTCCATCCTATGTGATTATTTTGAAGTATTTATGCGAAGCAAGGCTTCAATTTAAAGACATATTACATAGAAGTTCCCAAAGTTTGGAATATGCTATTAGCATATGAACTTGGGAAAATTTTGCAACATGTTTGCATGATTTTTCACTGGAGGTCGGTATGAACCAAGCAATGAGGGCATGCATGGTATCTCTGACCACTCTGAATTTATCGACATATATATGGCTATGAGCCAGAGAAGCGACAAGGCTAGCAAATTTCAAGTTCTTCTAGTTTTTTTATGTTTTCAAATTATAAATTGGACAAGATCTTCTACTTTGCAAAGAAAAGTGTTGTGCAAGCCATATGAGAAAGCAAATTTTCTAAACCCAAACCAAGATATTGCTCATTGACTTGGGATCAAGAGCAATGGCAGAGAGGTTTGAGCATTGGCAACAACAAGAGGATATAAGCTCACATTTTTTACAATTTGGAAATGAAGCATTGTGATGTATCCATTCCAGTACACATTGTGTAAGGCACGTATGGCATCAACTCACATTGTTGAGACCGTCATTGAAGACAAGGGCTTATCACTATATTATTTTAATATGCATGCATGGCGTGCAAATATAATGGGACTCATCCCACTGAATCATTATTTATGCTTTCACTATCACAATGACTTTTATGTCAAGGACATCCTTATCCGCCTCATAGATATGGTGGATTCCACTGCCTGTGATGTCTACATGCATGGGATTCACAAAAAATTTAAGACAAGGTAAGACCTTATTTGTTTTTTATTTTTGCTAAAGGCATGCACACTACATGTTTTGGGCCCTAGTGCTTAGTAAAAGCTAATTTTGTGTGACATGCAAATTCATGAAATTGATAGCTTCTAAAGCATTTCACACTATATGTGCAATATTTCTACAAGATTAATTGTGAATCTACCAATCACCATTAAACGTCATGGCTCGGTTTGAGTGCTTGTAGATATGCTAATTAAACTTTGTAAAGTTGAAGTTAACCAAGTTAGTTGTTCTTAACATTGTTGATTATCCTGTAATGTTGCAAGGAATTGTGATTGAAGTTTACCAGTCATTTTGGGAAGATTTTTTGTAAACTGTTGGGAAATACAACTCAGTACTGCCAGTCATCCAGAGGCAGATAGGTAGTTTACAAGTATTAATCTTGTGTTAAAGGATATGCTAAGGGCGTACATTAGCACAAAGCAATCCAATTGAAAATGTTATCTCTCTAGTTGGAGTTTGCTTCATGTTTAAGTTAGGTTCTCAACTTCGATCACTAGGTATGGTGGGGTTGTTTACTGATGAGAAATGCTAACAAGTCACAGACTTAATCTTTCCTAATGAGTTATGTAAGCATGTGACTTTCATGGAAAGTGACGAGGTATTCTTTAGACACCTCTTAGTTGTGGTAACTCATTTAGACACCTCTTAGTTGTGGTAACTCACTTTAAATACTCTAGCGAATTATAAATAGAGTTTGCACACTATGTTGGTTATAAGCTGGTTACACAAACGGATGCAAAGGAACAACAATGTGGACAATCAAGATGTTTTTCTTCGTTGCATTGAACCTCCTACCGAACCGTGTCTCGGTCAAATGACAGCTGAATCCGTGAGGGATGCTATTGTGAAAAACATAAGTGTTCTTATGAAGATATCACCACTTTTGTTTTCGAGGATGAAAATACCTCTCCAAGGTGGGAGTAATGTTAGGCCTAGGGCCAGGGCCAAGGGCCTGAACACACATGCTGTACATTTAGCAAGCTAAGGGCCTATATTAGGCATGGTTGGGTGGAGATGTGCATGTGCTAGTCTCCATTCTCTTAGACTTGCAAAGCTCCAACCTTTGTTGATATGTCTCCGCACCCAATTGACAACCACGATTCTGATATCACTTGATGTGTGTGTGTGTGTGTGAGAGAGAGAGAGAGAGAGAGAGAGAGAGAGAGAGAGAGAGAGAGAGAGAGAGAGAGAGATGGCGGAGCAAGCCTTCAATCCTACAATCATTGCAACTAGACTTCATTGTGTGCTCCCCCCCACCCCCAATGACACAAACATGGGAAGAAGGGATCAAGGGTGGGGAACAATTACGACATGTAGAAGGTTTTGTGGGCCATTGCTCTTGTGGGAAAAATTTATTCAAATTTTCAAATATAAGAAAATTTGACCAAATACATAACAATATGCTTGCAAGTGCTATATATGTAGAGAAGTGAATGTAGACATACTGATGAGGACCCATAGATGTGCGGCCACCATCATGGTTTCGAGGTCGATGGTGCCTTGATTTGGGCCTACGTTTATTGACTGATTTGAATTTACTAGATTGTCAAATTTACAAAGTGCATCAAACAATCGCATCTTTAGATGTGGATCCCTTCCTACTTTAATCATATGAAATAGTTCCATGGTCTTCTTGGTCTTCTAATGTTGTGTGTATGTGTGTGTGTTCTACAATCATAGTAGGCAGATCCTTAGAATTGCCTCTCTTGTACACAAACACACAATCTGCCTACTATGATTGTAGAACTCTCTCTTGTTGAGAGCAGAGCTAGGGTGGCTGATGGCGAAGAGCTGCCATAGCTTGGAGGGTGCACACACACACACACACACACACACACACACACACACACACACACACACACACAGAGAGAGAGAGAGAGAGAGAGAGAGAGAGAGAGAGAGAGAGAGAGAGAGAGAGAGAGAGAGAGAGATGAACTTGACAATTAAAAAAAGCACGCTATGCTATATTAATAAAAGCTTTACATATATAGCCTTTTAGGCAAACATTAGCCATGCAAACTAGAAGTGATTTGCATGCCTTTAAGAGGTATTTCCCACGGGTATACCAACAACTGAATGAGGGCTTGAACCCAACATCTCTCTCTCTCTCTCTCTCTCTCTCTCTCTCTCCAGCATGCTATGCATGACTCGGTAAGTTGGTTCTCTTTGAACTCGAGTAGGTCTCAACAAAGAGGTGAGAAGTGGGTGGGGGAAGGCGATGAGTGGCGAGGATGTGAACTCCTTGCGCTCGAAGCCTTCCATGGAGTTCCTCACTAATGGCATTCATTCAGGCTATCTTAGCATACTAACCTTTTTTTTTTTTGCCATATTCAGTGGAGATGATATATTAATTCAGCAAAGAATGTACAATGAACCTCAAGCACTACATGTGCCTTGAGGGGACATATTTCCACGAAAGGGGGTGCACAATTCATCCGCCCAAGCCACTCATACCACTTAGTGCATGTTTCCATTCCTCAACTTGCACATTAGATTCTACCTTGACCCTATTATAAATATAAGCTCCTTGCTCTCAGTCACGATATCCCTTAATTGTGCTACTACAAAGCTTCTCTCAAAGACTCTAGTGTTCCTTGCTTTCCAAATTTGCTTCAGGTAATAGTACTTGATAATTTGTGTGCATACCAAATTGCAAATTGCAGCATACTAACCTTTTATCGTGTGTATAAAACTTACCCACTTAGCCATTAGAAAATTCAAACGATAGAGGACCCATATGCTGGTGGTTCTTATAGTAATCAAAATTGTGGGTGATATCAATTATGTATTTTTGACTGCGGACCTCATTATTTGAAAAATGGGCCATCTTTTAAGAAAGGGTTCTCTAATATATTAGCAGTGATGCATGGCGATGGCGCTCTACCCCACACACAGTGATGCGGAATTCCTCGAGATGAGATCGTGGGTCCTCTTCCATCACCTCCAAAGCTCAAACGTGGCCTCTTTTTCCATACTCTTACGAGCCTACACCCACAGAGTCAGTTTCCCCTTTAAGCATCTCGGTATGAATTCTATCTCTTCTCTCGAACGCACGCAGATGATTTATCTGATGCTCAAGAGATAGAAATGACGCTTTGAGTAGGACCTTCACAGCAGCAGCCCCCCCTCCACCCCCCCCCCCCCCCCCCCCCCCCCCCTCTCTCTCTCTCTCTCTCTCTCTCTCTCTCTCTCTCTCTCTGTCTGTTTCTGTGTCACACATACAGCGTCTAGTAAAACCCTTTTCTGTTGTTTTTCTTCACGAACAGAAGTCACCTCACCTTCTTGGAAAGCCTCCATTTGGACTCTCTCTCTCTCTCTCTCTCTCTCTCTCTCTCTCTCTCTCTCTCACACACACACACACACACACACACACACACACACACACACACGCACTTTTATACCGCAAACACATACAAGACGGTGTGCATATATATGAGCCCTATGGGAAAATTTATTATGCTACACAAGCCATCGATCAGACGCTCTTATGGAGCTTCATTGATGTGAGTACACATAGACATACATACAGACATCTACAGGCTGCTATGTAGCTCTTTTGATCTGTGTAGGTACATACATACGTGTATGTAGTTCTCTCCATAACACCCGCTTAGCGCTTATGTGTGCGTGCACACATCTCCATACACACAAACACGAAGAAAGCTTCCATGTCATCACCGGCTAGTGGATGGATCTCTTTTTGGGAGCAAAATCTTCTGGGGGATCAGCAGCACCCAGACTTCGAATGGAGTGACCCAGGGTCCTCGCTCTGACTTCATTTGTTTCCATCTATCTTTACTGACCAGGCTCCTATCTAATAGCCCCTTCTACTTTTTTGCAGTCTTGAAGATGCAGCTATCAAAGGTGACTCCTTCAATATTCAATGCAGCTCTATTTCCTGCAGTACTGAAAATGAAAACTCTAAAGGAGATTCTTTCCATCAAGACAGCAAGAAAAGGTCAGAACTTAAAAAATGTGTCTATGGGTGTGATATATGAGAGAGAGAGAGAGAGCTCTAGGGTAAAACCCCCAACTTAAGGCCACCTAAGAGAGGGAGCTTAGATCTCCGATTTCCGAGCTCAATTATAACCAGTCAGTAGTTCATTTGATTCGCTTCGTCGAGAGCTTTACGAAAAAATTGATCTCAACTTTTTTGACGATCGGAGCCGAAAGTTATAAATCCATTTATGCATTCCTGTGTAACAAAAATGGGTGTGAAAAAGAAGACACACCAACCCCAAAAGAAAGACATGGGTGCCAACAAGGGTTAAAGTCATCCATTGCCCAATGAAAAGGTTGCATTTCAAAAAAGATGAACGATGAGCATTTTTTTGAATTGCACAAAGTTGGTTCAGCTTTGTCTTATTATTGGGGGTGTCATTGTCCTTTCTTTGGGGGGTGGTTTTTTATTGGCCCCTTTACCCTACTTTTAATGCTGATGCTCTTCTAGCACTCTTTTGGACTTGAATGCCTATTTTGCCAGCTTTTTTTTCTTAGACCTTGAACTGTTCAGGGTTTGTCTTGGTTAAATTGAAACTTGATGGCAACATGTGATGGAGAATCCCATTAGATTAGGAACCTCATCAACAAGACAATTGTGCATATGAAGCTCGAAGCTTCCAAGCTGGATTCTTCCTTTTCAAATTCCTGCCGTTAATGTCATTGTTTTTGTGGTCCTATCCAAAGAAGTGCACGTTTTTTCACTTTGTGCCAAGGCCTCCTATGACTAGTAGTTTGAGCAACATTTGATTCAAATGAGTAGTCCCACTATAGCAAAGTAAGACAGGATTTTAGAGAAACTTTTTAAGTATGGTAAGAATTGCACATGTCAAGAACATGTATCCCTTCTAGGAAAAGGGAGACTCACAATTCTAATTTTCGCTACTAGTCTCAATCAGTTGTTAATGCGAAGTGAGGTTATGACTCTCTTACATACCACTAAATCAGAGTGATTGACGTGTGACTAGTGATGAGGAAGATTTTCTTCATCTCACTAATATTCTAAGTGCACAGTGGGACCTCTCTCTCTGAAGTGTGGTAGATTGGTTATGCCATTTCCCTCTTGAATAACAGGTCTTGAGTTCAACTCTCGTCGGATAGATCTTTTAGGTCTCTTGGGATAGTTTCCTACAACGTTAAAATCCTCTTCTTCTTCTTCTTCTCTCTCTCTCTCTCTCTCTCTCTCTCTCTCTCTCTCTCTCAATCAATCAACCTCATGCATGTAGCTTCTCAGTTCTTGCTCTAACGTAGCACTCACGCACGCAACACACGATCCACACACATAGCTTCTCCTCTTGCTTTATCTCAATCACATTGCACGCTCCATGTACACAGGTCCACAAATCATACGCGTTCAACAATTCAATTATTTCTAAGGTGCGTGAATTAGCACCTTAGCACTAAATGGAGGGCCAACTCAAGCACTGGGTTGTTTGGGAACTAAGGGGACAACTCAAGCAAGGGGGCCTCTTGGGAAGCAAGGAGACATAAACAAATTGAGGGCTACATGGGCCTTGTTTAGGACGAAGGAGGGATCAACAAAGGTTAAGAGTGGGCCCCACGGGTATGAAAGCAAGCAAATGGAGTGGGCTCCATTGGAAATTGACAAAGGTGATGGAGAAAATGGAAGCACTTTGGAAGTCACATAGAACGAAGCAACCTTTGGGACTTATCAAGGGATGCATCCTCTGCGACCTAGAAGGGACGAATGAGGTGTGCTACATTGGAGAAATCAAGAAGCTACAGCTGAAGGAAGAGGAGCCAAGAGTGGAATTAGTAATCGTCAAGGCCGTTGTGGAGAAGGCTCATCCTTGGAAAAACTAGGAAAACTCAGCCTTGACCTTGAGGAACTTAAGGAGAAACTCAAAAAAGAGTGGGTGGACACGGTGGAGGAAGAGGCCAAGGTGGGTTTATGCCCTTATCCTCAGTCTTGATGCATACTCTTGGAGCGGCAGCAGCAGTGCTTTTTGTAGATGTTGGTTGTGCGACTTGTGAGTCGGTTGGCTTGAGGAGATTTCTTGATAGAGCTGGATTTACTTTCAGTGGACAACATTATACTTCTCGGACGTCTTTCGAGGGTAGCGGTTGGATGGTATACTGGCGAGGTACTAATCAACCTGAGAATTCTGTAGCAAATATTCTCGTCCACGAAACTCTCTCTTTGTAGTTATAGATTGCTCACTCCAGCTCCTTGGTTTGACATCCTTTCCAAGAGTTGAGAGGGGGTGTTAGTGTCACGTGTACATCTAACCCTATGTGCATGTGGACAAGCTACTTCAGGTCTAGGGTTGAGGTCAGCTTAGGAAGTGTTCTGGCACCTTTGTGAGCCTGTGCGCAGTCCGTGCATGTCCAGGCACTTAGAGTAGTTGCATATCCTCTGGTTGCACACAACATGATCATCAACATTACAGTCAGTACCCATCATGAGCATTTTGCAGTACATTGAACCCATTTTCCCTATTTTATCAATTTTTCACTTATTATTAATAAGTGACTTTGTTGGGAAACTGGGTAGGGCAAATTTGCTAAGCTCTATAGAAGAAAACTAGCGCTGGCACTTTCTGGTACAAGAGACAGCAGAGTTCCAACAACTGAAATGCACCTTCTCAGCAAGAACCGGCAGTAGACTAAGCGTTTTCAGCCACAAGACAGCCTGGCGTTTTGGTAACTTCCCAGATCAGCCAGGGTTTTCCAAATCCTAGCCCTAGCGTTTTCCAGTTCGCAGAGTGTCACATGACGGTCACCACGTGCCAATAGAAAAGAACAGACTGAACAGACTTTTAGCACTTCAATAACAACTGAAGAGAGAGACGACACACGACACGGAGTGGCGGAATTCCACCCCAGAGGGTATTGGCCCCAAACCTTGGCGCCCCTTTCGGTATTTCTTTATATTGCATCAACACAGTACAAGCCGGTACTCCAGACTCTGCACCTTCTCCAGGAAGCATGCCAGAGAATGAGCCCTTAGCACATATTTAAAGGCCCTTGGCCTATGAAAAGCAGTTTACATGAAAAGCCTTCAAATTAAAAAACTTCTGGTCCAAAAGCAATGCCAAAAAGCTACCAGCGTAAATCACGGGATTCCGTACAACTGCCACGTTAGCATTGTCAACGCGTTTTGCAGAAATTTGCCATGTTAGCATTGTCATTGTCAGCGTGAAACGCGGAAATCCGTACCGTTCTGCCATATCATCATGTCAACGTGAAACGTAGATTTGTGTGTGTGTGGGTCCTGCTTTATTTTAATCCTTTATGTCACTTGGGGCCCCATCGGACGGGTCCCCATAAGTTGGTAGGACTTCTTCTTCTGTTACTTGTTCTTCTTAGGGTTTAGGCCCCTCGGTTGGCATATGTAAGTTGGCCCCATTCTTCAGGGCTTTGACACGTCAGCAGTTTATGACACAAAGTGCCTAGCGTTTTTGCTACAGTTGCACTGGCGTTTTTGGTTGCAGAACAACATCAGCGTTTTGCAGTTTCCGGTGATAGTTCAACCCTAGCATCAGCGTTTTCAGTTTCCAGCACTTAGACACCGCAAGATCAGTCCCTAACCTCGCAGATCTCACCTACCCGCAGCAGATCCTCGCCGCACGGTCAGATCAGCCAATGTTTTCAGTTTCAGCCTGCTGCTCGCAGATTTCAGCATCTGCGTTTTTTCAGCGCATCGTCGTCGCTTTGTCGCCATCGCTGTCCTCGCCGACACAGTGTCAGAATTCAGAAGTTAGTAGATTGCAGATTTCAGCCCCTAGCGTTTTCAGATTTCAGCCCATCTCGTCGTCGTTATCCTTGTCGTTGACATCGTCGGCAAGTTCATTGCATCTAGATCATTGTACTAGATTTGTGCAATCAATAGCATAGACTTGGGCCCTAGGAGGAGGGTTTGACAATAGTCTAGTGTCGTATTCTTCTTCTCTCTCTCTCTCTCTCTCAGTCTCGACTCTCAACACCTTCATTCATAGTGTCATTCACTTTATTTGTGATCATTGCACTGTCACGATTGTGACTATGTTAACAACAATACATCTACTCCTAGTTGCAGATATGCGAAGTGCCATGCCAAGGAGGACCCCTACGCTTGGATGGTCACACCCCTTCGCCCAAGAGACGTGCCTCTTCGCCAAAAGCCACACTCCTTCTGGTCACACCCCTTTGCTCTATGGGTGCGACTCTTCGCCCAATGGTTGCAGCTCTTCGCCGAAAGGATGTGTCTTTACGTCTAAAGTCATGTCTCTTCACCAGGAGACATGTCTTTTCATTTGTGTCTCTTCGTCTCCTATATAAGAAGCCTATTGTACTCAGTTTCAAGCAGTCATTCAATCAATCAAACAGAGAGTCTTTTGAGTCTTGTTTCTGAGTTCAGTTCAAGTTTCTTAAGTCTTAATCATGATTTTAAGTACTTAATTAAGGATTAGTACCTAGAATCCTTACAGTGGTATCATAGCAAATTTCTTCCCGGGACTCGAAGGTTGTGAACCTCTCACCCTCGCCGCTACCCTCTCCCCCCCTCCCCGGAGTTGCATGGAAGCAGAAGAAAGATGGAATTCCACTTCTTCGTTGATGGTATGAGGTAACATGAATTTATGTGTTCCAGTTACATAAATAACAGATGGAGACGCAGATGTGTGTGTGTGCGGTGTGCCGCGTACCCGGTGATTTTCGTGGAAAATTTTGTGCTTGGTGTCTGTGATGGAGTCCGATTCACGAACCTCTTCATTGGAATGCGTCCTTTTGAAGCTGAGCCATGTCCCTTCATGTGAACAGACACCACCCTTGGTTCGTGCCTCTTGGCCTGGTGCCTCTTTACTCGCAGCCTTTTCACCCGGCACCTTTCACTCGCACCCCTTTGCTGCCCTTGCGCACCCTTTCCCTACACTACTGGGCTGATTTTTGGAAAGGTTGCATGCTGAAATTTCACTGGTTGCTGCCCCTTCACAGTGCGTACCCCATCCCCGGCAGCAAGTCCCTTCGCGCACCCTCTCCTCAGAGTGTTGCACTGTTGGGTTGCAGTTCCTTGGATTGCCTGGGCTGCGTGCGCCTTTTCACGTCGCTGGCTGTCCCTTCGTCAATCGCTGGAGTTTTTTTTAACGTATATAACCAGCCAGGGCAAGCCTTTTCTTTTATTAAAACCCCAAGGGGGTGCCCAAACTGGCCAGTCTCAAATTTCTTTTTAACCTCATGTGAACTCACCCTTTACGTAAAAAAAATGCCAGAAAACCAGCCATTTAAATTCCCGCACGCTGCTTCTATGCCATCATCTAGTGCTAGCCTTGTGTGCATCTCCTGCGTGCGGTACATTTCCCAGTCATGACCGACGAACCTCTTCCGTATATTTCGTACATAAACGAAGTTTCCGCGGAAGACTTACTGGCATATCCTTCCCCTGTCGGGAGATCATTGTCATTCCAGACACTCCAGAGTTAGAGTCCGAACCCGAGCCGGAGGTTATCATAATTCTTGATTACCCGACTCCAAAACCCAAACCAATTCCAAGCCGGAATATATTCTAATTTTCGATTTTCCAGAATTAGTACCCGCTCCAGAATCGGTACCTGTTCCTGCGCCTCAGGTCGTGCCGGCCCCACAGGATTAGATGATTTACATCACCCATCGTCACTGAACTCAGTTACAAAAGTGAATGGTGTGGAGCATCTACAGACGCGCAAGTCTCGTCGTCTCCCACACTTCGAGTACATCCTTGGGCGGTACTCTACTCCCTGACAAAGTGCAGATTGGACGCCGTCAACAACATTATCTTCCTCCAGTCCTTGGTGCGTGTTCACAGCGAGCTCTTAGTCCCGGATCACACACCTTTGTCGCCCGCTCCAGAGGAGACACCTCCCATTCACGAGGTCGAGATCTCTATGTCGACGTCCCAGAGAGAAGATGATCAGCAAGCGCACATGTTTGCCCTTCTCAAAGCTCAAATGCAAGCTATGCAACAGACTTTCTCAACAAGTCTTGCTTCCATCAACACTTGCTTGGACCAGTTACAGATGCAAACCTTTGAATCGACCAAATCGGAGGTTTCGTAGCCAAAATTCTCTCACCCAAAGCATGGTTTCTCAGAGACAACTAGACATAAAGTACCTTCGTGTGAGCAACAAAAGTCTCAGCATGAATATTCTTGGAAATGCTACAGTTCTAAGCAACCAACCTCTTATCAGAATCATCAGCAGAAGTAGCAATATGAAGCTTCCAACGGATCATCAGCGATATCAAGATGGGCTTACTTAGTGACACATATATCCAACCCTAGTCGAGTACTCGGTCGTGAATGCCGCGACGCTGGACAAGTTACCCCTCGCGAGCCATGTCCTACATTTAAGTCTTTCTTGTTTGATGGTGGTAAAGTCGAAGATTTGTTGATCCTTTCCTTGTGCAAGAGGATCCTTCAGAGGTCTAAGAGGCAACAGCTCCCTCGACCTCCCCCTTCTCAATTGGAAGCCTTAATACACGCTGAGAAAGCTGAAGATTCAGAAGATTCCAGTTCTTATGTGACAACCAACAAGCACATAACCCCTTCTTTGGCCGTGATCCAGGCAGGAAAATTCGCCGCGTCACCACCTTTGCAGAATACAGTCTTTGTCTCTAAACAGATACCAGATGCTATGGTGAATGATAATTTTTCAAACTTGAAGACTCCAATCCTTGCCTTCAACGGTGCAAAGGATAAAGCAGATACAAACTCTTACAGCACGACTTTAGTCGCTGCAAATGAATCTTTGGACACAACTTGTTCCAGTGATAAACCTTTACAGATGGAAATACCTCCAAACACTACTCTGTCTAAGTCTACAACATCCCTTCAAGAGGATTTTACTGTTTCAGACAAACCAATGGAATACCTTACAGATTTTCAACCAGTGGTCATCACTCAACAGAAAACTCAAGTCAATCTACCAATAGTTTCACTTGAAGCAGATAAAGATTCAATCTTTTATTGGACAAAGCTCGAAGTTACAAATGACTTTGACAAAGACACTTATCAAGTTGCAGATATGATCAGTTTTCAATTTGACAAAATAGTCATGGTCAATAACAGTGCCATGACATGGGACTTAACAGAAAGAGCTTTGGATGCAGAAGCACAACAACAATACATTTCCTTCTCCCGGAGTTTCTACAACTACCTTGGGTTTTATTTAAAGAGGGAGGGAATGTCACGATTGTGACTATGTTAACAACAATACATCTACTCCTAGTTGCAGATACGCGAAGTGCCATGCCAAGGAGGACCCCTACGCTTGGATGGTCACACCCCTTCGCCCAAGAGACGTGCCTCTTCGCCAAAAGCCACACTCCTTCGATGATTGGTCACACCCCTTCGCTCTACGGGTGCGACTCTTCGCTCAATGGTTGCAGCTCTTTGCCGAAATGATGTCTTTATGTCTAAAGTCATGTCTCTTCACCAAGAGACATGTCTTTTCATTTGTGTCTCTTCGTCTCCTATATAAGGAGCCTATTGTACTCAGTTTCAAGCAGTCATTCAATCAATCAAACACAGAGTCTTCTGAGTCTTGTTTTTGAGTTCAGTTCAAATTTCTTAAGTCTTAATCATGAGTTTAAGTACTTAATTAAGGATTAGTACCTAGAATCCTTACATGCATCCTCTCATGAAAGGAATGGAAGGCTCTCCCTTCCGTAAGTAAAAGGAACCCTTGAGCACAATTCGGAGCAAAGTTCAACATTCACTTCCGCTTCACCTTACATTGGTATGAGAGCTTTGGCAGTGTTCTGTATCACTCAAGGAAAGAACCACAAGAAATTTTTTGCTTGTTGCGATCGCACGTAACTCGAGTCCACTTGGGCGTGTCGATTCCTAATCGTGTTTTTGAAGAGTGACAGGTAACCCAAGAAAGGAGGGCTTGTTCGGCCTCCCCTCGTTCCTCTTTTCTCTCATTGAGAGCGGACCGTGCACTTAGTGGCCGGCCAATCGACGTGAGTTGGAGAAAAGCAACCTTGGGGTGAGCGCAAGGCCGCCAAGGGGTGCGCCTGCAGGGAAGAGTAAGAGAAAAGCCTTCTCTAACTCATATTGCAAGCTAAAGAAAGACCTCAAGAACCTCAAGGACTCAAGAACCTCAAGAACTCAAGAACCTCAAAGACTCAAGAACCTCAAGAACCCAAGAACCACAAGAACCCAAGTTCCTCGTGGACTTAAGTACCCAACACCTCAGTGTATGGTCATCACCTGAAGCGGAATGGATACTTTGTGTGAAGGGTGATGAGCATGGAGGTGGTGAATAAGAGTTTTCCCCACCAAGAGGTTTTTCCGACCCTCCCCCTTCCCCATCTACGCCACGGTTTGCACCAAATCCTATGGAGGCTTTGGTCAAGACAATGATAGACATGATGCTACAACGTTGCGCCACCTTTGATCGCGAGCGTGAGCAAGCGTGCTTGGCGGCCGAAGAAAGAAGGGTAGATTTGGAGCGTGAGCGTGAGCAAGCGCACTTGGTGGCTGAAGAAAGAAAGGCAGTTATTGAGCTTGAGCGTGAAAAAGCACATGAAGCGCAACGCATAGCGGCCGAAGACAGACGAGCGGCCTTGGAATTAGAACGCGAGGCGTAGAGAGATCAATGCATGCAAGGGTTGGTCCTACAGGTACTCACCTCGAAGTCCAAGCCACTCAAAGAATCATCAGGTAGCACAAGCAGAGATTTGGACTCCAATAATCCAGTCACAGAGAAGTTGACGTTCAGTAAGTATGACGGTAAGATGGATGCTACTATTCTTCACTCTTGGTTGCATCAATTTAATGCTTACTTTGCGACAACTAAGAAGACAAGAAATAGCAAAGTTTTGATGGCAGCCATGTATCTTGCCGGTGATGCCATTAATTGGTATCAAGGGTGGCGAGGCACAATTGGCCGCGCACCTAGAGGAAGCCGAAGAAGGCGTGCCCCTTTCCTTCAATTGGGCCGACTTTCAAGACAAGCTCAAGGCGCGGTTTATGCCACCTCAGTACCTAGCATGGTTGAAAGACGATTGGCGTGGTCTCAAGCAAAATGGTATGCCAGTTATGTCTTTCTCTAATCGTGTGTTGCAGCTCGGCATCCAATTACGCAAATTGAATGATGAGCGCAAAGAGACATTCCTTTATGGATTGGACGAGTATATCAAGTATGATGTTGAAGTACTCGATCCAATAGATCTCAACAAGGCGGTAGCGATTGCTCTCGCATAGGAGATGAAGCACAACAAGGGAAAGCCTAAGGAGAACAAGTCTTCTCACAGTACCTCTCAGACTTCTCAGAACTCACAGAACGGTAAGAACGGTAACTCTTCTAGACAATCTTTCTCTAATCCTTCAGAAAAGAACTCTCAAAATGAATCCAAGGATAAAGCTAACACACCTGCTTCACCCCAAATGAAAAAGCAGCACAAGGAATTGTAGGAGGATACATAACGGCAGAAGAACAAGTCATTTATTCTAAGGAAGGAAGATGTTATCAATGTCACACTGAGGGTCACATAAGACGAGATTGTCCTAAGAACGAACCTAAAGAACCCACAGAATTCACATCTTCTAATAATGCAATCAGAGAGCACACTAATGTGTCCCTAGTTTCTCACGATCTTGCCAATGCATCTCTCATGCATTGTTATGGTTATGTGAATGGTCAACGCATTGTGGTCTACTTTGATTCTGGTAGTATGCATGATGTGATTAGCGACTCTTATGTGAAGAACGCACGTCTAGAAGCTCGACCCATTGATCCCATTGCGGCCTTTGGGTTTGCTCTTGGCATGCACTCTTCGTTTACGCATGAATGTCCTGATGTGACCGTGTCCATTCAAAATGTCCGTTTTCGTTGAAAGTTTTTGATTTCTCCTCTTTTAGGATACGATGTGATTTTTGGCATTGAGTGGTTTAAAGGTCATAATCCACAAGTTGATTGGAAAGAAAACACTCTCTGTTTCGCAGTCGAAGGAGCACCTCTCGTGGTTCTTCAATGTGACACTAAGATTCCATATATGTCACTAATCTCTCACTCATGTTTTGGACAAGGATGAAACACGTAGTCTCATTCTAGAGAAGCATGATTTGTTGCTTGACAAAGAACATGAAAAGACACATGAAACAGAATACGAAAAAGAACAGGAGAAGGAGACTGATCTTGCATCTAGACGAGAGTTTAGCATCAAGGGGAGGTGCTAGGGAGTGAGGGCTGTTTTGTGGCTGTGCTCTGCCAGTGTGAGGTAGGTCTCTCATGTCGGGTCGTGTCTAGCCATGTTTAGCTCGGGTTTTGGCTTGGTTCCATGGTCCTTTGTGGTCTTGCAGGTTGGGATATTACTCCCTAGCCTTGGTACATTTTTCCCTTGGACCCCTTGTGCATCCAGTTCCCTCTTTCCACTTGCTCCCTATTTTCCCCCCATTTACCAAGGTTGTGGGGCTGGAGGTGTGGGTCGGGCAGCCAGCCTTCTGGCCTATATATGCAGAGGGGGAGGTTACCTAAGGAGTACTGTAGTTGAGCTGAGAGGGGCGCCCTCCCTTGGGTACCCCAGAGGGGGTTGGACCAGATGGCAAGGCTGCCTAGCGTTTTGGCATGACAACAGCCTAGCGGTTTTGGCATGACCTCAGCCTAGTGTTTTTGCTCAACAGGACAGCTAGAGGTGATCTCCAAGCAATGCATCTGTTGCCCATGAAAAACGTTGGGCGGTGCAACGCTATCTCACGGCAATCTTTCACAAGCCTTGTGCCCATGCAGTAGCAGGTTTCCTCGACCAAGATCTAGATCCCCATCTAGATCTAGCTAGGAGGAGATGCACCAGACCAGCTCTCAGAGCATGTTGGAGGTGATGTCCATACCGAGACTGTGTTAGTGGTCTCGTGTGCAGGAGCAGTTGGTAGTGTCAGTAGCAGTCGCAGTTGTGTGCACCTTGGGTCCATCCATTGGGCATGTCAGTTCGATGCCGGACCACCCTTGGTCACTTGTATGAGCAGATTGTTATCAGCATGGAGAGCCTTTCCCAGATCTCTCTCTCTCTCTCTCTCTCTCTCTCTCTCTCTCTCTCTCTCTCTCATTCTCAGATGTCTTGTCTCTCTCTACCTCAGTGATCTCTCTTCTCCACATGTGTGCCTTGTTCATGTGTTTGGCCCCAAAGACTGGCGCCCCTTTCGGTATTATTATTATTATTAATGCTTCACAAAGTACAATGTCCAAGGGTCCTCGTCTCAGCAGTGCTCCCAAGCGTATTTGCCTGAGACTGAGGCCATCGCACTTTATTTTTAGGCCCTGGGCCTTTTAAAAGCAGTGTACATGAAAAGCGTCAAGTCTAAAAGCATCTGGGTCCCAAAAGCTAGCGCTTATCAGCGCGATTTGCGGAAATCCTACAAGTGCCACGTTAGCAGCGCAGTTTGTAAAGGTTCGTACGATCAGGCACGTCAGCAACGCCCCGTACAGTTGCCACGTCATCAACCCTTTATGCCTTCCTTTTTAGCCTTAGTGCCTTTGGGCCCCATTGGATAGGACCCCTAAGTTGGTACAACTTATAAAAATTGGTGTCCTTTCATTTTTGGCCTCTTAGATTGGTTCTGCAGGTTGTTACAACTCTTTCTGCATCTTTCAGCAGGGCTTTGACCTCTTTCTGTCCGAAGTCTGTCCTTTAGATCATGCCACGTCATCACTTTGTGACACGGATACTTGCAGTTTATGCCTTCACCCTCCGTTTTGATGCTATCTCTTGGAGTGGTCAGCAAGAGTACCTTCTGCTGATGCTCGTTGTGCAACTCGTGAGTCGGTTGAGTTTAGGAGATTCTTGTTATGGGTTTACTTCTAGCAGGTAGCATTTTACTTCCCGTGCGTCTTTCGGGGGTGCAGATTGCATGCTGCGTATTGTTCGACCTTGGAGTTTTGTTGCAGATTTCCTTGTTCATGAAACCCTCACCTTACAGTGCATATTGTTCACTCCAGCTCCCTGGGCCATTTCCCTTTCCAGGAGCTGAGAGGGGGTGTTCGAGTTTTGGCATCTCTTTGGAGTCCGGATTCGTCTAGGCGGTCCTGGTATCCTAGGGACGTTGAGTGAGGGCTTTTTTGTGGCTGTGTCCGGTTGGAGTGAGGTAGTTTTCTCATGCCGGGATTTTCCTAGCCAGGTGTAGCCTTGGGTTTTGGCTCTTTCCTAGGCCATTTAGGCTCTTGTAGGCTGGGAGTATTTTTCCCCAGCCCTGCCAGATTTTTCCCGAGAGCCCTAGGGGCCTCTGGTGCCCTTCTCCATCATTCTCTCCTTATTTTCCCCTCTTTTCCAAGTTGTGGGGGCTGAGGAGTGTGTTGGGTCTGGTCCTATATAGGGAGCAGGGGGCCTGGGGGGTACCACTTAGATGTACTGTAGATAGCCCAGTAGGAGGTGCCCTCATAGGGCAGCCCTTGGGTTGCTGATGGGCCAGCAGGCAGGAGGGTAGCCCTATGGTTTTGGGGCAGTCATCTCTTGCGTTTTTGGTTAGCTTCTGTGGCGTTTTCAGATCAGCCCTTAGCGTTTTTGCCAGGCAGTAGGTGCAGTGTGGGCTCTAGTGTGCAGTTCGTTCCTTAGGGCAGCTTTTCATTGGCTTGGTGATCATGCAGTAGCAGAGTTTCTCATCTGAGATGCAGGCTATGGCAGAAAGATCCATTGACATCTAGACTCGAGGGCAGCCGCCTCCTGTCGGCCTTGAATCACGTCTCTCTCCCTGCAGATCCGTTTCCTTGCCAGGAGGAGATGCACCAGATCTACGCTCTCAGAGCATGCATGAGTTGGTACTCGTGTGGGGGCAGAGTCAGTGGTCTCATGTGCAGAGGAGCAGATGGCAGTAGCAGTTGCGTATATGAGGGGTCTATCCATCGAGGGCAGGTCAGATCTATTTCGGACCAACCTTGGCTACTTGTATATGACAGTGGATTGTTCTTAACAGCACATCCATTGGGAATCCCATCATGAGAGGTCACCTACATGTACAACTAGTTTTGTATGTTGTATCCCTGCACACTGAGTGCGTCTTTATAATGAATGATGTGTTGTTTGCCACCAGGATGAGAAAAAAGTAGTCAAACAATAGGTGAATTTTGGGTCTTTCCAAGATTACGTAGAATCAGTTCCCATGAATTCAATATCGTCTGCTCCTCCATTGCTCTCTCTGCTGTTGTCTGTACTTAAACTACACTATTGGATGGAATACGCTACGGATGGAATATGGCGTGAAAAGTCATGAGCTACTTGCAAAATTTTGGACGTTGTTCTGTGATGATGTATCTTTAGGAAGTGGTATGTAATTTTGTTTGAAATGGTCCTTCGTAACTTTGTGCAGTTTGAATTAATAATAGGCCTAGAGATGATGGATCGAGTGGAGTGCAAGGAAAAGCTTGTCGGGAAAAGATGCGAAGAGACAGGATGAATGACAGGTTTCTGAATTTTTCTTTTCTGTTTATTAGCTGAATTCTCTAAGGTTGGAGTGGATTTACCTTCTTGCATTTGATCACCTCGCTTTCCCATGCACAAAATTCATGTGTCTTGGAGTTATAGTGGCTGGTCCAGAAACAAGTAACGCGCATGCACGCTCGTTCTCGACAATCTGCAGATGCGAAGTGCATTATGGCTGAAGGGTCATGTTTTTTGAGCATGCCACATTTTTCATCTCAGTGGTGTAGCTGAATGTGTGTTTCTGCTAAAATATCTGGGCGAGGCTCTAGCTATAATGCACTATAGTGTATTGGAGACTTTGCTAGAGGTCATTCATATACACATTTTTTGTACTGGAGTAGGACATAAAAGATTGTTAGGTACACTGAATTATCAGTGGTTTGATGTTTAGATTTGTGGAATTGAGTGCTGTTCTTGAGCCCGACAAGCCCCCAAAAACAGATAAAGCATCCATTCTGCGAGATGCGGCCAGGATCATTAGCCAGCTTCGGGCAGAATCCAGACATTACAAAGAAACAAACAGTCAACTGCATGACACCATCAAGGAGTTGAAGGTTGTCAACTTGACTTTGCAACTTGAAGTAATTTGTAAATCGTGACATGGGTTGTTTTCTTGTTTGTGCAACTGACATTTTCATGGGGAAGTAAATCAAGAAATTTCAAATCTTTGTCATGCGTTTTTGTGGGTGAGAGTGTCCATGATTTTTCCTCATGTGCTTAAAGAAAACCTAGGTTCAGTAATCCAAACTACTAATTTTGAGGTTTATTTTAAAATTTTAAATGTCAAGGTGAGAAAACCTACTTAACTGAGAGAAATTTGAGTAAAAATCTAAATATAGTCAATTTACCTTTAAACTTTCAAGCTTTTGGAAAAATGTTTTTTTTTGGAGCACTGATGGTAAGAGATTGTGGAGTTGGGCCTTAACTAGGGATTGTGTGGACTGGTGAATAGGCGGAGAAGAACGAGCTTAGAGAAGAAAAGCTTAGCCTCAAAGCTGAGAAAGAGAGGTTACAAAAGCGTTTGAAGGCTGCTCATGTTATGCCTGGATATACAGCACAATCAGCACTGCCAATTCACGGAGTTGGTGCGGTGTCATTGCCGACATCATCAGTTAACCATAATTTCTATGCCAATGCGGCAGGCGCACCGCCAGGATATGCTCATCACCAGAACAACACTGCAATATTGTCAAAGCCCCCATTGTATTCAGACATGCCTTTCTCCGGAACGATGTCGCAATGGATACCTCCAGAAGTTGCCGACGTTTCAAAGGATCACGTGCTCAGGCCCCCGGTTGCTTGACATCTGCTGTACATACTAAACCTGGCTAAGCTAATTTAATTTAAGTATTCAGAAGGGAAAGACTTCTGCTTTTGTAAATTATGGATGTCAATCGCTTGAACGTGACACCTGCAGCACTGCGTTGCTTGTTGGAGGAGACGATAGTATAGCTTATAGCGAGAAGGATTTGAATGATGGCTTTCTAACAACATTGATACATTTACATCTATGACGATGAATAAATCTGTTTGTATGGATGCAAGAGTTGTAATTTTCACGTTGTGGCTAGTTTTTGTCATTTGGCTACGTATACCCTTCTACTCCGCTAGTTGATTTTGGTTTGTCAGCAAGGAATTATAGTTTCTACTTAATTGAGATCGTCGTGACTATGATTCTTCTTGCATGACTAGCTCTCACAGGCCACATGCCAAGATCGTCGTCACTATGATTCTCCTTGCATAACTAGCTCTCACAGGACACTTTACCTAAAGTTCTCCCTAAGCAATTCATAAACCCTAAACCCTAAACCCCAAATCATAAACCCTAAACTCTCTACCCTTTACCCTAAACCCTAGACGCGAAATCCTTGTTGTTCTCTTTCGTTTTGCAACGAAGTTTGAAACAGAACGGACTGTGAAATGAATGGGCCACTGAGCACTTAGTAATGCAGCTCATAATGGATGCGTGCAAGCTTCATTCAAGGCATGTAGCATGCTCATGATTATGAGATGCAGGCTCGCTTATCCTAATACTAAATGAAGAATGCACGTTTCTTGTCATCAGTTTTGGTGGTCTCGTTGAAGATCAAAGTGAGTGATACACACATATATTACTCTTATTTATTATTGGGTAAATGGTTTTTTAAGAGTACCAAATCAAAGTCCATAAGCTTTGCCTATCAAGTATACTTAGAGTTAAGGTATTCTCTATCACCTTAAGACTCTAGGGGGCTAGTCTATTCGTGGAATCTTCCCATGGTGTCCTTAATTGGAATCCAAACTTGACAAATTGTGATACAAGTATCTTGTGAAAATTGGTGTTTGGATTGTTTCTGTGTAGGACAGTTCTTGTCTGGCCATTTGTGTCCATTTGCACATTGTGATACTTTAGCTTCAATCTAGGCGTGGCTAATAATTGATGTCATTCTAGAGCAAACGTTACAGTTTAAAATGGGTCTCTATAGCAAACACTTCTAAGTTAAAATATATTGCAACACATTTTGCCCTTGCTTGATTTGCTTCAACATAGTCACAGAATTGTGGATGGAGCTATGTTTGCAAGGTGCTTGTTGGCAGTTTATATTCACTAGAAAGAGGATGGAGTTGCGTTTGCAAGTTGCTTGTTGGCGATTATCATGGAAGGGGAATGAGTGGTGTCAATCAAATTAGGCAAGCAAACTTTAGATACAAGCAAAGACTTTGAAATGAAATGGAACAAGAAACTGAGATTGGAACTGGAACTAGAATGTATGTTTAGATAGGAAAATAAAACCGATATCAAGTACAATAGCGAGAGCCAAGGAATGCTCTGAGCTAATGCCAAAAGAGTATAAGAGTACAACCAGTTCTAGAGTCATAGCTATAGTAACAATAGATCCTGCAAAATGAGTAATGGGCCCTATTTAGAGGTGTCAGACTCGGCTTCTGACTGACTATTCCCTGTACAGTTACCACAATATTTGGGCTTTGTAAATACTAGTTCCTAATGTTGATCTGACTCCTATGGCTAGGGTCTGTTCCCACTGTCAACACTCCTCTTCCTTAGGGGGGTTGCTATTGCTTAAAAATATTCTCCTCTCTCTCTCTCTCTCTCTCTCTCTCTCTCTCTCTCTCTCTCAGCTAGATGTTGTAGAGACGGGCCTGTCCAGACTATCACACGATGCGGCATATACTGAGTATGGGCGACACCTGATAGACATGGGCACCGCACATGGACTGGCCATCTTGAATGGCCTATAGAGGTTTCCTGCTTCGGGAGGCTTCACATGCTTCCCACACAGACATGGAGCCAGCACAGTGGACTATGTCATGGCACAACCGAGCCTCATCTCTAGTATCGAGGACCTCACGGTTGGACCCAGACCTGTTGGTGTGGCAGTGGATCATGCTCTTGTGTCGCTGATCATCTCTTTTCAGTTTAGTGTAGCGCACAGGCTACGGGTAGCAACCCCTACTCGCTACACCTTCACGCGGGAGACGGACTCTGTTTACATAGATGGGATCTACAGACGCCTGTGTATAGAGGAGCCAGGGCGACCTTTGGAGGAGCTTACCACTATACTGACACTGACACTACATGATGCAGCAGAAGAGACATATCCACATACCCAGCCTGAGCAGAGACGCCGTTCGGGGAGCATGCCCCAGAACAGTTGGTATGATGAGGAATGCCGAGACACTAGAGCTAGACTTCAGAGGGAGGTGCTTTTGGGGGACATCACTCATAGGCAGTCACAGATTGACTTCCGACGCCTAGTGCGGCGGAAGAAGAGGGCATTTTTGGTTCGCCTAGAGCAGGATCTATACTAGCTATTCTTGAGTCAGGACTCGCGTGAGGCGTGGAGGCTCTTTCATGAGCACTCCCCCCCCTTGCCATCACCTATACAGAGGCTTGGGGCCAGTATGCATCATCTTTGTACACAGTTCCTGAGCAACCCCCCGATCCATGCCCACACACATGTGTTTTTTTCACCGCCGCTGAGATGGTGAGGAAGGCCATTGACAGGATGAGGACTGGGAGAGCATATGATCATGATGGCTTAGTGGATGAGCATTTCATGCATGCCAAAGACTTACTAGCAGAGCTTCTAGCAGTTATGTTTAACCGTGCCATGTGTGAGGGCTTGCCTGATACTTGGAGCCTATCTACTATTGTACCTATCTTCAAGTCGGGAGACCCTATGGAGCCTGGGAACTATCGCACTATCATGATTGGACACACATTGGCATGGTTGTATGCATCTATTCTTGAGCAGCAGCTGAGTAGATGGGCAGAGAGGGAGGGGATACGTGCAGCCGGGCAGGCAGGTTTCAGGAGGGGTTTTTCTACTCTTGACCATATCTTGACACTCAGAGCCATCATTGAGGAGGACAGATCGCGTGGGAGACGGATCTATTGCAGCTTTGTGGATTTTCGCAAAGCATTTGACACAGTTCCCAAAGCTAGATTGATGCGCAGATTACAGCAGATGGGAGTACCCACAGAGCTCATTTGGGGGGTCATGGCATTATACGGGTCAGTAGTGGGGCATGTACGCACCCCAGAGGGTCTATCCACACCGGTTTACTCCACTATTGGGGTGAAGCACGGCTGCCCGCTCTCTCCTACTCTATTTGGTATGTATGTAGATGAGGTTTCTGACTACATTGAGAGAGATGGTGATAGAGGTGCACAGCTGGTAGGGACATGGATTCCACTATTGTTATATGCTGATGATATTGTTTTGATCTCTGACTCTCCGGAGGGGATGCAACGTCACTTGGATGCTTTGCATAGGTTTGCCCAAGAAAGTGGTTTGTCCGTCAACCTTGGTAAAACCAAGGTCATGGTATTTAATACCACCCCACAGTGGATTAGGAGGTCAGCGCCTGCCTTCACATACGGCTAGGAGAAGGTGGAGTATATAGATGCTTACACTTACCTTGGAGTGGTTTTTAGTGGGCTAGCATTTTCATTGAGGAGGGCAGCAGAGACTAGATTGACCAGAGCCCATGCAACATTGGGTAGATCGGAAAGGATGTGTTCACAGGTCCAGTTTCAGGAGCCTCGGACGAAGCTCTAGCTCTTTGACACTTTGGTGGCTTCTGCATTGCTTTAAGGAGCTGAGGTTTGGGGACCTTCACTGGACCATCACGGGAGGACAGGCCGCAGTGATGGATGGGGGACATGGAGAAGCCTCTGGTCTCTATGATCTCGCGGCTCATTAGGGCCAAGGCTTCAATACCACATGCTATTATACGAGCAGAGCTAGCTGCCCATCCCACTGGTGGTTGGGGCGCTCACCAGATCTGTCTCCTTCATGCAACGCATATGGGAACTTCCCAGAGACAGATATGCACGCCTTGCACTTGAGTCCTCTCGATAGTTAGCCATGCAGGGAGATACAACATGCTGGTATGGGGAGATGACATCATGGTTTCAGGCGCATGGGTTCAGCATAGACAGATTGCCTCCTTTCCAGTACTCACTGGATGGGCCCTCTCTGACTCTTACAAAGCCCGAGATCACCAGGCTCTTTCGCCAGGACTTGACTCAACTAGACACCAAGAGGACATGGATACAACCAGCACAAGAGCTGGGCATGAAGATGGCTTTCTACAGAGAGCATCTCCTCCAGCTTACGGAGGATGGTTTTGTGATGAGGCCCAGATACATGGACACTCACCTGTCTCATGGGATACGATGTTGTATTGGCCAGATACGCACATCTTCACACCAGCTGCGGATCGAAACTGGGAGATATAGCTGAGTACCAATAGAGGCCAGGACATGCCCCCTGTGTGACATCGAGCCTGAGACAGAGTTGCACTCCACATGCCACTGCCCCATCTACTACGAGATACGAGGCCGCTTCCATTGCTTGTTCAGAGAGGGCTTTGGACCATTCTCTAGAGTCATGCGGTACGAGGATTAGAGATGCCTGGGTTTGTCTTTTGCTCGAACTGCGCAGACACAGAGAGAGCATGATGAGAGGAGAGGCCAGCCAGTCTCAGATACAGATCACAAAATTTTTTAGAGCTGGCACCCACTGGACACCTGGAGGAGTTACTACCACAACAACGCCCACCGCTTTACACCAGGGGAATACTGATCGACCGAGCGACTGAGCTGGGGAGATCCAGACGCCCACGATTGAGGAGGACTACACAGCATCGACAGAGGCTGCATCAGAGGATTCACGTCACTTTGGCTCGACATGCACGACGCCCGGTCAGAATACTGACCATAGAGGAGATTGATGAGATCCACCAGCGCGACCGATGCTGGATCTCTTGTGATCTAGCTATCCCAGCTAGCTGTTTTAGCTGCTTAGTCCACACCCAGCAGTCTAGGATTCCACAGTATTTTATTTTGTCTTTTTGTCATTCTGTCATTCTATCATCTTGTTACTCTGACTTTGTATCAGATCCACCACATTGTAACTTTCTGGTCTCATAGGTCACTTTGGCCTTTTGAAGACATTAATATAACATTCATTTAATTTCATTTCTCTCTCTCTCTCTCTCTCTCTCTCTCTCTCTCTCTCTCTCTCTCTCTCTCTCTCTCTCTCTCTCATCAAGTGTCATCGTCTTTCCATATTTTTTTCTACTTTGCACTATCAATATGTTTGGATAGATTCAAATAAAAAAGTTTTAAGTGAAAATAGCTCAGGTAAAATATGAAATATTTAACAAAATCTAACCATGGCAAAGGTATTAAGTTAGTATAAAACTGAATCCAACACTTATCCACCAATGATACTCATATTGCCTCGATAGCAACAAATCGCCTAAAGGTTTGCAATGATAGGAAGAGGGGTTGGCCTTATAGAAGTATCATTAGAAGCTAAAACTTTGCATCAATACACTTGTATAACTCGGGGAGTCTCTATCTGCCTATGTCTATTGCACTACCTTGTCTTTTGGTTCTTTCCTTCTAGCCTTCTCTTCTCTCCATGTTCCTAAAGAGTCTCTGCACGACTCCTCTATTCAAACCTCCTACTCAATTGTCTGAAGTTGTGCCATGTGTACCATGCTTCAAATAAATTTTCAGTTTTCACTTTTGTTGTTTGTTGCATCAGGCTATTATCTAGAAAGGAACTCAAACTGAAATCAGTCTTAGGGTTTTTAATTCTAGCCAATAGCATACTAAAGAGATTCTTAGACACATAAGTTGGGTTGTTCTTCAAGCTGATAGCTTCTGCCACGAACTTGTACACTAGCTTGAAATCTAGGACTGCCATTGGAATCCCTTGGCCTCTAGTCTTCCGCTTCTTCCTTGCCTGAGTATCCTCTTTCAAAAAACATGTTGACTTATAAGCTAAGCAAGGTTTGGCCTTGGTTGAAAAGGTCTGATGCAAAACATGGGAAAGTGTTGCTAATGTGGCTTGCACTAGTCTGCCATTAATCTTAGCAGTGCTCGTGTCTGGATTGAACGTATCCACAACATGTTGAATGATCCCTGCATCAAAAGTAATCTTGGTAGCTTCCAATACCACCTGCATAATTTGGAGCTTGAGAAGTGCCTTTTCACTCTAATGAACACATACTTTATTATCCTGGGATGTGGAACTGAACATTCTTGTTCAACTAGATTGAGCAATGATCTGATTTTTCATCCATTGCTTCGTGCATCTTTTGTGACATTGACTGCTTTTGTTTTCCCATCTTTGAATCCCACGAACAGTCCTATGTAGAGAAAGAGAACTAATTGGATGACGACAATAAATCGAACATGAACACTTTGGGCTTTTTGATTGAGCAACCGAGATAGTTGAAGGAGAAGGCTTCAACAATGGTGAGGCATTTTGTGTAGATGGCGATGATGCAAACGCTTGTGGAGGGAGCTCTGTAGGTCAAGGAGCTAGGTGCGCAAGTCTTTGAGTGTTGGATCGCGTACTCTTCACATAGTTATACAAATACGTGCCATGAATGCGCCACACTCATGCTTCCTCAGGTTTATGTCCACCGTTTGTCACATGGTGTGCATGCATTGGTTGATCCTTCTAATGATTACTGATAAGATTCCCTCAGTGATTTGTTCATTAATATTATGCTTGTTTCCATTATGCACTTCAAACCCATTTGATGGTTCTATAGTCTAATCCTGGACTGTGACCATACCCAAAACATCTATTGGTTTCTAAATATCTTTAATTATTGCACAATTGGTCTGATATTAAATAGATTCAAAGGTTTGTCATTTGACTCTGAACTGGTATCTTGAACTAGTGATGTTGGGGTTTTGGCATAGTACAATATTTTGGGTCCATATTGTAGACCCCTGGCAACTGTATATTTGATAAGTCTTTTAGTTTAACTGTGCCATTGGAGAAAACCCAATCAACTTCATAAGATCTTGACCATGCAACTTTTAGATTAGGTTTCTTTGGTCCCAACTTTAACTGATAGTGCAACACCAAATTCCCCTTTTTAAACTCTCTAGCCTTGATTTTACTGTCATGCTAATGCTTCCTCCTCTGTTGAACCACCTCTTGTTCTAACATAGTCCCCCTATCTCATCTCATCTAGTTTCAACCAATTCATCCAGTCTTTGCTTTAGTTTCATATTGAAATCCATACCATGTTCAACAGCCAATCTGAGACAAGGAATTGCAAATTCCATAGGTACCACTGTTTTGTTCCTTAAACTATTTTGAAAGGTGTCATCCCAATGGTAAACTTGTGAGCAGTTCTATATGCCCATATCACAATCTGAAGTTTCTCATCCTAACTATGAGGCTCTTTCTACATAATTTTTGTCAGTATGGTCTTGATTGTCTTATTATGGCTTTCAGATTGCCTATTGCATCTGGGATAATACGGGGTTGATGTTTTATGCTTGATTGCAAAGATTTCAGTCAATATCTGGATTGTCTCATTGATGAAATGGGTACCTTGATGTGAAACAATCTCAATCGGACAGTCGAATCTGCAAATTACGTGCTCGTACAAAAACCATGTTGTTGAATTGTCAGTTGTGTAAGGTAATGCTTTAACTTACATCCATTTGCTGACATAGCATGTTGCCATCACAATATACTTTCTCTTTCTAGAGCTCACCTTCTTGAATAGACCCATGAAGTCCAATTCCTATTTCATAAACACCCCTAATGGCTGAATGGGTGTCAGAGGAGTCATATCTGTTGCTGTTGGCCTTCTCATCCTTTGATAAATATCACAAGTTCTACAAAAATCCTTAACATCAGCCATCATAGTCTGCCACCATAGTCTTTCTTGCAGAATCTTCTTGTAAGTGATATTAGTGGAAAAATGTTCTCCACGCCTGCCCCACTGTGAGCTTCTGTAAATGACCTGCATTCTTCCTTGCATAGGCACACACGTTTGAAGAACCCCATCAATTCCCAAATCTGTACAAAGCTCCTCTTGTGATGGTGAACTTCAATCTTTTCAATATCAATGCCTTCTTATTTGCCTAGGACCAATCTTTTGGAAATCTCCCATAGTGAAGGAAATGATACACATCTTGTCACTTTGGATCTGATCTATCCACTATCGAATTCTGAAATAATTCACTGTCTACTGGTTTGTCTTGCATCAATATCTTGGAAAATCCTTCTGTACTCCTTAATAAAATATGAGCCCCACAATGAGTCTTGCTTGGCTTATGGACTGTACATTTCGTGGCCAACAATCTCATCTAGCAGCATATCGATGAATGGAAGTGGGAATGGATCTT